>NC_050487.2:13730000-14330000 GCF_012460135.2 Molothrus ater | reverse complement strand
CAACAGTTTTGCTGAGGATGTGACTGCAAACACGGGAAATGTAATACATCTCAGGAGCATATTTCACCTAAATGTTCTTCAAACATTTGTTTATTGCAATTAAACATTTTAGCCTGGAATTTACACATTCCATTATTCTTATTTTCCCCCATTCAGGCTGCAGCTGTCATAATGGGAGGCTGATTTATGACTCACCTAACCAGCACCCAAATCCTTAGCACACCAAGCCCAGCATGCAAGTCAGAGCATAAACTGCTCCTAATTTACTTAGATTAACTCCGCATTTTAAGTGCCACTGCAGAAACCGCAGTTCCCCTCCCCTAAAAAGATGGGTTCCAGAATACTCGATAAGCCAAATTTTGTGGACAGAGAAGGGCACCAAATTCCCTCCTTCAGAAGTACAGTATTAATAAAGGCTTGTAATAAATCGGCACGAGTATCAGCGAGCTCCATGCAGATTACTATGGTGACAGGCAGCAGCACAGAACTTGGGGATGAAAAGCTGAGGGAGATAAATGTTGGGGTTGTTTTCCCAGTCAGGAACTGCCAAATTCTCCAGGGTGTTTGGAGTTAAGATGAAGTAATTTGTCTGTCTCAAATTAAATGCATCACTATCGACATAAGTTTAATGGCTCAACACACTACAATGATTCACTGAATCCACCCAAACTGGGAAGCTCAGGAGTAACACCACTTGCAGCTATGAAAGGAGCTACTGCCCTTGAAGACCCAGAGCGTTTCCTCTGGCCAAACACCCTGACTAACTCAGCCATGCAGCGACTGTGGCTGTAAGCGCTCAGCAGATGCTGCACAGGGCTGGCTGTGGCTGCACCTGCCGTCGGTCACGCTCGGAGCAGGTCAGAGCATCGGGAGCCACACCGGGATCCTGGAGGACACTCCAACTGTGTCATGAAGGTGTGGAGGTGGGAAATCCTGCTGCAAAGTGCTGAGCATTTTCAGCTCCCTCAGGAGTCACTCAGTGCACAGAAGTGCACAGGCAGAGGCAAGACATTTATTTCCCAGTGTCACAGTATTTTCCAGTTTCTGTCACTAAACTCAGCAAAATTGTTTGGAGCTGAAGGACGTGTATTCCTTGAGGAAGCTACAAACAGGTGGCCAGGATGGCCTGGGCAATGCTGCCTGTAGCATCCTGAGTAACAGGCAGGGAGAGGGCAAAAGAACTGCAGAGCCAAGGGAAGTGAGCGACACAGGGGAGCATTTGTGTTTATCTGGATGTCTCCTCAGGCTGCCTGCACACAGGTCCAGTCACGGTGGGTAACAACAGCTGCCCAAACATTAGGGAGCTCTGTAGCAAAGCCAGGCATCCAGCCCCACCTTGCAAAGCTGCCATGAACCCCTCTAGGTGCAGCCATTTGGCTTAACACAGTGGCACATCACTGAGCCTATGAGTAGAACGGAGAGATGGAAACAGACTTACTGACATCAAGATTTGCTCAGATCTATGGTTTTGGGGGCCTCAGAACAGTCAATCCCAGCTCCTTTCCCAATGAGGCAGAACAAAGGCCATACCCAGCTTCAGTTTAACATGATTACAGGGATAGTGTCACCCTCCAATTACAAAGCGTTCATCTGGAGAAGATGGCTCTGGGACAACAGGGCTGCATGGTTCACTCGTGTATTTACTCATCTCAAGTGTGAATCCCCACCCAGGGCTAATAACTACAGAGTAACAACTGGTGTTTCCAGGATGCACTACATGTAATAATGGGCTGTGCTGGCAGGGTTGGCCTCTCTGTTTGACGGACATGCTTCCAAAAATGACATTTCCCTAACTCAGAGGGATGATGGGCTCAAGCTGATGACAGTATCATCAGTGCAATTGCCTCCTGTCACCATCACTGAGTCACTAGAGCAGAATGGCACCTTGTAGGCAAAAAGAGCATCCACAGAAGTGATTTCCTTCCCTGAGCTGGAGCCTGCCAGGAGGAATAGTATTATCTCTCCAGCATGGAGCACAGCTGCCTGCCTGCACCCCTCCACGATGCCTGCTTTGCTCTAACCAAGATGAGTCCCTCCAGAGAAGTCTTATTTCTCACTTGTAGAGTAGGTGGAAATGATATGATTGCACATCCACGGCATTTATGCATGCCCTCCCATATCCAGGAATCAGCTTTACAGGGATGTTAATACAAGTCTGATGTAAGGGGAAGAGAAATTAGTCATATAAAGCATTGAAAACTAGGGGTGCCACATGGAATCACTGCTACATCTCTGTGGATGGTCTTAGGACAGCCTATGGATGTTAGAAAGTAAAGAAGTCACCCTGCATCTCACCCACTCTTCAAGAACTGGATTCCATGTGACAGCCACCTAAGGTCAACAGCTCAAGGATAATGAGGTATGAAGTTGTGGATGAGTTTTCGCAGAAGGCAAACACCAAACTAACGTACATGACACACGAGCTATCCACTCTGCACAAACATCAAGGACAAAACAGCCATCACAGCACTGCAGGGCCAAAGAAGAACCAAAAGATCACTGCAGGTGAAACAGTGGGACAAAAAGTGGATGAGAACTGATGGCCCACCTGCCACCAGGTATTTTGGCACAGAATTGCTGACTACTCCTGTGTAAAACTGTCTAGCTGAATATTTTGCTGAAAAGTTCAGAGTAAGAGCAGATAAAGCTATTATACAAACTCCATCTCACTAACAGAAAAAAAGAGAGGTCTGAAAAGAGTAAAAGTTTCCATTTTTTTTTCTTTGGACATCATATTTTCTTTGGAAATGTAATGAAAAAAATGTTAACAGAGCCAGAGATTAAATCCAAAGTTTCATTTTAAGTACAATGAAATACTGCATTGGTCTGAATCCTCTTCTCCCCAGAAACTTCTTTTCTTTGACCAGAGAACTAAGAAAACCCAATTCTTCATACAGTTCACTGCCACGTTTCTCTTTGCCTCCCCCAGGATGTGGTTTATGTTGCTTTGTTGATACAGTGTGTTTTAGCAGCAGACAAAATTTTAAAACATTTCCCTTTCAAGAGCAATTTTCTACACCTGTATTGACTCCAGCTCTGATGATAAAACCAAAGCCAGGCAGGAACAAAAGGCATACAGAAGAGATGTAGTGCTGTTCCTGAATTTATGCAGGATAAGCTTTTTCAGGTAAAGGAATTAAAAAAAAAATAGAAATCTAATGCAAAATAAGTTGTAGCTACAGCTCCTAAGCTGTCATTTTCCAGTACAGTTAATGCCTTGGCTACTGAAGGTTAAAGCCTGCTCATAAGTATGGATAGCAGAGCATACAAAATGTATTATTTATTTTGAGGAACACCCTGCAATTATTCCTGACATATTGTGTAATTAGCCAAAATTACAGCATATTCACCTAGAGTGAAACAGAGGATAGCATAAATATTATGTGTGAGCCCACAGCCACTGAGCACATTTCATCTGGGTGCAGGTGTGTCTCAGGAACCCACCAAGTGTGGTTCTCCCTGGCCCCCTGGGCTGTGCCAGCTCCTGAGTCAACACCCACAAAGGGGAAACATGGGGAGTAAAATCCTGATTTTCCCCATGCCAGCAATGGGAGCTCAAGAGCTGCGTGAAGATTTAACAAATGGGAACACCCACACTGTAGAGCTTTCAGGATGACTGAGCCCAAAGCTCATACCAGAGAAGAAGGGGTATATTCCCACATATGTTATGCTAAGAGAGGTGGAAAGGAGAGCTCAGAGGATGTCTGCAGAAGCTGCTTGCTTTGCTGCCTTGAGCTGACAGGAGGAGAAACTGAAAAGCAGCAATGTCATCTTTGCCATGCTTGCAGCACCTCTTGGCCTGCAGCTTCCCAGAGAGTAGGTTTCAGACAGAGCTACATGTCAGACCCATCCTAAGGACTTGTTTGATGGCTCAGAAACCCTGGGGAATGTTGTGGCAGTGCTCTGCCATGTGTACAGTTAGGAAGATTTTATTTTGTTCTCTTGACTCCAAAATGCAATATAAAACTTCGTCCCTGTTTATCAGATTTCTTCCTGGTTTCCTACAGAGATGTGGTTTGGATATTAGGACATTCTGCCCAGAATTGTCTCTCTGGGAGGATGCAAAAAACAAGTTTAAGAACATCCTTCTAAGGAATGCACATCTGGAATCAGCATAGGCCTGCAGCTGGACTAATCAACAGTGAGGGTCCCTTTCAGCCCTGCTGCTGGGTGACCATGACTTGGTGGCATTAGCACATTCTGTACTCCAAGTTTTTGAGAGACTCCACGATAGAGCCCCCATCTCTGCTCACCTCGAAGTGCCCCATGCAAGGCACCTCATCACTAACAGCGCTCACGTGAGCAGGGCAGACACCAACCTGCCACAGTGCTGGGATTTATGCCGTTCTCAGATGCTAAATCTCTCCACTTCCCCATCAATCCAGCAGGACTGAAATACTGCAGAAACACCAAGAAGTCCCTCACACAAACAAAATATACCATGGAAACAACCACATCAAACTTCCACTCTGCTCTGAATGCCTAGAATAGTAAATCCATTAAAATAGAAAATGGACAGAACATACTACCAACAAGCACTGAGGAGAAACTAATCACTTCAGATACTATCAGTCTCAGGGAAGGTACCTGGTCCTACCAGCACCAGCTCACACAAGTGCCCTATGTTGTCATCTTATTGCAGGGGTTCCATACTGTTGTCTCCTTATCACAAAGGTTTCCTACCTCCTTGGTATTTCTCATGGGCAGCTCCTGAGACCACTCACTGTTTCTTCTTCACAAAGCAGCCAACTGACTCCAGTTTCCCTACTCAATGAGCCACCCCACTCTTTTTATAGCATCTTCTTCACATTGGTCACAGCTGTGGCCTGTTAAAGTCAGGTCTGTTCCTAATCTTTGATAATTGGCCCTGCTGCAACTCCTTAGGGGTAAGATTACTTTCTACACTATCTTTATTATTTTATATTCTATCCCCCTACAGCCCTGGATAATCACTGGATAACAACTCAGGGAAAAATTTGGGTCCTAGTGTCATTCTGCAAGCTTTAAATAGTGCCAAGTGATAACATCTTCTTTTGCTACAGTATTCCTCAAGCAATCTTACAGCACTTTCCAATGGGATGAGCACATGAAACTCCTTTATTTAACAGGTAATGAGCCTGTGATGTGGAAGAAATTAAAGCTTGAATCAGTCGAGTTGTATTACAAGAATATTTTTTGCTCACTGCACTAGTGCAGCTTAAGCATTTCTGTAGCAGTCTGGAAGCATTTTTGACTCAAAACAGTGCTGTTACTAAATTTCAACAAATCTTATACAACACCCAAATGCATAATGAAAATGTGCTGCTTATGCCATTCTGAAATATTATACTTCAAAGAGTAAGATCATGCTAAAAATGGCCAAAATTCCACCATATGACTTGAAGTTCTTTCCTTTTGCTTTGTGAAAATATACCTTTTTTTAATCTGCATAATGATTTTAATTTTCCATTAGAGCCAAAGGTTTCCTTCAAACTAATGAAAACGCTCCAGGTGTGAGAAAGTGATCATCCACTTAGTTCCATCTAAAGCTCTGTTTTAAATAACAGTGATGTTTTATTGCTCATCTCTCAGCACAAACACCTGATTTCTGGTATCAAGCAGCTCTCAGGACTCCAGTGAGACAGGCAGGTTCACCTGCCACCCAACTGCCATCTCAGAAGAGAGCTGAAATCAGTAAGCTCCCTCCCCAGGGATGCGTGTGCTGAGGATGACACAGTGCAGATGGAGTGAAAACAGAAAATCTGCCTCTCCAACAGGTATCTGAACAAAGCTCCTGCTCCCCCAGCTGCCTAGGAGTGCTCAGAAAGCTCTAAAACTTCACTTGGTGCTTGCTAAACATTTGAGAGCTGCTATGGGGCCGTGGCTCTAAAATCTTAGAATTTATTTAATAGAAAGTAGAGTAGAAGAAGAAACAGGAAGAAAAATAGAAGAAGAAATGTTTATGGAAGCAAAGAGGGTAGGAGTGGCACAGAATGAAATTAAATGAAAGCAAAAGAAACGTTTAGAAATGTTTCAGTACTGATGCTGTGTGCCTGCCAGCAGGCAGAGCCCATACTGATGAGCACCACACCTGATTGTAAAGGCCAGTAGAGAATTACTGGTTACACCCCACGCTCTGCCAGCCCTTTTAGCCCCAGTAACAGACATTCCCTGCCAGAGTGTGATGCTGATCACCACAGAATGAGCGCAGGGACGGCTGCAGATCGATACCAGAGGCAGCCAGTGACTCACCCCAGCTCCAGTTACAGGAGCTGTGCCAGAAAACCACCAGCTACAGGGCAGGTGGATGGTCCAGGCCCCTCACCTGCCAGCATCTGATCCCTGCATCTCCTGCAGCCCAGTGGTTCCCAAGACCCCAGGGAACCCTTCAGCACCCAACCCTAAGCTGGGTGCTGGAAGCTAAAACCAGCTGTCTTTTTGCTAATTTCTACTGCTTCTCAATGTTCTGGAAAATGTGGACTGACTTTTTGCAGCCTGGCCTCATTTGCAGCAGACCCATCCACTTGATCTTTTGCAAACAGTTTTGCTTTGGGGGATGAATGAAATGTATTTATTTGGCAGCTGAGGAAACATGGGTGGCAACTGCTAAGCAAAGAAACTATCTGTGCAGCCAACAAGGGAGGAGACAGCCAACGATGCTATTCTAGATAAATATCAATTAAGTGAGCATGTTCTATTAACCCCAAGACCTCTCTTTTCTTCCTTCATTCCAATCCAAAATGCTTAAGTATCTCAAGAAAGGAACATTTGAGGGGGATTTTATCTTTATCATAACTGCAATCAGGTTTCAGCCAGGGAAGAGGCACAAGTAACAGAATTACATTGCCTCTCTGTGGTTATTTTGCCAGTTCACAGCATGTAGCTGTCCACTGGAGGTAACATATGCCCTTAACAGAGCAGGCTGCTGGAGGGAAGGTGAGACAGGAGTGCACAGAGCACTCCGCAGATGCTGCTGTGGGATGTGAGAGAATGTGGGATGTGAGAGGATGTGGGATGCTCTCCACCACTGCAGTGGCTGTACCTAGCCCTGATCTTCACCCTCACGTACAGCCCCCTCCATGAGAGGCAACCAGCCATTTTCTGACATCTATCCCTGAAGTTGCACACTCCAAACAAGAACTATTGTGCTGAAGAGGTCCCAGGAAGAAAGACAAGGAACACAGGCAGGTGACCGCATACCTGCTCCTCTCCTTTTACCACAGCTGCCCACCTTCTGGCCAGTGAAGTGCCAGAGGTCCACAGCTGAGGGTTCCTCTTCAGGAACACAGCAGGGCCAGCCAAGTACCGTTGGAAATCGAGTTTGTTTTTGTGCTTGGTAACACTGCAGGAGGAGGGGGCACTGATGCAAGTCAGACGGGATTGCACAAAATTCCACCTCCCACACAAAACTTCAGGTACAACAGGTGCACATGCTGCCAAGACAGGAGAGGCGCTGCTACTGCTACCTCCCCCTTGCTATTGAGCACAGGAGCTCAACAGTCTTCCAAACTTAGAGCTCTGGAGTTGCAGAACCCCAAGCAGCATCTCCTCAGTGGGCACCCCACCAGAGAGGAACAGTCATCACCTCATGACAAACCCAAAGCCACAGAGCAGACGCAGCGACACAGCTGCACAGACCCCTTCTGTGATGCTGCTGCTTCCAGCATTAACCTTCATCTCCCGGTGCAGCCCACTCCACAGGGAAAGGGCAGAGAGCAGAAATGCCCAGAGGTGCTGCATGGAGCCTCATCACACTAGCAACCAGCCACAGCTCCTCCCAGAAGACTGGAAAGGCTCAGGACTCAGGTCACCACCCTGCCTCCAGGTTCGTGGCCTTGTCTCCCTGCCACCTTTAGCCAGGGCATTCTGGAATGAACACAGGACAGAGGTGTTTGACAAGTGCCAGCTTGCATCCAGGTGCATTTTCTCAGCAGCCACATAAGCTCCATCAGAGTGTCAGAAAGCCTCATTTCAGTGCTAGAACGAGCACAGTTACTTGTCTGAGCTGCAGCGTGGGGGCTGGAAAAGCCAAAGTGAGTGGTCTGCCTGAACAGTGAATCCCACAGTCGTGTTCCACAGCTCTCAAGAAAGATGCCTTCTGCTTTACCATTTTAGAAATGTGTTGTAGCTGCTATTTTCAGAGGTACTGTTAAGAAGCTGTAGCCTTACAGCTACAGGGTTTGTGCAGCCCTGTGACCATGCTGCACAAACTCAGTCTCTGCATTGACTCCCTCAAAGCACAAAACCCCAGTTCCTGCAAGCTGGATGAGAGGCACCCATGAGTGCATCCATGGTTCTCCTGCAGCTTCTAAGAGAGATGCAAAGTAAAAGCAGCCTCTGGAAAGACCGAGTTACTTCAGGATTCTGCTACATGTCAGCAGAGGGCAAAGATAAAATAGGTGTAGTAGCTTCATGCTCAGAAAGGATAATACATTAACATGAAAAATCTTGTGTTAGCTGGGGAATAGAGATGAACCACGTATTAAACAGGAGAACAGAGCAGACTGCAGCAAGTACAGCCCAGGTACGGAGAAGATGACTTCAGTGCAGGTCACTTCTTAAAACATTTCCAAGATCAAGACACAACAATAATGCAGTCATGGCAATGACAAAACATACGAAAATGTATCTGTATTCAATGATTAGTCTTTATTTAAAAGTTAGTTCTTTGGAGCTGCTTTCTCTAACCTGTTCTTGTCTATGTTCTTGGTTACCTTCTGCCAAGCTATGGAGCTTGCAAATATGAAAGGGATATCAATCTCTTACATGTTTTCCTTGATAACATTCTTCCTTTGATTTTAATAACAAATCACAGCTTGGTTTCAAGTGTGCAGGAGCAGAAAAATCTCAGAAGCAATACGCACATGACTGTTCAGAAGGATAGATCAAATGACACAAATGGGGATGAAACAAACACCTACCTGGCCACTGTGGTTCATGGTAGTCCTTTCTGGGAGGGGAAGGAAGGAAAGCAGATAAGCCCAACTGCATTTGCACTTGCTCCACCACAGTGAGACTCATGATTATGTTTGTTTCTCAGACAGTCTCATCAGCTCCCATGGCAGCTCTGCTCTCCTCACTGCCCAAGTCAAGCTGATGATTGTTTTGGCTAATAGGCAATTTATCTGTTAAAATATGAAGTAACTTGTCTACTGGAATTATTCTAAATTTGTGTTGAATTCAGCAAAGCAAGTAAGGAAGAAAGAAAACCTTGTCTCCATTTTGGTATTTTTTTGGAACTCAAGCTTTTGGGTTTATATTTCAAAGGAACATTTCATTTAGAATAATACCTGAAAGTTAAAGAAAAATACACATATCAGAATCTTCTAAATGAAATTGCACCATTATCCCCCCCCCCAAAAAGAACTCAACAGTTGTATCAGTCAACGATAAATTGATTTATATGGATCTTTTATGGTGAAGGGAAATAATCACTCACAAACCACTTTTTCCCCTGACTCTCCAATTTGACCGGTGACGGAGGAATCAATCATTTGTATTGATCTAATGGTGAGCCTCTGCTGGCTAACAATTTCCACTGCTCTCACAAGCACAGCTGCCCCTGAGGCCATGGGGACAGAAGATATCCATCCCTCTCAGAGCTTGGATAACTTCCACGGATTTTCTTGGCATCAAGCACACTCGGTCCAGAACTAGTCTGAAGCAGCTTACTGACTGACATGCTCGTCCATAAGCTGTGTTGGGAAGCAGGCTGGCAGCTGAGTTTTCCATGCTCTGGAGAAAGCCAGGAACCTGCAGCTCTTCCCCAGATTTTAGGCACTGAGAGCTTGGAGTTGCTATCTGAGCCCAGTAATGGAGCACAGCCATGCACCGTGACACCACCACACCTGCAAGTGACAAATGTGTGTGATACCAACCCCGGGGATCAACTGGGTAAAATGAAACCCATCAGCCAAGCTGTCATCAGCAGCAGGGAGCCCCTTCCTCCCTCCCAGTTATGTTGGCATTCATTAGCATGGGTGGTGCAGAAGGAGCTTACAGCACTGTCCCACCAAGGAGGATGCATGCCCTCAGGGTTGTGCCGTTCCCCTTGGTGTTATCCAGGCTCATGTCTGGCTGGAGACTTGCCATCCATGCCCTCATCTCAGCTAGCACTTCTAGGAGGTCTTGCTGTCCAGGTGATGTCACATTTCCAGCCATTTCCATTCCTGTCAGCCACTTAGATAGAGAACCCAGCACCAAATTCTGCAGAGGAGCAGGGAGAAGAATGTGATGGACCCCCCCTTGGCTGGGCACACACCCAGACATGCATGGACACACAGAGAAGGGCTGGGATCCAGAGGGAATTCTCTCCTGCAGGGAGCAGCTATGCCCTGGGTAATGCCGCCGCATTCGGACAGTAGCAACAAAGTGGAGAAATCCCAGAGGCTGGGCAGGTATTACAGCTGTTCTGAGAGCACTATTCCACAAAAGCAGGCAAGGACTAGGAGCTAAAAAGGTGGTTTTTACCCTGAGCTTCAATCATCATTTTCACCCTGCATGAAATCAGAAAGGACTTTAGGATTTAAGTTGGGGAATTTAACAGCTTGCAGATGACAGACTTCTCAAATGCTTTAAATGAATCTCTGAATGAACAAAGTCCTTCTATGTCCTTCAACTAAAGTTGCCCTTATATTTTACTTATACTGCCGCAAAAATATCTACATCCATATATTTTAAGTTCCAAATCACTATTTATTATTCAAAATGAGAGATACAGCAAATGGAAAACATGGTTTAAGTTACTGCTTTTTTCCTATGTGCAAGCCATTTCCTTCACTTTGGAAGAAGCCTTTATATATCCTTAAGGAAAAGCATCTTTCCCTGGAAGAGCACAAAGTATGTACCAAACAAGGAAAAAAAGGGAATTAAAAAAACACTTTTTTTTTTTTTTTCCCTGAGGTGAAAAACCTGTTTGAGAATGAGCTCTGCATTCTGAGCTGGTAACTCACCTATAAAAGCAACATCTGAGGGGACTGAGACAATGCTACACAGTGCCTGGCATTGCCTGACCCAAAGCTGCCTCAATTCAAACATGATTTCCCCAAGTAATAACACTCCTTCAGTGGGTTTCACCTGGATAAAATTTCTAGCAACCCCCTCAGATATTGTGCCTGATGCTCTAGCCTGTTTCCCTTCATGCAAGGTTGTCAAACTGCTCAGCTTTGCTGTTCAGTGGCCATGGCATGATGGAGGGCTCCCTCTACCCCAGCTCTCTGGGGTGAGCTCTGCCTGAGAAGATGGCTGGTGAAGCAACAGTGACAGCTTTCACAAACAAGCTGAACCCACCAGCCCAGGCTTTTCAGACTGCTATAAAACAGCTGAAGGAGGGACACACTTGGATGCTTTAATTCAGACACAAAGGGATGAAAGTACTTCAAGGTTCAACTCCTTGTTGGCAGGGAAGTCATATGGAGAGAGCTCCTTGTCTCATCTCCTGCACTCAACTCTTGGATCCATCAGTCCCTGAGGAAGAATCCACCTCTTGAACCTGCACTGACAAGCCATGCCATACAATAATTTCTTTTGAATCCTCTATCAAGTCACTATGGTTCAGAGCAAAATATATAATTTATAGATGCACAATTGCAGCAAATGACCTGTATTAACTCACAATAATGGGATTAAGCCCATGTGTCCAAATATTCAGTTTAGTCCACAGCACTCAGTGTCCTTATTTGGCCTATCTTAAACTAGTAAGTCATCTTGGAGCAAAACACATCCAAGAGCTCTAAAAGAACACAGTGTGCATGTGAGACAGCTGCTTTTGCCCATTGAAAAGACAGACAAAATTAGTTCTCATTTTACAACACAGTCCCTATTGCAACCAACAAATGAGATGTTTCTGCAGTCTGTTTTCCCCAGGAGCAGATAGCTTTGATTATACAAGATATCCCTGCATGGATCTGGTTCCCCATAGCCTGCCAAAACCTCTGACTACTCATGCCCAGTATGTGAGACTCAACTGCTCCAGGGTGCAAATTCTCCCTTCCCATACAAGAGCAGGAGTATGTCACTCTCACTTCACACAGGCTGCAAAGTGGAGCACAAGGTGCCAACCAATGCCAAGTAACTCTACTCACCCACGCCTTTACTGAATATTTTAGTTACAGCACTGTTTGCATATTAAAACATGTATTAAACAGCTTACTTAATCAATGTAAGCTCACACAGTTACTTTACAGAAGAAAGGAGCAAAGGGAACATGAATCTCCACCAGAGTTGTATCTGTGTAATGTGCAAGCTGCAGCTCCACCAGTGCTGCATTCTGAGCTCAGTGGCAGCAGGGCCCAAAGTTTGGCTTGCTGGTTCCAGCATTGGGAATTAGGTTTTTGTGTCAAGTAACTGCTCCATAGCTGGAGTTGGTCTCACCTTCTGTAACATGGGAAGAATCCTCTCCATTTGGTAGAGCTTGTTGAGTGCTATAGATGAAAACCACTCTGTAAATTTGAAGTATTTTGACAGTTACTCCCCACAGTCATACGACAAGGTCATGTTTAAAAAGATAAGGAGAGATCCCCTAGCACTCAACTAGATGTATCATCTCCAAATACAACTGTACCTCTTGAACAGGGGTGTTTCTCTCATTCCCTTCAGTGACTTGCAAACTACTGAACCAGCATATCATTAAGTACGCATAATCACTGGGGTTGTGGGTCACTGCACAATGTATGCACATTTCTTTAAACCACTTTCAATTCATTTGCATGTCATTTTCTGTGCAGAAACTGGATTCTGAAATGAGCAAGTTATCTGGGCACAATACACTCCCCTGAATAAACAATGCCAGCAGCAGACTCTCTGTAACATGCTGCCTCCTGAGCGCCCAAGACCAGGAATACAACGTATCAGTGAAATAAATCCCTAGTTAAAAGATGGATGCAGGGAACTAAAGAAGACCCAGTCCATAGCCTAGGAAACCACACTTAAGATTTTTTTTTCATAGCAACTTAATTCCTCTGGTTGTTTGATTTTATAAGATGAATACAGTACTGGTTACAAGCGATTGACTGACAGCTCTGAAGATTGAGCAGCTCTATTTTTACAACACTGAGTAGCACTGATCCTCCTTCTAAGTCAATAAAAAGATTCCCTAAAATCACTCTTGCCTGTAAGTTATCAAAAATGTTCCTCAGCATGAAAGGCCATGAAAGTTGAGGGAACTCTTAAAATTCATTGATTATTCACAGGCATTTACTGAGTCCAAGGAAGCAGAACTGGACCTGTGTAGCTGGGAGCACTGGGGTAGGACCAATAAAAAGCCTTCCCAACCACATCCTGCTGGAAGTCACTAAAACTTTCATGAGACAAAGCATCTTGAAATCTAGCTAACAGATCTACACTTCCCAGCCCTTTCAATCCTTAGGAGACTGCACTTAATAGCAGATTAAGATGGAGAGAAAAGAGGAATATAAAAAATGACATCAGTAAGACTCCCAGTTCCCATTCTTGATCCTGCAAAGAGTGATTCCCGAGATAAAATGCCAACATTTTTTGGGCAAGAGCTGTGTTCTGGTCTTGGCTCCCAGATTAACTAATATATAGGATAGTCCAGCAAGCCATCACTCCTCATAACTTGAGTAGGAAAAAAACGATAGGCAACTTTTCCCCTTTGAATATTTCAAGTTATGCTACATTTTATGTATTTTACAGCCTCTTGTGATACCTGCTTTAAAGCAGACCATTAAAGAAATGGGTTTGCACAGCCTAACCCATGCATTCAGTCTTCAAACATTCCTGTAACTAAGTATGGTCCCTGCCTCACAGCCTGTGAATCTGGAGCACTGACAGCAATCCAGAGTAAATATTCTTTCCCCTTTGTTTGACAACAGTGCTGACAGAAGTGGCCTTCTATGGTGAGAGGCTTTGTCCCATTTCCTTTCTTGCTCAGATGAGTCCAGGTCATGTACATCAGTCTATAGACAATAACAACAGCCTTAGCTACCTCCAAAACCATGGTGGAGAGTCATTACCAACAGATCTCAGCTGTAGAGAAGGGGCTTCATGAAAAGACTGATAAATAAACATAATACGAATGTTTATGGAAAACATAGGAGGATTACACAGGTTAATGGTACATCCTGAATGGCTAAGTGAATGAGTATCCCCCTTTTTTAATCATTATATTGAAGAACATCTGAGAAAATTACATCTTCACCACAGCTTCTCAAACCAATTTCTGTTTTCTTACCTTTATGGTGACTTATAGCAGTAAAATAATAAAGCAAGACATAATTCCACTCAGAAATTATGGAGGGCCTATTCTTGTCAGGTGCTGAGTTCTCACGCCTACCAAGGACAGCTGAGAACCCAAAGCAATGCTCAGAACTAAAACTGTGGGTGGTGGGACTTCATCGTGGGAGAATGTGAGCACTAGGGTGTACACTAGGGTGAAGTTCTTCACAAGGAACCAAGACTGAGCACACACAAGGATAAAAGTATAAAAAGAAAAAAGACAAAAAGGACTACCCTAAAGAGCATTTCTAGGTCCTCACAAACTCAGTATCAGGGGTAACTGTCGTGCAGCTGCCATCAAGAAAGCTTTCTAAGCTGATGAAATTCCCTGTACAACTCAGCTCTTGAAGTAGCACTTGATGGATTTAGTAATCAAATGGCCACAATTTTAACTGATCCTCAGTTTATCGATTTCCTTGTCTCGATGCAGAAAATGAGAGACTATTTAAAAAACTTATCTACGAGGAAGTGGAAAAATACAACTCTGGGTGAAGCTTCGACAGATGAAACCGCTGGGCCACTCTTTTCAGAGGACCCTCTGTGCTCACGCTTCGGACAGCCTTGAAGGGACGCTGGCAGCAGGTCACTGCCCACCCATTCCATCAGACCAGGGGAGGAGATCTGCCAGGACCCAGGCCAAAGTTCAGCTCGGAGCAAGCCTCGTCCCCAGGCGGCAGCCGGCGGTGCCGGGAGCGCCCCGGGGCAGCCATCCCCGCGAAGCGGTTCCCACGGCCCCGGCCCGCCGTACTCACCCGGTCTCCTCCTCACCGGCCTTTTCCTGCCGCTGCAGAAGCGCACTTTGCTGAAGACCCCCAGGACATGCCTCTCGCATAGGGAGCGCCCGTCCTTGCTGGGGCTGGAGCGGCGCTTGGAGGCGGACACCCGGTCGCTGTTGGACTCCCTCGCTTGCCGCTTCTGCCGGATCAGCGAGCTGGCGATAGCCGCTGCCATCGCCGCTCATGGGCCCCCCGCGCCGCTCCGCTCCGGGGTGCGCCGCCCGGGCGCGCTGGGGCCGAGCCGCCGCCGCGCCCCGCGGGGACCGGGGACGGGAACGACCCGCTGAACGCGCTGCAGCCCCGAGTCCCGGCGCCGGGGAGGGCTCAGCCGGCCAGGCGGAGCAGGGCGCCCGGGCTAACAACCATGGCTGGACGCCGGACCCCGCCGCCCATGGGTCTGTCCCCGGGGAGCGCAAATCCCGGCGCGGGCGGCCGTCGGCGAGACCCCCGGCCGGGCTGGTTGCGCCGCGTAGATCCGGGAGCGGCCGCCCCGCTGGCGAAGGTGTCCGCTGTGTCCAAAGGATAGGGGGACGCGGAGGATCCGCGGGTCCCTGCGGCGCGGTGCCGCTCCGCTCCGCCCGGGCGCAGGCGGCGGCGCTTCCTCCCTCCGGCCGCCCTCCGGCGAGGGGCTGTGGGATGAGTCAGAGACCCCTCGGGCCGCGGGCAGCCCCGGCCCCGGCGCGGTGGCTCCGAGGCGCTGCGCGGCAGGGCGCGCACATGGACGCGGCTCCGCGGCCGGGCTCAGGGAGAGCCGCGCTGCATTTCTGTTCGCACTCCTCCTCTTTCTCCTCTCCCCCCCTACCCACTCTGTTCTCAGAGAGGGCGGGAGGGGAAGGAAAAAGCAGCCACGGGAAAAAGCAGCAGGCCAACAAACAAATTAAAAAGAAGCCGAAAAAATTAAATTCTTAAAAAAAAAAAAAAAAAAAAAAAAAAAAAAAAAAAGAAGCGCCCGGCCGCGAGTGCGGGCTCACATCGCCGCAGCTCGGCGCCCCGGGCTCACAGCGCCATGGCTGGCGCAGCTTCTCCTGCCCTGCTCGCCGCCTCTGCCCCGGCACCGGCTCTCCCCGACGGCAGCAACCCACATCGTCCGGCCGACCGGGCGGCCGCCGAGCACTCGGCACCGGGGCGGCCCCGGGCCCGGCTGCCGCGGCGGGGACGGCGGCGGGAGGAGCGATGCAAGGCGGGGAGGAGGTGGAGGAGGAGAAGGGCGGGGGGGTGCGGCTGCCACTGCTGCTGCTGCTGCTCCGTGCGGGGCTCAGGATGCTCCGCGGTGCCGCCCGACGGCGGCGGGGCGAGGAGGAGCCGAGCCGCGCCCGCTTCCCGCCTGCATCCTCCTGCCCGAGCCGGGAGGGGGGAGGCGAGGAGAGGAGGGGGGAGGAGAGGGGAGGGAGGGGCCGGGGAAGCCCCCCCGGACGCCCACGCTGCGCAGGGCTGTTGCCAAGGCGGCGGGGAGCCCCGCAGCCCCGCGGCGGCCGGGCAGGAGCCGGGCTCCGGGCTTCGGGCTCAGAGAGAATTGCAGCTGCTCCCGCTCGGCCTCTTCTACGCAATCCTACGTGATCGAGGTTTGGATGAGAAATATCGCGCAGGCAAAGCGAGGCAATTGCAGCTCCGCGGCGGCTCTGCCCCTCCGCCCGGGCAGACCCGCCGCCCCCGCCGGCAGCCGGGCTTCCCCGGGACCGCAGCCCCCCGGCGGAGCCGCCTGCCACTCGTGCAGCCACCCGGCTGCCTCCCTGGCCACTGCTGTCGACGCCCGAGCATCCAGCCTCGGCAGCCGAGCGTGTCCGTGGCTTTTCCTGCCTCTCCGTGGAAGCAGAGAGAAGGGACAACCCCGGCATCCCGAGGGCTGCCCTGCCGGGGGCCGGTTCCTCGGCCGGGGAGCGGGCGGTGGGCAATGCTGGGCTGCCCCCGGCCACCGCGGTCCCACCACACACCGCCATCAGCAGGTGTTGGGCTGGCTCCCGCACTTCTCCAGCCACAAAACCGCACCGAAAAAAACTGAAGGTGGAGATACATCTCTGGTTATCCAGAGAAGTAACTGCTGCTGCACAAGGACGGTGCGCTCCGGATTTCAGGTTCAAGTAACAGGTAGCGATGGTAGCTGCCAGGTTAGTTAGGTGACGAGCAAGACCCCTAGGGGAGCGCACAGGCGTCGGGGTGGAGGGAGAGGGGATCTCGGCTGGGAAGGGAGGACACTGCTACACTTTGCGAGTAACAATGGCAGGACGGGATTAAGCCAGTCCTGAAGGTGTAGGGGTGATGCATATTTGCAGCTGACAAGAGCATTTTAGACCAGTTGGTAACACACCCTAGGAATTACCAGATTTAGCAAAATAATCTTTTTAACTACTTCACTTCTAAGTTCTAAAAATTTTCTGAATTCTTCACCTCTAGACTTCAGCTCTAAATTATTATAATGTATAGGGAGGAAAAGACAACTGAAACAACCACCCACTATGTCCATAATGATTAAATTCTGGCATTACTTCCTGATTTTTACTCTTAGTCTCTATGCATACCAAAACAAGGTGGAATCAGGTTCTCCAGGCTGTTGATCTCTTTTTAACTACTGCCAACTTTTTTTGAGCAGATTTCACCATCCCAATCAATAAAGATTTTTCTTCCCTTTCCTGTAGCTAAAATGCTTCAGATTTTAATTTTCTCTATCGGATTATTTCACTTGACATCAAAGAATTATTGCAGTACAAGGTACAGGCATGGCCTAAAGAAAGCTGTTTGCAATCAGAGAATCACTGTCTGAAATGCCAGTGAATTATCCAAAGCTTCATCTTCAAAGGGTATGAGCATATCTTCGTATCTTCTCAAGAAACAGATTTTCCATCTATATATAAAGATACTTTTTTTGCCTGTAGTCTTCAAGTTTGGTGAAAAAATGCCAGTTTATCCCCCCCACATTAGATAAGTTCCAGTTATTTTGACGTGCAACTAATTTGTTTTGTTGTGTAGCTGTAAACTCAGAGCAGCAGCTCTGCACTTAAAAACGATCGTAATCAGTGATAAAGTCGGTCACAGTATTTTTTTTTCCTGATGATTTGTGGATCTGAAAAGAGAGTTGCTGCAACTCTTAGGAAGAAAGGCTTCTCCCAGGTCTTTCCTGCTTCTGCAGTGACTGAATAAAATTAAGCCAAAGCTTGTGAAACTGAATGTAGTGTTGCATTTGCCAACATGCAGGTCTGCCTTTATCTACAGATGGCCAAGGAGTCCACAGGGTTTGGTTCTGAACACGGGCACAGTGCCATGAGCTCCTGGTGACATTCCTGACATGTACATCTGCACGGGTCAAATCACACCCCAGCTTCACAAAACTTTCTGAAGAGCCCAAGCTTTTATAAACACCAAGGAAGCCCAGAGTGGTCTTGAGCTGGAGAATGGAAGGCCAGTCTCATCATGCTCCTGCACTGTCATTCTCACCAGTGAAACATTACTTTTGGTGGGCTGCCAGGTGAAACAGAAAAGCCTCCATGTTGCTTTCATCTCTAACAGTAAAAGTTCTCTCCTTCAACTTCCATTTGGGTAAACAGGGCTCAAAACATCTTCCATTTTCATCTGTATCAGCTACTCCTCTTTGAGGGTTGTGCAGCCTACACTGTTCCAAATCAACCAGCCCCTGTGAGATTCACAGGCTGCCTTCCTCATTACTACCAATGGAAGCTGAATTGTTTGAGCAAACTGGGCCAATATGGCATTTTTCCTTAAGGAACATAATTTTAAAACATATTTTTATATAAAATAATATCTATATTATATAGCTATTATGGCAATTTTTCTGGCATGCCCCTTCTCTCTGGGCTTCCTCCTCACTTCAGTACCACTCTGCAAAGCTGCACAGTGCACCCTATGAAAAACAGAATGCAAGAGTGGCACCAAATAATAAAATAACCAAGACAGACTGTTTTGATGACATTGGAGAGATATGCCAGAGCTCCTCCTGCAGTTTGTGGAGCAAGACCCCATCTGGCACAGAGGAATGGGCAGAGGGTCAGACTCACTGTGCTCACTAAATATCCCCACCCCAAACATACAGGAGCCTCTGCATGACCAATATCAATATTTCAAGACACTACCATTTTTTTTTGAGGTTTCACTCTCTTGATAAATAAACTCTTCTGTCCTTAGTCCTGAGGTTTAAAATGAATGCCTGGCTGAATTTCAGGGCTCTGGTGACTTGAGCAGAGAAGAGATCTAGAATTGCATTCCCTTACCTTCCTAAACAGAATGATCTATCTAGGTCAAAACGGAGGTTATTGGCATCTTTCCTTAGTGAAGTGCAATAATTCCCGCAGGGTTGCTAACAGAATATCCTGTTTATTTTTCATAGAGCCTTCAAAAGCCATGGGCTGTGTTCTGATTCAGTCATTAGGCATATCTCTGTTTTACTAATTCTGTACATATAGAGCTAACTACAGATACAAACATATGCAGGGGTTTTTCTGCTATTTTATCTGCAGAGCTACTGAAAATGCATACATGAAAATTAAGGAAGAGATTTACATTTAATACCACTTTAAAATGTGTGTGCACGTTGCTGTAGTTGAATGGGGAAAAAAGAAAGACTCCCATCTCTGGCCAATAATTATGAATGGCCTAATTCACCATTTTACAGCAGCATAGCAACAAATCTCTTCCAATAGGAAGGCACTGTTGAGTTTGAAAGTCTGCATGCAGACACCTCTTAAGAATTGTACCAAATTTCCACGCTGTGTAAATTACATCTAAAATGTGCATTGCCAGGGCTGCTTATTAAGCAGAATTAAGCCCATATCCATGTTTTATTAACTTTATTCTTTACAAGGTAGCCCCTTGTTGCATATCTAGCATAATTAAAATTCATGCAGCTTTGGCATTCCCCAGTCTCTCTGCGTGGGCGGACTTTTGAAAAAAAAACCATGCCTGGGTAACCTGATAAAGAAAAGACAAGACCTTACTTCATTTTGCTCGGTTTCTGTGCAGGGTAATTCTGTTTACAATGCATGAGTTTGTATCTATGTTTGGATGCCTAATAAGAATTCACATGGCCACTTTAAATATGCTATTCAGGGAGAGAGATCTGGCCCTTGAACAGCAGCAGAGTACAAGAACTGGCCAGCTTTCTGGGCTGTTCTCGCACAGCTGAGCTTAGAGCTGACTTGGCCTTTTAATAAACACAAAAAAGCCTGCATCACCTGATTGCTATATTGAAATAATTCATTTAATGGGCCCTTCACTCCCTTTTTTGCCTTCAAAGATTCAATTAAACAAAATTTGCAACTCATCACAAGAAGTATTATTAGTTTAGCTGTTGTCTTTCAATCCAGCTCCAGCCTGGGGAGAAGTTGGGCCTGTCTAGGTGTTAAAGTGAGGGCAGGTACACAGCTGGCACACTGCAGAATGAAACCACTACTGCAAAAGGCAGGCCACAAACAGTACCAGTACAACAAAACAAACTGCAGCCAGAAAAATAAATAATTCTACTAGGATTTTATAAATTCACTTTTTTTCCCCCTTTTTAAGAGAAGGTTTTCTACTTAGCAGAAGCTTTTATTTCTCCTTGTTGACTGGTTGCCTATATGAGATGCAGGCAGGGCAACACAAGAAAGCTTCACCTCACTGAAGGGAACTCAGGCTGTCTAGAAATGAAAGTGTTGTGAAGCATTTTTCTTTAAGAAGCTTCCTGTATGGATGAATAGACTTTTGTCTCCAGGGTTCTGGAAACACCTGCTGGGATCATTTCCCTGAAATGAAGCCTGAAAAGGAGCAGTAGCAGGGAGCATCTCAAACTGTTCCCACATATAGAGACCTCCCTGCAGACAGGTCAGTGCCTGTCCCACATGCCATAGCCAGACCTGGGGCTTGTTCAAGGTGGGGCTTGTTCACAAATCTGTTTTCATCACCTCAGCCCAACAGCCCTGTTCATCAATCATTCTGTCATTACCTTCCCCAATGGGATCAGGACATGAAAAGCTGCTGTCCTTGCAGTGATACACTTCATTTGTGGCTTCCTGAGTGGCAGGAGTCCAAGAAAAAGGGCCTGCAAACACCTGCCCAGTGACACTCCCACACAGCACTTCAGTCATAAGGGCAGTGCAGGACCGAGGCCTTGCTGAAGGATCTCCCATCAAGGAGTAATGAAAGGATGGACATTCTGCTTGCAGGTCACCTTGTGCAAGGCAGAGCCAAGAGCCCACCCTTGCTGAGCCAGTGGCACACAGACAACCAGCTGCTCTAGGCTTAGAAACACCCACCTACACATCTGGAAAGAAAACTCAAGTATTCTTGCCTGTACTAGAGAATTTAAAAGACAGGACAGACAGCTGCCTCTCTTCCTTTCTTCATCCCTCTACCTCCTCTTCCTCACTGGGGTTCTCCCAACACCCAGCAACTCCCTCCATTCACTTCCTTAGGGATTTTTCACCTATGCCTACCTGTCAAATAGCCTTAAGCCACAGGAACCTTGAAGAAGAAAGTAAAGCGTGGACCTGACATTTCACTCCAGGTCTTGCATCTGCTTTCACAGTGTGTTAGAAAAAGACCACATCCCTTGTGCTTTCAATGCAGAGCAAAAGCTTGACCTGAAATAGGTGGAATAGCCACCACTGAGCCTGAGGCTGAATACACACACATCATGCTCCTCTGTCTAGAGCAGAGATTCAGTCGCCACACCTCAGGATAGCAGCGCTTTTAGGAACAGACAGTTCCCACTCTTCTCCCTAGGAGAGGTCAGCCATCCCCACTGTTCTCTGTATATCCTATTTGATGACAACCTGTAGCCCATTTTGGCCTACAGTTTCAATTATGTCAGAGATGCCCAGGTCCCATGGACACTGAACATGGTTGTGACTGGATTTACATGTCACCTGCATGAAGGTGTGGTCTGGGTAGAGAGGGGAGTGAAACTCCACAGTGTAGCTCCAGGCTCAGGGCCTCCAAGCCCCTGGGTTCAGGAGGCCTGAGAGGCTGCCCAAACTTCTCCCTCTCCCTGAGAGGAAGGAAAACTCCTCATGTTGTAACCATGCAGCCAGACACCAATTTCAACCAAAACCATTTTCAAGTGTGTCAGGAAAAGCCTTTCAATTTAAAGTTTCCATCAAGCTGACTTTGCTGAAAGTCAAAGAGATCCTTCCTGATTAGATCTTGGCTGAGGCAAACCAACCCGATTATGTGATTGAGAATGATAAAAAAGGAGGGAGGGAGAGTGAAACCCCTATTGTGCCCCTCCAGCAGGGCTGTGGGACCATCTGCTCCACAGCAGGTCAAGGCTTGGAGACTGAAGATCCACCTCCTTATTGCACCTTTGTAGCACTGGCATAGGTCAAGAGGGGGAGGAAGGGCCAGAAGCTCCCAAGAGAAATATCAAACTTCCTCCAGACCTGTAAATCTCTCTATCTGCACATAATGGATTCTGACAGACCTAAAGAAGCCATGGAAAGTTCCCTAAACCCAAACTTTGCTCGTCCCTTCATCCAGCCTCCAAATCCACAAGGCCAGGATTTGCAGCCTGAGCTAGGTCAAATCTCAGATCCTGCTGGGTCAGGTCAGCAATGCTTCACTGGGGCAGCCCACTGCTCTGCCACTCAGCAAAGCATTCCAGTCTGGAGAGCTCAAAAGAAAAGCAGCAGCTCTGGCAAGACCTGGTACTCCCACTGCCATCCAGCTCTGCAGTCCAGGAGTGCTGGGACATTAATCCTGCCCTAAGGATGCCTCTGAAGTTACATGCATTCAGATTGCATCTCACTTAACAAAACCTGCTTATTTCTCCTGCATACTGCAAGAGCATATTCAACACTAAAAGTAATTGTGAGATTACAGTTGTCATGCAGCTAGGACAAGGTCTGAAGACTCCCTCATCCCCTGATGACCTAAAGTGCTGGGTAAAAAGGATCTGGGTGAATGCATTGCTTCCCCCACAAACCCCTGGCTTACAAGCACACCTCTTGCTATTTGCATTGTAATTTATTTCCCTCTCCAGCAATAAATCAACTCCTCTATCTCTCCAGCAAAATGAAATTCCATGTCCTCTTTCCCTGGACTCTGAGAGCTGCTGCAATCCAGACACCAATAAAGATATCAGTGGTCTGGAAGGAAATCTAAGTTTGCCAAGGATACAGAGCCTAATGCAGTAGTAATTAATGATCGCAGTAAGTCTGGTGAAGAGAATAAACTGAACTGACATGGAAGCTGAGTTCATAGAAGCAAGTTTCCTTTTAACACAGAGAGATCAAATCTCTGGGGATAAATTGTGCAGTCTGTATTACTTCAAGACTGGGCAATTTTTTTCCTCAGAAAGCAGTGACTCTGGGAATTGGGAACCATGAGAGAGATACAGCTAAGAGGAGCTTTCTGCACAGAACTGCAGCTAGGAGAACCCAAGCCCATGCATACACAGATGGAGCAATAGGGAGAAAAATGAGCAATGCTCATTTAACCAAATTTGTACAAACACATTTGTACCAGTGCAGCAAACACCAGTATGACAAGTCACGAAATCTGGTTACCATGCTTCAGAAGAGGCAGAAAAAAGATGGTCTGAGGACTATAAAGAATAAGGATATAGTAAAGGACATGAGCAGTTTGGTCTCTTGGTTGCAGTAATAGCACATCTACAGGGATTCACATGGGGCCACTCTTGAAAATGCTCTTGGTACTCGCCTGTATTCAGCCTGTTAATACTGTGGCCACTAATAGTTTGGTGTTGCTGAAAATCTGGCCACAAAAGACAAATGGTTGAGAGCCTCGATATCCAAGTAAATGACAGAGAAAACTTAGCCCTGACTGATAAATCTCTCACCTCTCAGTAAGAACATTTTTGAAAGGAGGGACTGTCTCAATCCAGCAAAGTCGGAGTGAAATCTGGAGGCAGTAAGTCAAGGCAAGGCTCATGTTTATTGTTAATATCAAAGGTAATCCATCAAGAGAACAACATGGCAAGAGTTGGGATGGATTTGCTATCATTTCACCCTAAGAGCCAACCTCTTTCAAAAATAGATGAGCTGATATCACAGGGCACAGGGTACAAAGGACCCTGGAGAAGTCACCCATGTACTGAGCCAGCAGTACCTTCATCATCACTGACAAGGCTTGTCTGATGGTCGGATCTCTGATCAAGCACCTGCAGCACTCTAAGTCCCACAGCTCCCTTAGGAATGTGGCTCTCTACGACCATCAGCTGAGAAAGGCTACTTCTAACATCCAGTCCAAATCCCACTTAGCTACAAGTTTCTTGCCCTATTGATTATGCCTGCCACACAGGACTTACTGGGCTTGCTTGGTGCAGTCCTGATTTGAGTCATGGTGGAGACCAGACTCATAATCACAACTGGTCCCTTCTGCCTGGCTTCTGACACTCACCCAGCACCAGTCGGTATTAGAGCTAAGATGAACAGAAATCTACCCTGCAGAAAATCTTGCATTCACAGTTGTGTTTCTTCCCCACGTGAAATGAAAATGAGACCTTTTGGAGCTCACTATGAAATGCCAGAAGAGAGGAAAGCACACTGATGTGGTAGAAGTGGTGGTCTCACCACTGTTCAGACCAAGTCTCTGCTTTTGCAGTAGGCAGAGGAGTGGCATGAAACTTGGCACTGAAACCCCTGCACAACACACTCTTCTGAAATGACTATTTCCTTTCCCCCTTGCACAGTGTTTTTCAATGGAAAAAGCACCTCTGCTGATTGTTTGGCTACTCCTTCTTGATGCATCCATCACAGCCTCCCAGCCTGTACCACTCATATGTGTCTCCCTGACACGAATTACAGTTCCTGCCTTTTCTGCTCTCAGACTGCTGAACTCCTGAAGTGCCTACAGCAGAAGATGCAATAGCTGTTCTGACCACTTTCTATGGCTCTTCTAGGGCTTTGCAAGAACAGTTTTTGGACAAGGGCAACCCCTTTTCCTTGCATCCTTTACTCATGACACCTCTACAGCTTCTATCTTGGACAAGGAATTCCTGTACAAGGAATTCTGATCCTCCTCTCTGGCCATGCTTGCCTGCCCTCCCCCTTCACATGCACAATCTTTTTCTCACTTCAGGGACAGAGTTAGTGTCCCTTTGGTCTCCATCACAAACAGGAAAAAAATATTCTGCTAAAAGGCTGCTGGAGCCTGCTACAAACAGGTCACTATTGGACCTGGTGTCTGGAGACTACCCCAGTAAAACAGTGGAATTAAGCAGAGAGAGCAATGCCTTCTGTGAGTCATGGAGAAACAGGCAACAGACCCTGCTTACCCATATAGTCATGATCTAAAGCATTCCCTGTTGAGTGCTGCTGGGTCCTACAGGACAAAAGGACAGGATCCCCTGAGCTTCCCTTTCTATTCCCACAAAGAAGGCTGCAAAGTTGGAAATGCTGCCCTCCCACCACCCTATGGGCAGTGTCAGCTGCCAGCTGTGGCACCCAGCACATTGCCTATGGCTCATCCTTGCCAGCTGCCCCCAGAGCTTTTACAGGAGCCCCTGGGCACTCCTGCCCCAGAGCAGGGGAAAGGGGCAGCTTCCAGTAAAGAGAGGAGCTGGCAAAAGAGCCAGCAGCAGTCCAACAAGAGATGCTGTAGAACTGCCAAGTGTTGTCAGATGCAGGATAACTCACAACAAGAGCTTTCATCTTTCATTATGATTGAATGCTCCTGCTCGAGCCTGTTGGAAAGACCATCTCCTGAGCTGCTATGGGCTCACTGAAGCTCATGCAAGGTAGTATAAACCAGGGGGCAAGGTATTAGCATTTTTTTTTGGCAGATGCTTATACATAAGACTAGCTGTGCTTGGCAATTGGAAAATGCACACGTGTGGGGGTGAGGAGCCTGAATTAAAAGCCACTTAAGTGAGTACTTGAGTAATTATTGGGAGGCTTCTGAAGAGACATTTTTGTCAGTAATTAAGGAGAAGATGGCTTTGTGCTGGGTACAGGTAGCAATATGGCAACAGAGATCCTCAGCACTCCATGGAGAGATGACCAGCTATCCATGAGCTGCAGAGGCATGTTGGGATTTTCTGCCCAAAAAGCATCCTTCAGTCTTGAAAGAAGGATGAGCAGAGGCTAAAATCCTAATATTCCCCTAGTCTCAGATTTTCTGCACCAGGGAAAAGGAGGCACAAAATTATTTTCATGAAACTGCCTAGTTCCTGAGGTAGCTCTTCTTCTGCAGAGTTAAGCCCCACTGGTGTTTCTGTCCTCCAGAGGCCCTGTTTCAGCTTCAGAGGCTCTGTACTCCTGGGCAACCTCCCCATACAAAGGAAGGGAAGCAAAACATGCTGGGCAATTCCAGCCTGGAGGAGGGTTGACTTATCCTTACTTAGGGGCAGGGTAGTTCTAATCTGGTTGCAAGGATGCTCTCTCTCCCTTAATTCATTTCATAAGTCTGATGCAAGCTTTGTCACTCATTTGCTTGGCTTTGGGAACCCTTCTATTTGCTAAAGAATGCCAATTATACATGTTCCCTTCTCAGAGTTAAGAAACAAATCCATTATTTCTTCAGTCCATTACAGTAGATACTTCTAGAAACTCAGATACTAAACCAGATACTTCTAGTATTAGAGGTAACACCCACTTCAGCCCACCTCAAATGCTATAAAATGTGGAGTGCAAGAAGATGCCCTCAGATGAAAAAACAGATTTGACAGGGCAGTGACTCAGAGCTACTTTTAAGTCTGCACTGATGAAGTCGGGCACTTAGGAAATTAAGTGTGTAGATCCGTAGCTACCAGGGCAGTGTCTGTCTCCTCATTACAGATGCAGGTAAAGAAGCCTGAAGACAGTAGCAGTAAAAGGAGCATATGCAACACAAACATGTCCTTGTGAAAGAGCATAATTCATGGACACTTCATTACCTTCAATAACTTTGAGGTCCTTGCTTATTCATCAGCAAGTCTTAGCTGTCATGAGCCAAAAAGAACGTGATCTGGGATTATCAAAGTCTACATAAATGAAACAAACTTCCAGATCTCACTCATGCTCCAGGGATCTCCCCATAAGCTCCACCATCCACCCCTTACACTCCCAATGCTCTGTGTGGGGTGTGCAAGAAATCCCTGTGCAGCAGGCCCCACCTCTCTCCCCAGTTAAACATGCCAGACTGACTCCTGCAAAGTTCATCTTGCCAAAAAGCAATTGACATAAGGAGGTAGACACCAGGCATTTGTTCTAGAAAAGGATACATGCTACTCCCAGCCTTATTATTATGAGCACATGGATACCTCCAGCACTTATTTCAATTCTCTCACTTTTCTTCCTCGACTCCAGGCATAATGTAGGGTCTGAAAAGTCTTTCCTTTTTTATTTATTTAATCATTTGATATGGACTCTGTCAGCTTAAATTTGACCCAGCTTTGCAATTTTATGGGGAAAATAAAAATTGAAAAAATTATACAGAATTCATAAACCCTTGGTCAAACAGGAAATATGCCCACAATATTGTGCAGCTTCAATGAAAGCCTTTCTTCTTAAAACAAAGGATGGTCCCTTGTGTTGTTTGAAACCCTGGCACTAGAGCAATTAAGAAAGTGAAACTGCCTACAAACTAAAGCAGAATGCACATGTTTCATAGATCTTCATTGCCCAGGCAGAAAGAAATGTAAACAGGGCATAAATAACAGCAGTCAGAGGACAGATAAGCTGAAGGACAATGCTGGCACAAGAGGAAATGGGTAGAAACTGGCCAAGAATAAATTTAGACTAGAAATTAGACATGGTTTCTAGCAATCAGAAGAGTAAGACACTTCCAACAGGACCAGTGGGCACATTGCTGCTCTAATTCTGCTCCTTCTGTTCCAAGGAGGCTTTTTGTACACATTTGTGAAAAAATTATGTGACACAGCCTGCAATAACATGAGCCAAGAGACCTTTTCTCTGATTTGTAGCACTAATACTTTCGGTCTTTCAAAAAATCTCTTTTTAATACTCTAAGAATGGGGAGACATTTGATGTACATTCAGTAGGGTGTTTTATTTAACCTTTGCTCATTGACCTATCTTAAAATATATCCATACTAATAGCCTTGCACATTTAATTGATGAATTGAAGTAAGCAACAACAATTATTGAGTGTTTTCATTTAATGGTGTCATTAAATAAAGTGAAAGCAAATAAGATCCCATAAAATACAAATGGTCTTATCTAAGAGTAGTTAGGGATGCAGTGACAGGAGTGCATTCAGTTAAGTGTTTATATTGTTACCATCATTCAGACATCAGCTCCAAAGCTTATCTAATTTGAAAGCCACTCCTGCAGATCTTTGCTATTGATTGGTGCAGCCTGCAGCACCACTCTCCACAAACTCATTCCAGAATAGGGAAGATGTCATCTCCCACTTGTGGGGTCCCCTGGCCAGCTGGTACCCACATCTGTCTGCACAGATCTTTTCTGCTTGCTGGATAATTTGAGGATACCCAACATCATCTGGGAGAGGAGGATTCAGTTGCCAGGGTGAGTTAGGAACAGATGTACCCTCAGCTCTTCACCCCACATCTCCCCTGACCAGGATGGCTGGTGTCTCTACTTAGCTACCACTCAGCCTAAGTGAAACATATGTTTATGCCTGTAATTTCTGCACTGAACTGCCATAGTGCCAGTTAATGTTGCTCAGAAATGAATTGCTGCTGCATAATGTACAGAACAACAAATTCACATTAGCTACATATCACAAATCAGATAATTACCAACCAAGATATTTGTACGCGTGTTCAACCTCTTACACGATGTAATAGGACACTATCAAAAAAGAGCTCACATTACAATGACAGTTTTGGCTTCTAGCACTTTGGCTTTTATTGTAAAAAAATTCTAATTTTCTGATTTTTATCTGCTCCTCCCCCCTGCTCCTAGTGGCATAGGAATTATGATTATGCCAGCTCTAAAACTAGACTGCCTGCTTTTAAAGCAGTCTTTCTGCTTGATTCACAAGCAGAGCACTGAAGCATTTGAGACACAAACACTGCAGATCACCCTCAATGCCAAGAGAAAGCACCAGCCTGACCAACTTCTCTCTGCCTCCTACCAGACCACGGAGTGACACAGGTGCGTGCCCTCCTCCCCACACTGCCAGCTCCTCCATCCATGAAATCAGAGTGATGGTAATGCTTTTGGGAGCCTTCCCCAAGGGAAAGCTCACAAACACACGTCCCTGGGGGGCAGATGGATTTCAGGGTGGGATTTTTCACGCAGCGCAGGCAAGAGGTGCTGATGGAGGGGCCCCAGCTTTCCCCATGCTTGCACAGATGGAGCTGTCAGGAAGGGCTCCCCTTTCAAAGGGACCGACACTCTTCAGCTGACACCTCTGCCAGCATCCCCTCTGCTTGCAGCTCAACTTCTCTGCACCTCGAGCAGAGACCCCACCAGCCCTTGCTCCCCTCTGTGGGGCCATACAGAGGGAGCTGGGCACAGCTGCTGCAGAGCAGCCCTGGCCCCCCAGCCACTCTTGCCCCCTCAGCAGCTCTTCCAGTGCACTAACAGGATCCCTGTATTTGCACTGCAATAAATGACAAGGTTGCCACCTTGCTTCACCAGGACTTTATTTTTTAAACCCACAATCCTTCTGTCCCTAGAACTATGAGCTCAGCAGCCTAGAGACAAGGGAGATGGAGGTGCCACCAGGCAAGCAGTGGGGACCCACTAATCCCAGCCAAGCCCACACCTCCCCAGGGCTGCACCAACAAAACCATTTTCACTGGTAAGAGACTCACAGGCATCACAGAAGCCCTGCCTTTCCAGTGTGCAAAACAGGGATTAGTCCTGCAGCCTCCATCCTGCTCAGGGGAAACACCAGGGCTTCACAAAGATGTTTCCCACTCAGATCCTTTTCCATCCTGAGTAAATAAGTGAAGAATCCACTACAGCAGCATGACTAGAGTGACTGTGTCTCACAGGGTTATAGGATTACAGCTCTGAGCGCATTCAATTTCAGATAATTTCCAGGCTTTTTTTATGCCTGTGAGTAGAGTGAAAAATAGCAAAATACAGTATTGCACCAAGTTTCCTCTTTTCCTACGATGAATTTTTAAAAATGGAAAACAACATTGGGGTCACAGATATAAAATAACTATTTTATTTTACTTTAAATTAATCTTGTTTCTTTCCTACATTATTTAAACATGAATGGTTAGTCTTGAGGAAATCTCAGAAAGTTGTAAACTTTCCCTTCTTTTGGGGGGGTTGGGGGAATTACAAAATATCTTGGAATATGTCTCTCATGGAAAAATTGGAAATTATTTTTGGGGCAAGGGGAGGGTGGTTCTAAAATTGGGAAAATACCTCCTTTTGCCTTTAAATCCAATATTGATTTTTGTTTGAGGGCACCCTGGTCACTGCTGCACCTAGGCCAAAGCTTTCCCAGTTTTGTTTCCAAGGGCCTGTGGATTAGAACAAGTATATTTTCTTATTTTTGCATGTGGAATAGTTTGGACGAGGTACTTACAACTGAGATTGGAAGGGACTCAATTAATCCCTCTTTAATGAAGGTGAACAATCCCAGGGCACAGGGATCCCCAGACTGACACACAGCAGAGGGGGACAGCAGCTGAGTATGGGAACTGGAAAGGGAGAGCACTGCCATGCAAGGTGACCACACCAGAACTGCAGCTGAAACTGAGACACAATACAAGAATCACCAATGAAATGAGGAAAAAAAACAAGTTTGAGTTTCTTTTCATCAAGTTACAATGCAGTCCCCCTGGGGCTGGCCATGCACCTTGAGGCACAGTTAGTGTTACCCTGTGCAGGAACAAGAACTCTTTCTGCTGTAAGGGATGCAGGAGGTTCTCAACCAAACACACTGGGATTTAAGCAAATTAGGATAAAATTCACTGCCTACATAAATCGGTCCAGAAAATTAGGATAAAATTCACTGCCTACATAAATCAGTCCAGACTGAGTGTGCAGCCCTAAATTTACATGGGAAGGACACCGCTACCGACTCTTATCTTAACCTAGGCCTTTCTTCAGCGCCGCTCTGCCTCCCTTTCTGCATTTCCTTTTCATTTTGAAGGCCTGCGAGCGCTCGCCACCAAGGCCCCGATCCCCGAGCAGCGCAGGCGAGCCCCGGGCAGGCGCTCCCCTCACGGGCCGGCGGCGGCGGAGCGGCAGCGCCGCCCAGCGGTGCCCGAGCCGCGCGCTCACCGAACCCGCCTCGCCGGTCCGGAGAACAGGGAGCGGGAAAAACGGGGGGAAAAAAAAAAAAGAAAAAAAAAAGACATTAAAGAAAGGTAAGGACGGAAAGGAAAATATATAAAAGGAAGGAAGAAAAAAGGGAGAAACAAAGAGGAGGAAAAGGGCAGAAAAAGGAATGGAAAAAGAAGAAAAAAATAGGAAGGAAAAGAAATATGGAGGGAAGGGGAGAAGAAATAAAGGGGAAAGAACAAAGGGGAAGGGGGGAAAAGAGTGACAAAAGCGGGGGAAGGAAAAGAAATGAAAGCTCAAACCTTAGAGTATAAACACAGAGGAATTTTTTTTACAAGGACCTGAAAGGCCTGCATTAATAAACCAGGACTTCTGCACACACCAGCCCTCTCACAAGGCACAGTGGGAGCGCTCTCCTTGTGCTGAACCGGGCACCTCTCCGCTGCCTGCAGGGCAGGGGGCTGGGGCTCCCGGATGCACCGAAGCTGCCCCGGGAGATTGTACCAGGGGCTGGGACTTGCTGCAGGCTCAGCTGGAGGGAAATGCAGCTGCTGGCAGCCCGAGATGCTCCTCTGAACACCAGCGTTTGGAGGCAGAGGGCCGGACCAGCTCCCACCCGCAGATCTGCAGCCTCAGACGCCTCCATGCGACAAAACAGCGACAACTGGTCGGGCTCCAGGGTGGGGCTCTCTGCTCAAGAGAAATTTGAAATACGTAATTTCGGTTCACACTTGGAAAATACGCGTGGCCTAGAAACGGGTGAAAGGGGAAAGATGCTCAGCGCTCGGAGAGGAGGGGCGGAGGGGTTTGGTCGCGCAGGGCACTGCCGGTGCCCCAGCGCTCCGCAGGCGGCAGCGTCCCCACGGCAGCGCCCCCACGGCAGCGCCCTGTGTCCCCATAGCAGCGCCCTGTGTCCCCACGGCAGCGCCCTGTGTCCCCATAGCAGCGCCCTGTGTCCCCATGGCAGCGCCCTGTGTCCCCACGGCAGCGCCCTGTGTCCCCGCGGCAGCGCCCTGTGTCCCCGCGGCAGCGCCCTGTGTCCCCGCGGCAGCGCCCTGTGTCCCCGCGGCAGCGCCCTGTGTCCCCGCGGCAGCGCCCTGTCCCCGCGGCAGCGCCCTGTGTCCCCATGGCAGCGCCCTGTCCCCGCGGCAGCGCCCTGTGTCCCCGCGGCAGCGCCCTGTGTCCCCGCGGCAGCGCTCTGTCCCCGCGGCAGCGCCCTGTGTCCCCGCGGCAGCGCCCTGTGTCCCCATGGCAGCGCCCTGTGTCCCCGCGGCAGCGCCCTGTGTCCCCGCGGCAGCGCTCTGTCCCCGCGGCAGCGCCCTGTGTCCCCGCGGCAGCGCCCTGTGTCCCCGCGGCAGCGCCCTGTGTCCCCATGGCAGCGCCCTGTGTCCCCGCGGCAGCGCCCTGTCCCCGCGGCAGCGCCCTGTGTCCCCGCGGCAGCAGTGCCACCTGGCGCTCAGGGACACGCTCACAGCCGCCCGGCAAGGGCTTCTCCAGCCGGGGCACTGCTTGCTCCCAGTGAAATGTGACAGCTCTGCGTTGTTCTCTGCAGGGCTTTCCCCTCCGTGTCACAAGCTTTTGCACTCGTGGCAGCTCTGCCACAGAAGTGCAGGTGCCCTGTGCTGCAGGTGACAGGTCAATGAAATGATCTGTTGCATCATCTCGACGTTTAAAAAAAAAAAAAAAAGACATCTGCATGTGGTTTCACCAGTCCGTTGCATTTGTGACATTTTACAGTGCTAGTTTAAAAAAAACTTGGAAAAACTGAAAAGAAAGAAAATTTATTTCTCTGCAAGTCAAGAGCTTGCCTGTTCTTTTATTCACAAAGCTTTATTCAAAGTCTTTTCAACAAGTTAAAAACCTAGTATATTTTTTCTGTTGCAGTTTTGGACTAAGAGTGACAAATTTCATTCCTTCCCTCTAAACTTTATGGCACTGCACAAACCCCCAGATATGTTGTTCTCCCAGCACTAAATTAAACTGCCTTTCCCCTTTGCATCATGAAGCCTTTGTGCTCTGCACCCAGCAAATCCATGTGCTAGAATTGCTCACTGATAAATGTAAAGGTCCATAGCTGACACTGTAAATGCCCACTTGCTTCCACACATCTTGCTCTGCTTTACAGATCTCAAAAATCTGAGTGCACGTTAAGGTCACCTTCACTCCCTGCTGAAAGTGCAACCAGCAACAGGCAGAACAAATCACCTGTGTAACAGCTCAGAGCAGCACCCTGCAGTGTGCCTGCCACACTGGCCAGGGGACAGCACTGCGAAGGAGATGGGGACTTTGGAGCAGCCAGAGGCTGCCAAGGCAGAAACTGACCAGAGCCTTGGAGTGGGCATCATTAAACATCTTGGCCTTGGTCTACAGGTAATCACAGAGAACAAAGGGGTTCAGTGCTTCCTTCCACACTTCCTTCCCCTCCTGCCTAGTCCTGGTCACTGCAAGCCAGATCACTCAGAAGCAGGAGGCAGCTGCCTAAACCTGGACCTGCAGTTTTTTCACACACAACATTTACAAGGGAGGCAGCTTTTGCCCCTCTTCCATCTGTTTTAGCACAGTCATCCTATACAAAGATGAGAGAGGGAAGCTTAGGTTCTGTGCTTAAGCAGCCTGAATATACAGCCAGCAAAATCTGGGGAGTGTCTCTGCATATACTGCCAAGCTGTAAGGGACACCAATCACATCAATGTACTAACACATCAGCTCTGGATATTACCACCTGCAGGGTAATGTAGGTGCACAGATTACAAAGAAAAACATTAGCTAACTAGCTTGGCCTTAGCTGTACTGCTTGTTCATTTGTCTGCAAGCAAGTTGTGTTCATTTGTCTACTCGTAGATCTGTTATTCATAGCTATTTGTTTATGTTGCCTTGAGCAGTTCTCACTCTGCCAGTCATGCAAGCCCAACATTTGTAATTTCTCCTATAAAATAGGAAATTAACGTAGGAAAGAGGCTGCATACAGCATTCCACCACAGCATTTATGTCAAGCACTGTATTCCATTTTAACAGAATAAAATGGGTTTTGCTGTACTGGCTAGTTGGTCGCCTAGGAAAAGGAAATTTCCATGGTTCCCTTGGTCCCACATCCTGACCCCACAGCAAGAACTGAGAATAGATCACAGGTGCAAATCTCTGAAGTTGTTCTTTTTTTTTTCCACCCTCAGGAAACAGATCTATTCAGTATTAGTTTCTTCAGTATTTAAAGATGATCTTTAAAACTTGCAGAAAATGAACAGAAGAAAACTCACAAATGCAGCTATTCCTGTCTGAATACCCACTTTTCCTACTCAGAGAAAGGTGTTGGGTACTGCTTTAGCTCACCACAGAACAAGTACTGCAGAGCCTCAGTTTAAATGAACTTGTGTTGTAAAAAGCAATGCCTTTACTGCTATCTGCTCTCTGACTGGCAAATGCATTACAAAGTGAGAATGGAGCAGTCACTCATATCTCTGCCCTATTTAAATAAATCTTTGAGGTTACCTTGCCCAACAAAATCACACTGATAGAGCCCATTACTTCTAATGCATCACTGCTTTCTCTCCTGGGTACTATTTTCCCTCCCAGTACAGCCTGTTTATACAATAAGGCATTTCCTACCTGGTAAACAGCCTTTGCAGTACCATTGATCACAGCAAATAATAAGTACACACAGGATGCTGCAAAGTCTCGGTGGGCCAACACCAAGCTCTCCTCTTAGCAATTGTTCCAGCAGGTTTTGTTTTAAACAAGGTGTCAGAACAGCCAGAACAGCCTCCTATGTATCTGCAGCACAGCCCCAGGCACAGCACAGGTATAAGATTGACTCCATGTGGAAAAAAAGACTCCAAAAGAACATTGCTAGTGTTCCACCTTGTTACTTAAGCTAGGAGAAGGAAAAGCTTTCTATGAGATAGTTGCATTTTAGACAGTTCTTCTCATTTTCTTGTTACTAATTATAATGCATTCCCAGGCAATGCCTGTTACACCAATGTGAACAACATGAAGTACAGCCGTTTTTGGCTGGAGCTGGACCCTGGCTCAGGCACATGATGCTCCACCAAAAGCAAGAGGTGCAAATGCTGTTCCTACTCACACTGAAATCTGGGCAATCACCTCGGGCTTAGAGAGGGGCTGCCAGCAGCAAGTCAACCCCCACTCACACTTCTGCTGCTGCTGCTGTGTCTGGGGCTGGCAGCCCCAGTGCTGTCAGCTCCTGTGCACTCACCAGGGACCAGTGACAGCCCTGGCACCCAGCCTGCAGCTGGGCATGGCCCCCTGTGCCAGTGTCACCTCAGCAGCAGGAATGCAGGCACAGCTCAAACCAGCCTTCCTAGCACTCATTCAGGTAGGAACCACAGCAGTATATTTACCACCATCTTGAATACAACCTGGCTGTGGGCTTCCCACTCTTCCTCTCACCTTACAATACCTGAGCTGATGGTTTCTGTCTCACAGCAGGGAAAAACGTGTCCTGCAGAGCAATAAACCCCTGGTTCCTCTGTGTGTCTGCACATCTGGAAAAACAAGGGTCCAGTACAGCTTTTTGCAACACAGTGCAGCAAGCCAGGCAGGCTCTGGGGGTCCCTGGAGGTTCCTGCTCTGTGCTCCTTGCCTCTGTGAGCTCATGGCAGGCTGGCACAGTGCTCCAGCTCCCCCCAGTTCTGCCTGCACCGTGGTGAGGGGGGTACTGACCTGGCAGGAGCTGCCACTCTGACAGGCTCTTGGGGGGCTCTGACCCCCTGCTCCAGCATGGAGCAAGCCCCTGGCTCACTGCCATATTTGTTTTCCTGCTGTCCCACAGGTACTTTCTTGCAGCCAGTGAAAATTCAAAATGACTCTTAGTGAATAATTAATTGCCTCATCCTGAATCATCTTTAATGAATGAAAAGGCTGGAAACCTGCTGGGCACAAGAACACGGCTCTGTGATTGGAGCACAGATGTGCATTTTGCATTTCTGCACATGCCCCTTGGTAGAGATTCTGTGGCTGCAGGTTGAAATCCCTGTGCATTATCTCCTTTTGGGACTCAGAAGCCTGAAAATGCTGCAGAAGAAATGTTCATTTTCACTGAAGATACCATATGCAGCACAAAGTAGGCACAGAAAATGCATTTACCTGTGGAAAAGGCATTTTTGAGATGGGTGAAGAGAGAACAGTCCAAAGAAAGAAAACAGGCTGAGCTTGGCAGATATATTGACTTCTGTTTCAGCACAGGTATTTGTGCTGAGCCACATGCCCATTTTCAGGGCACCTCAGGGAGAGAGGACTCTCAGCCACCCACCAGCTGCCATCACTGCACTGCTTCTGCAAAAGAGGGTTAATCTGTCCCTGCCACCAACGCTGCAGAGTGCATGGCCCATTTATCCCTGCCCGGGCTGCTGCAGTGCTGCCAGCTCTGCTGGGGATTTGGCTGCAGACTCAGACTCTGAGGCTTAGGCAAGGGCTCATGACGGGTTCCAAACCTGTGCAACATTCTAGCAGAAGCAAGTGTTCTAACAGGAGCAATTAATTTCTTTGCATCTTTAAAAAATAAGGCACTAACTTAAGCAGCAAAATCTGCCTTTAGGAGCTCACCTTCCCTGCCCAGTGCTGGGCTTTGTGGGTGATGGCAGCAGCCCCAGAGGCTGTAGGGGCAGAGGGCAAACCCACTCCAGTTCCCACCCACATGCAGCTCCCTGCAGCCACTGGAAGCATCGAGGGGATGCTGTGGCTCCTCATTAAACCAGGAGAAGGAAGGAAAGGCCTTGGGCACAATTACCTTAATGAAGCTGGCAGCTCTGCATGCTAACAGCACCTGACGCCTGGGGTTTCAGGCACAGCTGCACAAACACTACCAAAAGTACTTCCAGACCCCTGTAAAAGCATAAGCACACAGCAAAGCAAATACCTGCCTGAAAGGAGCCTGGATACCCACGCTGCAGAGCAGGTGGTGAGTTTGCCTCTTAATTAAGCATATGTTCGTGGAAAGCATCTGTGCGCTCCGTGAAAAGCCTCAGTCTCGCCCTGCTTCCACACAAAGTGGCTGTCCCTGCCAGCAGCTGCCTCCCAGCTGGGTAATGATGTGGGTGGCATTGGCCTTAATGCCCATGGGGGACCTGCATGGTGCTGGCAGACACAGCACAGACAGTAGTCAGAAGGTGAATGGTGCACTTCTTTTTCAATTTCCAGCCTTCAGAAAACACCAGTGACTTGCAGGTGATGAAAACCTGCAAACTACAGAGGAAAAAAGTGCAGTGACTATTCTGGAGAGCAGAGAGAAAAGGAACACATGCTCTGCCTGGCACACAACTTTTGGACACGGATTTTGTTTGTGTTGCACGTGGCTGCAGGTCCGGCTGGCGAGCTCAGGTAGCACTGTGACATATGGCAAGGAATGTTTTAAAGCCATGGCTGCTGCCACCCTGCTCAGACCCCGTTTGCTGGCGGGAGGTGAGGAGGCTGCTCCTGCATGGGCTGAGCAAGCTGTGGGCAGCGTTCGATCGACTGCCTCGCTGCAGGATTTTCTGTTTCGTTATGGAAATATACCAGGACACATTCCAGTTCAGTCTGGCTGTCACAGGACATTCTTCAAAGCTGGCTTCATGGGCTTCTCTTTCCTGATCGTCACAGAAATTCACTGCAAATCCTCCCCACCTGCATCTCTGCTCCCCATATTGTATGTACTTTCATTCCCTACTCTGGTATGTAGACATTTCAGTGTCAGGAAAAGCAAAAAGAGCACAGAATTTTGCACAAGTGATTCATTCTGATAAACACACAAAGCACTTTAACAGGGATCACAAAATTACATAAAAATGCTCTTTTCAGTTCCTCATTTTGTTTCACTCCATGAATATTACAGTACAAACAAAAACCAACACGTAAATAAAAGGTGGGAAACATGGGCTGATATTTTAAGGCTGTGGATGCCTCCAGGTGTATCTGTCAGTCTGTATTACTAATTTTCAAGCTAGCTGAGGGTGATCATTAAAGGAAAAGGCCTACACATGCATCTAAACTAGGCTGTAATTTGTAAAACTATCTAGCAGATTTGGATATGTATCTTTTGCAAGTTTCAAGAATAAATAGAAATTGAAATCCAGTAAAGAAACAGTAACCCCAAAGTTAAGAATATTTTATAGAACAGAATTTGGCCACGCTTTTCTGTCATGTGAAAATATCTGACATTCCCTTCAAGTGGTAGAAGCTGGGCACGTCAGGGGCTTGGCTGAAAATAGCTGGGTGCTCAAAATTTTTCTATTCTAGGGATGATCACATAACTGGAAGAATACTAACTATAGTCCAAGACAGGAGTAATCCTTGTGTTTCTTATGGTATGTAAGTTTACCTGGAAAGTCCCATGGGGTATGGTTTGAGATGGAATGTTACTGAACCTAACTGAAGGTATATTTGAGCTATTGGCAGGCACATCTAACTATGATCTATTTATTTTGAATGACAAAAATAGCAGAAAAAAAACCCAAAATGCTTGAACTGCAGAATCATTTATACCAACACACTGGCTGTTCTGGGTATGTGCTTATGTGACGAACATACCAACACTGTTACTGCTGCTGGACCTAGCGAGATTAAAGAAAATCTCTGCTCTTCAGATCCTCAGGTTCACTACAAACATCCTAAAGGGAAAAAAGAAGACTACTACTACAAGAAAGGTGGGGAGAGGTACCAATTCAGTGATTGCTAATGCCCACTCCAAGAGGCAGCATCACTGGGAGATGTTACTCACAAAGGTGACTCACCCAAGGAGGGGACAGAGGTGACACAGAGCCCTAAGCTGGAGCTCCAAGCTCTGCAGTGTGAGGGATTTGCCAGGTCTGAGTGTCTGAGACTCCAAGGAGGCTGTCACTGCTGACCTATGATCACCCAAAGCAGCATAATGCAACAAGACTCAAACAGAGGTGCAACCACCACACTTGACAGGGCAACAGCAAAGTCTCTCTTGTAACCACGAGGGGCCAATACTCCCAGGCATCTCTCAGGCAACAAACATGCCCTGCTCTCCTAACAAGACCACTCAGGGTCAGGGGAGTTGCTACCCCACCACAGCACCATCCCAGGTCTCTTCTCCCATTATCAGCCCCCTGTCCATGGTTCAAAGGACTCCAGACAGTCACCAAGAGCTGTAGGTCTGACAAGCATCCTGCTCCTGGGGCACTGACAAACCTCTCCTCTGTTCTGTGTGCTGCTCAAAGGACTGCACCACTCAACAGATATCCTGCACTCCAGTCTTTCCAAAACATTTCCCACCCCTGCCCAAGCTGGGGAGGCCTTTCTGCTGATGCTGCCAGGCTTATGACACAGCCAGAGAGAGCTCACCCCAAGCACTGGGAACACATGAACAAACACATGCACACTCACCTGCCATTCATTTCCTGACAGAGTGCAATTTGTAAAGCACCACTGCTCCTACATCCTCAAACATTTAGGGAAAGACTTTTTCCATCAGTAAAAATGCACCCACATTTTGCCAGAGGAGAATTAGATGTAAGAAATACCCCATGGAAAGATCCTTCTTTTTTCAGAAGAATTGTCACCTTGTCCCAAATAGACCAAGATGTTAATCCTTTTTTTCATTTATGTTGTCATAGGGAAAAAACCAAACCCAAATCAAAATGTTGTCCTCTCCCAGCTCTCCCTGCTCCATCGTGCACTAGGGCAGCCATTTCTGAAGAACTTTGTAAGCAAAGCCAGAAAATAGCACCCATGCCCTGCAGACTGCTGGCTCAAATTATTTAGTGGATTATCTCTTTATGATTAAAGGATTTTGGCTCATGTTCAGAGATGTTTCAGTCCTTCCCACGAGGGGTCCTGTTTACTAAGCTACATCAGCAATTGATGCAAGTGTAAATGCTTGGAGAAAGAGGGACTAGACACTAATTTGGGTTTGGTCCAGTATACTCCTGTGAAAAGCTGCCAGGCCATGGTGAGTTTAGGCATAGGTTGGCCACAAAATAAAGAAGAAGCACTCATGGACTTGTATTTTACCTCATTTGCATTTGTTTCCTGAATGATATGAAAACAAAACAAAAAAAAAGCCATGTCCAGAAGGTGTACAAGAAATAATTGATTCCAAGAAAGCCATAGAATTGTAGAGTATTTTGAGTTGGAAGGGACCCATAGGAATAGGAATCATTGAATCAAGTCCTCAGGGACTTTCAGGTAGAAGCAAAGGCAAAAACATATATTTGTACTTCTGATGCATCTTTTCTTAATTCAGCAGCTATTCCATATAAATACTTATCCTACAACTCTGGCTGCTCATTAAACACCATTTAATGAATTCACTTTAAACTAAAATCAAACAACATGCTTTCAGTCTTGTCACAGCCCAGGAGTTTTCTTTGGAAGGCACAGGTCATGTGGGCAGGAGGAAGAGGGCTCTCATGCTCCAGAGCACCCATCTTCCTGACTAACACTTTTCCAGCCTTAATGGGATGGGATTCATAGCACTGCATGCCCTGAGCTCAAAAATAACCACTGAAGGTGGTTAGAAAGATTTATGCCTTTCAGCAAGTATCTTGCTTCCTTCCAGCCTGTGTATGAGCCATCTCCTGACACAGCACAGAAACATGTTTATTTTAGGAACAGCGTCGTCACCCTTTTCACAAGGGCCATCCTAAACCTGACCAAGTACCTTTACTCCACCATTTGTCTCAAATGCCAGGCTGATCATGCAGTCCCAGTGGCCAGAAAGCTCCAGGCTGCCAGGCTGGCCAGGTCTCCATAGCCAACTGCTGGGTGTAGGTTGGGGTTTTGCTGGGATAACTACACTGCAGGGGTAAGTGCAGAGACAGGTAAGTGACCTCGGTTTGCTTCACCATGTGGCCAAATGAAGCTACTTGTGAGAGCCTCCTCCTGGCACCCTACATTTGTAACTATTTGCCCTTCCAGGGGGCAGACAGAGTTCCCTTTAAGATTCAGGCTGCATGCTCGTGAGCGCTCCGAATGTGTGAGAACTTGCATTTCCAATGGAAAATGAAAATGCCTGAGTCACCATTTTATCAGGTGCTGAATAAGAGCAAATTTATTTTTTTCATGCCTATAATTATATGTTTGGAAGGGGCTGGAGCAGCTCTCAGAATGAGGAGGGAAGATGCTTGAGCGAGCTGTGCTAATGGAGAGGGCCTTTGGTTGGACAGAGCAGGGGGAAGAGCAGTGCTAGGGCCAGCAGAAACTGATGCTCCCTGGCAAAACATGGTCTGCTTGTTCCTTTCCAAAGTTCTCTCTCACAGAACAATAAATATCTGTGCTTTGGGAAGGATCAGAAAGACTGGGCAGGAAAAAAAACCAAAGGTTTTGATTGGCTTGGGGGCCTTTTTGGAAAGGATACTACACTCCTTTAATTAAATGAGTCTCAACCCAGGCCAGGAACAAGCAAGTACAAACAAGAACCATCTTCCCCACTTAAATTCAGTAACTTTCCAGAATTTCCTAGCTAGCAGACAGGCCAGGATTGACATATTTAATGTCTCATCCCTAGAAATGGTTTCTTCTCAACAAGAAGATAAAGCACAGGAGAAAAAAACAAAATACACTGTCTGTATCATTCCTGACATATTGCTGTATCTGGGTGCTTGTTCTTGGCAGTTCAGTGCCTGCCACATAGCATGACCCTTCTACCAGGCAGCTGTCAATACTGGGAAAATTGAGTTTACTCTTAATGAAAGGCCACAGGCAATAAGCAATCAGGCAGTATGTGCTCTCCATCCCATGATTAATGAGCCAGGGGATATTTGTCGTTCTGTACACTGCCACAGCTCTGCCACCTCTGCAGCTGTAGGGCTGAGTCACACCCCAGACTGGAAGGTACACCTAATCTTTAGATCTGACTTAGTTGTACCCCAGGATGGAGAATATTTCAGGAGCAATGAATGCAATGTGAATGTCACCAGCAGTAGGGCTGTGCCCATTGCTTCAAACCCAGGTACGTGGGAGTAGCTGCAAACACAGGCAATTCCACCCATTCTTCTCCCTGCCTCAGGCTACACCTTTCTTGCTGATTCCCTCCCTACAACAGCAGCACTTGTGCAGCCATATGATGACTCAAGTAAGGCTGGTTTGATTAAAAGCAATTAATTTTTAAAATACCAATCATAAGAACAGGGTAATTTCCCACTGGTTTAATCCCCAGCACCAGCATTGGGAGGGAATAAGAGTACTGCCCCCAGACGTTGGGGTCACAAGCTCATTCCCTTCTCTTACCCATCAGTGAAACCACTGAGGAACTGCAGCCTTGATACCATGCTCCTACAAAAAGGACTCCAAGTCAGCTCAAAGATGTCTTGAGCTGATATGCTCTTCAAACCCCTAAACTGAACCAGGTTTCACAGCTTCACTGAAGGGAATATTCTAGAGACTCATCTATCTTACATTTTTAATTCATCACATGCTTAAAACAAAGCAAAATGAAACAATTCCACCTTGTCACCAGTAAATGTCCCTTGTGAGCAGAGGTTTCCCCAGGAGGGAGTAAGAGACCTGACAGACAAGAGCTGTAATATTTTGTGCACATCTGGAAACTACTTAAATATTACTATGGCCATGTAAGAGTCTATAGAGTTGCCAGTGAGATCTGACTCTCTAAATTGCAAGATCAACAACTTAGATGAAAGAACCTCTTCTACGTTGTGTCAAGTGGACTTGAGAAGGAAGCAGAAGGGAATAATCATTCTCAGCCTTTTAACAAACACCTGAAAGTGGAGAGGTAGGAGATGAAAGGATATCAATAAACATATTACCAAATTAAACTTCCATGGGTAATATTTAGACATCATAGGAGTTGGCACCTTAAGGAGGAGAGAGAGAAAACAGATCAGAAAAAGATGTAAGTCTCCAACAGTCTGTTCTCAGATGGCCATTTCCAGTGGCAATCACACTAATTGCACACACAAATTAGGCAACGATCATGAATGTATTTTTCAAAATCAAGCCCCATTTATGTTAGTCTCACAAGAATTTCCAATCAACAGTTTTCAATTGCAAATACAGAACAGTTTAGTCATCAAAAAGCAAAAGGATGAAGAATGTACTGAACACGAAAGGAAAACAATCTCTTCCCTCTCTCTCCCATATTTCTGTAACCAATTCCTTCTGAACATTTAAAAGAACATTTTCTATTGACACAAGACAAAAATACTTTGGTTTAACGAGCTCTGCTCATCTTAAAATTACAGAGATAAAAAGTGCACAATTCAGTATTTTAAATAGCTTTGAAGGGTTATTAGCAAGTATGAGCATGACCATCAATCATCAGACGTACTGACTGATACTAATGTTCTTCATGGGAACGTAAATAATTGTTTCAAAGCATAATATGCCCCTTCATCATTAAAATCACTTAGATGTTATAATTCACCTAGCTTGAGCAATGAAAATACAATCAGCTTTCTTTCTCTGAATAAGCACAGTTTTAGCAAATCACTTAAGCACGGGCTTAAAATTAACTAGCTGATTGAGGTCACAGCCCACTTTGCCCATGCGTTAGCACACTGCTGCAGGTAACATAGAGAGGATAAGCAAACCCCAACAACAGTGAAAAAAACCTTTCTCCTCTGAAATCTACCTCCTGAGATACCACCATTAACCTTTAGTGTGCAGAAGCTGTTAACTCTGAGCCCTTTACAGAGCCAGTGCTGTTGCTGATTCAGTGTTAGAAACCTTCACTGAGCAAGGCTCTCTTTGGAGGAATGGAAGGACAGGGCACTTGTTATCCATCACTGAGCTATTCCAGCTGCTGGCTGGCACTTGCTAACGCTGCAGGCCTTGGCTTACCAGGTCATACTTAACCCTTAGAAAGCAATTGCCTTCATCTGTTTCTTTTAATAGGCAGCCAGCATATTCTCCCTGGCAAGCTGCACTCCTACTGAACATTAAATACTTTTACATGAGAAATTTGTAATGCATGCCCTTTTAATGGGAGCTTACTGAATGGCTGGAAGTCTCAAATGCCTCTTAAAGCACAAATGAGGAATTTCAACTGTACTCTAAAATTCTCATGGTGCATTTTCTCTTAAATACCTAAACTCCTACCCCCTTTCTCCAGTTCCAGTGTACAGACAGAGTAACATTAAACAACTTTGAGACTCAGAGTCCTTTTGTTGTCGCACAGGTCCTAGGTTAGTCACACAGGTACTTTGCAAAGAAGGCAGCATTGTCTCCACACTACAGACAGGCAATAAGGCAGAGGAAGGTGTGGTGGAACCCAGGGTGGAGTTATGTGCAGGTACCCACAGCCTAAATGTCAAACTGAGCAACTCTCCCTGGCTTCCCCTACACTCAGTGGAGATCTTGCCATCACAATCAATGGGGTTTACGCTGCAGCTCATCTCACCATGCAGATGTATACTAAAGCAGGAGTTGGATTTCCATGGTCCTTGTGGGTCCTTTCTAAATCGGGATATGCTACAAAAGGAGCTCAGTTCCACCCCAGGTATCCTGGTTTTTCTCTTCTGGATATGAGGGGCAGCCTCTCATATCAGAGTGGAACCAGCTCCCCCCCCTCTTGCTCTGGTCCATGGGCAGCCAGCTGCCAGCACAGCTCACCAGGCAGAAGGGAGCTCAAAGCATCCCAGAGCTGAAGTCGTGTCTCAAGGTGATCCCCCACGCTTCGTCACACATGGAGCTTCCAGCACGGCCATCCTCATCTCCTGACACGGCTCGGCGGCTCACCGAGGCTGTGTCCACCCACAGCTTGAGATGCCACTCTGATCACAAGCTTGTAGGGACTGACAGCTACAGAACTCATCATTTGGCCATAACAGCCTACTCACCAGCCTGCTTTCCTTTCTGTACCCCACATGACAACTGCTGTCTCTCCAGCTGAATTGACCCCATTGGTTTTGAACCCTTAAGCATAAAGAAAAGCAATGCCTTACTTGAGGCAAGCTTGTGATGTTGTGCTGCTCTCATTGAAACAAGCATTTATTAGAACTGGAAATGGTTTAGAGAGAGGCAGCAATAAGATCCAAGACACTTCAAACTGTGAGAAACAGCTTAGCAGGAGTATGCTTGTGGTCTCTGCAATCACAAGTAGCATGACAGGAGGATGGGGTCTGTTATTCACTATCTCCTTCAGAGACTATGGTCTCTGGAAAACATCAACCCAGCTAGCAGGAATCAAGCTCAAAACAAAGGAAAAGACAGGCTTCTTCATGTAACAGGTCTGGGGAAATCCTTTCCACAGGACACTGTGATGCTAAAAATACACGTGTACTCAAGGGGAGACTGGTCAAGTACAGAAAAGAAACATCCGCTGAGAACTCTTACATACATTGAACCACGTCTGACTCAGATAATTTTCTAAGCTGAAAATAGCTAGCAGCTGGGAGAGCATTTGGGGGACAGATCATATTTTCTTACTCTTTCCTGTTTGGTGTAGATGGAGGACGGCTATTGGACTAGATGGACACTTTATTCTGGCCCAGATTAATTGCTCTCATATTTTTCTGTTAATTGATCCTACTTCCTTTTATCTTTCTATTGGTGACTTTTTCAGAGCTTTCCTTCATTTTTTTCCAAATAATTCTTTCCAGGCAACACTAAACCCAGTGAAGATCTGTCTCTATAACACAACACCATTGTGGATAAAGCAGAGATGAAGTAGGGAGTAAGACATATTGGCTCTTAGACTCAAAGCTTAACAAGCGATTATAGAAGTGCTAAAACAGACGACTGTCCTTTGGCAGTTAGTGGGGCAACATGAGCTCACTGAGTAACAAGCACATCATTCCTCTAACACTTAATCCCAGCAGCATTTTACCAGCCAAATGAACAACACTCCCATAAATAATAGAGATTCAATGCCTTTCTCTCCTCCCTAACACTGTCCTGTCTTCCCCTTCTACAGGCCAGGAGCAAAGAAGCATCAGGGAAAATCTATTGAGTCTGAGACTTGCAGTGAGTCTGGAGCTCACACAAGTGAACAGAGTGACAGGAGAGAAAGAGAAGTGATGCCTTTGGGCTAAGTGAGCAGGATTTACAAGTCCTTGGTCCCTGCTCTGGGTGGGAATTAGACCTATAAGTATCTTCCCAGAACACTTCAGGGCTCTGCATTTCTCTTTCTGTACCCTGCCAGTCAAAACTTGACTTTCTTATTGAAAAACTTTTCTTCAGTGGCCATGCACATAAGCAATAAACTCTTCCCATTGTATAGACACAGCCTTATGGCAGGACAGCCCTTAGCACAGTCCCCAAGAGGTACCCATGGCTATTTCACAAAGCAGTGAGCCTGCCTAGATCTTTCTGCCACTTCGGAGCTAGTTTTTCTCTCACAACTAACAAAGAAAAGCCTCTGGTTTGGATATTTTTATACTTAGCAGACTACAATTTAGAATGTGTATTGCCTGACCTTCTCTGGGAGGTGGGAGCATTCCCTGCCAAACAGCATGTTAGACAGAGAAGTATCGACCCAAAGGGCATGAGCTGTGGATGAGTAGGAGAGAAGCTCTCATGGGAGCACTCTCAGCAAGACCCACCACTTGCCAGAAATGCCAAACAAGTGTGAAATTCATTCACTAAAGTGTTTTCTCAGGAAAGGACATGCTCCCATTTAATTGCCCTCTTTATTCATGATTCACACAGCATCTGAACAAATTTGATTGTTCTAACTCTAACCTTTTCTAACCTCAGAAACAAAGCCCAAAACCAACCCTAAAACAGCTGCATCACCTTCTCAGCCAAGGTGCTGCAAACGAGCTGCAGGGCAGAAAGAGATCTCCAGCAAGATGCTTTAAGATGTGTGTCAGCCATTTAGCAGGGAAGGCAGGGCAGGGAAAGTGCATTTCGTTGCCGAGCAGCCTGCAAGCATCTGGGAGCATGATTTATATTCCCACAACTGCCTCTTCAGGTTAAGGGTGAGCACAGTAAAGGATTCATCACAGAAACTCCAGCAAATGCAGAAACGGAGGAAAAAGCAAACCAGGTTTCTTTGTCTTATCCATTAAAGGTAAATTAGAGTTATTAGAGAGGAACACCCAAGCACAGCCACAGAACATTAAGCCATATGTGAATAATTATATACATATTTGTCTGATCAACCAACTGAATATTTAAGAGATTATACCCTGCTTGCACTGAGCACAAATACCTGGGGAAATCAGCCTTTCAAAAGCACCACCTAAGAGTCCCTCCAGCTTCACAAATACACCACCCAGGATACACGTATGCTATTGCTAAACTGAAGCAGCAGGGAAATAAAGGGCTTGGGCACACAGAGCTGAGAGCAAGGGGAGCACCACGCACTGGGACACAGGAAAGGGGTCTGCGCTTGAATTTCACTGCTGCGATTCAACATAGGCTCACGTGCCCCTTGCTCCACCACCAAAAAGCCACAGAAGAGGATAAACAATGGCAACACTAAGTCACAGGAACTCAGAAAAGCAGTGGCAGCACGTTGGCTGTCCAGTCCCATCAGCATTAGAATCATTATTTCCTTTGGTTTGGTTTTCATGTCACATTGCAACAAAAGAGGAAATCCAGAGCTTGAGATGGAACTTGCAGCATGGACGATGTTGCAATACCTTCCAATGGTTCTCTGTAGACACAGCAACATCATAGAGAGGCTTGAGCACTGTGGAGTGTCATGGACACTTTTGATCCTTGTGCTTTTCCAGTTTGAATGCTCTGTGCAAGTGTGTGCAGCTTCACCCTTGGCCCCATAAGGAAGACTGCTTTGCCTGCCCCTCCCTCCAGACTTATTTTGGATCCTCCCAGCAGACTTCCCCACCCTGAAAATCAGTAATGCAGAGGAGGGAACACCAGATTGGGTACTCCCATCCACAAAGCAAGGACTGCATGTTTAACTACATTTTAAAACCAGTTTCACTAGAAGTTCCCCTTTGTCCGTTTCTCTTTTTCAGTGCTCTCCACTCCTTATTCCACTCCCATGCTCATGTAGGCCTCCCACTCTGTCCATGTCTTTTCCACCCACTGTATGTTGAAGTTTTGAATTTTAATCACTTCTATATGCTTCTGTATGCCCACACACATGCATTTTCCTACTCCTGGACCTTTCCTCTGCAGGACCCAGCATTTCCTCTGCATCCCACCCACAGTCCCTGCAGAGACACTTGCATGGTCCACGGCACATCAAAGAAGTCTGTTTCAGAAGACAGCCTGAAACAAGGGCTAGAAGTCGGGAACAAATGCACTGTTTGTCACAATCACAGCACAGGTCAGGGGCTTTTGTTCTCTCAGCACCTTGTCCTACCTCCCCAAGGACCAGCAACTGCAGCAAGTGGGCATCAGGTATAAGACCCTGGGGATCAGGCCAGTGCACTCCTCAGATCAAAGATTCCTGACCTACAGCAAATGGATGCCCCAGCTGGTCCCACACATAGCTGTGGCTTCATAAAAACACTCACTGAAAAACCAGCAAGGCAAATAGAAGAAGGGACAGAAACTCCCCACCTCAGCTCTGCCAGAGCCAAACAATGACTTCAGTCAAGTTGCCTCATCCTACTGTACTTACTGTTGCCCCCACATCGCCTTGGGAGCACAAAGCAAACTGATTAGGACCGAGCAGCAACTGCTGGATCATGCACAAGTGGGTTTGCAAGTGAACAAATGGCTGTGAGTGCACATTAAAAGCAGGAAGAGAACATTAATAGGGAAACAATTATTTCATTTTTTAAAAAACAGATTTCTTTCCTATTCTTTCCTCTTATCTGGAACAAACAAAGCTTTGAGGGAACAAATACAATTCCAGAGATAATCCATGCTTTGGATCCTGGAAGCATTTGGTACCAACTTCTGGAAAACAAAACAATGATAATGACTCACGCTGGGCCTGGGGGTGGCTCATCACAAATTTAGCAGCAGCTTCCATGCTCCCAGCTGAGATTGGCTTTGCTGGGTTGTTTTCACAGATCCCCAGGACTGCAATTTAGCACATGCAAATCGGCCCAGCAGCCAATTGCAGCCACCATGCTAGAAAGGCATAAACATGCCATTTAGAAAAATGCTTTGCCATACAAAACATGATTACCTCCTTCCATGCCATTTCAGGCTATGGGAAGAAACACTATTTTTATTATTAAACATTACACATCTCTTTACCTCCAAGGGGAAGAAGAATTATTTAAAGGCCTATTAATCAAACATTTATTCATACAATTGAAAGCTTTGCACACTACCATTGCATCTGGTATCCATTACAATCATCTTATGAGGCCACAGCTCAATTCCTGTATCCAGTTTTGGGCCCCTAACTTCAAGAAAGACACTGACGTGATCCGTCCAGCTCCAGAACAGAGTTGGGGAAGAGTCTAGAGAACAAGTCCTATGAGGAGTGGCTGAGGGAATTGGAAGTATTTAACCTGGAGAAAGGGAGAATCAGAGGGGACATTATTGCTCTCTACAACTCCCTGACAGAAGGCTGTGGCGAGGTAAGGGTCAGTCTCTTTAAATAACAAGTGACAGGACAAGAGGAAATGGCCTCAAATTGCATCAAAGGAGCTTTACATTGTATATTAGGAAAAATTTCTTCACTGAAAGAGTTGCTAAGCATTAGAAAGGCTGCCCAAGGAAGTGGGGGAGTCACCATCCCTTGAGGTATTTAAGACATGCAGATGTGGCACTAAGTGGTGGATTTGGCAGGGCTGGGTTAACAGTTGTACTCAATAATTTTAGAGGTCTTTTACAACTGAAAAAATTCTATATTCTACAGGAAATCTTATCTAGTTTCCAGACCATGCTGAACTTTTGATGATAAATGTACAACCTGGACTAAAAAATTTAAAACTAGCATCAGTTTGGTAAAAAATTAAACAGGTTACTTCTGGAAAGCAGCAGAAAGGGCTATGGGAAGACAAGTGGCTTGGTTTTGAGACAAAGTTCAGTGAGCCAGAAGTAGATCGCTCTCACAAACAAAGCAGGAAGACTTCAATTTCTTTAACAAACAGGGCTTTCCATCTGGGAACCGATGGCTGTGAAATACCTCCAGAGGGATCTGCTAGAAGCAGAAAACAAGCCTACTGTCAATGCTCTGTGGACAGGGCAAACAAGAAGAATTTTAGGGATGATAGGTACCACTAATCTAATGGTTCAGTAATGGTTCTGGTTGGGACTAGGTGCACGAATAGAGTTAAATATGCACTCAGATGGTTCAGTGAGCTGAGACCTGTCTCCGGAAATACTCCTTGGTCTTCGATGGACATGACCTAACAGTCACACAGCTCTTAAGCTGAAAGCATCTGCTCTGAAAGTCAACTTTAAATATCTCCCTTTGACCCTGCATTCTTTAGTTACACTTCAAGTGGAAAAACAGCAACACAGAATTTTATACACACAGTCATTCAGGAAAACAAATGGAAAAGCTGAAAAAATATTTCATTATATTGTTAGCTAACATTTCCCATAAATGTTTCAGTTTATAATGCATTGCAATTGTACACCTCAGACACCTCTAACTCTTTTCTTGGCTGAGACTGGGAAACAAAGGAAGTTAAGCTTTATTCCTTTGCAAAACCATGCAAACCTTTACGTGAGAAGTGCCATAAACCAGCCAACCTCTGCTTTAAAGTACTGTTTATCATCCTGATTACAGGTACTTAAGAAAATTCAAATGACTCTTATTTTGCTTGTATTTCCTCATTCAGAGAAAGTAAAACATTTTTCAGATATGATTCAGTATCAGTGATGCTCTCGTAGGACCCAGACAAGTTTCAATACTCAGAGGACTGAGTTAAGATCCAGCAATTCCAAGTGCCCAGCTCTGTAATCTGAGATATCTGGCTGACAGCTCTGCATTGCTAAGCCACTTTACTCCCAGGGAGTTCCTGGACCTGCATTTCTTTTGAAGATTTATGAAATACTTTATTGCAAACTGAAAAATAAAATCCTGCATAATATCAAAGACTTTCCCTTGCATAACTACACAGAACTGGCTGCAAGCACTTAAAAAAGTTATATGCGTATATCTAAGTTCATTATCATTTGTATCTCTGGAATTTTTGTATGATAGAAACCAAGTAATTTCACCAAATAAAAATGCTAAAAAATTCATCATTTCTAGAACAGATTTTTTTAAAAAGATGCACAAGCACTATGGACTTCCAGGAGAGATGCTTAGCCAATGTCTGTATGAGAGGGTTACTTCAGAATAAAGGAAAGCATGGATTTAAAATGCTATAGCTATTCTTGAATAATACCCCAGAGGAGTGCTCCTGTTATAATAAAAAAGAGTTTTCAGAGTTTTGTTTAATTCATTTCCCAGTTGAATTAAACTAAATCAGACAAAGATATTCTTTCCACTAGCATATGAGTGTCAACAATAGGCATTATCCCAGAACAGCACAGCTACTTAACTTCCACTGGTCAGCAAGTGTTACTTTTCCAAAAACACAAAACAGGAAGAGGGAGCCTGAACAAAATATGTACCATACCAGTGGCAGAGAATGGCAGGCAACACACCTGGTGTGGGAAGGAAAATGTACTGATGACCCCCAGCCAGATCCCAGTGCTTCTCAGCCTTGTGACCCACTCCCAGCTCCAGCTCAGCCCCACTAAGCCACCGTTCCCATCTCCCAGCAGCACTGCACATCCACACTCTGAGCTGCCACAGATCAAAGCCTCTCTGTGCTCCCTGAACTCAGCAAGGAACTGCAGTCACTTACATACACAGAGCTGCTGCTTCCAGTAATTTGAAGCTGAACTGTGCAGTATTTGCTGCACACTGTAACTTGCTGTTTACTTGAATGAACAGCAGTGGGAAAATTTTCAAGAACTAGTGTATGTAAATAAAATGTAGATGGATGCACAGATGACTGCACAAGCAAACAAAGGAGTGCCTGTTCTGCTCATAAGCCAAATGCTATTCTTGAATATGCAATTGTACCTCCTATGTGTGTGATTCCATTTGCATCTGAAGATGTCTTGCACATGCAGACTCATTATGACAGTGCCCTAAATAGTCTCAGGGAAAATGCAAAGATTTATATGGGCAGCTACAGACTGGCTAATTAATGGCAGAGGCACAGCCTGACCCTGCCTACCTAGACAGAATGCTTGTTCCTGTTGCCCCAAATATCAAACTTAGTGTTGTGATGCCTGGAGAAATATGAAGACCTACTGTGCAGACATCATTTCAATTTGCCATAAAGCCAGCATCAATCACTATATATTCAGGAGCATCTCCAAATTTCACCAGTGTGAGACTCCCATGAAAGCCAAGTTCAGGATTTACTTTCAATATGAGCTTAATTTGTACTGAAGGCATCAATTTGCAAAATAGAGACTTAAACTGAGAAGTACTCTTGTGAATGTTTGAGAATAGATCAGTCTCTGGATACAACTAAACCTCTACTATTGAAAATAAAACTGAAAATGCACTGATGCTGAATGCTGTTGCTGGTTGATGTGAGAAGTATCTGTGGTTTAACAATGATGCATGCCACGGGAGAGTCTGGCCAGAGGCAGGGCGAGGACAGGCATGAGACAGAACCACTCATAGAGCCGAGTAAGAAATCCTTTATGGAACAAGGCTAAAACACGCTCACTAGCAGAAATCTCCATGCTGCTATTATGCAGTCTATGGGTACAGGGCCTTTTACATCAAAGTGGCTGCAAACCAGGTACAGGTCACTTAAAATAGTTTTTCACAACTCTATTCACAGCTGCAACAACAATGCAGTCATTATTTAATGTTTACCTTGAATTTAACAGTGTAGTAGCTATCTGTTTCATAATTTTGGCTAGGAAGCCAAAAGCAAAAACAAAAACCTGGACTGGCAAACCACATCTCCTAAGCAAAGGGGAAAAGAGTGTTAGCAGAGAAAATAAATCAAAGGAAAAACACTTAACAAAATTAACTGTGGTTGCACCATTGCAACGGGAAATATCTCTGCCCATGCAATGTAATCAGTCAGCTTGCAAACTCTGAAACTAAGATAACAAGTGAAGCACCTGAAAGATGATACAGGATGTTGCTGTGCTAAAATACTTGAAAAGAAATTCCCAAAGGAAGAGGATAAATCTCTTACTCTGCATTGCTATGAATTACTTGCACTTTTGTGGTGGTCTGGAGATCCATTAAGCTCCATTTTACAAGGTGCTATTCAAACAAGCCCAGCCTGCCCTTAAGACAAGATGTGCACACCTCGGAAGTGGAGCATAAGAAAACAACAGGCTAGAGTTAGCTAAAGTAAAGAGGTGAGAGGTCTTTGCATAACAGAAAAAAAAAATCTTGCTAATATTTTTGCAAACATCACAATAGAGTTGTACAGTACTATTCAACTACCTTCAATATTTCACCATTTCTCTTTGAAGTGTCATGCATTAGCTTCTGTCAGGATCAGGAGTGGTCTAAGGCTCTGAGTCAGCACAACACACAAATATGAATCTGACTTGAAATGTGTGCTTACATCCTTATGAGCTGTTTGCATTAAAGAAAACACAGATATGAGGAAGGCAAAAGGCTTGGTCAATCCGTCAGAATAACTTCAGATCAGAGGATCAAGGACACTGAGGTAGTTCACAACATTCTGTGCCACCACTGTTGTAGTTGATGTTTCCACAGTCCTTCCACTCCCATAATTTTATAATCCTTTTGCTGGTGTACATCTCTGACTGGCTTGGCCCCACAGTGCCACACTAGGCACAGCACTACACCTTTAGGGTTGTTGCCAGAGTATACACCTGTCTCCTGGGACATGCTCAGCTTTTGAAGAAGTTAGCAAGGAGATTTATCCCCCAGCAGGCCCACCCCACACTGACTCTTTTATAAGTGGAAATTTTCCTTTCTATTGACCATTTTTCAAGAACATAATCCCCAACCTTAACAGAAAATAAAAAAGCGCAGCCAAGGAGAGGGAATGTATTTTAGCATGCTGATTCAAAGCAACAGACCCCATCTGGAGTGGTCAGGCTCATGGTGGCATGGGGCTAGTACCTGGAAAATAAGCTCAGTTGGAGTTTACAATAGGAGATCATTCCCACAGTCTGTCTCCATACAGCACAAGATCAGGAAATACAAAGACTACTCAATGTTCAGTATCATTCCTCAGAACAGGGAACGTAAGAAAAGATTCAAGCACTATATATGCATCAAGCACACTCCAGTATAGGATCCACCTGTAAAGCCAAACCAGCTCAGCCAGGAAACTATTAGGACACTATTGCTGACTTCTAGTTCTCTAAAGTTACAGCCTAGCATCCCCCATGGCCTGAGCACACCCCACTTTTACCAGTAGCATATTGTTCTCTTTACTGCTCTTCCAAAAGACACAAACCACACATTCACACATAGCACCACGGTGAAAACTCCACTATAGCTTTTCACTGGAGAGAGACTAGTGTGCATACGGCTTCCACGTGCAGCCACAATTTATTCTATTTAGTTAGCATATTGTTCTTTAAAGCAGGGCAGAACATGCTTTGAAGGGAGTCCAGCGTTCTCTCCCAAAGATTGCCCCGTTGCCATGAGCTTGTCACAGACAGCAACTTGCACAACAGAGTGTCATGGGAGGGAAGAGGCTACTGAGGCATAAACGGGTGGCTATAACCATTAACAGCTTTTCCTTAGCAAGGCCATAAGGGAATCCCGGCTACCTCAGCAACAGTGGTCCCCTAAGAACAGCCTTTCTCTTCAAGAGAACACCAAGCATTTGCACTAGAGGCATGGACATTCTCTCTCTTCTAGGACCAAGATCTCACAAAAAAACCTGACACAAGGATTAAGAAAGAATACTCTAAGAGACACCCTCATAAGCATCCAATTAATAGTTTCTATAGATGTTAATAATAACAACAATAACACAGGATTTCACTCCAGAAGCATTTACCCAGTGTTCTAGAGAGGGAAAGTCAAATTCATGGAAGAAACGTGTAGCACTGAAGAAATTGTAGAAACACCACTTTAAAAGCTTCAACAAGATATCCTAAAACTTAGGGGTAGTACCGCACCAAACCAAGGCACTCATGCACTTATTTCATTCCCCTCTTCAAGAAGTGCTCAGGGGAAGTGCTTAGGATCACAAATATTGTTCAGAAATTCGCCCCACTGCACTTCCTTCCCATCCTAGAGAAATGCTCTCTCCCCACCAGGCTAGGAGCTGAGAGAGGAGTTGGGAGTTTCCTCAGGCCCCCCATCAGGAGCAGGCTGGGATTTCTCTTTGCTTGTAAGTATACTGCCATTCAAAAACTCATTCAGCACCCTCCACCAGAAAACCACTGTGACATTACTACTACCAGAAGCACAAAGTGTAGAGAGCTCTCACACAGGGGCCAACCCTAGAGTTGTTTGGGGCCACTGGCACTCTGGGGAGGGTTATCCCCATATTGGCCAGGTGCTAACAGAAGGCACAGTTGTGGGTTCCAGGTGGGACGAGAAATACAGGGGTCCCATATGAAGAAAAAGGACCTGAGTGGGCTGCAGGTAGGACGGGGAACAATAATGAGGGTCATGTGTGAGGCAGGAATCTCTGTGAGGACAAAGGACACACGTGGGGGCTCTGTGTGGGTGGGGGCTCCAGGAGGGATTAGCCACAGGGGTGGGGTGGGGGCCAGGCCGGGAGAGGGGCCGGGTTGGGAATCAGCGGGCGGGGATGCGGAGGGGAGCCGGGTGTGCGGATGCCGAATTAAGGGGACTCGGTCCGGGGATCAGCGGCGGGGTCAGCACCGCGGACAGCGCCCGGCCCATCCCGGCCACCTGTGCGCGGCGCCGGCGAGACGGAGGCGCAGGGGAGGGAGAGAGGGAGGCCGGCGAGGAAACGGGGCCAGCCCGGGCCGAGCGGCGCCCGGGCGGGGAGGTGAGGGCGGCGGGGACAAGGACGCGCGCTCCCCACCTGGGCTGTGGCTGGATCTCAGGCGCCTTCCACAGAGACACTGCAGCATATGCGAGCCTTTCTCCAGGAGAAGCCCGAGAATCCTCATGGATTTCACTTTGTGGCGCCCTCCCGCTCCTCGGAAAAGGGACCGGCCCCGGAGCGGCCGGCTCTCAGCGGCGGGGCGCCGGGCCCCCTCGCCGCCAAACTTCCTGGCCCATCGCCGCGGCCCCGCCGCGCCCGGGGGAGGAAGGGGGACCCCGCCGCCACTTCTCGGGACTTGTCCGCCGGCGAAGGGCCGGCCGTGCCGGGAAGCGGGGCGGGCTGGCTGGAAGGACGTCAAGCCCTAGAAACACGCGCGGCCGGCTCCCAGCCCTGCCCCCTGCCGGCACAGCCCCCGCCGGGCCGGGCCGGGCCGGGCCGCGCCGCCGGGACCCCCCCGCCGCCGGGGCTCGGCCGCTCCGCTCCTCCGGCGGGGGCTCTGCCGCTTTCCCCCCGCCACCGGGGACCCGGTCCCGCCGCACTCGAGTTGTGCGAGTCCCGGCGAAGAGGGAGGAAGGGAGGGAGGGAGGAGACAGCCCCGCCGCCCGCCCCAGCAGCGCCAGGGCCGCCGTGCGGGGCCTGGCAGGGCTGGTCCCGCGGTGCCCCAGCCACAGAAGGCACCGAGCGCGGCCCTGCCGGGGCTCCCGGGGCTGGAACCAGGGGCCGGCAGCGGCGCCGGGAAGAAGACACACCTCTGGTCTTAAAGCACCGCTGGGTGCGGATGCCCAGACGGGAGGGCTCCCTGATGAGCACGCTGTGAAGGAGGGAGCCTCCGTCTTCCCACCTGCCCCAAGGCGCCAGCCTCCTGCAAAGGGCGCTCCATTGAAACTCAAGGTACCTTCTTTTTTACCTGTTTTTAAACTGTCGCTGTTACAGCGCTGCAGACTCAAGTCTCAGTATTGGCGCTGCACAGAGAAAGGTAGGGCATATATTTCACATGCAAGGATTGGAAACTAACCAGAACTGTCTCCAATTCATGAAATTACACAAAACCCACAACACAAGGCTAGAAAGGACAGGAGCACAGAAAAACTCCTTCGACAAAACAGTACTATCACATACAAAAGATGTTCAAAAGAACTCTTTCACCTGAATGAACTCTAATAGTGCACTAAAAAGCAGCTCCCTCTGGGACAAATAGGAACCCAGCACAAGGGTGAATTTTTAACTGAATTACTTTGTGCTCAAGCAGGGTTACCTACTTACACATAAGCTTTCAAAACCTTCTCTGCTTTTGTTTCTCTAATACCTGGAAGAAGTGACCAGATGTGTCTGACCAGCTCATGAGATGGATATTTTTCCAGAGACTGCACTCTAGGATGTAACAAGCTTCTGGCCAGCACTTCAGTGATATGAGAGAGTGGGGATACAAACTTAGATGTTAACATCTAGATCAGAGTACTAAGGCACATAACCCAGGCATAACAAAAGAAATGCTGTTTAGGTGTGAGAATCTATCAAGCATGTGTGGCAAAACTAATATTTTTGAGAGCATCTGGAGTCTTTCATGCCCTCAATAAATACTCCACAGTTTCAGATTTACTCTTGAATATAAAAGGGGAAAAAAAACCCAGTTAAAATGCTAAACATTTCATGAAATGGTAGCTCTTATTTTTCCAGTCAACTCTACTTCATATGCTAAAAAACAGCACTTATCTGGAAGCAAAGCCAGTAGCATACAGTTCAGGACTGTTAGAAGGATGGAAGATGTTACTAACATCCCTGGGATTCATGTTAAACTCAGTTTTTGTTGTCTGCTGTGACTTAGGCTGAAAAATCATCACTCTGTCTTAATTTATAAGCTATTTTAGACAGGACCTTGCACATGCACCAAGTCATAGCAAAAAGCTGAATGAAACTGCCCTTCCCCATGTCCCCATTTACCCAGGATCATTGCTCCATTGCACTCCTTAGCAATCCCTGCTCCACAGCCATCATGAAAGGCTATGGTGCCATGTCAGGGCACATACCAAACTGAGACTACAGTGGTTACCTCACCCTTCTCCCAGAGTTGTCCTTCAGTCCTCTGCTACTTCTGATCACCTGAGAACAAGCCTACAGCCCTGCTGGAACAAGGCCAGAAGAAGTGTGCACAGTGAAGCCCTAAAACAGAACTGGTGGTTCTCCAGTACTTCAGTAATAGCATAAAAAAATAATAGTCCTCTTTCTGCAAATGCTTCAGCAGCATGTTTGAGATGAGAACAATTCTGGATCTGGCTGATCAAGGACAGTACAGTGAGATCCAAAGTCAAGGTGCCCTCCTTGCTTAGCAGCCAACATGGGGCTCTAAATGAGGGGCTCTCATTTAGGGAGGCCAGGACTGAAGTGCTGCACTAGGTAAGAGGGAAGAGTTGCACTTAAAAATTGTATGTATCAACCTAGCATAGAAATGGGCAGATGTATCCCATGAACATGCAAGGGCAAGTGCCTTGGACACGATACAGATGTTTGTTAGAATAAAAAGTGAAAATGCAACAGCTAGCTGAATTTTGAGACCTCTGTTCATTAAACTAAACATAGTTGTTCCTGGAAAACCTACTCAAAATAGCCCATAAAATCCACTAATAAAATAATCCCCATTTCTTTGGGGAGTTTCCATCACCTTGCAGCAAGGCTGATAATCCAGCCTTTGTGGGCACAGTCTAAGGGGTTGGTTCCTGAGGCACATTAGAGGAAAAGAGGGCAAACTCAAACCAGTGAAAAGAATGACTGTTACCTGACATTTCCAAAGAAGGGCCGTAAGGACTGCAACAAGCATGTGCTCTTTCAAACTGAGTAGGTTTAAGCAAGTTTAGACAGCAAAATGGAAGCATAAAAATGGTAAAGGAAGAACTGTGATGCATATGACTCAAGTGTTTACATGCTACAAAATACTCAGTAATATCATGTACCCAATTAGGTAAATCTTAGCCCAGTAAACAAAGCTTAAAGAATTTGAAAAGATAAATGGAGCTGACATAAATTGAGACATTGCTAGATGTGTCAACTCATTTTAATCTGAAAACAAGGTAAACCAAAATAAAATTTACTTCAGTGCAGAGAGACAGCATGGACCCAAACAATACTTCAATGGGACGCAGTGGTGCATAAATCTCACTATGGCTCCATTGATGAGCTCACACTACTAAATAATAATGCTAATAACATCTCAAAAGTTACTGTGAAAATGCTAGAGATATTTAAATTTTTAGCCACTGGTAGAACACAGGTATTAGAAATGATAGTGTGCTTGAATAAAAGCAGGGATTGCATTTGCTGGAACACAAAGAAAGCTGTGAAAGCTTTATTGAGGTCAGAAGACATTTACAGGGAACACAGTGTCATGTGTGTTTCTCCCTTATTAAATTAAAATACCATTGGCCTTCTGAAGCACTGAACAGAAACGAGAATATGTTTAGGATTATGGAATTTAAATTAATACCGTCTGCTAAAAAGAGGAATGTACTGCACTCTGATCAGAGAAAAATAAGGTGATTTAGCCGACAAGGCTCTTTGCTAAGTATTAAAATAGCATAATGTGTATGAGTTCACCAGTTACAAAAGCCAAGAAAGAAAGAAAATCTACAAAAGCTCCATGAAGAGACTAGCCAGGAAAGCTTTCCTTGTGTTCATACAGGGTGCTGTGTCTATGCTGTTCTGTTGTCACCCATACTGACTGGTTGTTCTTTGAACATTGTGATGGGTGTACAGACAAACAGCTTGTGCAGGTGTGTTATTTCTGGTTGGTTGGTTTGGGTTTTGCTGCAAGTCTCTGCCCTTGGTGCATTTTCTGGCCAAACATTTTCTGGGCGGATATGATGAGAAAGGGCCCATTAACCTTAAGAGCTGGTGCTGATGCAGAGTTTGCACCTTGTCCCTCTCTCTGTAAATTTACAAATCTCTTGGCACTTGGTGCTCATTTCTCCAAGCTCACTCCATGGGTTGATATGTGATCAGTGACTGCATATTCTTCAGTGGTGGCACAGAACCACTCCACAGCACCTCTCCTTGCAAGAGCAAAATCTACCAAAACGGGCCAAGTCCTTTTCAGTGCAAACCACTGTCACCACTGTGCTCTCTGGCTATTTCTGCTTACCCTTTTCCCCTTCTAGATGAAACTGGCAAGGGACATAACAGCCACATAGAGCTCCTACTGCACCCAGCTCCACCAAAGCACAGCACAGTCACACCAGAGACAGTGGGAACTGCAGCACAAAGTTGAGAGGTTTGCTGAAGGTCATACAAGAAATTTGTGGACAAGTAGGGAATCATCTGTCAGTCCTCATTCTGGTGATTTAATGAGAGAATTAGCCTCTTCCTTATCAGTATAAAACTGCACTAAGGCAAAGAAAGATTCTTCTGAAAACTCTACCATGGATAAAGTATACCACACACCTTCTGAGAGCAAACAGAAGGTGAGACAAAAAAAAAAAAAAAAAAAAAAAAAAAAAGGAGAAGAGCTTGATTTCATACATCAGACAAGAAAGATTAATTTCTTCGTTGCTTTTCTGAGCAAGAGTGAACAGAAACCACTGACTTCAGGTCCTGCTGGAGAAACTGACTTCGTAAAATCTCAGCCCCTTCTAAGCTCACCAAAGCAGGTTCCAGAGCAAAAGAAAAGATGTCCCATAGCCTTGATCATTTAATAGGTTTATCCTCAGACACATAAAAAGCTTATAGTAATGAGCACTCAGCAGCTCAATTTCCTGACATTAAGAAGAAATCTAATATTACATGCAAAGAAGGCTTTGTGTATCAAACGTCTCCAGTCTGAATTAGGGAGAAGTTGTTGTTCTGAATGTTTTTCAGTACAGTGACACTTCCTCAGAACCTGAACTTCTAGGGCATCTCCAAACATTTTAGCAGTAGTATGTGCAACACAGAACAGATACTCTGGAAAAAGAGGCAGCCAGACACTGTTCCTTCCACCCACTGCCACTGCCCAGCAGGTGCCCTCATCTACAGGATGTCTCACAATGTGTTTAAGAACCCTTGATGGATTTCTCCCCAACTACTTTTTATACTAATTTTTGGAAACCAGTAATACCATTGGTCTCCTAACCATCTTTTGGCAAGGAGTTCCACAGGTTAATCATGTGGCAGGAAAAAGCTTTTATTAGTTTAAAACTCCTTCTCGATAGCTCCATTTAATCGTTTAATGCTCACCTTATAAGTTAAGGTGAGCATTATAAGATTATATTGTGAAATAGTAATTTTATGTTCTCCATAACAGTCATGGTTTTATACACCTCTGTCGTATTTCCTTCTTCAATTGTTTCATTTCTGAAGGCACCTGAAAATGCCTAATCTGTTCCATCATTCCCTGGGCAGCAGCTACTCTTCATGCTCCACTGACCTTGTCATTGTCTCCTGTGCCTTTCTAGTTCTATCACATCTTTTCTGAGACAGGATAACTGGAGCTGCACACAGTACTCAAGGTGCAAGTGCTCCAGGGATTTCTAGCACAGCAGGATGATAGCTCCTATTTGCTTTCTGTACCTTTTCCAATAATTTCTGCTTGCATCTGCTGAGCTAGTACTTCTAGAGAGATTCACTGTCTCTGTGGTCTTTTACCAGTGAGGAAATGTGTGAAAAGGACCCCAGTAGCACCTCTTATCCTTACCATAATATATATATATATGTATATATAATATTTATATATACACCCCCCATATATTTAAGTTTCATCAGTGGGTGCATTACCCTGCACTCCTCCACAGTTTATACAGTTGTTAGTTCAGCAGATACTCCATATCAGATGCTCCCTCTGCAGCTCTTTTATGTCCACTTCTGTTTCTCTTACTTCAAAGATTTTGTCTCTTCTTCACCCCCTCACTCTTCAAGATCATTTAAGAGCATGTCCAGGACTGCACAGCTCAGTCCCTCTTCACTGGCAATTTCCCCACTGATGAGACCTGCCTTTTTTCCTTTAAGGGGAACACCCAGTGAGAAGGCATCTTAGAAATCCAGACTTGTGTCTCACCTTTACCCAGCTGCTCAGGGAACATTAAGGAATCTGGAGGGACGTTCCTCCCCCAAGAGGCATGCAGCCCCTTACCCAGATGACCAAACCTGACTGCCAGTCCCTCACAAGATGGCTGCTTTGATTTTTTGCAGATGTAGTTCATGGAAAACCTCCAGAAGTTGCCACATTTGCCCTTTGAAGCTGAGAGCTGCAGGAGCACCTTCTAGGTGCACCTCTTTGTTGGGTTCAAGTCCCCTGCCAGCTGTGGTTGCTGTTCCACATCTGCAGCCCTTCCAAGGGAAAACATGCTGGAAGGCAGAAGATCTCCCCTGCCTGCCAATCCCTCCAGGCTCAGAGGTTATGAGAGAGGAAAGCAGATTAAAGGGCTGTAATGCAGCCAGCACGGGAAGATCTGACCCACAGGGCTCCAGTAATTGAGGTTATTAATCCACAGAAGGTAATGATGGCTTTGCCTGAGGCCTGACCCAAGTTGAGCCAGGGTTTGGAGGTGGGCAGCAAGCCAGGCCTGCTGGCTAGCAGAGCTCCTGGGCTCTGCCCACTGACAGCACCTTGGCCCCTCTGCTTCCAGCAGGCAGCTACCAAGGCACAGCCAGAGCTGGAATAGGTGCAGCTTCCAAATTCAGGATGTGCTCTTGGCTTTCCCCCCAGCTCCCTGCGTGAAACATGAACAACTGGCAGGCTGCTTTCCTCAGCTAGGAGTGCAAACAATCCATCCACCTCACAGGGAAAAGTTGTTGGGATTAATAAAGGGGATTTTCTGAGGGTAAAAGTACAATAGACCAACCATGCAAAAAGCCATCTCCCCTTCCCCTGCAGCAAACTCATTCCTAATGTTCCAGAGGGCATCTGAGGTTGGGAGCAGCATCTGTGGAAGCACAAGCCTCCCCATCTGCCTACTTCCAGTGACACTTACAGAGCCTTTTACTGTTGTCTAGACCTGAAGTGTATTTATTCTGGCATGCTAATACAACACATGTGGCACAGCCTCATCAAGACAAGCAAGTACTTGCCTAACTGCCTGCCTTGGGAATGATGGTACAAGAAATGCTTTCTGCTCCAATTCACAGCTGCTCCAATGACAGAAAAGCCACTATCAGGACAACACAGATCAGACCCTCACTCATTAAGTGGCCACCATGGCTAAAGAGTGCACAGAGAGACATCTGAAACAGATTTCTCTGGAAAGACCACTATTCTAGAACATGCAATTCCCAGTGCCTGCAGTGTAGCATAGCTACGGCGCTTTATCAGACCTACACACAGACTTGTCCCTGCTGGTTCTGAAAGGAAGAAAATTACAAAAGCCAGGTATTAAATAATAATATTACAGTGCAGTTATAAAGGGGCTATGTAGGCAAAGGAAAATTAATGTTTCAAGAGATTTGAAGATGGGATTTACAAAACCTTTATAAGAGCCACCCTTGAAATCCTGGGTTGTTAGGACAGGACTTCCTGCTGGGCACATTTTTTTCCAGGTGAACTTAAGACTTTTTGTCTGGAAAATTTCCTTTTCTGAGACTCATATCATGTAGTCCTCACCAGAGAATGCAAGAGAGCTAAAAAAAATAAATCTGTCTCTTTCTAAGAGTACACTATTGCTTTGGGGAAGTTGTAAAAAAAAATTAAAAAAAAAAAAAAAAAAAAAAATTAATGTTATTTTCCTTAAAATGACATTTTTCTAAAGTATCTCAACTTTCAACTTTGCTGTAGCATTTTAGCAATATTATGAAAATAAAATTGCAAGGAAAGGCTTTGACCTCATCAAAGTAAAACATTTCTGTAAGATTCTCAAACAAAGTCAGACAATGAGGAATACCAGGAGTGTTTGGCTGACAGTGGTATGAACAGAGAAGAACTTGACTTGTTCCCCATTAGCCCACGAGTGCCCCACTGCTCTGCAGCCACCTGGATATCCACATACCACACACCAGCTTCATGGGATAGAGAAGATTTTTTGCTGTTCATAGTTTCAGGACAAATGTTGAAGGCAGTTGTTATGGCCAGGCTCAGACCCTCCCAGCTACAAGCCAGAGCTACTTTCTCCACCCTCTGCTGTAAGAGAAAACCCAAACCTGAGTAACACATTTTAGGTTCTTTTTTGCATTTTACTCATGGTCCAGCATCTTTAAAGGATTCTACTGTTAGCTTTTCTCTGCAGCCATTAGAACCAAGAAATCTAAATATGCCAAGTTACCATTCTTACGTAATGGCTCAGGGATTTAAGAAAGGCCCCAAATCTTCTAAAAGTTAGGAACACCAGTTTGCAATAACCACACCAGTGACAGGTAACATGGTTGGCTCCCAGGGACAGGAATCATTGCTGACATGTGACATACTCAGTAATGGCCTTACCTGCTTTTGCTGAGAACACAGCAGTGCCAGCCCACAGGCAGCTCAAAGTGATTATCAGCCTCTGGGGAACTCTGCTCCCCTATAAGAACATAAAAATCCTGCTTTCCTCAGCAGCTGAAGATATTTCACTTAAGATAGAATAAAGATTCTAGCAAGTCCCATTCTGAAACATGCATAATCTGGCAAATCAGGGAGGAATAAGAAGTGTTCAAGTCAAAGATGAAGCACTATTTATGTGATTATTGCTGTGGAGCGCAGCAAGAAAGAGGAAATCACAAAAGATGGATGACCAATGGGTGGAATTTCAAAAGAGGAGTAAAATACAGGAGGAAAATGCTTCTGTGAGTGAGCAGATAAATCAACTAGGCATTCTTTATCAGGCATTACCAGAGGCCTTGAAGGTGAAGCACTGCACTGGTTGTCTACTTCCCACAGGCAAAGCTTAAAAACTGGACCACAACCCACACATGGCACATGTGATGGACCTGGCACAGCACAAAATGCAGCTCAGCACAAGCTAAAGCTGTAACTGCAACCACAGAATGGACTGAGGAAGGGTTAAAGGAGACAAGGGTGGGTGCAGAGGATTTTCCAATAACGTTAGAGAGATGGGGCTAGATTCTGATCTTCTATAACTGATACTGCTCCAGGAGGTCTGAATTTAGCCCATACATTTCAAGCACTGATACTTTATTTTTTTTTCTAACAGGCACTTTAGGGATGCAAAGCTGAAATCATAAAGCTGAGCTGCTGCTCCGTCAGCATGTGCTAAGCTATTTATGAGTCACTAAAACACACCTTTTCTAATTCTCACCTTAGCTTGTGAATGGCATGTGGCCAGGATGCCTTTTCCAGCTACTTGAGAAAAGTCACCACGGTGTGCTGTGTGCCAGGCTGTTGGCAGGGCCACTGCACTGGCTCTGCTACAGGACATGTTTGACCTCCAGCCAGACCTGCATTAGCCCTCTGCCTGTTTACACTGGGACAGTCACAGACATTATCTAAACAAGTGTCACCCAATGGCAGCAATAAATTTTAGGAATTTCCCTCAAATGAGAAAGACTCTGCAGATTTAAAAACCACAACTGCAGGCTTGAGTTGTCCCAAGTCCCCAGTGCTGCCTTAGCCCCACACACCATTTCTGTCCCTGCACAAAGGATCCTACCAGGTTCAGGGGGCTCACAAGTGAGTGGAAACACAGCCATTCCCTTCCACTCCCAAAAAGCTGCATCCTGCAACTCAGCAGTGAAACAGTAGTTACAATGGGGAAAAATGTCCAATTAAAGTACAGCTGTTCTGAGCCAGTTCTCATGTGTCATGCATCCACATCCTCAGACCACTGACAAAATTATTTCCTTTCAGCTGGCATTTGCTTAAGGCCCCAACACAGAGGCAACCTCAGCTATGCAGCATTCAGTTTCACATAAACCCTCCTTAGATGTTACATCCCAGCAGTGAGGATTCCATTTGCTCCATCTAGATATCTTGAAGGCCAGCCCCACATTCAAATCCCTACACTCAGAGGCTTGACTTAATTTTTCTCCATCACTTTGGTTCCTTGACTGTTATCCTGATCCCAAAGGGGATTTTCCATCTCCCACTCCCCTTCTCAGCCAGCTGCTGTGCACAGATTTAGCAGGATGACTCAGAACCAGGGAATGACAGCTCAACATTTTCCTGCTGTAGAGCAATCACTGCCTGTCTCCAGAAGGTCCTTGGGTCAGGATTGGAGGTTCTGCACAAGGGAAAGGGAAGCAATGGCTGCTTTCTGAGGAAAAGCAGACCCAAATCCATGGGACCTCCTGCTGCTTCCCTCTGTCACAGCCCCAACTTGTCCTTGCCTAAGTCTCGCTGGAGCAGCTTGTTGTAAAACACAAGTTTAGCGATTTGCTTTTCATGACAGCAGAGCTCCTGAGGTCAGTGCCAGGCACTCTGTGAGCAGCACACAAGACTGGAAGCTGTGAGGAATGGGAAGGGGGGCTCCCAAGGTGGTGTCTTTTCCCTTTCCCTGCTGAGTTACAGCAAGTGTCACAGCCACATCATCTATTTTTCATTCCCCAGTGCTCAGTGTCAAGCCATAATGAAGCCATAAGGAATCCAGCACCACTCAGCAGTGCACAAGAGCACTCTGGCTCAGCTCTGCAGAGCTGTATGCCATAGTGTGCAGTGTTGCAGGAAGGAGGAGAGTCTGACACCAAGAATGCTCCCCATTTTTATACACTTCGCTCCCAGAACTGCAGCAGTAGCAAGTGAGGGCGAGGCAGGGCACAGAAAAGCCTGGCTCCTCTGCCTGCTCCCTCAGTCACCCCCTGGGTACAGCAAGAGCTGTCAGGCAAGGCCACCAATGCCCAAGGTGGTTCATGTCACCAGCCAGCTGCACGAAGGCATGCAGGCGGAAGGATCTGTCTCAGGATGATGCTCTCAGAGGACAGATGGTCAAAGATAACTTCTGAAAGAGTGCATAAGTGGGACTCCTGGCTCTCCACACAGCTGCAGTAACTCAGCTGCCTTTCCCAGACCTGAGGCACCACTAAATCTGGCAGCTGGGGAGAAGAGCTTTGCTGCCAGAGCCCACGGATGTGTGCTGGACACAGCATGGCCATGGGTCAGATGTCCATGCAGAGGAGCAGGCATCACTCACAGGGAGAGCCAGGGATCCCTCCTGGTGCTTGGCCAGCTCCACACTCACCACCCTGCCCCTTGGCAGAGCTCCCCTGGGCTCAGGCAGGGCACCTGAACTGTCTCTCTGCCCATTTATCCAGCCCAATTCTCAATGGGCACAGAACACCTGGCAGCCCCAGTCTCCAGGTAAAACTTGCAGTGCTTTTGATGAGCTAGAGTAGACAACAGCTTTACTTGTACACCACTGGGGCAAGCATCTGGTAATGGGCCTATATTAAAAAAGTAAATTAACAATCAGGTACAACCTCAGAGCTGACATCTGCTCCAGACTACGGCATAGTCTGAGCAGCTAAAACTGAAACAGAGCAACTCCTGGGGAACAGCTCATAGGGGAAAGCCTGCTCTGGTCTGTCAGGGATGCAGGCAGAGTGCTTGGATACTCTCACATTAAACTATTGTTCTGCTCTTCCACAACTTGCTTTACCAGTTAGGTACTCACCTTGTAGAAACTGTTGGGCCATGTCTCTGGTACCCCATAATTTTTCTTCCACAGTGGCACTCTCACCAAGGAAGGTTTCATGGAAGATGCCTGCTGAGGCCAATTATCATTTTCCTTATGGGTGTTTATACAAACTAGGATTGATGGAAATGGGCACTTAGCCATCCTGCCACACACAGCTGTGTTTGCACTGCACTTCACTGAGACCCTGCTTTTACATCTAATATTCCAACTTTTCAAACTTCCTTTTATTCCATGTTACAAGTTTCATATTTTCTCACCATCTCTTTGTAAGTCCTGTTAAGATCCTAATGTCCCTGCTAAGATTTTACACACCAGAAAAATCCTGCTGAAAAGAGAGCTCAAATAAAGAAGGTGATGGTTCAGCCCAGGGTCAGGGTAGTTAACACAGACATGAAAGGCTGTGTGCCGACCAATATGAGGTTCTTAACACATCACAAGGCATTACAGAAGACAGAGCAGCTGCCATCCACTTTCCTAAGGGCAGTAGCCTTGAATACCCTTTCATATTCTTACTGCTGTCAGGCCCACAAGTGCTCCTGAAAAATAGGAGATTCCTGGCGGCTGGGACCAAGCAGGAGCACGAGGATGCTGTTCCTGCATGTGCTGCAGTACAGCAGTTTTGCCATGTGGGAGGCCCAACTGGTCAGCATGCCTCCCCAGTCTTTTTTGGAAAAGGGAGAACAGGTTTATTCTGAAGGCTTTGGCTGATTCTTATTCTTTACACAAAGACTTTACCCACAGTTTAAGCATCACAAGGGTTTACAGAAGCTTTCCTCTTTGGTGATGTGGAGTTTAGCAGCAGTTTTCTGCATACTTAAGGGTTATAAATGATACTATCTGTTTTTAGGACTACAGGCAATGCTTTCCCATAGTTTCATGGTTGTACTGAAATGGGTTCTTGACTACTGGCAGCAGTAGGGGTCACTATAGTGCGTGTTAAGCGGGAGAATTCAACTAAAAATAAAAATCTAAGGGGAAAAAACCAACAAGCTGAAGCATCTTGTGACAACTCACCCCAGAAGCCCTGTCAATCTGCCAGGACTGCGTTACCCAGGAGCTGGGAGTGAAGCTAAACCATCCACTGTCTAATGCTCAAGAGCTCTTTAACCCACTCCATCTTCAGCTGCTTTCCATTGCTGGCTGCTTTTAACCTAGTTTTCAACCTCCAGAACTCTTATTTCTGGCTGCAGCTTTCATTAGCAGAGACACACTCCCCATTCAATTCCTTCCAGAGATGTAGGCTACATCCCCAAAGTGCCTTTTTGGGAAAGTTCTCGGATGCACTTGCAGCTAGAGGGTGCAGTGCCCTGGAAAACAGGGAGGAATCCAGCTTGCAAAGTGCATTTTTCCCCTCAGTACTAAGAAGCCAAACCCCACTGGTGAATTTTGTAGATGGGATTGTTCTTTCCTAACCACTGCCAGTTTTGTTTCTAAAGCTGATGGGAAAGACTGTTTTTTAAGGACTTGGAGAGCTCGTCTCCCTTTGTCTCTTTCCCTATCCTTTTGAAGTGGTGGGTGATTCATTGCTTCTGTCTCTACTTTTTCACACCTCCATTATTGATGCCCTCTAAAACAGGCAGCTGCAGAAGAAACAGCTTTCAGGAAGTCCCAGTGATCACAGATATACCCTCATCCTCAGCTTGCAAAGTGCTTTCTTGCTGAACTGCCAGAAATACTGATTTCCTGAAATACTCATGATTTCCTGCAGGAAAATCATCTCCTGTCACTACACAGAGAGGCTGTATCAGGGGGAATGCAGCAGTCTGGGGTCTTCTCTGCAGAGGTGCTCACATTCATACCTTGTGACCTCCCTTACTGCCTGATTTAGAGGCTGTCAGTCTGCATCTTGTCTTCCTCCAGAACTAGCTGCAGTCTGACAAGATCAAGATGGACATTGAAAAGTGATTTTCAAGTGTGAAACACTTCAGTTGAAGCCTTCTCATTTTCATACTCCATTCCATCCCTGTAGTGTTCCTGGGAAGGGGGTACAGAGCTTTCAAAGGCTGGGGCACATGCTGTATTTCAGTAATGTTCACACTCTTTTATTGTCAAGTGACAAGTTTCCCTAAGAGGGAGGGATGTAAACTGTCTCCAGCCCGAAGCCTTGTAGCCATGTCAGCAAAGCACCACACTTGGCCACTAAGGTCTGCTGGGAGGCTGGATTTATCAGCTCAGACACCCCAGCTGTATAATTACACAGCCTGCAGTCTTCAAGCAGACTGAGTCCAGCCAGCCCAAAACACAGCCCAGACAAGTTTGCATCTGGCTGCAAAAGATCTTGTAAGACATACCCATGACTACTGGCATCAGCTCAAAACACTTCTTTGGTTTAGAAAGCATCAATGCCAGAAGATAGACTGGGTGTGCTGAACATCAGCAGCAGAGCTGTTCCCACAACAGCTGTGTACGATCACAAATCCTCACAGCCCGCCTTGGCACAGACGCTGAGCTTGGCATTTCTGTCCCCACTTCACAGGCACGGATATTGCAGCAGGACTGCAATAAGCAGCTCCCAGAGCCTCACACAAGCAGCCCACAAGGCCTGGAAGGAGCTGTATTACAACAGGCTTTGCACTGAGGACTCTTGGTGCCATGTGCTGGGCTCAGCACCCTGCCAAGAAGAGGCAAGGCTCTGAAACCTAAAAGCCTGTCCCACACCTCCACACTGACTGACTTCCCACCATCTCCTGTGGGGTGTCCAGTGGCTTTAAAAGCAGCAAGTTGTGCTTGATGGAAGTCAAGCCACAGAAAAAGTTTGGTTATCTGCTGTCACAGCACATTCTGTGGTTGAAGTAACCCAAATCTACTGCATGCCTGTCCTGTGCCTGACCCACAAGAAACTGTTTTGCTCTAAGATGGCCTTATAGCTGGGCTTACTGCCCACCAGGCTTGTGGTCACACTCTCTCTCAAGCTAATCCAGCACAAAAGGCACTGGCTGCTCTCCATTCCAAACCTCTGCCAAGCTGTGAGATAGATGGAGCTGCTTATAAAATGTATCATAAATTGGAACAGCGTAAGAAGCTAACAGCAATTGTTGTGCTGAACGTAGCAGCCTAAGTCCCAAAGGACCTCAGCACAGCTGATTTACAAAAAAACACACTCAAAACAACAAATATTTTTGTAATTCAAGAAATTTCCTGCAAAAATAACCTCTGCAAGACTTTTTCTATAAGATCTCATTTGAAAACCTGCATAAATCATTCTTAAGTGTTTGCTTTAAGTATGTAAACACTAGAAACACCCATTGCAGACAAACACTGGGGTAAAGCACACACACATCATGCCCTTGTATTGCTTTTTTTATTCTGGGTGATGAGTTTGTGATTTCACATCCCAACCTACACCTACCCAGTCAATAACATTTACAACTTTACAACTTTTCACTTCTTACAATCAAGGTACCTCTCAGAGCTCCACCTGGTTGGCAACTCTATCAAGACCATGAATCCTACATAGGACAGAGTTCTGGCAATACATGGCTTCCCAAATGCACAAAGCAACAAAAAAAAATAAACAAACAAACAAAAAAACCCAAAAACAAACAAACTCCCCCCCCCACAAAAAAAAAAAACCAAAAAAAAAAAACCCCAAAGCTGGCAGCTGAAACTAAACAAAGTTCAGAAGTATTTAATGTTGAAGGTGATAAAGCATTGGAACAATTTAAGAAGGTGAGTCTTCCATCACAGGAAAGTTCTGAAGCAAGAGGAGATGTTTTCTCTATTCAGCACTTCAAGCAGGAGTCAATTGAGGGCAGTCCTGTGACTTGCACTCCACAGGAAGTCAGACTGAAAGATCACAAGAGCCTCTCTGACCCCATAACCCAGGAATTAATACCTGGGAGGAGTTTCTTGTAAAATTTGTCAAACAACTGCCCTTTAAATCCCTACCTACAGCTTCTCTGCTATGAAGCCAAATGGAAAATCAATTAAAGAACAGGGAAAATGGAAAAAACAAGAAGCTACTGACTGATGAAAGCACAGTGAAGGATGATGGAGATTTGAACATTGCTCCTGCACCAGGCTGAGCAGGACCTGTTCTGAACTCCTGGAGATGATGGGATGTTGGCTGTTACTGATTCCACTGGTACTCGTGTCCTCTGCAGGTATTATTAGAGGACAGGGTTTGCATTCTGCAGGACTACAAAACCTGTGTCACTCCCAAACTCTGAACAGCCCCACTACACAGACAACCAAGCTACAAAGCTACTATTCTTTCATTTGAAAATCCCAACTAAGCTACCTTTGTGATTATAATTGCAGATCAAAAGAGAGTGCATACAAACAACAGGGGAAAAAACCCAACACAACCCAAACTAGAAATCCAACAAACCACAAAACTGCTGTTTCATTATTATTGTACTGCTGCTTTGGAATCAGAGAAAATATAAACCTCCATCAGCAGATCTGGATTCCTCAATGCAGCTCAGAAAGTTGGCAGGGGACTGTACAAGGAACGAGAGCGAGACTGCACAGATCCTCAGGAAGCCACCAGAGGGTAGCAAAGCATTTTAGAGAGCAGCTGACAGAGGCCCAGGCAAAGCAGCCTGATCTGTACCTGCTTCTCCCTCCTCACTTTCTGGTTGCTATTTCAGTTATTCAGGAAAATTACAATTTTATTCATGCCTATCCATTCCATTTTCAATTGCTGACTTGCTTTCTTCGCTCATGAGAAGGAAAATTTATATTTCACTTATTCCTACCCTTCTCCCTGAAAGAAGCTGGTTTCTCCCTTATTTTCTTCATAGTGTCTGCATCCCTCCCCAGCCAGCTCTCCCCTGCAGCAGTGGGCAGCAAGCCGTGTCCTGTGGGCATGGCCTGTGGTTCAGCAGTGGGGTACCACCCTTGGGGGAGCAAGAGGAGGGCAAGAGGGTCAGGAGGGCAAAAAGCTGTTTCCAGCAGTTTCATGGAAATGGTTACACCAGTAGCTCCCCACATTATGAGTCTGGATTACACCAACATCCTTGCTAGTACAGTGTTCAGATAGCACTGAATTGCTGATGGCCAGTCCTGAGGTTTTGATTGTTTCAAAGCTGTTAAAAGTACAGGAGAGGAAGAGACACAGTATTTTCATAATGCTTTCCTTGCCTCTCCAAAAGTCTCCAATCTGCACTTTGCAGGTTCCCAGCCCAGTCACAGGGAAAGCCCTCAGCTCCACAAGCACTCAAGCAGCCACTAAACCAACCTCATCCTGATCCCCCTCATGCCCTCTGCCGAGTGTAAGAGTAGGAAGACTTCCAATAACTTTTTTTATTATTATTTTAGGGTTCCTGTGTGTTAAGTCTCAAGGCAGGATGCAGGGAGTCCTGCTGCCCTGCTCTGGGAAGCTTATATGGGGAAAGGAGACCAGACAGTAGCACAGGGGAGGGGGCAGGGGGGACAAGAGTCTGGCTTTTAAATAGCTAACTTTTCCATGCACAGTCTGTAGGAACCAAAAATAACTCCTGAATATTTCAGCAAATCATTCCCAATAATTAAAATTTTGATGTGTTTTCTGTCAATCCTAAATGCAGTGAAAGCCTCGAGATATATTATTCACTACAAATTATTCATCCAGCTGCACTTGCAGAGTTGAAAATTTCTGTTCACTTAGACCTAAGCACAAAGAAATCCTCCAGCCCCTAAACGACAAAGTCTTTGATATCTGCCCATTGCTAAAAGATAAAACAAAACTAACCTTCCCTGATCTATCCTATTTATTTATTACAGGTATGTATTACCCAGTAGGTTAACACTTTAGTGCACTTAGCACTGATTAAGTTGTATCAGAGCAGCTGCTTTCAGTCCCTATAACAGACAGGTTTAAGTCACTAAATACATTTTCCACCAATTGTATTCCTAATTGGACTACCCCACATGCTCTACTCAGGTGCTGAGGACCAGCCACATTGTCAGGAAGCAATGGGAGGTAGAGGAAAGGTTCTTGCAGACTTCCAGTTCTGGGGAAAAGTTTCTGCTTCTGTAGAGCACTTGATTATCAGTCCTGCCCCACCAACAGCAGATATCTTTGTTCACAGGATCCTCAAAACAGACACCAAAGCTAAACATGCCAGAAGCATCACCCTCTTGTAGTGCTACAAAAAATCTGTGGCATCCTTTAAATCCAGCCCACTCCTCCATTACAGCCTCTGCATGAATTACAAATATGAAGCAGCAGACGCTCAGCACAAGAGCACAGTCTGGGCAAGATCCGTTTACAGACCTTCTTAAAGAAAGTACCCAATATATAAAGGTGTTTTCATTCTCTTGGAGCAGGGTCAGAAGACCTCAAAGGGACAGCATATTTTGGAAGCGTTGAGCATCCTTGATCAGGTAGTCAGAGCATGAGTATCTCAGTTTCAGATTCCCCATCTGTCCAATATGTCTGGACATTTAATATAAATTAATCTGTTATTACAGATCATTCAACCAAGTTCTCCTTGACCTGCAGTCTGAGACGTCCTGGGACAAGGAGCTAAAACAGGCCCTTTCTCTGTTTGAAGGTACAGCTGTTACGTGGATACAACTTCTCTTCATGATTAAAAGGATGGTTATTAGCAGCAATGCCACAGGAAACCCTGGAGAATCACAAACATTCCCCTTTGCAAAAGACTGGCAATATGGGGAAACATCACATTGAAGGCACAGTTCCTTGTTAAGCACTTCTCCTCCTCCTCAGTGACGTGTCACGCTGTCATTCCAGAATGTCACCTTGATGGAGAGAACAACTTCTTGAGAGGAGTCATCTGCTTGGAGCAACAAAAGCCACCTCCTTCAGAAATACACCCACAGAAGTGTGCAAGGCCAGGACAATATCGTCACGTCACGGGCGTAATTAAAACTCCTGAGTAGTTACAGCTCCTCATTGACAGTCTTTTATGTAATGACTGAATGCAATTAAGGTAACAACCTTCCCCATACGAACATGTCTGCACAAACATACAATTACCACAGAGATGGAAAGCAGCCTGACAAACATTTTGCTCAGGGAACAAGAAAGCCAGCTAGGAGGTCCTGAGCCTTTTCCAGCCTTGCTGCTCCTGACTTCTTCAGGACATTGCGTCAAGCCCGAAGGCAGGGACAGAGGCCAGAAGGTGCTTGTACATTAATAAGTCCTCCTTGCCCAGCAGATGCCCTTTCTTGGCAAAACTCTCCTTTCTATAGAAGATGGAGCACGTGTTGTTGCACAACTGACTGGCAATTTTACAGAACAAGCTTGGACCGGCTTTCTGGGGGCACCGAGACATGAGACAAGAGAGATACTGACAATGCCCCAATAAACAAACAAAAAAAAATATAAGGACAAAAGCTACCCATAGTTTCTCACTCAAGAAACATCCACCCTTAGAAGCCTGTTTTTTCCTCGTCTTTTTAGTTCTTGCAGGGTGAAAGTGGATAATCAATAGTAAGGATGGAAAGATGATCAAATCAACAGAAAGAGAAGAGTTAAACTCAAGTTTGAATGACAGCAGTTGCACAGAAGTGCTGTGGGAAGACAAAGGCATTCATATTCAGATCTGAATTAGTGAGAGCTAGATGAAATCTGGACCAAAGGATAATAAAAGCAAAAGTCTGCTCACAGTGGTTAGATCGTGTTCTCATGGAGCCTGTCTGGGTGACTCAGACAGCAGGATTTTAGACAGAGGGTTTGGAACAAGCCTTAGTAAAGATAAAAACCAGCAGCAATACAACACACAGCACTCTTGCGCAACATCATATCTGTCCTATACACCCTTTGTCTTGTCCTGCAAACAGTGGCACACACAGCTAAGCACATCTGCCCATGTGGACCAGCAGTCGTGGACAAATCACACGGCCAGAGACTGGCACTGTGAGCTCTTTGGGAGTCCTCTCTACAAAACTTCTAAGATCTCATCATAATGGAAGTTACCCAGCCAGAAAAGTTGCAAAACACACAGCAAGAAGAGAACCTTTACAACTATTTTAGTCCTGGCACGTTTGCACCACTGTACTAATAAAGATTCTCCAAGTAAAATTCTTACCACCAACTTAACACCCAGTCCCAGCCTCGGGTTTCACTCATGTTGGTCTGCAGGCTGTATTAGCCCTGCTTGCACTGGTGCTCCATCTGCCCACACTAACATCCTACATGTCTTGGGGAGAGTGAAATGGCACTAAACATCAGTGCTTGGCAACTGAACTTCACCATAAAGTCTTTCTGGGCAGGCCTGCTTTTGCCTTCAGTCAGTCAACATGCAACTGAAGCCATTTGGTCAGCATACACTTGTGTTTCTGCTAAAAGCCTTGTGTCAGGCTAACCAGTGAAGTGCTAAGGACTTCACAATCCTTGTTTCATTATGCCATTCCCTACAAAAAATGTGCCATTGGGCTTGGGTTCCCTCCCCCCAGCTTGGAAGAGGTACAGTAGTTTGGCTGGGTAGGGAAAAATGTTCACATTTCCCACTATGAAAAACTGTGTGAGAAAAAAGCATTTGCAGAGCATGTGGTGTAACGGGAAAGGATTGATCAGATTACCTGGAGAACTGATACTTGCCTCTACTAAAACTCTATTTCTGTTCAAAGCCCTGCTTGCAAATTCTGAGAGGAGATAATACAGGATTTTCTTATGGTATTTCCGATTAAATGCTGCATAAGAAATGCGGTATCCTCAAAATGTCGTATCTATAAGCTTCTGATTCACACATTTGCTATTTGGGGATATTAGGTATGATTCTAGTTTTTAATGAAGATATAAAACATCAGAAGGAAAAAAATCCAATTCACAATTCTGTTGAGTTTAGTGTGCAGACTCCAGGTTCCACAATAACATCATGCTGTGAGTGTGTTTTCAACAGCAGCTCCAAGTGCATTCACATCAGGCAGTGGGGAAGGCACAGGCTGAGACAGATGACACCCAAAGCTCTTCTAATGCATTAAAAACCTTTTTGTCTTAAATTGATCCCATCTCAGATATGCTGAGTGTTCAGTCTCTTCTTTTTCTGGCCGATTTAATTATAACTTCCGAACTGGTAAAAACTGTGATATGAAGCTTTGTAAATGAGCATTTTAAAAAGAAAGTGGGATAGAAAAAGACTTAAATCAAAATTCTGGGGACAAAACACTCCAGCTACATCCATACAGTTTAACACAGTCTCAAACACAGGCACAAGGCTCTGTATCACTTGAAATGTGACTTACAGTTTAACCTCTGACCCCCAAGCCACTAAGTCAGCCTGGCACACCACACGGTGGGCATAAAACTGATGCAGAGCACCCATAGAAAACAGCTCCTGTATTCACAATCCCAGACCCCACATCTAAATGAACAAACCATGTCAAAATTCCCTTCACACCTCCCACCCCTCCTTTTCCCTAGGTCCCAGTTTTACTTCAGGAGGTTTTCCAGAATAGGTTTTTTTTTTTCAGTATCTGTATGTACAAGCAGCAATTTTCTTGTGTTTTTTTATTCAATGGTGAACTTAAAAGAACAAAGGTTGCTCTTTCATAATGCATCATCTTCCTGAACAGACCAAATAAGGTCTCAATGAAAAACCACAAGCTTTTATTCGTACCCATCAACATACCAATAAATGCACAGAGAACAACCACAGAAATAAGGAGCTTGCCACTCTTGAAACCTTCCTAAGTGCCTTCCAGAGATGTGGTGTACTCCCTACACCAGAGGTGGTTTTCAAAGCACAGTATAAATCATTTGGTGTGTGAGACAATGGGGAAGGCATCTTCAGAAATGTATGTTCAAAGCAATTAGGAAAGGTGATAGAGCATGACAGCCACAGAGATTTTCTTACTACTTCTCACTGGAGACAGAATTTACTCATCTTAGTACAATGGCACAGTCAAAAATATTACACCTATAGTTGTTTTTTTTAAGCTGTATACTTTACATGTAGAAAGAAAGCATGGAAATAAACATGAAAGAAGTTAATCATTCCATGGCCCCAACTCAAACTTTTTTTCCTTCAGCAGACGTAGGCATGAAAAGTGGGATCCCAATTTAACCAAGAGCCAAGCTTGGCATCAAACAAGTGCTGATACCACCATATGGTTTGGAAGAGTTTTCTCTCCTTCTGCTAAGTACCCCCTCACATCTTGTAGAGGACGTGTCTTACAGCCATTATCAGCAGCAATTATAAAAGGCATCTGCCCTTGGTGACAAAGAGCTGGAACTGCTGTGCTGGGGTGCAGGGAAGGCTCCAGGCTGACGGTGCTTCCTGCAATTCCCATTGCTCACTGAGGACACCAGCACATGGCAAGGGATCTATTTAAGCAGCTCTGCTGCAGGCAGTGAGGTGTGGGGTAGGGACAGGTGACTGAGGTGCCAGGGAAGGGAGGAAATGGAAGGGGATGGGGTTTTGGGAGCAGCAGAGGGAAGTGAGCAGGGATTTAGGCAGAGGAAAACCACGGGACTGGGGGATGCAGAGACACTGCAGACACTTTCCTGGCCTGTTTCAGCTGCTGCCCCACCAATCCTCTCTGCCCTACACAGCCAAGGAGGAGGCTGCCCTGGCCTTTTTCTCATCGTGAACTCTTTTCTAACTTCAAGACTAAATTCCTTAATGTAATCCCAACACTGACACAATACTTCCTGCACATAATTATCAAGACTTGTAAATAATTTACAAGAGACATGAATAGGCTGCCATCTGCACACAAGGGAACTGCTCACTCCACAGCACTCATGCATGTATTGGCACCTCTGGGGAAGGGAGAAGGTGAGATGGGGACAGCTCTAGGGTCGTGCTGGGAAGCTGCTGCTATGTGGTGGCTCTTTGGTGACTTAGGTAACATAAACTGGATATATCTGACTAAATCAACCAGAGCAGTGGGTGTTAACATCTGGCATGTTAGCATCTGCTGGCAGATGTAGCAGAGAGGACAAGCATCAGCAAACAGGTATAAGAAAGCAAGGTCTGACCCCAAAAGACAGCCCAGACAAAGGCTGCACATCACCTCTGACAGTCTGGTGTCACAGTGGTGGAACATGAAGCATCAGGACTTTCAACCCACGTCTCTGTGCAGCCTGGACTGGAATAAGTGAGGTGGTTTTCCTTGACTTTGGGGCTCCAAAAAGCATGAAGTTCGATGGAAAATTAAAGAGAAACCAAGGTATCAGTAACTCCTCACATTGCAGAATCTAATTCTGCTCTCCACTTTCAAGACCTTTAAAATCTCAGGTACAGTCTAGGGAGCAGCTGCCTTGATTTCAAACAAAGGGCAGAGAACTACCACCCAGCCAGATAAAAAGCAATGGGCTTTCTAAATGGATGCCACAGGCTAAATTAATTGAGCCACAGATTACACAGACAAGTACACAAGGCCAGATCTCTTCCCAGCAGATTGCACCATTGGAGGGGCACTATCAGCATCTGGAGGATGTGTGAATTCAGCTCTGCAATAACAAACCTGTGCAGAGCTCAGCAGGTTGAGGCCATTAGGGGACCAGGGCACCAGTCCCAGGTTGTTCAGCCTCTGACATCTGCAACACAGAGTTACATCATTCACAAGGTAAACTCCATAAAGTTTATGAACCTTGCAGGATTGGCAGAGATCTACTGCAGCACAAACAACTCTTCAGGGCTTGGATTGGCAGAGATGGGCCCTTTTTCAATAGGAATTTTAACTGCATTTTGATTTAGGTAAGTCTTGACCAAATACTTCCACACACAAAGCAAATATGTACAAATCATAAGTCCTTACATACCCTAAATGCAGTCATATCCTCACATAACTACTTATATTCCCTAAATGCAGTGATAGGTGACGTATTTAGTCACATGTGCCACTTTTAAAGGCACACATTTTTTCCTGATATATTTACTGAATTAGTGGAAGAGATCCATCTGAAGTTCTTGTGCAGAGACTTTTTTCCATCCAATTTCAATAATTTAACCTATTTTTTAGAATTATTTTTTAAAGACTTTTTGCTTTGACAGGGAGCAGGAGTTACAGAAGTGTGTCTTCTTCTGGAGGCTCTCCCTCCAAACAGATTTCAACAGGGACAAGGAAAATGGTCATTATAGGCTCAAGACTACTTTTCCTTGGGTGCTCCCCAACTCCCAGTACTTATGCTGGTAGTACTCCTAGACACAGTAGGACTACAGCATCAAATCAGACAGAATATATAAAGGAGTACACATTCGGAGGCCTATCCCAGGAGGCTCAGGAATTGGTTTGCTATTTCAGAATGCTTAACAGAGTGAGGACAAAGGAATGAAGACATGACAGACTGAGACAAACTTGGGTGTGAAGTGGGACAGACCAAAACCAGCTGCCACTAATTGCCATTCCCCTTGGGCAGCCCTTAGAAACATCATGAGTGGCTTGAATTGCTTTATTGATATTTACTCTGCCTTCACCCTTGGTGATTTATACAAATAAGAGATTAGAAGAAGGAAGGCAGGAAGAGCAGCAGTAGCAGGAGGGAAGAGGAGGGTAATTAGTGCTGTGAGGATTCAGAAGATCAGTAAGGTCCTAGTGAGTAGGGAAAAGACAAGAGGAAAGAAAGAGACTGACACGCATTTAGTATTTCAAGCACAGAAAGGCTCTTGCAGCCAGGGAGGCTGAAGCGAGACTTGCTTATTATTATGACTATGACAAAGCAGAAAAAAAAAATGGAACACACATTGATTAAAGCAGCAGGCATCTCCCTTGGATGCTGAGACTCAGCAAGGGGCTGCAGCTTCCCAAGGAGGCAAGCATTTAGATTTCAGCTATTCCGAGACATGGGCCATATGCTGGGGCCATCTGGAGACTGCTTTATCTGATGGATGTTGGATGCCTCCAAAGGCACCAGGGAAGGGAGATGAAATATTGGTAACTGATTGATGCTGAGGGCACTTAACTAAAGATGACCCCACTTCTACACAGTTCACACCTGCTCCACAGGAGCAGCTCAGAAATTGCCTTCCCAGTGGAGATGATCACTTCTGCAGCTTGGAGAAGGCAGAGGCTCCTGATGAAGTGTGCAGCCAGCATTTAACTGGCACAGCTGCTGAACTCAGGGGGATGGCCCTAAGCGTGCTCAGCCAGCACTCCACAGCTGATCCCTGGCACCAGCTGGAGTGTCCCATTCAGCGCCAGCCCTGAACTCCCCCTGCATCATCAAAAGGTGTGTTGTGTCAGTGGATGAAGCCCACCATGCAGAGCCCTCCATGCCTTCAGAGGCCACCCTGCCCTTTCAGCACCTCCTGAGAAGCCTTGCCAGGATGAGAAGCTCCACTGAAGCACCATCACAGTGCAATGCAAAGATGCAGAGGAGAGGACACCCATGCAGCAACTCCTGGCTGACAGCTCTGCAGCACAGCTTTTTCTTTCACCCCCACAAGAGAGGAAGCCAAGGCCCTGACATGGACTGGTCAGACAGAAAAGAAAAAGGCATGCCCCTGTCTAAGCCACAGCAAAGCCCTGTTTTGCAGTGAAAAAACCCAAAATGAATAGCAGCAAAAAACACCACCAAAGAATCCCCAAAACCCAGACATTCTTGAAGGCAGGCAGTGTTTCTCTGTGTGAATATGCTTCATATCTAGCAGACACCAGAAGAATTTACAAAGACCAGCAGGCAGAAATCCACCTGCCAAAGCATAACCAGACCTTTAACCAAGACCTGTGCAGGGAATTAGGTTTTGTCTTGCACCAACAGCAGGTGAAAGAAGGCAGAATGCTCTGTCTCTATACAAGCAGAGAACAAGCAAAAGAGCACAGTAAACACATCTCTAAGAGCAGCTTTCAGAAAGCAGCTCACTAGACCACCCTGCACTTCATCTCTGCCTGAAAAAACAACAGCAATCACTTTCTTCCACAGCGTTCAACACCAGAGCTTGGGAAATCATCTGAATACAAATGCTCACTACCCTCAGAATATGGATTTTACATCCAAGGGCAGAGTGTAAAACATGCTTTTACAGCTCTTCCTAACAGCCTCCCACCAACCCCAGTGCACAGTTTTTGTAGCCCCTGGGATTATGGTGCAGGAATTGCTGAATTATACCAAGGCTTGGCATTGAGATGCTGTCCTGCTTTGTGCTCTGCTTCTCAGGGAGAAGAGGGACCTTTTCAGAGGAAGCTGTGAGGCTGTCAGCACCCTCACTGCCACAGCCTGAGCCTCAGACACTGTGCAGGCTTTGCTCACTGACTGGGGGTGCAAGATTGCAATTTGCCCAGTGTGATCCAGACACTGGGAGCTGTCTGACAAACCCCAGGTTCCTGCTCCTTGCCAAAGAGTGAGCATGAGCCCTTTGTGAGGGCAACTGAACCAGGGGATGGAGCTGTGACAGTCAACATGGGCCGAGAGTTGGCCTCTGCTCTGCAGTCTCTTATGAGTACACCTCTGGAAAGAATGTGGAGGCAGCCCCCCTTCTGTAGGGGGACCTTGCCATGCACTGTTTGCTCACAGAGGACCTCAGATAGCTGTGCAGTGACAGCCAGGTGTCCTGGAGGGATTTGAATAAGAACATTTCATCCCACTGAATGTCTTCATTAGCAGGCAACAAAACAGTGCCCCTTTATACATCTGGAGCTCAAAGTAGATCAGAGTAAAAGCAGAGCAAGAGAGTCCTCCAGTCCTCAACCCCACTCAGGCTGCAGCTTGTGCTTTGTATCCCCAACTCAGGCAGGGACTGGGATTTGGTTAAGTCAAGGGAGAAGAAAGTACAGAGGACGGGTTATAAATATGCATCAGTGTCTCAAGGCTGGAGATCAAGGGCAATTTTATGAGAAAATCATTTTAGAATTTAAAAAAAGTGGTGGTGAGGGTGTATGGGAATGTGTAAAGCCTCATAATGGCAAAGGAACAATCCTGTCCTTCCTCCTGGATAGGAGGAGAGGAACACATTAACTGCCACCTGACACAGGAACTTCAGAGGCTTAAACCCCCCCTTGCCCTCTCCAAGCCAGAAGCTTTTTGGGGTGAAGCATGTCTTTAGCATGCAATTATGCACCTGGTAAAATCAATGGAATCTATTTCAGTTTCTGACAAACCAGAGCAGTAACACAGGTTTGGATGTAGCTGCATGTCTCTGTCAGGCACCACAGTCCCCTGCTGAGCATGGAAACCAACAATTCATCCATAAGTGAAGGCTCTAGAGACCCCAATGCTAGAAGTGAGGAGGTATTGATGCACTGAGACCTGACCAACCTCAATACTTCAAAACAGGGTCTTAATCAGGTTTAGAAAAACTGAAAAGTAAAATGCACAGCATTAGTCTTTGTGGGATAATTTACTTGAACAGACTTTTGGTTAGTCAGCAGATCAGATGGTGATTTATTACCCCTTGGCCTAGGAAACAAAGAATCAGCACAAAAGGTGTAAGCTGATAGTAGTGCTTAGACCTAATCTACTAACAGAATAGAGAAACATGATTCCACTTGCCAGAAATACTCCACTTGGTGACACCAGTTACCACAAAACACATCAGATAAACCTTGCAACATTAGCTTACCTTTCCAGAAGAGCCAGCCAGACCACTGCAATGCACAGGAGGCAATGCAGAGCAGCCAGAGGTGCTGCACTCATTTCCATGGTGCTGGGACTGATAACTCCTCTAGCTCAGCATTATGAACCATGGTGAGTCAGTGTTCAGCTTTATCTTTGCAAGTAGTTTCTGCACACTTAAAAAACAGATAGCTTGGAGTAATGGATGAGGGAAACAAGGCACAGGACAGAACCCTACTCAGCCAGGAACTCTCCACATACTGTATTTGCTCAATCACACATAGCATCAAGGTGTAGCACTCACCTCAGTGAATTTTTGACGAATTTGGGTCTTGGATTTCTTACAAATTCCACTCCCCCACTCCCACCTTCCCCCAGGTGCTCCAGCAGCACCTGGACCAGGTGAGACCACACACACACAGCAGCAGCTCAGGGAGGGTCAAGGCAGCTGCTGTGCTGCAGCTGAATTGTGATCCCTGTCTGTCCACGTGAGCCATCCACTCTTGAGCATATGTGGCTTGTACCTGGGCCCATATGTTAAAACAAATAGTATCTGTCTCCCTTCTGCAACATCCCTTCATCCAGACACTTCAAACAGTGCATCTGGTCTTCCTCCCACTGCAAGGAGAGCCATTAAGTTCAGTAGGTGCAGCTACAGAGTCCATTAAAGCTTACTGTGTAATTGTTGCCATTAGTGGGAGGTAAACTGAGACACAGAAGGACACATTTTCCTCCAAGGTCATACAGTAAATCTACTGCAGAGCAGAAACAGAAATCAGTGCTTCTCATTTCCAGCCCAGGCTTTGACCATAATTACAAGAGATGAAATTTGGCTCCCATTCTAGAGGTTGGGGAAGTTCAGGACCCTGAATCTATTCTTGGCTTTTGCTTCCTGCTTCAACGTGTGACTTTGAATAGGTCAAATTTTGATGCCTGTGCATTTGGAGTGACTGGTCATGTTCCCATATATGCAAGATGTATCCATTAATACCAGGTTAGGAAGTTTGTATGCAAATGAGAGCACTTTGTGCACACGGGGTCTCATTTTGATACCGTCACCTTCTGGTGACAACTCATTCTTTGTCTGCTGCACCAGAGCAGAGAGCAGCCTATCAGCCCTGCCCCTCATGTAGCAGATACCCTGATGAGAGAGGTGAGTTCAAGCAAACCAGAATAACCTCAAGAACACAAATCCCCTTTATCCTCTCACTGTGCACCAGGGAACATGCACACTAAAGCAAGGAACACCTTCCCATCCCTACACAGCTGGCCTGCTTCAAACCATCTCCCTCTCTGTCAGAGGCTGCAGACTCCAAAGGATCTCCCCCTGACCAGGGACCATTCTGCTGTTACCAAGACTCACTGAGGTAAAAATGCCCCTGTTTCAAAACACTAGCTCATTCACACAAAACTGTTTCAGTGGAATTGCTGTTAAAAACAGAGCTTACAGTTTAAACAAAACACTGCAGAACAACAAAACCACACACATACTAAAAGCCACAACAAGCAAAAAAGAAAAAATAATAAATAAAATCAAAACCAAATCAAACAAAAAAATTGCAAGAAAACAGGGAGAAGAGATGCTTGATTCTCCTCCTGCAGCACTGCATGTTCAGAGTCCTTCTCTGCCCAGCTTGGAGCAGTGCTCGGATGCAGCACTCACACATCCTCTCCTCAGGTTTTTACACAGAAGCATTTACAGACAACACACACCAGATCCTGACTGTTTGGGTTTGGTTTTTTTTTCTTTTTGCAAGACAGCCCTGGTGCTCCCTGGGCAGAGAGCAGGTCAGCTCAGCATCAGGCAGCTCTGCCGGCGTCAGACATCGGCAGCGCCAGGGGGACAGGGACAAGTGCAGCCATCCTCCCATGACACTTGTTCCAAAACCTCATGAGGTCACACAGCTGTCCTTGGGAGACCATGGTCAACATGAACTCTTGTTTCACAGGAACCTAAACTTGCCCTCACAGCAAGGGTAAGGCAAAATTTGTAGATGTGGGTTTGAAGGCATGGTTCTTCTTGACCTCCAGTTCTGGAAACACTCATTTTTCCAGCTGACTGCTGTATTTTCACAGCTGCTGAGCAAACTACAGTTGAAATGAAGAGACTTTGGAGGATTCAACATTCTTAAAAGTCAGCACCAGAGAAACCTTGACCCTGGCAATTGATAGCACTTAAAATTACAACATCCCCATTAAACCTGCCCAAAACAGTGAATGAATAAAGCCACTGTTGTTATATGTTTGGGTCTTGTACCTTACACATAGTCCTGAACCAATTTTGATGAAAGCTGGATTAGAAAAGCATTCAATCCTCATTTTAACATTTCTAGAGATGAAGAGGTCACCATAATCCTCAGCATCAGATACAGTTCCCATGGCTAATTAGGTGCACAGTTAAACCTCATTTTATTTCTGGTCAGAATGTGCCCACCTTCCATTTCAACCACTGGATCTTGCAGCACATTAAAAACTATTCTCCATCTAGATACCAGACAGATCAAATCAGTCTTCAATTAATCAAATTCCTGCAGCTTCTCATTATAAGTCATGCCTTATGATCATTCACATGCTATTCTCTGACTTATCTCTGCTATGTTTTTCCCCCCAGTATCTTTTTTCTAATTACAGGTATCAGAAACTGCCTCAGGTATTTTACAAGAGATCTCACCAGTGCTAATTTCAGAGAAAACATATTCACCTTCCTACTTCTCCAGATTTCTGTTCCTTCCCTCCCACAGACAGCATTTGCTGTGCTCAGTTCCCAGCACAGAGCTCCCTGGGCTGGACTCAGCTGCTGGGGCAGCAGCATCACTGCCCTACCACAGGCACAAGGGATGGGAACAAGTCCTCAGGTCAAGTCCTGAGGGCTCTGCCTCACCTGACTAGTGAGTGAAGTCAGGTGAAGCAGAGCCCTCTGTGCCTTTGCATACTTTCTGCTTCCCCTAAAAAGGCCACCCTCTCAGTTCTGTGTCCAAATCCTGCTTTTGCAAGTAACACTCTTCATACTGCTCCTTGTGCTAATTCTCTGAGCAACTCCATGGCTCTCCATGAGAGACCTGCCCTCATCTGCCTTACCCTTCCTCCAGGTCACTCACAGTGAGCAGTAAACAGACACGAGTTGACCTTAGACAGACCCAAAAAAAAGCCCCAAAAACTGAACCAAATGTCCTGAATTGGTGTTTGCTACTCTAGCAGCCACATCATGGTCCCACTTGTAATTCTAAAGAATGGACTCAATTTCACAGATTAAGCTATTACTTTTCAAGCCTGCCATAATAATGATACTTAGCATTTCTGGAGCAATTTACATTTCCAAAGCACTGCAAAATGTTAATTAACAGCATGCTTACACCAGCTTGGGAAAGCAGTCACCTCAAAACTGCTTCTCTGCTGCTTCGTTCACATTCACTCATTCCACACGAGTATCAGAAATAATTTAACTCCCATGTTCCTAGCAAATCTTTTATCTACCAATTATTTAAGCTTAATTTAAGGTTCAGTAACAAAGTGGAACTAAGGATATTAACATTAGACTTAATAAATTCACATAATTCTAGTTGTCTATTAACTGACCAAAGAAAAACTCATAATACAAAACTCTCAGCCTTCATCGAATGTGTTGCACAGTACTATGTGCAACTATGTTTTTCAATAAAAATTCATAAATTTAAAGAAGTCTGACTTATAACTGGATCACAGCATTTCCAAAATTCACCCTATTTTCTCCTTGCACGATTCAGCTATAACAACCTTTGAAACTCAGTGTAATAGTGCCTTATATTGGAAGAGACTGGCATGAATCCACAAAGGATCATCTATTTACAAGAAAAAACATCCAAAGGTACTGGCTGACACATTTTATGAAGAATAACACTCCTGCTTTAGGGAATAAGCCAAATATTGGAGGTTGGGAAGACACTTTTCCTACAGAACCGTTGAGCTGTGGCTGCTTTGTGAGAGGTCTGGTGAGGCACTGGCCCTTGGACACGGCCAGAGAGATAATGGACAAAACCAACCATAAATCTCAGCTTCTGTGACAGCTTCCATTAGTTGGCACTTGCCAGACTCATAGCTGGATCTGAACTTCATAAACCCTTTAAGGTGTTAGGATACAAGTGTTCCTACATTCCTCAGGCTCTGTGAAGGTTGGCAGAGCTAAACAAGCACTTCAAGAAGTGATGGTGCAAGAGTTGAAAATGAAATCACCAAAAAACATCCCCAGCTACAGATCTGGGAAAGGGTTGCCAGTAACTCTTGAAGCCTAATTTCATCCATCACTGAGAGCAATACACAACAGAAAGCCGCTTATGCAGTGCCCTGCTGAGCATCATCTGTTTACTGTGTATACTGCAATTTTTTAAAAATGTGTGAAAAATGAAAAACTATTTAAGTCCAAATGCTGAAGTTGCAGACTCCAGCCTTATGCCAGACAAGATGTTGATCTTTAAGCCCATCAACCTGAAAGACTTTTATATTTAAAGAAGTGGCTTTCTTGCATTGCAGCTTTGGGGTGAGATAGAGCCCATCTGGAGCAGGAGCAGAGCAGGGTCAGCTGCAAGCAGAGCTCTGCACAACAGAGACTAAAGCAGCTTGGCCCACTTAAACCCAGCAAAGAAGAATGCAAGAGGGAATATCATCCTCCCCGAGGTATTTATAGGACAGCACTGGAGCCCAGTGCAGATAAATATGGCCAAGAATACACATAACCTAGAAATAAGCAAGGTTTGATCAGCACAAGATGGCTTCAAAGCAGGTTCCCAGCAGGAATATGGATTTTAAGAGGGCACTTGAAGTTCATGAACATGGTGTACAATGAGGTTTTCAGCAAGTGGAGGAAGAAAGGGCAGCTGGCCAGGGAGGTCTTTGCCCCTCCTTGGCTGGCATAATGGCAGGTTGTGAAGATGGAGGGGTTTTTTAATCAGACCCCTCTTTATAAATGTGTTTCCTTTTTCCCCCTATGGCCCAGCCACTGTCTAAACATTTTCTCTTGGTTTTGAAATACAAATACCTTGAGGGAAGATTCACGTTGATGTTTCTCTCAAGATAATAACAGCTGCTCTCAATTAGTGTTTCTTACAGATTTACTCTTGCTAAATGCTCAATCAGCTCAGCACAGGTTTGATAGGAATAAGAACAAACAAGGGATTTGTTTAACAGAGGGCTAGAACCAGCTGCAAATACAAGCCAGGACTGGAGACTTGCATGGATGCATGCAGGAATAAACCTGACTTATGTAAAAGCTCTGCTGTCCTCAATCCTATGCAGGGGAAAAAAATAGCTACTGCATCTGTTGGCAGTATTTGCAGACTCTGGACAAAATTCAGGCAGCCAGCAGCAAAGCAGCCATGACTGAGGAACTCATTTGCAGCAAAAGCACCTGCAACAGCCTTTTGCTGCAAGAATGAAGCAAAGACCCAGCCATGACACTGTCCCTGCCCATGGAGCCTTTCACCTCTAACTCAGGTCAGATTCTAAAGTACCACTTGAGTCTAGCAAGAACTCCCAGGCAGGAGAGGACACCAGCTAGATATACGTGACCAAAGGCTAGGTGCACACGTGGTCATATTTTCTACTTAAGTGCCTGCAAAATAAGGAATCTTCCACTTGGAGACACACTTTCATACTAGGATTATTCTCTGTGCTTCTTCGGGAAATGATTCCAAATGTCTGGATCTCAAAATCCCAAATATCCATTGCAGATGAGCTTGCTGCACAAGGGGCTGAACATTTAAAACCATGGGGTTACTCCATCATGACTCTCCTTCAGAGAAGCCAGACTAGGACAAAACCAGGTTAACTGGGGACAGAGTAAACCAAGAAAGAAGTGTATTTGGGATTTGTGCTGAGAAATTAAAGTATCACTTATTCAGTCTGGAGAGAGATTTTTCTGGAAAAGTGTCCAGGTAACATTATTTGGTTTTTCTACCATTAGCTTGTGTTTCTTCCCACCATCCAGTCTGTCCCACTTCCCTAGGCAAGTTACAGTATAGGCAGAAAACTGATTTTTCTGTCACATTTACAATGACCAAAAGAAAGCATGCTTGACCCCAGGCAGCCCAACTTATTCATAAGATACTCTCACACCAGGTATCACAGCTATGACTTATTTATAAAGCATTCTTGATATGATATTACCAGAATATGTTCTACTCAGCTCTGAAGTGCCTGTTTATTGGAAATCAATCCATATAATTGCCCTGTACATATCTATGGAAGTCACAATATCAAAAACATTGAGAGATTCGTGGCTTTACATTAACACTTATACCATGGTCTAAGGAGAGAAAGAGAAGTAACCATGGGCATGATAAGCCTGTTGGGTAAGCACCAGAAGTACCTGGTTTCTCCCACCTGAGGGGCATGATGTTTTCCCTCAGTAGGAGCCCTGGGATGAGCTCACAATATGATGGTTCAGCCATGCACTGAAAGGCTGCACATGCAGTGCTGGATCAGACCCATCCTCAACTGGGCCAGTTATCTATTACATAATTACAGTATTACTTTACAAAACAAGTCTTCATACAATTGGCTTCACTGACCCTTTGCTTTTCCCTATTGTCCTGTGTGCACACCATAGCTCTTGATGCTGTACGAACAAGTAGGTCAGAGAAGATGGATATGCAATGAAGAAAAAAGTCTGGGTTTACACCACCCTTGAGTAAATCCTCCATTAGGCCAGTGAGATTGCCTAAGAGATGCACCATGATGACTCAAGGGCAGTATTTGACGTTGACAGGTCTCTTTGGGCACACTAAACATGACTATCCTCCCCTTTCCTCATCCCCAGGCTCACCAGCAGTGCTGGTGCTGACTACTGGCAGGAAAGGATTGTCTCAGCAACAGTCCCCCAACATCTGCCACTGCTCCACCTCTGGTGGTTACAGGGTTTTGTGAAACAGAGCTTGAGAAACCCTAAATACTTTTGTGGTTTTTACAGGCTCATAAAACACAACAATTAAACAAGAAAATAGATGCCTTTTAACATCCTGCTGGAGAGCTAGAGTTATCAGTTCAGGAAAATCTTCCATCTGTTTCTTCTTTTACCTCTTGAAACATAAAAGTCTCTTTGGCTGCATTAGGAATGGACTCTTGCTTCTCCTCCTTCAGAAAATTTTTCCAAACTTCCCTAGCAGTCAGTACAGAAGCAATGGCAAGCATATTCAAAAATCCTAGTAGGTATTTGAAAGAACAACTGGGAGAAAACTTTTCTGATGCCCAACAGCATCAGGACCTGAGCAGGTGGTCCTGAGATCACAGGAAGAATGCTGAAGCCAAGAACATGTGTTCCCTCTGGTTCAGTGTGCCCCTGCTCGGCCAACATGATCTAAAGTTCACATTTGACATTTAGGATTGTCAGGGCTCAAAACCACCATCAGAGTATAATGATTCTGCCACCAGAAGCCTGCAAACTGGTACCAGAAGCACCAGCAGAAAGATGCTTCTGTCAAGGTACATTCAGGGATGGTGTGGGGAAGGGACAGGGTCTCTGAACACTGGTGTTTTCATCCAGTAAACCTGTGACATGCCTGAGAGTCCTGGAAGAAGAATCACCTTGTCTTTTCATGAAGTTGTGGATATGCTTATCACAGCAATGAGGCCTGCCAGGACCACAGAGGGAACACAGCTGAACTTGGCAAAAGGCAGCTCATATCAAACTCCTTTTTTACCATGTCCTTAGAAGGCTGGCTCTGCAACACAGAGAGCATCCAGCAATCAGCACGAGATGGGATGATAGGTAAGAGAGCAGCAGATCTTCAAGTCCTGAGCCACCACACCCACAGCAAAAGATTTTCAGCTGCTGTCACACCTCATCCTGGATGGGCTTGTGGTGCTGGCCTGATGGCAAAGAAAGCCAGGAAGCTCAAGGCCCTTTTTATCCTCAACTGCCCAAGCAGCCCAATGAACAACTCACTTATATAGTTTTGAGCCCTTCTGGCCCTTACCACAGGCAGAGCTTTCCCCACAGGCCCTTGAAATCAAGAACCACTACTGAGCAAGCTGTCCATGTCAACTGAGTTGTGGTTTTACCCACCAAGGACAGGACCAAGGAACCCAAACTCCACCAAACCCGCACTGAATCCCCAGGGTTTAGGGCTACAAATAATTATTATATTTTGCATATCAGATACCTTGGCTTGGCCTAATGTGGGGTCAGCCAGAGACTTTTACCCTGTTTTTGTTCCTGCCCTTCTCAAAAAAAAAAAAAAAAATTCTTAAAACGATTAGTTGTCCTCAGCGGTAATTAATTATCCCCAAGAACTGAACTGAAATGACAGTGATATTTCTGCTTGAATCCTCAGGGGAAAATCGGGTTGTCTTGCTATGCTCTCTAAACCTGACATAAAGTTAAAAATAGGAAGTTTAATATGCAGTCTGCAGGACTTTTTCTGCCTGTAAGGCAATCCCAAGGGATGTCTCAGTTCAACTGCAAGCTCACGAAGTCCTGCTGTCCTAGAGAAGGCAGTGACATTTATTTCCCTCTTAGGCAGCTCAGGCTCAGTGAAACACTAGCAAGAACTAAAGAACTTGTCAATTAATACAGCTGAAGATAATTTACAGGACAAGCTTTTAAACATGTTAATCTCCAGTGAAGCCTGCTTAGAGCTACATGACAGAAACAGCATGAGGAAAAGCAGAGATTTTGGCTTCCAGTGACTGGGAGCAGATGTCATACCTACAGATCAGTGGCAACTGGGAGGGCAAGGACAAATACAAATTCATGTCTCTGCTGTGTAAGTAGCCATGGTGGGTTGGAAGCTGTAACTTGGGCAGCAAATTTGGATTGCCTTAAGGTGAATTTCCAGCTCAGGTTTCTGGTCTTAGTGTAGATCTATGCTTGTTACCTTTCCCACAGTGATTAAAAAATCAAGACTATTTAACAAATATTTTGGTTAATTCATATCAGCTCTTCATTCAAAATTAAAAGTTGTTACAAGCTCATTTTATCACTTTTTTTTGGTGAAGAAAAAAGTCTGAAATCCCCTATTTTCCTCCGTTTCATTAATGAAGCAATATCTGGAGTAAGAACAAGAAAATCCCCAAAGGATTAGTCTAATTTCCCTCCTTGCTGAACTGACAGTGCATTTCCCTAGCACAATCCTAATGAGAAAGCAACCACTGAAAGTGAACCAAGCCTTCACTCAGCATTGAATCCCAGCGTGCTGTAAAAGCCAGGCTGGTTGGCAGGTGTTCTTTAAAGAACTGGGAGTTTATTCAGGCAATATCCATTTTCAGAAAAGAGGAAAACAACTCTTTTTCTAGATCATTGTCAGTAAGAGCACCTCTGTCTCCTTGGTGTCTGCACAGCTCTGCCAGAGAAGCCCAAACTCTGCCCTGGGCAGGCTCCCCAGGCGCAGATCAGTGGCACCACAACCCCCAAAACCCCTTTTGGGAGGCTTAGTTCACACCTAGCAGGGTTTGTCACAACTGGCAGGACTTTTGACCTTACTTAGCAGGTCCAGGAAAATCTGACCTGTCAGCCAGGCCTTCAGCACTGTGCTGATTTAATAAGCCCTCCCAGAACATGGAACAACAAGAAACAGTGCAAAAGCAACCAGCTGAGGTTTGGAAACCCTCTAGCAGCCAGGGTCTTTTATTTCGCTTGGAGAGGCGTTCTGGGGGATTTTTGTTGTTTTTTATTTAATGGGGTTTCTTTCTTTCTATTATTCATAGTATTCTACATCCCCATTACTCCCAACCACAGTTCTTTAGGGCAATTATACAAATTGCTTCCATAACTCCAAGTTTATATCTGTAGCCATTCCAGCTAAAAAGTCTCCTGAATCCTTTAAGCAAAAGATTGTCCTGGCACAGGCTTGCAGATCATTCTCCCACTCAGCTTTCCCTAGTCCACTCCTAGCTGTGACAAGGGTGTTGCTACAAGCTGTCTAACACTGATCTTCTCTGTGGCATCTGCAGCAGCCCTGCTTTGTCAGAGAGAAAAAAACATTGCCACGCTTTTTGCTCCTGCCACAGGGCTTGGAGATGCTTGCTTGAAAACACAGCTGGCCCTGCACAGTCTGGTTAAAAACCTGCCTATAGTCCCAGGCTCTGGGCAGGCTGGGTTTAAGCCAGGCAGGCAGTTTGCAGTGTTTATTTCCCTGGCAGGATGGGACCCTGGCCCAGCTGCAGCATCCAGGGACACACTGTCCCACATCCCATGGGGTGCTGGAGCTGCTCCAGTGCCTGTGGCCAGCCCAGCACGAGCTTGGGTCAGGTGCAAACCCTTATGGAACAGCAGAACTGTCTGCAAACACTGACCCCCACCCACCTCCACGTGCTTCCCTCACCTTGCTCAGCTTCCAGATGCATTCCTGGGAAGCCTGCAAAGTGGCTGCAGCCTCTTGGAGCAGAGCCCTTCAGTCAGCCCCATTCTCTACCTTGTGCTGCCCTGTCCTCTGCATTAACCTCCTTTCTGGAAAGACAGGGTTACAGACTTCACCTGTGCTTTCAGATTTAGGGTTTTTTGTCCCCTAAAATGAAAACAGTGGTGGGAGGCATAAGGCTTGAGCTGAACTTTACTGCCTAATATATCATAAATTAACTGTCTGTGCATCCCTTCTTGTTTCATGTGAAAACACCACTATGCTCACAGCCAACTTTGTTGGCTTTATTTAATCTGCTTAATGAATTGATGTGTAACAGAAATTTTGTGCCCACAGATGAGAAATAAATCTCTTACTAATCAGAAAGCTTACAATCTCCCCAAGCTTTTTAATATGTGCCTTTCCAGGGCCATCATACTGCCACCACTAAAACCCTTATAAGTGATAAATAAGAGGTGCTTTTTTGTTTCAGTTACATGCTAAGGCAGTAAGCATAAGAGCAAAAGAAGAAAAAGATCAATTTTGCAAAAGAAAGTAGCTTATATTATGCTTAAATAACTCTGCTTGAGATACAAACACCAGGCCAATGCAAAAGCTGTGTCTTAGAGCAAATGGCACTTTGCTCTTACATCCAAACAATTTAGGCTACATAGCACAAATGCAAATAAACATGCAGGGCCACCTTTTGGTAGATGGCATCTTGTAACAGAGGCAGAGAGATCTGTATTTCAGAAATAGACACTCAGCACCTTGACTACATGCAGCCTAGAAACCTTAAATAAATAATCAAATTCCAGCCATATTTCAAACACACTGAGCCCCCAGAACCCCAAAGTCCCTGCATCTGGTGCTGGAGGTGCCTTTTGCATAGTGAATGACAACAAACCTCTTACACAGCTCAGACCAGGGGCTACTTTTGAAAACCTCCTTGCAAGACACTCACTGCAGGTTGTTGGCCACACAGGAGCTCAGAAGAATGAAATCCTTGAACCAGCCAGAAACTGCTGTGGTCCCTTCACTAGCACAACAGCAGCACTGCATCATTTACTACAGATTTCCTGCAGCCACTGCCAAATATGGCACTTTGGGGACATTTATTTTAAGCGTCATTGTTCTCTGTGCATTAACATATGCTCCAATCAAACCCTGTATTCATCATTGCCAGATATGATGAGCCTTGTTACAGCCCCAATTAAAGAGTTTTGAAAGCACTGCCTTAATTTATAACCAGGAGAAGAAAAAAAGATTTTAATAAATATAGGGACCTGAAACCAGTCAAAATTCCTTTCCAGATAAGTGTATCTGACCTGGCTTTCAGCTCTTCAAGAAAACACCAAGTTCCTCATGGGATTGTGCCAAGCAGCTGAGATGGGACACGGACAGCCCCCATTGCCACTCTCCCAGGAAGGGACATGAAGTCCCCCTGGATTCTCTGGGCATCCTCACCATTCCTCACATCTGCAAGGGGAAGCTTTATCAAGCCATCTTTCTTGAGGGCACATGAGCTTCCTGATGTTTGTATGGCAGTAAATCCTCAACAGAGGCAACACCATTTTAAATTGCTTGAAGCATCAAGGCTCCAGGCAATCAGAGCTATTTTATTTTATCTGAGCTATTTTATTTAGCTAGACTAAAATTACTAGAGAAAACTGAGGCATAGGACATCCTCCCTTACCCAGAGCAGCCTCCAGCACTTTTAAGTTCAGTAACATGAATTCTTCCTGAAAAACTCTCATTCACAGGATCCAAGTGCCTCACCTAAGGTCAGTTGGCAAATTTCACTGACAGCCCTGGGACCCATCACCCTGAGTAACAGGTCCAAACTGTGCACATGAAAAGCCCCATAAACCACCACAGCTAATATCAGCCTAAGGGAGGGAAATCTAGTTAATGGCACATTAAAAAGTTAAATTCCATTATTAATGAAAATACCTCCAGCAGAGCAATTATGCAGCACCCTTAGAGAAAGCTGCCAGGAGATGGAGCACAAACAGAAGCAGGGCTGGCAATAGAGTGTCTTTTATGGACTGGCTGAGCTGCTGCCACCCTGCACCTCCTGCAACCTCCCCAGGTAGAAAATACTATTGCAAACATCCCTTCTGTAGCTAATAACAGATCTGCAGCAGCAGGCCAATAAAAAGTCTTGTGTAGAGGAAGAAAGAGACATTTGGTGCTTACAGAATTACAATTCTCCACTCTGGGGGAATGTGGGATAAATAAGCCAATTTCATGCAGAAGCCTAAGTGCTGAGAAAGAAAAATTCCACAGTAGAGGCTGAAAAACGATTTGGGGTTAATTAACATCCATGAGTCAAAGCTTGCCTGACAGCATGAGCAGGGGAGATGGCACAGCCTCCCTGAGTAAAGCCAGAGCACTGCACAGCAGCCCTCCACTACCTGCCAAGCCCTGCACTGAAGCAGCATGCACATGGAAATCATAAGCAATCCTGGAAAATCCTTCTCTCCTTTTGTGGGGAAAAGGGAGACAGTGGACATATCTAGTGGAATATTTAAACAGTACTCTGCACGTTCATTTCACAATTAAATGTTTTTAGAACTAGTGACTGGTGACACCATGTGCTTTCCCCTTCTCTTCCATCTTTGGTTTTGCCTGGACACCCAAGAAAGTCTCCATAATCAGGTGCCAAAAGCATAAATTCCCACTATCAATCTAGAAGAAAGAAAAGTGATGACTACCTGGGACAATGACAGATCAAGAAATAACTGGCATTAAGTAGTTGTCACAAAACCCCACTGAGTGAGGTATAATAAAAACTGGCTTTGCAGTTGTTTGATTTTCACACTAATGAACAAATTAAAGTTTATTTCCATCATCTTTAAAATCCATAGTGGCAGGCAGCTGAGGAAGCACTTGCATTTTCAATGCATCAGCTTATAAGCATGTATGCAATTTTTATGGCTAAGCATTATGTCTCCTACTGTTACTTGTGATCCAGACCAGCCTCGTGTTTTTCCTCTCTCGATGTGAAGAGTCTAGCTTTGAGGAGTTTTTGTTGAGCAGGTTGTGAACAAAATTGAAATAACCACAGCAAATTAATTGGCAGAGACAGAAAAGCTCCCTGAGGTGCTACAAAATGTTGAAGAGATTAGAAAACTTCCTAGAGGACAATAAAGATGTACATATGTGACCAGGTATTCCTCAGCCTTGTATCCTATAAAGGTGGTCGTGAAAGCTGCAGTCCTGCAGGTCTTCAGTCTGACCTTTGTACAAGTGCAAAAATTAAAAGGTGGGCATGGAGAAACCTGCCAGTCAGGAGAATCACCACCATCCTGCTTTGGATCATGACTCCAATTGCACAGCAGCCCTTGGCGTCACCTGGCACCCACTGTGCTGACGTGCAAACACTGATCTCTGACCCAACAACGTTTCCCTGAAATGGCAACAACATCAGGAAGGTGTGATCAGGGGGATTCAGGTCTCTGCTTCTCTCAAGATGACCCCTGAAATGCTTAGCTCGTGATGTTATTAGCATCAGCAAGCAAGGAAGCCAGCCAAGAGCAAAATGTATTTTATCTTTCCATCAGCAGCTGAAGTGGGCCAGCGTTCAACAGCACAGTGTGCCAGCATTTCTTCGAACGCCAAACGCATCCTCCAAACTCCGGCAGCAGAGGGAACAGGCTGAGCACTGCAGCTCCTACATTTCTACTTCAAGGCAGATACTGCCTCTACATTACATGCACAGATAAAGTTTTCCTACTCTGGGCCAATTTTCACCATCAGGAAGATAAGACCAGGCTACTCAAGTTAAATTCAGACAGGCCAGGAGGGAGCCTGAGCCTGCCCAAGTCTCTCTGCGATGGGTTAACCCAGATGAACACACATCAGGCCAGTCCTGGCTGCATGCAGTGTCTGCAGTCTGGAGAGACAAAAGCACAAGTTCACTGCTTCAGAAAGCTAATCTGGTCTTCAGAAGAAAATATCCCTGAAAGAAACAAGCTCTCTTCATAAAAATAGATGAAATTGGGATTTTTGTATTCTGTTCCAAGCCATGGAATAGCATAGGACATGGGAAGGACTCTTCTAGGTATGTGGATACACCAGTGAGACCATGACCATCTTTCACCAATAGACTGATCCAGATGGTGCCTTTGCTGAGCAATTCAATGCACAGACCCCAAACCCACCTATATCTGGTCCTATGGAGCTGTGCAAGTGAGGAGAGATGTCCTGTGGCACTTACCTCCCATAGCTGTAAGGCCTTCAAGCCCACTGGCACACTTTAAATGCAGCTCCACAACACCTGGCAGCTATTTTACTCTAACACCCCCCTCACAAAAGCCCTGACACATTTACTCAGCAAATCCCAAGCAGCACTCCAGCCCTGAGGTGGGAGCTATTCCCACTGCAGCCCCCAAGGACACAGATGTCCTATGGCAGCCTGCAGCAGAGGGGCAGCGCTTTGCACGCACAACAAGGGAGAAGCAGAGCCCTGCACAGCTCACAGGCTCTAAGGAGTGTATGCAGGCAGCCCTTGGGCACTGCACACTTCAGCCACAATGAGCTCTAAACCTTTAAACACACACCACAAGTGCTGCTGCTCAGAGGCTGCAGGCCATATATCATGCACCACTAAATGACTTTTGTCTCGACAGAACTGTCACTTCACATTGTAAGAGCAAAAGAGCCAGGTAATGCAGGTCTTTATGAGTGCTTATAGTGTGCAAAAAAAGGTACATATTGATGAACCCAAGATACTGAACAAAACATAGCATCATATCCATATCCATTCCCAAAGAACAACAAATAAACTTTCATTTCTGCAAAAAGTACTGACAGCTGTTCATTTAGGAGGTTTATTTTGTTTAGAAAGCCTGCTTTTATCTTTTCCAGACTTCTCAGCTATAGTTCATTTTTCTTTAATTAGTTTAGCTCAACCAGCAAAGAGCAGGAGTTGAGAAACAAGGGTCTGCACATAAAAGCATTTAAAATCTCTGGCTGGCTAATACAGTCTAAATATACACTGCAATCTGCCTGTCAGACTTATTAGAGGGCAGCATTTTGTTCTGTATACTACATTGCTATTATTGTGTTTTCCAGGAGAATGAATTATCCACTGATAGTGATTTCATGTGGGTAAATGAGGCTGCTAGGTGTGCTTCATTAGCATCTTTTCTGCATCCACCAGCATTTAAATCAGAGATTCCCCTGGACCATACAGAGGAACAAGTGTTTACTCAAGTGTTTCACCAGCTTGTCAACACAAGGACCTCTCCTGCATCCCACACTCCTGCCTTTGCTGGGGCTTGTGGAAGCTACAGAAACAGGTAGCTCAGCACTGAGCAGCTCCTGACAGAGATGGAATTCAATCCCCACATTTCATTACAGAAGATATCCTGATATGACTTTTGAAGCAGACCAAAATTAATATTAAGGGTTTTTTTGGTGCAAGTTGCCACACTAACTGCCCTGTGAGCACTTCTGGGATTTCCCATCAAATCACACACTCACTTCTGCCCTCAGACCCTCAGTCAAGGGGATGGCACATCTCCTGCTGCCCTGCCTAGAGCCCATTTTGATCAACAGGACAGGGCTGTGGGGAAGCCTCCAGGCCTCAAGGAGCACAGAGCTGGGATGCTCAGGGCTGACATCACCTTTGTAGCCCCCTGAACCACCAGCCTCCCTCCAGCCTCCAAGCTTGGTTATTTCTACTGCCCCAAAACCCCACACAGCCAACAGCACAAGGTGAGATGCAGGGAGTGCTCAGTCTATGAAACACTGCAGGAAAACTCACAGCAAATAGGGAGGGAAAGAAAAATGGATTTATCTCCTCTGATGGCTTGGCTGGAAGTAGGGAGAAGAGAGGGAGGATCCTTCTGCTCTCAGGCTTTGTCCCCATCTCCCAGACTTCCTCCACGTTGAGTCATTCACACTCGAATGGAGCAACATTGAAGTCAGTGATAGGACTGGGTAGGGAGGGAGAAGAGAGAACTTTGTGACAGGATATGACATGGTGCAAAACCACATGTGAGATCAAACAGGCTGCTGGTGGGAACAGGAACATGGGCATATGGCAAAATCCAGCTCCTGGAATGATTTATTAGACAAAAATATTTTTAAAGGCTGCTTTAAATTCAGCACTTTAATGCCCTTCTGCTCTCTTAGTGAGGCAGTTAGTTGGCTGTAGCACTGGATTAGAAAACCTAATTCCTTTCACATACAGAACATGTGAAATAGTGCTAGTTGTGACTCAAAGGGCCCCTTCCAGTCTATGATTGGGTAAATAGCTGGTGTATTCTCAAGGAAAGTTTACTTCAGCAGTGCTCTCCATGTCATCAGCTAATTATAGAAGCACTGCAGCTACCTGTGGTGTCGTGGTGATTGTGGCTGGTGTGCACAAAGGAGCAATAGCCATAAAACTGCTTCTCACTACCATTTCACAGGAAAGGTTCCCAGAGCACTGCAGTTATTTGCACCTTCACAGCTCCACAGTTTATCAGTCATTTCACAGTCATGGAAATCCAGGCAGAGATGAAGTGAGGGAGGCATGAAAGACTCATGAGAACTTCCCTTTCCCAGAGAGGGGTTCACTCTCACTTGGACAGAGCACTAAGCCAGCTCTCAAACTCCACTAGCATCAAGCAGAGAGCTGGGCTACAAATTACAGGCAAATCAGTTGGTCTTTAATCCTAAAAAATGCCTTAGAGTAGACAGAAAGCCCCTATATTTAAAGGTTTAAGCTTTAGAAACAACTTCAGAGGCAGGACAGGGAGGCTCTGTACAGCAGGTCCGTATATCTAATGAGACAATAATTAAACATTTAATTTTCTAATCCTGTTTTTGATCTGGTGAGCACTGCTCTGGGTTAAAAGCACCATCAAACCTACAGATGCAAAATAAAACCTGCTTAGCATGGACACCAGCTCCTCAATTCAGTCAGCAGCAGTGAGGACAGGTGTCTGTTCTGTATCACACTCCTAGCTCAAGGATCCACCTTCTCCAACAGATTTAGATCTTCTCCACTTCTCCAAGAACACTTGGCTTCAACTCCAAGCTGAATCCCGAGTTTTCCAAAAATTACAGCACTGATTAGATTTATGAGATGATTAAGAGTCTTTCCAAGTCCAAAATTCAGGTAGTTAAACTGTAACAGGCTGTTCCACTACAAACCCCTGAAGGCACAGCCAGTTTTGGGTCTGGTTTCCAAGAACAGAGTGTGCTCTGAAGGCACACTGCAAGGAAGCCACACCTGCAGTCACATGCCACAGCTACTGGGGGGCAGCTGGCCCTGACCTTTACAGCTCTGACACCGCCACAGGCACTGCAGCATCTCTGACTCCAAGCTCTAAATTTTATCTGTGAAGCACCAAAGCAAAGCTGAGCCCCTGCAGCAGTGACTGACCACAGCTGGAGCAGCCCAGGCACAGCAAGATGTGCCCTACACAGCACCAAGAGCCTGCCTGGGGGTGCATCAGAGCCAGGCAAGTGAGCCTCAAAGCACTGAACTAGGGACACAGAGCAGGTAAAGCAAGGGCTGAGTAAAGCTCAGCACAGACTTAACAAAACCAGCCTGAAAAACCCTTTGTGGCCCTAACCAGGCTCTGAGCTGCTGCTGCTGCCTGGTGATGCAGGATAAACCCAGACCCTCAGCTGCACCAGCAGCAGAAAACCCTCCTTTGGCTACAAATGGTTCTGAAAAAGTAATTCGTTTCCCCAGAGTTATTAGAAAGTGAGTAATTGTATGCACAGTTACAGCACTGCTGTAGACAGTGCACTCCAAATGAGGAAAAGGCAGAGTTGAAGAGGGATTTGTTTACAGTTGTAATTGTTCTCTGCCCTGACTTTGCTCAAGCAACTACAATTATTAATCTGTAAATTCAACATCAAAAGCTGAGATAACTAAATAGAGGCAAGGTCACATGGAAAAAATAATCTAATTTTTTACATTACATTAATTTTTTTTCCAGCTGAGATAGCTTTCTTTCTGAGCTGATATTAAGAACTTACATATTTTAAGTAAGTCCCAGTGGCCACACATGCCATCAGTAGAGTACAGCATAGCAAAAATAATTGAAGTAATTGTTTTTAAGAACAAAGTACATTCCCTTTAGCTATGAGAACAGTTTTCATTGCTGAAATCAGATATGAAACTCCATGCTGAATTTATTTCCTTGCTACAAGTAATTCTTTAGATTCTTTCCTGTGAAGAGAGCTGCTCCAGTTTAGAAGGGAGTGAGCCCTGGATATCATTACCTGTGTTGTAGATCAAAGTAGCTTGGTGGAAAAAAGCCCTATTGATGCTAAAGCCTGCTCACGTGGAAAAAGCTGAAAAACACAAGACACAGACTCCAAGACCTATGTTCAACTACAGTGATGAGGACAGGAAAATAGTCTTAGCCTAGAGACAAAAATAAATGAATATAATTACTACAAGCAAAAAAAATCTATTACAAAACAGAAGGGAAAATTTTGTCTTTGTCAACCAAAGCAAAACAGTTTAATATTTCCTACATTCTAGCTCAAATGTATAGTGAAAAAAAAAAAAGAAAGGAAAAGCTAAGTGGGGAAAAAAAATCAAATAACTTCTTCCTCCCAAATTCTAAAACTAGAAGCTATTTCCAAACATTAAAAGCTTGTCAAGGAGCACAGTGTCTGGGACCATTTCACACTGAAATCACATTAGCACATCTCTTTCATAGTGCAGCCAGATGGGTTCTCACTTCTTTAATAACTAAGCTGTAAAACCTTTTCTATCCACCAAATAAGCAAGTTTGTGCTGTTACAGAAAGATAACACTGTAAGGACAACAAATCTGTCTTGTGATTTACTCCACACTGGCAGAATCCCACCAGGGATGAATAGATCATTTTTCCACCTTTTCCAAAATGAGGACTCAGGTATTTTCAAAATCCTTTTCCATTCATCTCTGCTCACAGCATATGCAGCATGTGAAAAAGTTCCCATGTTCCGCAATTAATTTTCTCTGAGGTGGACAGCAGAAAACAAGAGACCCATGAGAACCTCGTGCCTGGTCTGCAGGGAACTGCAGCACCACATTCCTGAAGTGGCCTCAGCAGACTTGGCATATTGCTGCACTGATTCATTGTCCTGTCAATGAATGTAACTGGATGTTTATTAACAGTGAAAACAAATACATTTTATCTTCTATGCCAAGAACTGTCTTTCTGAACAAGAGAGAACAGCAAAGAAAGAGCTGAGATATTAAAATGCTTAAAATAAAAATACATTGTTGGCATCATGGTATTTGATTTAATGTTTAGCACATGAGGAACTTGAAATTTAACATGAAATGTGAACTGTCACCAACAGCTCCAGTTTGTTTAGATTTCTCCATTCTCAGCATAAAGATGGGCCGCACAGATCAGTATCCTGTTTCTACAGGGTATTAGCAGAGAGAGGGAGAGGGATCTAGGTATACACACCACACATTAGCTATTGCCACATAATCTTATATTCACTGATGATTTTACACTTTTTAGCGTGTCCTGAACCAGTGATTCTGTGCTTTGATAACACTCAGGGAGCTCAGCGTTCACTAATCCCATTCACCCCTCCTTTGACAAGTGCAGCTGCCCTGGGATGGATGTACCACCACCACATCACCCCCACAGGAGAGCTCACACCCCTTGCAGGGTATCTCAGGGGAATTTCCTTCCTGAGCCATTTCCCAGGACAATCTCAGGCCAGGATCTCATCTCCAAAGTCACCTGTAGTATCAAGGATTTAGAAGCACAGAAGAGATGTGGGAGGGAAGGTTCTGGCCACAGTCAGCACAGGTCTGCAGCAAGAGCCTGGTGATGCTCAGAGACACCCACTCTGTCTGGGGGACTACAAACCTGCATCCCCCAAAGTCACCTGTTCTGCTGACAGGATCCACATCTTCAGAGCCAAGAGCTGCTCTGGCAACAAGAGTTCCTTGAGCCTCAGTGCTGGGTGGCTTTGTGACATCAAGCACACAGTGGCTTTGAGACCAAACCCCAGGAACAAACGCTCCAGCTTCCTGCTGAAGACAGGCAGAATCCCAGTGTCAACTGTGTCTGACCTGCCCCTGACCATGTCTTGTACAACACATTCAGCCTCCATCCTGCACCAGCAGGAAACATCCCAAAAATCTGATCTCAAACCTTGAACATTAAGCATAGCAAAAATACAGCTCTTGAAGGCAACCTGGATCGTTTACCATAAGTCACTTCTGAGGTGACTCAAATAACATCTCCCCTGCAATGAATTCACACCCCACTGCCAACAGGGTGTCAGAGAGACTTGCTTATGGGCACAGAGTACTTTCTCCAAAGCAGACAGGAGCCATCTCTCATAAATCATCACACAGCAGATGCACCATCTGCAATAACAAATGAGACCTCTGAGGCATCTTTAAAGTCTTGGGCTTGCTACATTAAGTTTAAAGCATATAGATGTGTCTTTGGTAAAAGAAAATTTTCCAGCAGCATACTACTGTGCATGCCACTATTCAGGGAATGAAAAGATCCTGCCACACTGCTCTAATTAATAGAAGCTCAGTACCTCCAGCTCATGGCCAACTGGACAATTGAGGGTGCCCTCTCCAACTACTGCTTTGGAAATGTAGGGTACATTCAGATGAAGCAGACTTACAGCACAGGAAAAAGCAATATAAAGCAAAAGGGTAAAAAATGCTGTTTGTTATTGCCACCTGCACAAAACTACAATTTAAAGCATCATTTCCTAGCCACCCACAACCTGAGACTGTGTTCTCCAAAGGACATCTTCCCTCTTGCAGGTACAGTGTGTGCTTGGCAACACCTGCAGCTGCTCTCAAGGGTTCTGACTTGCGAGTGCACCTCAGTAGTAGCATTGACAAGGGCCATATTTCATTCTGTGTGCTTTTAGTGACTAACAGCTACATTACAGCAGAGTGCAGAAGGCAGACATACCTATAATACAGACTAGCCAACAATACAGAACATACCAATAATATAGAACTAACAGACTTGCCCACTGTGGGACATTGACTTACAGAGAATCTTCTGCAGCATCAAGCTGGTAGATCTGAGTTCAACACATCTCAATTGAGATGGGAGGGTCAAAATTAAAGGGGGAAAAAGATCCATACAATTTTGAACACTTGTTTTGTCTGCCAACATTAACAGTAGTTGCAGTTATCAAGTGTAACAACTCCCATCCTCATTCCCATCACATCATGGCACAGGGAGAGAATTAAAGAAGTCACATTTGCCAGCAGCCCTTAATGAAATCACATGGCTGATGTATAAACTTTCAATTATGGAGGATAGAGGCTGAGGGTAGAGGAGATAATCCTTATAAGAACTGCTTCAAAGGTAGAGTATGGATGAGATTTCAGAAAGGCTAACTCAGAAGCTGTGTGATGTGTCTGTTGTTTCGATATCAAGGTCATCCATAACGCTTAGATGTGGTTTTCACAAAGGAAGCCTATTAAAAATATTTTCTTTATTTGTTTCTACAAATCAGCTGATTCTAGTTATAAAAATCCCACTAATTGAGTGCCACACAAATCATCAAATAATTCCTTCACTGTTTAAAGAATAAGACAAATGAGGCACAAGACAAACAAGGAACCCTGTTTACACCAAGCTGAGGAAGCCCTAAACTCAAGCCCAATACAAAACAACTTGAATAATTTCATCTTTCAGTGAAAGCAAGCTGAGCAGGCCTGAGTTCTTTGCATTTGCTCCCCTGTCCCAATGCTCTGCACTCAGATGCTGTGGATTACCTGATTTTCTCACTATGCACTGCACTGACTTGTGCATACAGGTGAGCTCAAGCTACATATATTTTGGGAATAATGCACTATTCTGTCCTTCTGAAATCTGTCTTCAGCTATTAACTATGCATGGTCTTTCATAATGCATGTACTCGGGAGGAATTTTCATCCCCACAAGCCCTCTGCACTAACAGCTTTCAAACCTTGCATGGAGTGTTCCTTAGGATGGCAAGACAACAGAACAGCCTGCTGTCCTACCAGATCTAGGAGGAGAGGAAAATTTCAGGGCTTCTGAAGCTTGCTGGCAAATATCCCAAGGGCCTAATAGTGCTTCACTGCATACGGCCACATCTGAGCAATTTACTGGAAGGTAACACCTCTCTTTTTCAAACATATTTATCTTTCTCAGCTAACAAGTGCTCCACCAGGGAGCCCTGTGGGGCACAGAGAAAGAACATCCACTTTGTGCAATGATGCTCCACCAACTGTTAGAGTCTGATGTACAATTTAGTACAGGAAAGGGTTTTTTTTGGGTTTCTCACTGGAAACCAACAGCAAATCATAGATTCCCAGAGAAAAAAATTGAAGTAAATAAACCTCAGAATTGTTTCCTCTCTGTCTCTCATATGGTTAAAATGAATTGGTTTCATCTGTCTAGGCAGCAGAAGACTAAAACACACCAGAGAAGCCAGAATTGCTCATTTCTGAAACTCCACTCCTCAGCGGTGCCATAAATGGCTTTAATGTATTTCTGAATGGCAAATACAGAAGAAATGGAACAACTCTCCTTGAGTCAATGATAGCTCAGATTAAAGATAAAGCTGAGATTTTACTCTTGTTCTTTAACAATCATCAAGAATGGACCTGAGATACTGCAGGGGATTTCAGCATAGAAAACCTGAAGGTCCCACATGGCTGCCACCGAAATGCCCTCCAAACATTATCACCACCACCCAGATGACAATGCACTAATTCCAAACTGCTGTGTCCAACAATCAGCCACTTGGAAGCACAGGATTAAACACACATCACCCTGGAGAAAGGGAAAGGTGATGATAAGGGACCAAAAACCAGCAACTGTAAGTTTAACAAAGGAAGGCTCAGAGGTAAATTTAGCTAGAAAAATTAAGAACCATATAGGTGGAGGTTAGGCAATTGAAGATTATTCCACTGCTGTTTCAATCAGTTCTACATGGTAGGGGTCAAAAAATGATAAGATTTTTTAATGCTTTTCATTGCAGAGTGGCAGCAGTTAAGTGGTGCCTGCATGTGTTACATCATCAGTTCCACACTCCTTATTCTACTACCAACTAAGCAGAATCTGAAAGTGCAGCTAATTAAACAGAACCTAAATTCAGCAGGTTTGGATTACTTGCACCACAGTTTTAAAAGAACATCCTGAAACACTCTATTATTGATATCAATTTTAAATATGTTGGGTACATGGAAGTCACAGTAGCTGGGAAAAAACACGCTGATGTGCCAAGTATTTTAAGAATTAAATAGAAAATCCTAAGAATGATCTCCAATAAATGAGTGTGATAAAATTAATCTGTATAAATTGGAAATTCTCCAGAATGCACAGTACCTAGATTTTTTTAAAAGTATAAAATACACTTCAACATGGTTTTAGTCAATAAAATGACATTGTGGACTGTCCATACAGAATTTAGCTTCATGCTACACTATGATTTGATTGAGATGAGGAAATAATATGACATGTATTAATGGATGAAAATCATTTCATGCAGTGGTGACTAAAGAGTCACAGGTGTACATGTATGTTCCTATTGAAGACTTGGCAGAGGCTGCTCCTTGGCTCTGTGGTGGTGTAAATGAGTGGAAGAGAATTTAAAATTAATTTAATTTACTTATCAAGCCTGAGGATGGCAAACATTGTAGGACTGCTAAATAACTGAGAAGGGAACAACAGATCCACATGGCTAAATAACCTCCACCAAAGAACACAGCAGAGACTTCAGTACTGCCACCCACACAGAGCAACACAAACAATGGGGCAGCCTCCTGTGAGGCCATTGATTTTGGCAGGAACTTCATGGTCAACATGCAATTAGGGAAGCTGAGCACACTGTGCTGGAATGGTCCTCTGCTCAAAGGAAGCTCAGAGAACTTTGGATGTGGGATGCTCAAAATAAAAAATAGATCAGCATATGGGATTAGCACTATCAAAATTATAGTAAATTTTAACGCTGGCAATTCAAGAATATTGAAAAAAATGAATCCAGTGCAAAGAACCGCCAAGAGGATGATTAAAGGACCAAAAGGGCAGCTTAGAAAAGGCTCCAGAAGCACCATCTGTTCTCCTTAATGAAGGGAGAAGGTTAATAGGACAATCTGATCACAGTTTGCAAGTACCTACGTAAGGAACAGAAATTCGATCAAAGAGCTCTGTCCTTTAACAAATCTGGTCTAACAAGAGGTAATACAAAATTCAGACAAACTGAGGCCCAAACAAAGGTATGTTTATGATATTTAACCAGTTAGAGCTGATGTTGGCAGTATTACCAGTATGGGTACCTGTCAGTAAGGCTGAATGCAGGACAGTAAAAGCTGTCATGGATTTTCAATCACACATGAAAAACATGATGGCATGATTTTTTCCCCCCCTACTCAGAGTCAGCTTTCTAGCTAAAAAAGAATTAAGTCAGAGCAGCCAGGGAATTTTACAGCACAGACTTTACACAAGCAGCCTTGTGTGTCCCTTGAGGCCCCTACAGCAGGAGCATCACTCCAAGGTAGGGCCTGTGATGTGCACCAGGGATAGGCTCTGTCATTCTGGCATCTATCAGGAATTAAAGTTTTAAGCCTGAAGCTTCTCTGCTCTACCATAAGCTGGCCAACATTCCCAACACCAAGCTGGTATTTATCACAGTACCTCATCCCTCAGAATCTCCCACAAATGTGACTGTTTGGGATAGAACATGCACATTCCCACGGAGCCTGGAGTCCATGAACCTTCAGCCCAGGTCACATCCTGCAGCATCCTGAGCCATGCAGTAAGGTAACAGCTATAACAGGCATAAAGTGAAGAATCCAATCTTTATTTAATCCCATTTTAAAATTAAATATTCATTGCTTACTGTGGGTTGTTTTTAGAAGGACTGGGGGATGTGCCGTTCTTTCAAATGTTCTTTGGCTCTGGAAGCTCAGGGAGCAGAGCATCAGCTGCAGGACCCCAGCTGCTGCTGGTTCCATAGGTTTTACTGAGGAGAGCCTTTATATAAAAACACCCCAGCCACAGGCCTGGGCAGCCTATTCAACAGTCACCTTGTTAATAACCCAGCAGCACTAAGGAATAAGTAGAATTATAGAAGGGCTTGTGTTGTAAGGGACCTTAAAAATCATCTAGTTCAGGGGAAGGTGTTCCAAGCAACACCTTCCTCTAGACCAGGTTACTCAGAACCCCATCCAGCCTGATCTTGAACACATCCATGGGTGGGCAGTCCACCAGCTCTCTGGTCATTTAAGCTCTTCACTTTTCTTAAGAAGCTCTTTGACTCCTGGGTGCCAGAGGTTTGTATCCTCAGGGCTTGCACTGCAGTGTCCTACACTCTGAGAAACCCTAAGGATGCATGAGGGGCCTTGGACTCCCCACGTTAAACCCCAATTCTCTCACCACATGCTATGAAAGCATTTGCAGCTCAAACCTTTGGGTACAAATCTATTCCTCCTCCTCTGCCCCTTACATTTAAGTACAAATCAGTGTTTCCTGCCCTACAAACAGCATTCAGGCATTGTTTTTAAGGGAAACAACTACAGAACAGAACCTAATACCTCAAATCAGAAGTACAAAAATCTGCTGGTGGATTTCTAGGAATGAGAGCCTAGGGGAGAAGGGGAGAGAGCTTGGCAAGAGGCAAAAGCAGCCTGTAGAACAGCCAGCAGCAGGCTGGCAGTGTGTAACCATTTATTAATTAACTATTTATTAATTCAGTTCATAAGAGCCACAGCCCAGGGCACAGTTGAACTCCTTTCTGAATGTAGGTGCATCATAAAGAAGCCTTCACAGCAAAGGCTCCCCTGAAAAATTCTCAGCCCTGTCCCTCTGCTGAGCCTGCTGCTCCACTCCTCGTTCCTGCATGGAGCCACTGATGTTTTGGAGGGGGTGGGAGCCCATCCCTTTCTGGCAAGGCAGGCACCTCATGTAAATTCATTGAATAAATGCAGTCATTTCTCTCAGCTGATCCATCCCCACGTGCATGTGCTGAAGCTGTGCCAGACCCTCAATGCAGCCAACTCTCCCACAGTTCATCACTCCTGAAGGTGAAACTGTTCGTCACCCTTATCAGCATTTCCCCCTTCTTTCTCCTCCCCAGCTGCCTTTTCTGAATTTCCTGGCCCTCCTTTCTCACAGGAGCCTGACTCCGCACAAGTCAAAAATCAAACCCAGGCAGAGCCTTGAAAGAGACCTTGGAGAGTAAAGGACATTACAAAGTTATTTTAAGCTAAGGAAACCTGCATTTCCCCTTAGAGGTTGATTTCAGTCTCTAGAGCCCTTGAATTTTTAGACTTAAACCTGTCTCCTTGATAGGGCTCCATAGTAGCTGAGACCCACAAAGAAGTTTCCAAAGCACAAGCAGACATAAATAACTGGAAACAAAACTGGAGCATCATCACTAGATGCTCACATGAGCTCTGGCTTCTGCAGTCAGTCCATGTGAGCCTTTAGTCATCTGAAACAGCACAACCCTCAGCTCTCCATGGACAAGGAAAACTGTGCTGGATCAGCTGGAGCCAATTCTTTCCTCCCTCTATACTGGAGTAAAGACCAACTCCTAGTCCCAGCCAGAGTTGAAGAAATTACTCCAATTAAATGAGGGACTGATGGGCAGAGCTGCAGTGTGGAGCCCACCCCACTTGCTACTAACCCCAATACCCAAGCAGGTCAGCAACACCTTATCCCATCCCACAGGGCTGCACAGAACAGGAGGGACCTCCCTGCAAGGGATGCTTGTCACCTCTGGGTGCTGCTCTGCGCAGAGCCCTCCACACCAACCACGCACATCCAGGGCTGGCAGGGCCTGTTTTGCCTTGTGCAGTGTTAACTACTAGAAGCTAAAAACACATGGTCAAAACAGACTTCAGAATTCACAGACTCAAAGCTTCTATCCAGCTGTGGAAGCTCTATGGGTTTAGGTTTACATCATCTTCACTTTCATTAACTTCAGCTGCTGCAGAAGCCTTCTCAAACAAGAAAATGAGGGTTTGGCTCTCCTATATCAAGAATCTTGGAGCATAAAGCAAGGGAGGTACTCAGAGCAGTCAGTGAGAGATCTTTCAGAAAAGAAGATGAAAATGATGTATTATTTTAAAGAACACACAAGCAGTCAGCCAGCCAAGAAACCTTTTAAATTTTTAATTAGAGATGCTTTTCTGTCTTTTTTGAATTTGGGGAGGGAGTGATAGAGATTTTTATCAGACTCTTTCCCAGATTCAGTTACATAGCTCTAGCTCTGTATGCACTTCTAAAGAAATTAAACATTACTTACTTTCCAAAAATGATTGGTGATTGAGGATGCCTTAAATTGAGACTTTGAGACTCTTCATATGGCTTCTAATTGCATTTAAAAGAGTGTGCAATCATTTATCAAATCTGTTACCTTTCAAAGCATCGTCAACTTCATTTCTTCAAAGAGGCACTACATTCCCAACCACCAAAAAATTCCTGCCCATACCTTGCCAGCTTTCCAATGTACATTTTCACACCCAGGGCAGCAATGCCAGAAGTATTCCCATGGGGACACCCATAATACTTGTAAAAACAGGGTGCATTAGATTTGTTCCTTACAAAAAGGATCTCTACATTTGGAACCTATTCACAATTCAAACATGAGAACAGCTAGAAGCTTGGCATTACAGCTCAGATCCATTTGGTCCCCTCCCTGACTCCCTCTGCTCAGAGAAGCAGTTTTTTGCATCTGCTCAGCACATGCAACCTTGCCATGCTGCCAGAGCCCGGAGCCACACGCCCCTGCCAGTGGCAAGGAGCCCATCAGTGGTGGCATCTCCCTCCTGGGAAAGGCACAGCTTCAGGCCCAGCTGAGCTCCAAACCAGGGGGGAGCAGATAGCCAACAGCAAGAGTAGAGAAGCTCCTTGCTTTTCCTCCATGTATGTTGTACCAGCTAAACTGTCTGTCCCTGGTTTTTTTTGGAATCAAGATGACATCATCATTTGAAAACCTAGATCCTGAATCCAGCTAAAGGGCTCCTGGTAAACCAGAGATGCTCCTTTATCACAGCATGATGACACAGTAATTCCTGCACACATGCTGCTCTGACAGGGCGTACCATGACACACCAGAAGCCAAGCCATAGTCACTTCTCAGCCTGAGAGTCCAAGAGAAGCTGCTGCAGTAATTGGGTTTAACCTGCACCACACAAAGCACAGCACTGTGTGTCTGGGTTGGCCATATTGAAGCAAAGCTGTGTTTTGATCTCATTATCCTGGGATCAGCGCTACCTTCTCCTGAACAAAGTTAATGCCTGCTTAGCTCTCTGCAGTCCTCACCCTCCAATGTGGACAGCAGCAAGTTTACCTCCCTCTGCATGTGGCTCCATCTGCACGCTTGGGGCCCAGATGTGACACACCTGCTTTGGCATCTGTAACCACACCAGAAGCTCTCAGTGAGATTTAGGAGTCAGTCACTCAAGACAGCCAGAAATACCTGACCAGTGAGTCCAGGCTGTGAGGCTGCCTCAGTGTAATGCTGTGCTCAGCTCTGAGGCACTGAAGGGAGGCTGCACATCTGCAGGGAGGAGCTGGGCCACCTGCAGAGCTTTACAAACCACTTCTGCTTCCAGCTGCTCTGAATGAGCCACAGCCACCTCTGCCTGGCCTCAGGCTACAGGGGTGAAGAGGCCTGAGCTTGCAGCACTTCTGGAAGTTAAAGGTGTTGAAGTTTTTCCCACTGTTTTCTATGCTCCCCTATTTCATGCATCAGTAAGACCAAACCACCACCTCCAGACTTCCCTCAGCTTTAGAGAGCTTGTTATTAGACACTGCAGAAACATATAAACCGTTTTTGAGCTCTCTAAAGACATATTCCCTGAAAGGGGGAAAATTTCCCGAGATGGTCACATTCAGCTTCTTCATGGACCAGAACTGCCACTTGATCCTTTTCAGCAGGAATATCCTGAAGGGATGACTGAACCAGGACTGAAAGCACCAGGTATCAGACACAGACACACAAAAGGGACAGCACTTGTCAAGCGTTTGCAGTTTAACAGGTAAATAAAAAAAGCCTGACTGCACATCAAAAGCGTGGCAAAGGGACAAAACTTGATCAAGGGTCAGAGCAAATAAGTGGACAGACAAGACTATTACCACCATGTCCTGAAACCCTTCCAGCAGCTTTTTCCCCTTCCCTGGTCAGCTGCCTACCTGCTGAACGTGACCCTTGGCTGTAATTTCTGTGTAGACCCATCTTACTGATGCAGAAATGTAAACAGTAAGTGGAGCTGCACCACAGCTGCAGTCATCATCAGATATTCTTCTCAGCAGCCACGGGATGATTTGTCACTTCTGCATCAACATTCATTTTGGGTGCTCAGCTCCACAAACAGTCCAAACAGTAGTCATTCATTCACTATTTGATCCAAAAATAGACTTGGGTTGGCAAGAAACAGGTCACCAGGAAAATGTAATTCAGCAGACAGAATCAGCAGCTATCACTACCCCCAGCAAACCAAAGTCACCCCTGGCAACTTCAAATCAATGAGTGCACAAGAAAAACCAACCCAGCTCCTGATGCCAACTTGTTCATCATAAATACACTTCCATTCATTTTTCCATCTCCATTGTTGAGCCCCAACTCAAAGTCATTGTCCAGCTCTCAAGTACAGACAGAGCAGTTATTTTCTAGAACAACTCAGAAGGTCCAACTTTGTTTCTGCTTCCAGGTCAGGTTATTTCTCACACCCCCACAATGTCTATGCTAGATCAACTGAATGTTGTTGGAGCTGTACTCTCAGTTCTGAAGTGCTAATAGAGAGATTACCTTTGAATTTACTTGTGTAACTTTATAAATGCTAGAAGCAACTTAGAAAAAAGCCACAACCCAATATTTGCAATGTAGCCCTAAATAAGCAAATTTGCTATCAGAGTTCAGGTAACATTTGCCATCACTACTTCCTATCAGTGGCACACAGTGTGATAAACAGCTGCTGTTGTAGTTAATAACCACAGGTATTTTTTGTACTTGTGTGTAGACACAAACAAAAAATGCAGTGTGTATATTCTTGTCCATAGTCACTGGCCAAAGAGAGCTGCTGTTTGGTACTACCAGAGAAAACCCTAATAATACAAGAGGACAAAACTGCACACCTGGACCAATTCATGGTACCATCCAACAGTACTGAAGCAGCTCAGTGGACTTCTGGTGCACTTCTGCCATTTGACACAGACAACATGTGGAACTGCTGGCTCCCAGGACTCCAAGGGGAAAAAAGTGCTCCCAGCTAGCTCTTAAAGAAGTTCTTTGGTCATAAATGCATTTTAATTGAAGCTTAACTAGAAGAAGCAATCTTGATTAAATTTACTTGAGGAAAAGGTTTCTCGGTCCAGGTTAGAAAGACACTTGTACTCTGAACAGATGGGTTATCCAGGTATCCAGACCATTTCTCTCTGTGTAAATAAGGAGTGGCAAAGCATCTATTACCAAGAAAAAGCAGCAGAGAAAAAGAAAATACTCAATTTAAACTGCCAGGAACATAACCTGCAGCAGTTGCTGTTTACATGGCTGCAGAAACACAAGATAATTCCCAAGATCTTAACTTGGATTTAGCAGACAAGAGACCAGCATTTAATTCCCTGCTCACCAAACACCCAAGGAGCCAGAAATGCAAGAACAGTTTCTGTGAAGCATATTGTTATTGCCAGGCTGCATCTTGCACGGCTGTGCTGGCCAGAGTCCCCACTGAGAGGGGACTTTGGAGAACTGGCTCCCTGATCCGGCCCAGGCTTCCAACACTGCAGCAACTGCCATGAAAACCCTCCTGCCAGGCTGCTATGGAGAAAGCACACATTTATGCTTGTCATGTCCACAGAGAAAGTGTGATGGCTCTGTGCTTAGATGCAAAACATCAACAGCTATATGAAGAAAATACATATATGAAGAAAATACATTTATATATAAAGAATATGTATATAGTAAGAATTTCCCAAACAGCTTTTATTGTTCAGGCACTAATCTCAACACAGAATTTTACTAGGCATTATCTGGTATTTTTTTTTTTATTTTCACAACACCTGCAGGTGATAACTGTCAGATTAATATTAAATGTTTGGCTTAGAAGTGTCTGATTTTTTCTTGAGAGTAATTCCAGCACCTTTGTTCTATGCACTAGGAAGATGCCAGTGTTTTTATGTGTGTGCTGTGTCAACAGAGACATCTGGGGACCATTGTAAGTGCCCTCTGCAGCAGGCACCATCCCAAAGTTCAGAACATTTCATAAACACTAACTGAGCCTTAAGGCATCCACAGTGACACATTATGACCTCCCTTTCACAGATGGACACACTGAGGTTGTGACTTGCCAGTGGACAATGTTAATTCTATTTCTGCTTCTGGCTCCAGCTTACAGAGCATCCTGGCACAGGTCCCTGCACCAAACACCTCCCTGGTGTGGGCAGAACTTCTCCACACACTTCCAAAAGCTTGCACCAGGCCTGCTGCTAATTTAACAAAGACACAGGATCAGCACATCAGGAAAGGAGCTTTGGCAGCTCCCACAATGACTTTTCTGAGAGGCTGGCAACCATCAGGGCTGCAACTGTGCTTCAAAGTTTAAATTGCAGCCCATAGGAAATTTATGCGTATCCATAAAGAAATGCAGCAGAATGAACCCTCTTGGATTAGTTTTTAAGCTTTTTTTAAAAACACTCCTCCCCACTTTTCTCCATGTTAACTAGCCCAGCAACACTGCCAGCACCAAGTTAGAGCTATGAGACACATTTATCAACAGCAATTCTTCCAATAACTAAGTGAAAAGCTGCATGGAACCCTGCTGTTACCACAGAGAGGCACTTACCCCATCTCAAAGCTTATTTTATGCTCACGAGCTTATACCCAGATTTCCTTCTCTGCTACAAGCAAGCTGTTTAAAGGGTTTCCAACTTAAAATGGAAAATGGCTTTTTTAAAGCTTAAAAGTCACAACAGAATGCTCCACACGCCCAGCATGTCAAGCCAACACACACAGAGCAAGACAACCACAATGCAGTATCTTCTTAGGCAGCTTCCTAACACCTTCCTGCCTCAGGAGAGCCTTCTTTAACTCCCTGTTTTCCCCTCCTGCCTGGCACATCTTCTCTAAGCCCCTCAAGCATTATCTCAGCATTGTTGCCTCATCCCGGTGCACCAGGGTGCTGCTGGAGGTGCTCAGGGTTTTTTAGCAACCTCAGAGGTGTGCACAACTAACCTGTAGCTTGCAGCCTTCCTTCTCCCAGGCAGACAGATGTTGAGCTCAGCTGAAGCTATTAGGGAAGATAAACCAGGTTTCCATGGTTATGGGAGCCTGAGCTACTCATCTCAGGGAAAAATGCAATGCATGAAACCACTGGTTAGGAAGCAGCAGAAACAAGGCCAGACTTCTGGGCAGCTGTGTAGAACAGCTCCTTGACGTTTTACATGCAGGCACCAGCACAAAAAAAAAAACAACCAAACAACTTTCTTGACAGCCTGGAGATGTGCAGGCTTAGACAGCAGCAGTGTCATCCACGTTCCTCTGCACTTGTGCTGGGGCAGTATCTGCAGCACAGATGGGCAGGGCTGTGTTTCTGGCCCTTGCTCACCTGGGAGAGCCTTACTACCCTCTGAAGGGGGTCCATGCTGCAGGATGAGGCATTTCTTTATTACCAGAGAGAGTAAGCTGTCAATAGATCTGAGCTGCTGGTCTCACAGGAGAGATGAAGCAGGTGCAGGCTGCTCTTGGGGCATGAATAAAAAGCTTGTACATGAAAACCCTGTGAAGGCAAACTCTGCCGGTGCGAATTTGCAAATCTGTCCCATTAAATTAGAAGGTTTTGGCTCAGTGTGCTGCAAAAATACACACAGAAAGGCACAGACCCCTCCCTCCACTTCTCTGAGCAAAGCCTAACACACTTGCCTTCATGCTGTCCCAAAAGTAAAATGGTTTATGATCAAAAGCCCATGCTGCTTCAAACTGAAACTGATGAGGCTGAGGGTGCTGATACAATGTGCAAGTGACAACTGCACAGCCCCAGCAAATTTCTGAGGCAGTGACTCTCCAGGGCAGGGAACATCACATTCTCAATCCCATTTATGGTGCTAGAATAGCATCACAGCTATGTTAATTCCCAGGCAAGGAAATTATTCTTTCAGAGCGGAATAAAATAGATTTCAGGGTTATTTTGGGAGTTCAGACCAGGGAATCAGTTGATCACCTTTCCCCATCCCCCTGATATTTCTCTCTACAGCAACTGCCTGTCCTGACATCAGAGCAGCCCAGGCTTAACAACACCTATGCCTGATAATCAAATTCTACCAACACCTTGGAAACCTGTGAACCCTGTGCTGCCAAAGCCTGTCTGAGCAGCAGCCACCCTAGACTGAAGCTCATGACCTTCCTCCAGGGTAGGAACCATGTGCTCCCCCAGCAATGGGCACTGCCCACACACACTCCCAGCCTCAAACTCCTGTTCCATGCCCCCAAGCCACTGCTCCATTGCATAGCACAGGGGTACCAGAGCCAATAACGCTAGAAGAGGGACACTTATCCAGAACGGAATAAGATCAATGTAAGCCCATTACTTTTCCACAGTGTTTGACCCTGATCTGCAATTAACAAATCAATTAAAAAATTATTTTCCCTTCTTCTGACAAGAAACAAGCTGTCACCATCAGTAACGCTGTATCCTAGTCTCTAGGATTTTCCAGAAGAGCACAAAAGGCTTGCGGAGAAGCAACTCAGAAGCATCCAAGACAGAAGGCCTTTTTTTTCTATTTCAGGGCAGATTTGGCTGGTATTGACCACTCAAGGATGACTTCACTTTCTAAAGAGTCACCTGTGGGACACTAATTTGTTTGACAAATGAGACTCTGTGGGGGGCAAAAACACAAACACACATACAATGCCAAGGCAGTGCTTAGATCCACATTAAAACTTCTCCAAAGTGCCTAGCTGGAAAATAGGCTTTCACAGATCCATATGCTGTAGGACAAACAATGATTTTGTAATTTCTTTGACCACACCATATTGCATATTTTAGCAGACCTAAGCAATCTCATGATAACCACACAGAAGAATTGCTGGAGCTCAGCACCTGCCCATCAGGGTGTCTTAGGCAAACTGCTTGCTGAGGCAGACATTTGAGACTCCACTTAAAATATATTTGCCTTAGCAAGGGTTATTCCTAAACAATTAGTGCTCCTCTCCTCAAGGTTGTACATTATTCATTTAGCTCCTCTGAGGCACCCAAGGAGGATCCAAGATGTACAAATTTTATGGGCAATTCAAACTCAGGGCAGGGATCTGATGCTGTCCTCTCCAGTAAAACTCTGCTGGCCAAAGACACCCAAGAGCAGCTCATCAGTGCTCAAGATGCACAGCATCAAATGCTTGGGGGTTTTTAATTTGTCCAGTCTGCCATTAACTGCAATGACTTGTGTGCTCATCTGCTTGACCTTCTCACCCTAAATCTCTGCAATAAAATTGCAGTAATTTGTGCTCCTTGCAACCAAACCTGACCCCTCTTCTCTTTATTCAAACCAACTGCATTTTAACAGCAGCTCACTGGGAATGCCTTGGGACACTCAGGTGCATCTGCTGTGGTTCCTTCTCCTCTCTTAGGCAGGGATAGAAAGGAAAGCCACACACACACAGGGCACTGTTACTCTGAGGGGCTGCAGAGGCTCAGCAAAAGGAAATGTCCCTTCTGCTGACTACAGCCCTCAGCTCAGCTTGGCTTTGGTCAGTGATTTGCAGGACCCTCTCAAACATCCATCTTTGGCTGTGCCCACACTTTGATAAAGATAGAATTGGGAAGAAACCATCCTGCACTGGACAGATAAGGGTACCAAATGTCTGTGTCTGCATCCCACTGGGCATCCCTGACGGCCTACAAAGGAGAGAAGGCTTGGGTTGTCACCTGTTTTCTCAATTAACTATGCAGAGACTGAAAGGGAAGGAACTCTAGATCTATCAGATACTTTTCAATATAATCCTTCCATATAATATGCTAATAAGTATAGATCAAAATAAATCAATAAACCCAAGTAACCAACAGAGGAAGGAATTTCTTGATGACAGAAACATCCATTAATGTCTTGTTGGTTGAGCTTCAGAAAAGGCCTGGCAAATCTATAAATAACTATACATAGTGTTTCCTGTCCAAAAACAAGAATGAAGTGCAAAGGCAAATTAATCAGTAAGGCTGGTGCCCAGTGACTTGGAGTGCTGGCACACTTTTCTGTCATTCACACACGGCCAGATAAAAAGTCAGTGTCTACATGGTTAAACAGCTTTCCAGAAGTAGTGCTGGCATAGGGCAAGGCAGCAGTGGAAGCAGGCTCTGCTGTCCCACAGCACCTGTCACAGAGCTGACACTTTTGATAGCTTTTCTCTCACAGCTCTGTGCAGCAGGTTTGTCCCACCAGGACTGCAGATCTGGGAGAAGGCAAACCCTGCCAGCACAGCTCTACATGCAGCTCTGACACAGCCAAGAGGAGAAAAACTCCAAAATCAGGCCAGCATCCCAGCCCCACCTGCACACCCACCCTCTGCTCAGGGGCTCCTGACCAGGCACTCCCCTGAGCAATGGGGAGCTGCCACAGGGCAATGCTCCACCAGGGCAGCCCAGCACAGACCTCTGCGCCATGAGACCCAGGGCTAGGAAAAGCCCTGGATAAAAGTGAGATTGCACCAGCTGCATGATTGGTTTTGCAGCAGCAGGAGCTCCCAGGAGCTCTGCACCAACTCAGGTAGCTCAAAATAAACCTGCTTTTCTGCTGCCCCCATGGAGCAAGGACCACTGCCCACACTCACACTGGAGCTCAACCCTTTGCTTTTAAGACATCATGAACTATCCAGGGTTTAAGCTAACACTCTATCCATGGTCCTGACAACCTACAGTCCATGCAGGAATGTACTATAATAACACTCTCATGTCTGCCCTAAGCTTCTGACTGGTTTCTATGTGGTTTCTATGTGGAATTTTCTATGTGGAATTTAAGAAAACCAGGGCTTTTTTGGCTTATACAAGAAGTAGCCTGTCACCCAGGTAAAAGCACTGAAGATAACTAGCCAGCAGCACAGATCTACACAAATCTAAGAAATCATTTCTTATGGATACAATGCTTTTTGAAGAAAGCACACACTATAAAGCAGTTCTTATCTCGAGCCTTTTCCTTCAGGTTTTGAGAAGTGTCTTAGTATTTGTTTGTTGCTTTTCAATACTATCTGAGCAGAGATTAGACAGCAGCTGATGTTGTGAACACTGTGCATAGATCTTTGAGAAATATCTATCTTCCATACAGAGCAATCAACCATGAGACACTGAACCACTGAGAGTGAACAGTTTCAATTTAGAGTAAAAGCAAAAACTAAATCTGCCCAGATATATCTGTTATTTTCTAAATTAAGTGCAGGCTTTCAAATAAATTACACTTCATAATAACTGGGGACCAGCAAAGCTGTATTATCTTTTCACAAAGTATCCTTATGTGTAGGCTACAGAAATAAACACTGTGATTTGGTATCTCCTTTTCCATAACAGGCAGGAGCATCACCTACACATAGATACTTCTGCATACTTCTATTTCTACTAATTTCTTAGGATCCAAGGCCCTATTACTGAAAGCCACATCTTAATGAATGTGTACTCACCTCTCAATCTCTGAGCAGTTCACACCCATCTTTGGCAAAAACACACCTTTAAATCTGCATTATGTAACCATTTCCCTATACTCCCTGATTTTCTAGCAGGTAAGTTGTTTTTGAAGTTGCAGTTCAAAGGCTATTTATCTTTGAAGGCTGGGCCATGCCTCCAAAAGCACAGCCTCCATGCTTGCCACCTGAGCAAAGGCATTGCTCTGTCCTCAGAGCAGCCCTCTTCTGAGTCTGTGTAACTCCTTCAGGGAGCCTGATGCTTGGAGGCAAAACAAAACCCTTGCAGGCACTGAACTCCAATTTATAAGCACCACAGTAGTCCTATGGGAATGCTCAGGATGCAGGCAGGTAGGAAAAGAGAACACCCTAGAGATCTAGCTTTCTCTGAACTCCACAGGAACCTTCATTTAAGACTAAAAACCACATCCTTTAATCTCTGTATATCCACTGAGATATTTACATATGGGTAAATAGCAGAAAACATCACATTTCCTTAAAACCCCTAAACCCAGGAATCATATGTGCTAAAAGCAACCATAATGACTGTATTGACTTACTGCTGCTCCATTTCTTTCTGCCAAAGGAAGGCAATAATATTCTCACTCAGAGGGGTCATCTGCATAAGAACCAGGGCCACAGGTGCTACCTCAACAAGCCCCCTGACTTTCTTTATTACCACTATTGAGAATTGTCTTTTGGATTTCTACCCCCATCCCTCCAATTACACAAGAACAACTCTGCATTTTCCAACAATGAGACAATCTCATCAGGGTGACTGCAGTGAAGTATCATACAGGGCCAAATAAAAATGTTCTGCCCTCTTCAACTAACCCAAAAATAGGCGAAGAATATTTTTAATAAGTTCAGCTGCCTTTCCCTACTAACACACTGCTTCAAACTTGTGGTTCACACCCCCATTCTCTTATTAAGGGAAAGTCCCTGGAGAGCTACATCTTTCACATTGCAATAAGGAGTCTCCCTGTCGTTCATTAGAGCTATGAATTTTCTGATGTTCTAGCTCAGAGTATCATGGAAAAGGTGTTTTACTCCTAACTGTGCTAGAATGAGACTTTTCCTGACACTTTCAAGGGTGACCTTGAGTAAGTGGCTCTACTCTGTGCCTCATTTTCCTTTGCAACACTGATAAAGCTCTTGGTTTCCCTTTTGTAGCACTGATATCCACAAATGCAAAGAGCTATGCAACAATTTAGTGTTGTATGTCACAAAGGCTGGCATTTCACCAGGCAGGCTGATTTGAGAGGAGGGAAGAACGGAGTCCAGCTGCCGGAGTCAGCTCCAGAAGCCATGTGGCATTAGGAAAAACATTGAAACCTATGAGAATGAAGTTTTGGGCTCCTTTGACAAAACATGAAATTTCACATGAACATGTGTCACCTGAATATCCTTGAGATGCTGATCTAGGTTTAAACAGAAGAATCAAAACAAAGCAATTCCATACTGATGAAATGGCTTCAAGTCCCACAAATTCCCCATTCCATCTTTTCTTAGTCTGGACAACTGCTAGTATTGAAATATTTGAACTTTTTAGGAAATAGGTATTTCAAAAGATATTCAAGTCTCTACCAGAGCTGAAAGGCCTTGCCTTTGCCAATATTTCTGTTTAACTCCCAGGACAGTTACAAGGTGAGCTGCACCACCACCGTAAGGAGCTGTGCCTTGCTTGTTCCTGACAGGGCTTTGCAACTGAACAAAATGGACCATTTTCAGAAAAAGATGTTGGGTTCTTAGGGTTCTACCCTGTATTGAGGAAATAGCAACATTATTCAGACAGTATGCAGGTAGGGAGCATTACAGTTCCTTTGCTTAAGCACCAGCAGCATAAGATGCATAAGAGCCCTGAGATGCTGACTTGAGATGTGCCAGTTCTATTGCAGGCACAGGCGGGAAGTGCCAGGACAGGGGTGACTGCAAAAGTCAAAGGGAACATGACAAAACAAATACAAGAAAAGCACCCACTGATACAGGTGCTTATTGATTTGGTCCTCTCAATGGCCATTTTACACTTTTATGTAACTGTGAGTGGTGTGCCCCTGTCAGGGTTTGGTGAGATGGACTCACTGACCTCTCTGAACAGTCCCAAATACATCCATCACCCACAGAAACAGCCAACTAGTACCTGAGACACCTCAAATTAAAACAGCATCACTCCTCTTCCCCTTCCTTCACAGAAAGGTGATTAAAAATAGCCACCTGTTAGAAGCACACAGACCCACAGAGAGCCCTGGGTATTTACCTCCAGCAAAGAGCCATAAGAAAAAGAAAGGAAACAATTACCCAAAGAAAAATGTTCTTCCACATAATTTCTCTATGCTAACTTTTCTATTACTTCAAATATTTGTCTTTGAAGATCGTTTTCTGCATGAAAAATTAGATTTACTGTGCACGGAACCTTTACAGATTATTAAGTCAAACCGACTACACTATTTAAAACTTAAAATATGGTCACTATAATAATTTCATAAAACATGTAGATTTTAAAATTAAGAGTGATTATATCCACAATCTATAACATTTTCATAGCTCTATAAAAATTCTCTGATATTTTAAAGTATTAAATGTTTTATGTAAGAGGAGCTCTCTCTTATCCCAAGGATTTCAGTCCCACCAAGAAGAGCCTATCACTCGGCTCTTTCTAGTAGGAAAAATATTAACAATATCTTTTACACAGAAGTCTGGTGTACCCTGAAAAATGGTGCAAACAAATGAACAAGTCCTTCAGTCCTGGTTAATGGAAACATTACACATGCAGGACAAAACGTGAAGAGGACAAAACGTGACACACTCAGCATTTGGTCACATGCACTCCTAACTTCATTTACCAGTCAAGGGAATTTTCATCTGCCAGGCTCACAGCAAACCAGCTACAACACAATTATGGGACTGCAATCTTCTGCCATCCCAATGACTGCAAGATTGTACAGCGAGTATTGGAGCTGACAGTACAGGAGGAGAAAAAGATGTTATGAAATGCCAGGTGATTAGCAATTGTAACAGAAATGGGACAACTACGAGGACTGCTGCTTCTGTCCCTTCATCTGTGTTTCTGTAAGGGTGTCCTTCTGTGAGAGCCCAGATCAGCCTAGAGAACACAGCAAACTTACAGGAACACTTCTCAGACCCCATGTTTTCCTAGTGCCTCTGCATCACCATCTTTACTAGGGACAAGGTTAGGGCTGAGGCACAGCAGGGACATCATCACCCCATGAGTGACTGCCTAAACATACAGCCCTTGGTAACAGCTAAGGAAAAAAAAAACACAGAATACAAGATGTTACAATAGTGATCACCTGGAAAAAAAAAAAAAAAAAAAAAAAAAAAAAAAAAACAAAAACAACAGAACAAAGGTTTCCTTGTGTCCCTGTCTAAAAAAGCTCCTTCTACAATCTTCAACCACCATTTAGGCTGCTGCAGCCCTACTGCAATGCCTCCAGGCCCAGCACTATGATCTTACCCACAGGTACTGAACACTGCACCCTGTTTGTTGCTGAAGTGGTGAAAAGCTATTGGGATTCATCATCCAAGAAATAACTGGTAAACTTCAACTTTGCTAGTCATGATGGCAGCTGGCATGGGATGCATCTCCCCAGTTTAAACTCATCTGTGATGTTCCAGAGAACAGCTGTGAGCTATGAACTTCAGGAAAAGGTACAGAGGGAAGCTACCATCACCCCACTAGGCTGGGGGTGAACATGTGCTTTAGTGGTATAATGGCTCAAAACCTTTTGGATTAGCAGGAGAAAACAAAACATCAGTGCCCTGGTTTCAGGGCTGCATTATGCACCAATCTTCATTCCACTGAGCAGCACAGAAGATTTAAAAGCAATTTCAACAATTTTAACAATTCAGAGGTAGAATTTAAACCAAGAGTTCTGCTGCTCTGCACTATCCTCTTCCTTATGACTGTAAAGATGACTTTCCCAAAGCTCCCAGAGCTCTCCAGCCAACAACACAACGTCAAGAGCTGGATCCAGCCACTCCCAAATTGTAAATGCTGCCCAGGCAAGGTCTCAGATCAGCACTGATCTAACACTAAAGCCACGTTGGGTTCCTGATATTACTCCTACATAAGATAACAAAGACCTCAACCCCAGAGCACACATCAACACGTACTGTCCAGCCAGCCTCAGCCTAAATCCAGAGCCAAAGTCAGTCCCCATGCACAGTAACTCCACTAACCAGAGTTCTGTAGCCATTCTTTCTTTATGGAATACAGACATAAGTGGCTGAACCCAAGTGATTTAAAAACTGGTGTATTGAACTTGGCACAGCTGTGTAAAACTCTGGCTCTCCATCCCCACGCTTTTTTGCCAGCATGGGTTGAGCTGAGAGCCAAGGGGTTTCTTTTCCAGAGGAGCAGGAGCTGATTTATTGCCTCATGTAGCTGTAATTAGCCCTTCCAGGAACAGAACTGACAGTCCAATATGTCTTTCAGCAAAAAAGAAGGATCCAATATCAGACCCATCCAGGTTTGTCTAATATAAAGCAAGTTCACCGAGTTCACTGCCCATGCTGTGATATTTCTGGATTGCTCCATCATTATCTGGGGTCATAATTAGAGACAAGCTGATTGTATTTTCCCCTCAAGGAGGTACATGAGATTTTCAATTCATTACACTCAGGGCATTCAGCAGCCATTGGCTGATGGCCACCTTGGTCACTATTTCTGGGACCAAGCAGCACCACTATAAATGTATGGAGTCCATAGCCATCAGTGCCAGCTGAGACTATTCTGGCACATAGGGGGAAAGCCACATAGTTCATAAACCAAGACAGCACAATGTGATTTGAATGGTGCTTTTTTGGTAAAGCTACAAGACAATCTATCCAGATGAGGTCACATCTTCATGGAACTAAACCATTTCACATGGCCTTGCATGACATTTGAGCCAATAACCATTGGCAAACAATGGGCAGAACATTTGCAGCTGGGACCTTCTGCATAGAAACGTGTGATAGAGTCAATTGTAACACTTGCAATTTAGAGATCAGTTCTGTTGAACTGTCCTGGGAAATCCTAAGGAAAAAGTTAGTTTTAAAGCTTTCAATAACCCATTACTGTTTGTTAATAGTATTAATAACAGTAATTAATAATATTTCCCCCCCAGAGGAAAAAATTTCAAAACAACTTCAAACTAACATGTTATTTAGAAATGAAATTCAGTATTTTTGAAGAGAAGAATACACAGGCTTTTCTGATGATGTACCTTTCCTTTCTGGCAAATAGCACCGTGTCTCTTTTACAAAGGAAGATGAAATTGAAACCTGGAAACAACCATTTTTCCCAACAACTTAAGCTCCATACTTCAACAGCTAGAAGATGTGTAAAGTTGATTAGGGAAACAGTACAAAAAGCTAGAAACACTGATAAGGCTTTATGGTCCATATGTACCTCCACCTGGAAAGGCCTTAAAAGCATCCCATGAAATCCCCAATCCCTCAGAAATCTGTAAGACTGGCTATTGTGATACCTCCTTCCAAAAACAGCACACAGTAAAATTGTTTAGCTTACAAACATGAGTTCACTATCATTTGTGCTGTTTATACTACCACAGGTGCTGACAAACTGTTGTGAATCTAAGGAAAGATCCATCAGAAAGTGCAGATTCCAGGAAGCCCCTGCCTGGCCTGGATGGTAAGGGAACTATTGAGTCTAATCCAGTTCAGCAGAGAAATTTCAGAAAATTGGATTTCCTGCAAAATAGATCTGATTTTTAGGCAGCTCCATTGCAAACAGAAGGAAGAAGAGGTAGATGCTAAACTTCAGTATTCCTGACAGACAGACAACAGCCCAAAATGTCCTGCCTTAGGCTTTGCTAGAACACTGACTCTCCCCAAGGCTGATGTCCCAGACACTGAGGAGAGGGATTGTCCAAAGGCAGGGACTCCTCAGAACACAAAGTCCTAACACATGTGAGGAGAGAGGACAGAGGCCCAGGCACATCTGCTGGGTGCCATGGGCAGGCTCCAAGCCAAAGCCAACTTACAGAACTGACCTGAAGGTACCAGGGAGGGACTCAGATGGGAGATATCCACCTACATGGTCCCAATTTTCTCCAAGCCAACTGCCCATCACAGCTACTTTCAAAATCAGCAGGAGCCACAGTCAGGACATGCTCTGTTTGGTTTGGATTATCAAATCACCATGCAGCTTCTGGGTGATAAAGCTGACTTCAGGAATACAGTAAGAGCCCTGCCTTTGAGATTGCTGAGCATGAGTTCACATGAGCATAAATGCATTTCAGTGGTGGCAATGCCAGCTTTAACAGTGCTGAGATTCAGTGAGACTCTTCTGGATTCACTGCTCCTGAAAATCTTTAAATAAAAAAGGACCTGCCTGTGTTTTCATGTATACAGCAATATGTCTATCATGGGCCATCCACCCCAAAATCCCCACTGTTTGGCTGAGTAGCACAGCACAGAGCGCTGCTTGCACTAGAAGATCCCCCTGCATGCAAAGCTCAGCATCAGCCTCAATGCCCTGGTCTCCATTTCACAGACAGTAGAGAAGGAGGCTAAATTCTGCACTCAGATCTGCTGTCATCAACCTTAGGGTGATGCCACAGAAGGGACAATTTAACCAAAACCAGTATTTTCTTACTATAAATAATTAAGATTTTAAACACACTCTGTTCTTTGTCTCTGTATACTGCCCACGGCTGTATGCTTTAGTATGTCAGGCTTGTCCTCACTATTTCTGGGAACCTTCTAATCAAAGGAGGTGAGAAATTCATCCCTAGTGCCTTTATTTTCCCTTTTTTAAAGAAACAAACAAAAAACCCCACAAAGTCTTGCTGTTCCTGGATGTTGATATTTTTTGAGAGGGGAATGCACTAAAAGCACCATTTAGGTCTGAGAGCCTGCAATGCACATGTTACTGAGAGATGAATCATGCAAATAAAACTGACAGGTAAATCTAGATATCCAGCACTATGTTTAGTAGCAATGGCAGAGCCATGTCTCAGCACAGAGACACTTGTTGTAAGTGTAATTCATAGTAATTTTTAAGATGGGGTGGATAACCTGACTGTTGAAGATACCACATTGTAGTAATGACATATCCTCTGAACAGGGAGAGACATGGTTCTCCCAGGAAAATCCTGGGAAGCTGTGTAGAAGCTTAGAGAAAAGAATTCAAACAATTATCTCTCTTTCTGTAACCACTGTTTATAGATATGGTTCTCCAGAGTGTACCATTCAGAGTTCACCAAAAGTATAAGAGAAGATTCCTAAAGGCCAATCAGGTCTTAGGTTGACCATTGTTTCTATAAGAACTGTAGATTTCTAATAATAAAGTGTCTTTTCATCCTTCTGATGATAAAGTTTTGTATCACCTTTAGCTGTCCTCAATACCCCTTCTGTGATACCACATAGCAATTGTAATAGCAGCTGCTAACACAAATGCATCAAGGCTATATAATTTGTACCAATAAAGTAAATTGCCTTCAAAGTGGCTGGAAGAAAGTAAAAGGTAAATAAGCCACAAATGTTTGTTAGTTTACTATCCCCTTGAACCAATACAAAATGACTTCTTCAAGCCTTTACTACTTCTTCAATAGTTAATAACTGAGGTCTAAAGGCAGTTAAATAGGTCTCACACCATATCATCCGTATTATTTCCTTTGTTTTCAGTTCAGTAAGGCATTAGAGACCTGGCCTTTGCCTACTGATCAAATGAGGCCTTTACCTCACCACTGCAAATCAAGAACAGCTCCACGCACTTCATTTAAAATCTTGACTGGAAGAGGAGACACGGGACAGTAATTTTTAAACTTCTCTGCTGATTCCCCCAGCACTTCTCATATTGCAACAAAATGGTTATAATTTGCAGTATGATATTTCTCCAGTGGGGCACACTGATAGAATAACAAGTTTAAAAATTAACAGATGACTTTGTCAATGCAATTATTTGATAATGTATGGCACCGGTTAACGGGCAGTCTCAGAATAACAGGAGCGCTGGTCAATACTAAAAGGGAATGTGAATTCAAGGCCAGAAAATATCTCAAAAGCTCAGATTCAGCCTTCAAAGAGATCAAATAAGCTGGAAATATAAAAAGCAGGTCTTGCTGAGGAAGCTTATTCTACTGTCAACCCAGTTATGCTGCAATGGCTTGTTAGTATCAAATTAGGAAATCCAAGTCTCCCTTCATGTATAATTAACTTTTTTTCCCCCTCCATTTACTGGAAGGTGCTGGATTCTACATTTTTCCTCATTTGGCATTACTGCTGTTCCTCTGTCACTTACAGTATGGTAGAGCCACTAGCATGTATAAGACTGACTTCAGAGCCATTCTAAAGGGGCAGAGAAATGAACATTTCCACATCATAGCAAGCACAGTGTGTGCAAAGATTCTCAAGCAGAGAATTAATTCATACTCTATGTGTTCTCCTTGAAAAAATTCAGAAAACTAAAGTGAATCTTAATATCTATGATGAAACAATAATTCTGGATATGTGGAATATGTTGGTGTTTGTTTCTTACCTTTCTAAAGCCACCGCTGCAAAATATCCGTAACAAATTTCATACTCACTGAAGTGCTCCCCCAGAATATATATTCAGGACTGGACATCAATAAAGGATGAAGCTCTGAGGGCTGTCCTTCAAAGAAGAACTTTATTTCACTCTGCTCAATTTCATACAGGTTTGATCTTTCAAACTGTACAGACTCCTGTAATTCCACTCCACCCCAAAAAAATCAACAGCCAAACAACCACCACATCTGGATCCTGCTCCTCAATGGCCAAAGTAATGATAAACACAGAATGAGAAGAAGTAGAGACCAGAGTGCCAGTAAGAGGAGGAAGAGGTGAGGTCCAGAATCTGGAACCAGAGAGTTCAAGCTCCTCAGTTCGGTCTTGTTAGAGACCACCATCAACTGAAGATCCTTCAGGGTCTCCAGTTCCACAGCTGCTTGCACAGTGGTATCACAACACTCAAGCACACCCATCCTACCAATAAACTTGTCTGCCTGGACTTGGAGAGAAAAATAACCAATGATAGCACTTTGCATTGGAGTAAGCATTGCATACAACTCTCAGTGACCAGATAGGCCTCAGTCAACATGAAGAGGCCTTCCTGCTTGTCAGCCTCTTTTGGAAACAGCATTAAATGCCAGGAAAGTGGTTTTGCATTAATAATACATTCCCAGTGACTGAGAAGGAAAGCAACTTTCCTCATTATACCAATAAGAAATTCAGCACTTCTGGAGGATTTATGAAGAAAATCCAAGTAGCTACATTCAGCAAATTAACCTTACCTATTGAAGGCTGATGGCAGATAAAGCCAGCCTTAAGCCAGCCTCCAGTGGGGGGATGAAACACAGAAGGAAGAAGCACAGCTCAAGGAAAAAAAAAAAACACAGCTTTCCAAATTAGAAATGCTGTTCCATGCTTCCCTGATTTCTTGCTTTGCACATGCTATTAAAAATAGCAAGCAGAAACGCCTTAGTTCTCCTCTCCAAGTGCACATCCTGATGCACACACAGCCTCCCTCGGCCGCGCGCGCCGCAGGATCGCTCCACGGAGCAGCCATCATCTCCAGCCACAAGATCCCTACTGAAACATGACGACACCAGAAATGGCTTAATTCAATCTGAAGAGAAAAGCCAGAGCTTTCAATGTGCGTCCCCACAGAAGTATCGAATCATAAGGTTCATCCAAACCCAAGACCTGAGAGAAGAAACTCAATGAATTAGCCTGGTGATTTGTAGTCTTATTGACTATAAAGAACTCTTTGAAAAGGCAGGGCTACAGGAGTTATATTAAAAGGAAACATCCTTGTATCACTGACAGGAAAATAGTCAACTTTTTCTTCAATCATTTTAAGCATAACAGCATTATTAAAGTCTTTACAATTTGAGTGAAAGCATTAATTACTATACCCATCAGAAATATTTTTCATTGTCAAATTGCCTTTTACCATGCTAATAAACACCATGATTTGCATGTAAAAATTAATAATGTTACCTCATTTATAGGTCAAAACACACAGACTAAAATAGTTTCTGCAATTCTCCCTAAATAACTAGCTCTTGCATATCAAGTTTTATGGCACATTAAAAATGAGTGCAATTCAGACAAGATTTGAATAGCTGAGTAGATAGAGAGGGAAAGATAAAACAAATAAGGAAAATCTTCTGGTAAGCTAAGCCTCAAAAAAAAAGCTTACCAAAAAAAAAAATATCACATTTTTTAAAAATTTCTGGACCCCATGTGACCTAGGAATGAAACAGCTGTATGCAGGTCATTACTCAAAGTATCCACAGATTATGCCTCCAGCCACTCTGGGTATAAATGGTATGTCAGAACAACTGAATGCATTAAAAAAAATTACTTTCAATTACTCTCGCATTTCATTCAGTCCAAAAGCAACATCCACAGTTCCCATGTAGCTTGTGGAAAAGGGTTGAAGGATTTGGCTATTTTCATAAGAGCTTGATGACCAAGTCTTGAATCAATTTTTCTAAGATTTAAGACTATTAATAGGGTCCTCCTCCCACCTTTGTTTAGTAACATGGTGGGTTTGTTGGTATGGAGGACGATGAGCATGGCCACTTACTTTTCCCCCCAGTTACCTGCTTGAGCATGTTAGAGGCCTGTTAGAGCTCAGATGCTTCCTGGGGTACCATATCTACTTCCCTCAGCATCAGATTGGCTTGGATCACCCTTCTCATTCAGAAGCTGCAGTTGCCCACCCACAGTATTTCAGCAGCTATCAAATGATGGTTAATAAAGGTATTGGACACCTACCTGCTCTTCTAGGTGGTAGCAAATAGCCAAGGTTGGCTCATTTTGCAAGAGCCACACAGCAACCCAAGCTCTTATCTTTGAGCCCTCCCAGCAACCCAAGCTCTTATCTTTGAGCCCTCCCAGGACAGTCATATTTATGTTGATTTCTAAAGCAATGGGAAAAGACATTTCTCTCCCTTTCTGAAATGCATTAAAGAAAAGCAAGACTGCAGTGCTAACTTAGTGCCTGACATTCCCCTCCTCTTTTGGTGGAGTCTGAAGCACAGCACCAAAGTAGTCTCTCACAGCACCCCACTCCAGCCTCAGGGATAAGGTGATAAGCTCAGGCAATCAAAGTGCTCCCCTGCTATACACAAAGCTGGTACCTACATTGAAATGCACAGCCTGGGGCATGGGGGAGCAAGCAAAAAAAAATCAGGCCATTTATTTACCTCCCCAAATATGCTTCCCTGTGTCAAACTCCAAGCAGCCAGTTTGAGAACTGTGGCCTCAGTGACATGCCCTGGATCTCACCCAGCACATCACTGCCAAGGCTGAGAACATGGAGCTGCCTCCTCTGTGCAAAATGCACTGCTCAGAGGAGCCTCTGACCATCTTGACAGAGGTGCAAGCACTCCCCGAAATAGAAAACAGTTTTGTAACAAAAGTAACTGTGCCGCTATTTTGTTTGCGTTACAAACAAGCACCTAAGGAGTCTTGTGGGACCCAGACTTGCCCAAAGCAATCTGCACTACTCCAACACACGTGACAGTATGTGCTGCAGACTCACCTCCAACAAACACAGGACAGGTCAGGAAGGTGTATTATGGGGTACAGTTGGACATAAGCATCTCGGACAGCTTCAGGACATGAACTGTGTCTTGGATCTTTAAGATCTTTCCTTTGATTGTTGAAGAGAGCCACAGAGGTGGGAACAGTGCACAGTAACCTCCAGAACTGCATGTTCTCACTTGCCACCCTCTCTCACCTTGTCCACAAAGCCTGTCTTCACTCCTAACATTCACTGGCTCTTGTTGGGTTTTGATCACAAGTTCTTCAAGGTGAAGATTCTGTCCTTTACAGCATAGCATGCACAGAGGAAGCAGGCCCAAAATGCGGGGGACTGGCCAAGGAGGCTTCAGAGCACCTCTGGTGGGACAAGATGGTTCAAACCACTCTGCCCATTCTCATACCCACAAGACAGCACAATGCAAAGAGCTCAGACCTGTTTGCCAGTCCCAGGAAGGGGAACTCTGTGCTCTGAGTAAATGGGATCTTACGGCTTAAGGCCTTCCACTTAAAGGCCTGAACATCCCATGTCTATGAACAGCAGCATTGTGGCTTTTCTACAAAGCAAAAATCCTGCTCCCAGCTTTGTGACTGGGAAGAGAACATGACTCAGGTAGCACTACTGTGGCAGCATCTGCCTAGGACAGCCACACTGCAGAGATGTCCTCTGCAGACATCTCCTCAAAGCCCTGCTGCTTTGGGACCCTGAGCAGAAGAGAGCTGCAAGGACAGGTTCCCTGGCTTCTCCCACACAGCCCCCTGAGCACAAGGATGGGAGAGTCCTGTGGGCAGACCTACTGCATGGAGAATATCTCTCCAGCAGGGCAGGACCATGGCTCAGGGGACTGACAAGAGCATCTCCACATCTCAGCTAGCATGCCTTCGCTTTGCTGTCCCCATAGACCATCTGACAAGAACAAGTCCTGCTGTATTTCCCAGCTAACAGCATGCATCCTGTGCTGAAGGCAGCCTGCCCAGCCACCCCAGAGCCACCAGTGCCCAGCACTGACTTCCAGGGATAACAGAGAGCACCAAGAACTGGCTGGGCCCCTGAGGAAGGTTCAGGCAGGCAGCCTGGCCCTGCCCCCCATACAACATTGACACATCAAGACCCCAATCCCCACCTCCGGCAAGATAAAAGTAGTAATCTGTTTTCTAGCAGTGAGGGAGAATGTGATTTCTGAGTTTTCAGGAGTACAGAAAGGGATACTGCACCTTCAGAGGAGAGGAGCTGTCCCTGCAGCAAGGCCAGCCTGCAGTCCCTCTGTACTCCATCCAGACGCCCAGGGATCCATTCCACACTGTGCAGCTTGACTCTTGTTCAGGCTGATTTCTTCTCCAGCCTCCGAGTCTGAACATCACTGCATGACGTTCTTTCCTCTGCTAAGCATCTTTCTAACTGTGACTGAAGAATCTGGCAAGTGACCAAGTATTCTTTAACCTCCACATAAACTATTGTTAGCTTTGGCAAAGCCCAGCTCCCGGGATGCCTGGTGTGGTATCGCTTACTGCTGCAGCCCACAGGAACTGCTGTAGTGGCGAGATTCAGAGAACAGGGATCAGGTAGCAGATGCAAAACAGAGCTCTCACCCACGGTGCCCTGCATCCCCCACTGCCTAATGAGCTTTGGGAACAGCTACAACTTTTAAGCTCCTTACTTCTGCAAAAGGTTTGGAGACAGTGAATGTGCAGAACAGAGTCAGAGAAGCTGTAAGTTAGACGAGGCCAAATGCTACTTTTAGATCACCAAGATGTGTTGGTAACTTTGCAGCTCCATAGAGTGTTATTTATTTTTTAGGCATGGTGAGGAGATAGAGACGTTTGGCTCTAGCCAGCTTTGTCTGCTGGAAGATGGCACAGGCAGGCTGCACCACCTCCTCAAACCTCAACAGAGCCCTCTTGGCTTGTACTCTTACTGCTACATTCCTAAGAGTAAAGTCCTTAGTCCCACATCCCACTGCACAAAAACTAGGATATGTCTTTCTCCCCTCATTCTCATGAATAAGCCCAACCAGTGAAATCAGTTATGGCTGCTCTAAGCAGTGCCAGAGATGGTTCTTTAGCCCATTTTTTACTGCAGACTGCAGGCTTTGCAAGGCACCAGCCCCAGCCATATTCAGACAACCAAGTTCTACTGATGGCAAATCCTGTGCAGAAATGTCCACAGCATTCATCAGGGATAGCTGAATTCAGGGACCAGACGGCAGGTTTTCTTAAACAGACTTTATGTTGCTTAATATAGCACACACTCTTCCTCAGTATCTGCACAACACTGAGTTGGAGATGTTCTGAGATTTGCACTGAGGAAGACTGGAGAGGTGGGTGAAAGGCTGCAGGAGGAAGCATTTAAAAAGCAAGAGATGACTTTGGAGAAGCATCATCTGCAAGCAACAATCTCCTAACAGAGGACTGGCAATGCAGAGGCCTGGTTAGTAATGAAAACAAAATGTAAACCAGTGCATAGTCAGGCAATGCAGCTGCAAATCCATCCAGGATTAGACTCAAAACCTGAAGATGTGAAGAATTTAGTCTGGCTCACACCTTTCCTCCGGGGAGATGTCCTGCATTGTGCCTCACTGTACACCTACACAAAACTGCTCTGTGATCCCGTGCACCACAGACCTTCTTGTGCCACTCCAACACTACCCAAGTCACAAAAACTACTTCAGTGCCAACACAACTGGAGCCCTGCCGTGAGAGACTTCCTTTGCCTTCTCATTTATTCATTGAGATGCCAAAGTTCCTTGTGCATTTCCTTTATGGTCAAGCCTACTTTGGACCTGTCCCATTTTGGTACCTTGATTTCTGCTGGGTTGCTCTACACAGCCCTTCTTTTTACACAGATAGAGGAAACCCAGAGAGTATTTGTTCGCTTCCTCTACCCCATGAAGGAAAATCTCTAGTAACAGCAAACTGCTCTGAATTTTTTTTGCATCAAAATGAGTATTGACGCTTGGGCATGCCTCCTTCCCACTAGCCCTTCCACCAAAGCCAAGCACCCAGAAACATGGACTGCTGTGGAGCCCATAAACACCAGTACCAGCAGCCCCAAAACCTGCCTCAGCAGACACTCACTGCCAATTCAGGCAGCAACTGCAGCGTAACAGTCACTGTTTGCACAGGATAGGAGTTGGGCAACCCTCCTTCTGGAGGTGTTTTTGCCACCAGCTACCTGGATCCTTGTTTTATTGCAGATGTTTCCTTCCTGCTCCCTGCATAACTCCTCCGGCTACACGAGCTCCATCTGAAGTTCCACGGAGAGCCTTTTGCCTGCCCCTGTAGTGCATGACAAGGCACGCAGTGTGTTATCCTAAAGTCACAGTCCATTTGTTTCTCATCAAGGCAAGTACCAACAGGACATTCAAAAGGCAAAGGTGGCCATCTCAGGTTAACTGTGAAAATAGCATGGAGAGTACAAAAAATATCTCTAGGGCTAACATGACTGCTGTGAGCTTTTTAATTTAAGTAAAGTCTTTTCAGGTACGCCTTCTTAAGAGGTACTTATGTGTTCCCCAAGCCCTGGTATGTTTATTGATCACTGCCCACAAGAAACTGTACTTTATAGGACATACTGCCTCCTTATGATTGAAATAGCTTCCTTCCTTAATCAGCATATAATCAGATATTCCCACACAGGAGAACTATAGCCCTGATTGACAAGATAGTTACAAAAATAAACCTGGGGTTTAAATATAGCTTGCTCGTCTCCCTGGAAGGTATGTAGTATTGTGTTATACAAGTCTACCATAATTTTCCTTGAATTAATATAGTCCATATTGCCCCACTGCCCTGATCACTATCAATTAAACTGCTCACAGATTTGTGTTGTACAGGAGAGCTGGCAGCTACGTTGGGTGGGAATGGCAACTCGCCTTTCCTCTGCATGGACTGACTTACCATCAGTACTTCCTTGGCAATTAACACGTACAGGCTTTGAGTTCACGTACCAGTTGAATGTGTGATTTCCAATGCAATTGTAGAGGTGGATAGGTGAATAAGTGTGCGGGACCACACAGCTATGTATGGAAACAAAATGCATATGCTCAACCTGAAGGGATATATGTGGATGAGATATCTCCGTATGCAAACACACAAGCTAGCCAGGCAAGATTTAATTATCTCCTCTTTCTAGGTGGACAGTTCAATAGCACAATACTCATTGCATTTCTTCCAATCTATCAGGATGTTCTGATGTATTAAATATGCAGTGTAACGAGGGCAGAGCTCTATAGCCCGATCTTGTTTCAGAAAAAAAGAAAAATGAGATTTCTTTTTTTCAAACCCATTCTAATCATAAAATGCTTTTCATCTGTTAAAAACCTCCCCGTTGCTGACTGGCTAAAAATCATGGGACAGACCTCATATTTATTATGCAAATCCTTAGCATTAAGAAAACAAATCACTAACTAACATCTGTCTCGCCCTGAAGGAAAATAAATTTACAAAACCAGCCACCTCTCCCCTCACTCCGTGGGCAGCGGGCCGAGCAGCCCGCGGGATCGGCAGGGACGCGCCTGCCGCCCGCTCCCCGCGGGTGCTGCAATGTCCCCAGCACAGCGGCAGCCTCGGCCGCCCGGCCCCGCACCAGCCCGGCCACTGCGGTCCTTCCGCCGCCGCCCCCCCGCGCCCGACCCACCTTTCCCTTCCATCGCGGAGCCTTGCGAGCGCCGGCAAGTTGCGGGAAGACGCGCACCCTCCTCAGCCGAGAGCCCGGCGGGCAGAGCCGGCCGCCGCTGCCTCGCTCCGCGGTGGGGACGGCGCTGTCACAGCCCCGGAGCTGCAAGCAAGCAAGCAAGCGGCGGGGGGGACGGCGTGAGCGGCCGGGCCCCCCCGGCCCCGCGGCGCGGGGAGCGGGGCTGGGCGCGGGGGGAGCGCGCGTTACCTGGCGGGAGCTGTCCCTGGCCGAGCGGTGCTGCGGGGGCGAGTGGCTCCCGGCCCGCCGCGCTGCCTGGCACCGCCCGCATGCGCGCCCCGCCCGCGCCCCGCGCCCCGCCCCCGCACCGCGGCACCGCCGGGCCCGGCTGCGGGATCCGCGCCGCGCACCCTGCGCGGCTCCGGCCCCGGCCGCGCACGGAGAGCGGCAGCGCTCGGGTGCTCAGCGCGGCCGCGGACAGCGCCGGCGGAGCCCCCGGGCCGGGCCGGGACCCCGCGGCCGGGCACCGCGCTGCAGGAGCGCGGCCGGTCCCGCAGGTGTGCCCCGCAAACCCCCAGACCACAACACCCACGCCGGGCGGGTCAGGGAGAGCGCTCCGCTCGGCCCCAGCCTCCCTGATCCTGCACCAGGCTGAGCCCGCGCACCTGCAGACTCGGAGAGGAGCTCTCAGGAGACGCCCGGTCTCAGGTTCAGGCCTTCCCTGGATGTGTTGTTTCAAGATTAATTATGCTGATTCATAAAACATCCACCTCTTGGCTAGTTTATGCTTTTCCACCTTTGCATCCAGCCACTGGATTTCACTCCTGGATTTCACTCATCCTCCAACAACTCATTAATAAAATAAGCAGTCACCTGCTAATAAGTTGATAAAACATTCATACCAGGATCAAGTCACTTTTTTTTTTTTGGAGAACAAAGAGTTCATCCCTGTTAGAAAGTTTCTCCACACTGGAATTACCTCTTAAGTTTTTTTTCAGATTTTTAACTTTTGGGCAATGGGGATGGTAAAACCCAGTTCTGTGTTTATGATTTGTGCTACTGAAAAAGCAGCTCATGGCATCCTGGGAGCTACACAAATAGAGGATAGATGGCTCCAGCACGATGTAAGTTTCTAAATACAGGAACATTAACTCCTCTCTTTTACTTATACCACTGTATATATCCTGGTGTTCATATCTTCCCTTCTTACCTAGGACTGGCAAAACACTCAGTAATTACATGGTCTCTCATCCTGAGCTACTGCAAACCATCCTGAAGACACTACCTAGGGGCATTCACATCCCAAAGCCAAACCCTGAATTTGGTTTTGGAGGTGAACACTGCACACATCATTCCCCCTCAGCACACATCCCAGGCAGTTCAGAGCAGCACCTGCTCCAATCTCAGCTGCCACTCCACAAGGTGCCAGGGAACTCAAGTTAGAACAGCCCAGGATGAAGACCCAGCACATAAAATTCACATTTTAACTGGCTCCTATCCATTTATTAGGTCCTACACTATTGTGATGAATGACATTAGGCTTTTTTTAATTTCAGAACTGAATAGTCAGGTACTGTAGGCAAGCTGTGAGTCAAACTGTGCTATAGAGGACTGATGAAACAGACTTAGAAACTGAAGATGCAACAGACATTTACTTTGACCTTCTAGTCAAATCATCAATTCTTTCTTTGACTGATGTGGGATCCTATTTCCCTGTTGCTATATCTTTACCCACCATCAATGCAAAACTGACTCAACTACACTTCCAGGGTCAACCTGTGTGCTTTTTCTGAAAAGCAATGAAACAATGACTCATTCAAGGTCTATTAGTCCTCACTAACACTTCAAAATACAATCAGATTATACACGAGAGTGCTCCACAACTCCTCAGCCAGTTTTTTATAACTCTTGGATTCAAATTATCAACTCCCACAGAGTAAACATCAGGCAAAATCTCAAAGGACATTAAAGTTCCTGGCATCCAAGTTCAAGAACAACTTTCAACAGACAGAAGAGAAGGCAAAGAAATACCTGAACTTTTAAGGTACAGCCAGGCTGTTTACCAAGAGCACAATCTGAGGCACCATTTGTAATAGCAGGCACTGGACCAATGAACCAAGAGCCTCATTTCAAGGCTGTGCACTCCCTGGAAAGCTAACAGCCATCAATAACTCAGCTTCACTGAGAAAGCTGGGCAACAGTTCCTAGCTGAAGGCATCAAGCTGAGCCCCACTGCTTGTCAGCAGAATACATGAAGACCAAGTTTCCCAAATACAGGAAATGTATTTTTCCAGTGTCCTGACAGGATCAGCCACAATATGCTCCCCACTGGCAAAGGTAGGTTGAGGTTTGGGGGTTTTGTGGAGGTCCTGTCAAAGGAGGGAGACATTAATTAGCTGTTCAGAGGTCTCACTTTTGCAGAGCAAGGTGAAATTAATGTTTTGTTTTTGAGATGTGAAGTATTTCTTCCTTTGAGGTAACAGAGGGTAGAAACATAGATCAAGCAGAGCGTCCAAACCCACTAATCCACACATTCAATTTTCAATCACCGTTTATCAGAGCTTTCTGGGCCACATCTGGGGCATCACAATTTCACTTCCAAATCATGAAACCATCACAAGGCCTTAAGATTCACGTTCTTAAAAAACCAGCTTGAAGAGAGAAGTCCCTCCCTTTGCTCCTTCAAGGCTTCTCTCCTCAATGCAAAGAAGCAAATTCAAGGGAATAAATCCAGTGAATATTTTCCCTCCCTTGCTATTTACAGGTCATCTTTCAAATTACTTATCAATAGAGAGAAATACAATATTGCCTGTGCTCCATTCTACATTAAAGTACTTCCTGCATTAAAGTTTCAAGCAAGCTGGACCAGCTCAAGTTAGATCACTGTTTCTCCTTTAGTCCCTCAGGAAAGTCTGAGCCTACTCTGGCTTTGCAAGTATCAAGCATCAAATAACACCACACACATTAATGGCATCTCAGTAGTGCATCAAGTCCTTCCCCAAACCACAGCAGGAGAAAGCATTGCAGCACTCAGGAGGTGCAGTTGTGCTGAGCCTGGAATCCTTCCTACTCACACCCTTCAGCCAAGATGGAAGAGCCTCCTTTGAAGCACTGCTCTGCTGTACCGAGCCCACAGGGCTGCCAGGGCTGCTTCCTTCACATGCTCAAGCTTTGGGAGTAACCTGGAATCACAGTACAATCAATAAAGTGGCTCAAGCCAAGCACAAGCCACCTTGTGCAGACCCTGCTCTCCCAAAATGCCTCAGCATATCCTTGGCCCCTGTCATGGCAAGGAGATGGCAATTTGGGAAAGGCAGAGTTCCTCCCTCTTGATCTTAGTCCTGAGTGGTTTTTGTGGGACTGCAAACACAGGGTTTCTTCATGGCCACTTGCCCCATTGTTTGATCAGCTGGGCTTTTTCTCAGCCTGTGCTGCTGAAGACCTGCCCTCTCCACCAGACTGACCCACTCTGAAGAGCAGAGAGCTGCCCCCTCTTCCCAGAGGTGGCAGGACAGCGTGTAAGGTCCTACTGATGGAGGCAAGGTTCACAAAGAGCTCAACCTGTACAGGTGAGAGGGAACAGCAAGGGCTCAGCTTGGCTGCTCCAGACAGAAATAGAAATGTTTCCTGGGCCTTCAGCACTCGAGGAGCCTGCTGCTCCCTACCTTGATGGTGGATGCCCACTGCCTGCCCTTGCACCTTTCCATAAGCTGATGGCTTAGAAACAGCCCTGACCACAGACAGGATAAAGACAAGTGGCCATTTTGGCATTGGTGCAGATTGTAAGTCCACATGATGATCATGCATGGTGTCCCAGCTGCTGCTGCTCCTGCCCATCTGCTGCCCTGGCACAGAGCCTCCTTCTCTAAGAGGGAACCTCCATTCCCAGGGGCAGAGACACCAGCCAGCCTGCAGGGCTGTGCAGATAACCACACATGCTGCCATGCATACATGGGCTACTTCTGCATGGGGCTGGAAGTGCCAGGAGGGAGCAGATTGCCAGTGCTGGGATATCACCTGCCCAGTGCCAGTTTCTGGTGATGACCACCCAAAATAGAAACAAGGCAAAAAGGCACAGTCTCAAGGGCCAGGTGACCTACTGGCTTCTATAGCAAGCTCTGCACAAAAGCAGCCACAAGTCAGCTTTGTCTTCATTTCAAGAGAGTGCAAATTGAGGTACCAATGTTTCAGCCTGTTCCCAAATTACACAGAAGCCAACTTCAGCACCCAATAAGAGTTCCCAGCCAGAGACAGAGCTGCTCTCACTGCAGGCAACAGGATAGCATTTGTCCTACACCAGGTTTAAATACCGTGTTTCTTAAAGGCAATGAACAGCTCAATGAAAAAGGAACTACCCTGAGCTCTGGCCAAGAGGGAGAAGTAACTACTAACTTTGAGGTTCAGAGTGGGTCTGACCTCAAAGCCAGCTGCAATGGCAAGCAAGAATCAGCTAAGTGCTTCTGAAAGTCCTTTTTTGACCTCTGAAGCATCTATCCAAAGCTACCAATGGGCATTGTTAGCTAGGTACCATCATCAGCCAGCAGAGCAGATTCCTTAAGGACAGAAAAAGAAAGCAGCTCTGTACCACACCATGCTCAGAAGATGTCCACGTGCCGTGAGCTGTGCTCAGATAAGCACAAGCCAGAGCAGCAGGTTCCAAGAAAGTAGGCCATGACACAGCAGCAGCAGGAAGGACCTCTAACACTACTGAGAAAGCAAAGAACACAGTGGGGAGGGAAAGAGGAGTAAACAGAGACCATAAGTTTTTAATGATATAGGTAGAGTAAAATACAAAATCATTTTTACAAACTTTAATCCATCACCCTGAGAATTATGTACATAAGTTCTGATTATGAACAAAACACAAATGATTACTACATCATCACCTCCTTACATCACCCAAGTAGTTGCTAGAAGCAGAAGAAGTGCATTAGGAGCTGATTTGTGAAATAAAGACCAAAGTAAGCCACAACCTTTGAGCTAGCTCACAGTTTAATTACATAAAATTATTGATTAAATGTTGTTGAGATTAATCAGTCAGTATTTTATTAATAAGGGAAAAACACTAATGTCCCAAAAGTACCAAAACAAGGGAGAGGTTTTGCAATTACTTGCAACGAAGTCAAAAATTACTATGGAAGACAATCCTAGATGGGGGAACCATCCTGTTATTGGCACAGGAATTTCCTTCTGAGCACCAGCTTTCTTCTGCTACTATTTTTCATAAACATCTGTATACACCCACTTACACTAACAAGAATATTGGTGTTGATTTTAATGGTAGACAGCTCAACTCCCAGTTTTAGTTTTCTGTGAGATATTAAGCACCCCGAGCTCACCAAAACCTATAGAAGGTGGGTGCTGTTCTCAGTCCTTGCAGCAAAATGCTTTGTGTTTTCAGGGCTAACTCTCACAGCCCCTCTGAGCCCCACTGCAGGTTTCTGGTTACTCAGTATAGTAAATAACTTTGTCAGATCCTCACCAGTTGGAGACAGGGAAGAAGCTATCTGAAGTTAGGTTATTATACCATTATAAAAGCTTAAGAATTTCACGTAAGTAGATAAAACATGAAAATTAGCCACTGAATGGAGCTCCTTAAGCTCTAGTCCCTTTTTGACTTGATTGGAAAAGGTAATTACCTGCATTTGGAATTTATGCAGGATAAAAAAAACTTTACAGGGCAGAGGCAGGAAAGAGCTCCCTGCTGTCAGCTCAGCCCTGCTAAGAGCCAGGTGCTTGAATGCTTGCAGACAATAGACTATTCACCTTAAAATCCTATTTGCTTACATCTATTTTCTACAATTAAGAAAAAAAAATTATTAGCTCATTACTATTTTACAGCCATCAGCTGAGTAGCATTCACAATCTTTATCTGCTATTTCAAGAAATCAGAGCAAGCTGACCTCTGCCAAGGCCCAGAAAGCAATTTCTTTGCCTTATTCCTACCCCATAAGAGCCATTTCTAGAACATGGATCTCTGCCCTCAGACACCACAGTCCTGAGATAGCCCCTAAGATGGCTGTTCAATGCCAACTGACAACCCCCAAAACCCTAAGCATGGGTCAGACTGCTCCAGTGACCCTGATGTAGGGGACAACAGAGCCTTGAGCACAGAGTCATCTCCTATCCAGCTCCAACATCTTCCATTTGCCTGTGTTTACCCTGTTCATTTTAATGCTATGTTTTCCAGAATGTTAGAAAATAACAAATGCAATAAAACCCGCAGAGCCAGGACTATTATCATCAGTGTATTCATAGTGCAGCTTTTCCATGCCTCAGGGACTTGGATGTCTGTGATATTTCAGGCTGAAAGTCAGTTTGTTCAAATACAAGAGACAGATAAGCACTGCTTGATACCAGCACCACTGACAGCCTTTTGGCTGGACCAGTTCAAAGCTTAAACTCCTCTTGGCCTGTGTCATGACAAATAGTGAGAAATGAAATTCAAATAAAAGTGAGATGCACAATCGAAAAGGCAAAGACAAGTGAAGAAGGGAAAATGACAAAAGCAGAGGGCAATCCTAACTGAATTCATTCTCACCTGAAAGAATGGCAAGAAGAGTCCTTAGGAGTGAAGCTCTTCCCTGGGGAGTTCAGCTGCCTCACCCCTCTGCACAACCAAAACTCATGCCTTTAACCCAAACCTTGCAGAGCATGACTGCTTAGAAGGAGCTCAGCAAGTGAGTACAACTCTTCTCTTTCTGAAGATTGCAGCAGCATTTTCAAAGTAACAGTTAAATATAAATGTACAAAATAGTGGAGACTCAAGAAAGAATCTGGAATTGCACTCAGTGTAGCCAGCAACTTACTTCAATTTTGTTCACTCTACAGCTGTTCCCCATCTCTGCTCTGTTGCAGGCCTTTCAGCAATGATGAAGCAAGACTGAGCTCATGGGCAGCATTTGTAACCTGCTGCCTGTTAGATGTTCAAATAGACTGCAGCAAGTGTAGCTCTGAGTTGGAAGAGCCACACACTCCTGGGAAGAGTCTTCCTTTATTCTACAGAGCTTAACACATGTCAAGTGTGAGAGGCTGATTTTCCCATCAAGGAGAGATGTCCAAGCTGGGTTTGAGAGGCATTTTCAAGAACCAAGTTCTGAAAGCACTCAACACCCAGGTGAGATTAGAAAGGCTCCTGTTTCTCTGCCCATCTTCCACCCTTTCCCCGCTGTGGCCCAGAAGCCCTGGAACAGCAGAGGTTTTTAGCTGTCAGTGCTACACATACCTGCCATGAAGATCAGAGCTGGCCATAACAGCTTAGTCAGCTAAGAGGGTGCCCAGGAGCACAGTCTCCTGCCCCTGCCCAAAGCTGATCTCCTTTGGCTCCAGGAGGGTCAAAATAGCATCACTATTGCCATTTCCCACAATTTTCTTTTCTACTGCACATAATTAGCCTTTTCTGCCCAGCATTTCTTAGCTGTCTGATGAGCAAAAAGTACATTCCTCTTTCTTAGTCAAAGCAGTTACCCTTTAAAACTTAAATATCAGAACCAAGGAGCAGCTTCAGCAAACAGTGCTAAGAGGACATTCCTCTCTTTGTCAGAGGACCAGCTGCACAGATACTGAATGGTGAGGAAAAAAACTCAGCAATCCCCTGGGCACGTTTACAGTATTTGCTGCATTAGGGGTCAGGTTTGTAGAACACCAACTCCACCAGATATTTCTTCTGGGCTAGGGAAGAGATCACCTTGAAATCAACACTCAGCATAGACAGAAGAAGCCTGCGATCACTCTCACCAAGAAGGAAAAACTGTGTCAGTAAAAGAAAAAGGTGCCAGTGAAGATCTGTGTGGTGTGGGAGAAACATGCATTAAAATAGCTGTGACCTGAGAATCCAGTGCCATATTCAAGTTAAGTGACACGCACATTGAGGGCCTTACAGCAATGACAGTTGTCACTGGAAAAGCAGGAATGGACTGAAGGTGAGGGGACACTGGAGAGCTCTGATTGAAGCAAATACCTGGATCTGCACAGAGATCTTCCAGATCTTCCTCTCCCCTCCTGTTCTCAGACTGAGGAGAGGGGACAATGCAGCCACAAAGGCAATTTACTGCTTGGATTAGAGCAGTCAAATCAGATGTAAAGGGAGGAGAGAAAGAGCCCAAGGACAGAGTGATATAGGACACTTGAACAAATTTAGATTGGAAAAGGCCAAAGGGAAAAACAGCATCCTCCAAGGAACTTTGTGGATAACAGTCCAGGGAGAGAAGGGAAGAACAGAGGAGTAACATCCCAAGTGATATGAGTAAGGACATGAGAGGAAAGAAGGGCTGGCTGATGGAGGCACTTTGCAAGTCAAGGTGCAGTATTTAGAGAAACATGTGGGGGTTTGAATAGCAAGTTTGTTTTTTAAGGAAGAGCTGCCAGAAGAGAGGGTGGGCTGAAGGGAAAGAATAACAGCATGGATAGGAATAGATATAGGGAGTCTGGAAGACGGGAGAAGGTGCTGGTGCTCACATTCAAGAGACAAGGACAAGAAAGAAGAGCATATCATCTTGCATTTCTTTTTAAATGTAGAAGATATTTTGGTCAGAAAAAGAAATGAAGGCAGAGGAGGAAGGTTTGGACTGACTCAAGGTGGCAGGAAGCCAGTTGGGACTGAATCCCATGCCAACAAGAAAGCTAGAGAAGGAAAACTATATAGTCAGCAAGGTGGCAAAACTGAAAAAGTTTAGCACACTCAGCATGGCAACACAGTCTGAGACCCTCCAAGTAACAGGAGCAGAAGCCCAGGTTAGAGCAAAAAAGCACTGGGAATCAACAAGAGCCACATTGCAGTGGAGAAGACAAGAGGTTCCGGATGAGATCGGCTGCAGCAAACAAGAGGACTGACAGCAAGGAAACAAGAAGATGCATTGTCAAGGCTGAGAGCCCTAGAAACACCAAGTGATGGGATGTGCAGCTAAGTGGGGGGAGCAGGGGAAAAAAAAAGCCAGCAAGTGGAAAAAGCAGAAAAGCAATGGAATTGTTTTCCCGAGGAAGACGTTTTCCTGTCAGCATCAAGAAAGGACCGTCAAAGGGCTCCAAACTGAAAGCATTTTCTGGAAACAATGCTTGATCTTGAAGATTTCCCACATCATGAGTACGTCAGCAGAAAAATAACATCCTCAGTGCAGGGGTCAGAGCTGCACTGAGGTGCCAGCCCCGGTAGGAGAGGTGCTGAACTGGAGCTCCCGGGCCCGTGCAGGCTCTTCCCAGGCAGATTCCCGGCTCCGAGCTCCAGCCAAGCTTTTCCCCCGCTCCCGGTGCGGGCCTCCTACGTGCGCCAAGCGCTGCAATCCCGGCAGCTGCACACAGACACGAGCCACGCTTGCCACACGAAGGCAAAGCTCCTCTCCCTGCCCGCTGCCACCTGCTATCCCTCCCCTTCCCGCAACACCCATTCTGTCCTCTTGGTTTTTTTTTTTTCCCCCCAACTCCTGCTCTCCGTGCTCTTTCCACCGCTCCAGGGTCCCCAGGCACAGCAGAGCGCCCTGGTGCCGCGGCTGCCCCGCTCCGGGCCGGGCATCCCGCTCCGGGCCGGGCATCCCGCTCCGGGCCGGGCATCCCGCTCCGGGCCGGGCATCCCGCTCCGGGCCGGGCATCCCGCTCCGGGCCGGGCATCCCGCTCCGGGCCGGGCATCCCGCTCCGGGCCGGGCATCCCGCTCCGGGCCGGGCACCCCGCTCCGGGCCGGGCACCCCGCTCCGGGCCGGGCACCCCGCTCTCCCTGGGCCCCCGCTCCGGGCCAAGGATCCCTCCCGCCGCACTCCGCTCCCGGCTCCGCTCCTCGGACCTCCCCGCTCCCCCCGGGCCCGCGGGCGCCGCCGCCCTCTCCCGGCGGGATGGGGAATTCCCGGTGCCGGCGGCCGCTCCGCACTAGCGAGCATCAGGCTCGCTTCAACAGCCCTCGAGATGCCGCGGGGCTGCGCAGGACGATACAGGCTTGATACCTCTCCGAGTAGTGTAAATGGATATTGGCATTTCGCAAACGCCTTTCCGATAAATCGCATATAGGCACCGCGGTAAAAGCCCGGTGTAGATTGTGGCACTCAGTTGTGCATGGAGCTGCTCCAAGCGCACCCATTATCTCAAATGCTAAGGTACAATTATCCCTGAGTAACACTCTGCTTAGCTACTGGAGCCAGGTTCATTTCGTACATGAAAAAAAGTTGCCTCTTTATTTTTCATTTAGCAGTTCTTATTCCCATATGCACATGTTTAGGTGGCTCTCACAGTAATTCATTTCTGGTTTGGGGAGATAAATAAACTGGGTACCAGTTCCTCTGTAGGACCTGGCACTCCAGGTGTCAGGAACTAAACCCCTTCCTTTTGGCCCAAATTCAGTTATAAGCACACAGCCCCCCTTTTAGGCACTACTACCAACACATGCCCAGGCAGCTTCTTTCCCAACCCACAGTGGGAGAGCCTTTGCCAGAGATGGGATCAGGACATGGATCACTTCACCCAGCGCTCCTGTAGGAGTAGGCAAGGAGTCCTGCCTCAGCTGAAAGCATCTGTTCCTCTTACTGGACTGGGTCATTCTCTTTACCATCCCAAATCGTTCAAAGCTGGCATCACATAACAGCTCCCTCACACATGCACTTCATGAGAATTAAAAGAAAGCAAATGCAGGAATCTCTGTAGCCCCCAAACTACTTGATAACCAACTTCACAAACTGTGAGAAACACCAGGAGACTCCCATTGCAATACCAGTGACAACAGAGCACAACCACACACATTCATTTATTTAAATGCATTACAGATATTGCCACAAACAAGGAGTTCCAACTGCTACAGATGTACAAGGGGGCAATCACCCATTATTTCTGCCTGATCCTGGCCTTGAAATCCCCATCCTGATTAAATTACTGAGGGCAGGATTATCAGCAGGATAATCAGATGCAGTGTCTAATCTGGATAACCCAGCATTACTGGGCCTCACAACACAGGATTTCACTGACCACTCAGCCAGGGCATTCTAGAGAATTACATCTCATTTTCACCACTTAAAGGATTCAGACACCCTAGAGACTTGTGCAGAGGGGAACCTAAGGAACACAGTCACAATTTCAATCAAATGCAGTAGTATTTGCATAACTTGTGTGTTTCCAAGAACTCGCAGAACCATCACAACCAGAATTTTCTGAGCGATCACTTATCTGAACAACTCACTGTATATTTGCAGGCTTCAGAATCTACACCCTTGGGTTTTTAATAAAGCTTCAAGTTCTCAACCCATCTGTTAGGAGCAGCTACATGCAACTTCATCTGTCTCAAAGCAATGGCACTGCCCAAATACCTTTTTTTGGTTTGGATACTTCCCTTGACCCTCCTCCAGGCTCCCCATTTCCTCAGCCTTAGTCTTGCTAAATAACAGATGTGCTTGTAGGCAGCCATGAAACCTCCTGAGAGGGAGATCTTGAGTATAGGGACAAGTCCTGGAAATAAGAATTGTCTCATACTTGGAGCACTTCAAAATCACAATTGTCAAAATTTCTTGCTTATCACCAGCATGTAATGGCTCACCCCCAGTCTGGCTTCCTCTCAGCCAAGACTTTCAGCCTAGACCATGGTTCTACAAGTTTCTCAATCTGGAACAGAAGGCAGGACCTCAGTGATGTTCTGAATAAAAGATCCAGCTTTGGGAATCTGAACTTGCTTAGCTCTCATCACACAGCAAGCAGGGCTTTTGTTCAGTAACAAAATGGCCTGGATTGGGCACAAAGACAGAAAGCAAACCTGATCTTTCACCTAGTCCTCCATTGTTCACAGACAGCATGAGAGGGTATTTTAAAATCTCTTCTGATAATCTGCACAGCCTGAACTCCTGTTCTGCTCAAAACATGAAACACTTAGAGGCTTTCATCACCTTATCAAAGTCCCTAGTGGCCCCTGCCTGCCCTCCTATGAAGAGTTTGATCTCCTTTTAGGAAGGGGATAAAGCTGTCCTTGAGCAAAGCTGCTTTTCTGTGAAGTATTGTGCTGTTTTTGTGAGAACATCAGACATCTCCAGGTGTCCCTCAGACATGTATCCCTCAATAGCTGCAGCTCAGATTTTTTCCAAGCAGCTCACAGAAAATAGACTGTAGGCATCTGACTTGTTTGAAGGGCACATTAGAAACGTGCTTCATGGAAGAGATGTCTAGATTACATTTCTGATGCTACATAACTGTGTGTGTCCATCTTATCTCCAATTACAAGGGCAAATAGGAAAGAGGTCTGGGAAGGAAGAAGTAGAACTGAGAACAAATGAAAACATTGCTGGCTGCCTTCAGTTCATACTCACTGCCAAAAGCAAGGTCATGCAATACTATCTCCCTGCATTGTTAAAATCTCAAAGGTAAAAGGGTACTATCATTTCAAGAATAAAAATGGCTGCATGAAACAACCTTATCTCCTGTGAGGGATGATGACTCTTTACCCAGGATAACCACATCCTCCAGCAATTACAAAAATGCACAAGATCTAGAGAATCACTGCTGATTTAGCTCCTCTCCACACAGAAATCAACAGCCCTCATTCACCAAGCATCAGGGATAGGAAACAGAACAGCAACTGGCTGAGTCAGACACCAAGAAGGGAGCACACTTATGGTGACAATGTTCATCATGCACTTATATCCACCAGGTAAAACAAAAGTTGATCAATAAGCACCTTTCCCATCTGGTTTTCACAGTCAACCAGAGTTTGGAATACAGAAAAGAGAAACTCCCATTCTACCACCTGTAATGGAAAGTGGTAGGTAAAGGCAGTGGTTGGAGCATCATAGAAGGGAGAGCAGAGGCAAAAGAAGGTGGCAGCTTTTATTTTCATACTCTATGATTACAATTCTGAAATTGAGGACTCTGGTTTCTGCCCATTTGCACTGATGTACTACTCAGGCTATGCAGAGAGCAACAACAATGAACCTACCACCTGGCTGAGACACCTGCCTGAAATTCTTACTCCAGGGCCAGCAGAATGAGCCTCTCCAGCACTTGGTGAATTTGCTTCTTTGGCATTTTGTTTACATTTTTAACAAGTCACCCATAGGGAAGCTGTCCCTTGGCTCCACACCCTCAAATAAGTCACATGAGCATTTCAGTAAGAAATGATAGCAGCTGCTCTCATCTCCATGTCTAGAATCAGCTGAAATAGACAGCATAACCAGACCCCTTAGCTCTGCTCACAGGCAAGGAGAGCCAGAACAGGATAGGAATGGTGGTCTAAACAACACTTCTCCAGAACAGGACTTTGCTTTCCCAGGCCAGTGTTTTCTTTCTTTAAGAAAGGTAGAGAAATGAGATAGTTTAGCATGGTGAGGAATTACAGCCTTTAAAATACAACAAAGGCCAAAATCAGGCTACATTGCACAGTTTCTGCTTTTAAAAATCTGAAGACATCAAGGGGTAAGCAAGGGCTTTTATAATACAGCCTAGGACACTTGTGCATTGCCATAAAAACCTACACCTGTGCTCTACTGAGGCCTCTCACTCTCCTTGGGCCAGTGAAGTCATTCCTGCAAGTGTTTCAGGCAGGGGTAATCCTAGGCCAGCCTGCAGGCAGCACACTCCTCAAGTAAGGAAATACCCAAGCTACTGAATTCATTTGATCAAGAGACCTCAGGGCCCAGCTGGGCAAACTCTGGGCTTCACAGCAGGCACCCTGCAAGGCAAACAAACAGCCCCTCACCCCAAGCACCCATCTGAGCAGGACACAGACACACCTGCACTCAAACTGCCCTGGCTGAGCCCTGGAGCACAAACACAAAGCACATGGACCACAACACTTTGCAGGCTCCCTCAACTCACCCTGCCAAAGAATGCACCTTCACAGCAATTGGAAACATAAGCCATAAGGAAACTGTTCACCTTCTCTCCATGGCACCTCACAAGGATTTACAACCACCTGCAAGCACCTGGTAATGTCCAGCTTACTGGTGAAAGCTGACTGTGGGCCAGGATGTGCCCTTTCTTCCCAGTCTGGCCACACAGTTCCCCACCAGGGAAGTCTGCAGGTTGGGCAGTGGCACCACACAGGTACCAACAGCATCAGCCAGCTCAAGCCCAGCAGGCTTTCCAAGGCTTCTTGCCCTCAAGAACAAACCACCCTCTCCTGCTCAGCTCTCCCCAAACCAGACTCCTCCAGAGAGCACATCTGGAAGGCAGTCACAATAACTTCTTGCTTTGTTTCCTTGATCCTTTCCTAGGGAAAGAGCAGGCAACAGGACAGTTGCTACTGCAAATTCCCAGAGCATTGCCTCAGGCTCTCTGGGCACCCCAGCTCCTGGCACACACAAGCAAACCCTGGCCTTTCATCTCACTCAGCTCACAGCTTTGCTGTAATCTCTAGATAAGAGAAAATAGAGAAGTAGGAAAGGCAAGCACATACTTCCACCAAAATGAGAGTTCACCTTTTCCACCATTTCACAGCTCAAGGTCTATCCCCTTTATGATCACAGGGTCTGCCTGAAGCTCAGGGGCCAGACTCAGGACACAGAGCTGCTTTTTACACTGTGCACAGAGTCACACCAGTACTACAAAAAAAGCTCACTTACTTCTCCATCCATCGTTGACCTTCCTCTGAGCACAGCCCCCAGCCAGCCACCTCCAGAGCACAGAGACCTCTCCCTACAGGGCTCTCCTAATGCCCCTCATTCCCTCTTTATAACCCTTCTGATGGCTGCCAATGCCCCTCACCTGTGCCCAGCCTTGCTGAGCAATCAGTTCCCTGTGCTGGAAGCAGCTCCAGCTGGGATGGATGAACCTTCCCTGGCACAGCCATGGCCAGGTGTGCCGCAAGGGCCAGGGCTGCCCTGCAGAAGGAAATAAGAAAACAAAGGGATTTTTTCTCCTTCTAATCTACTTTGCTGTGTGTGACAGAGGGAGAAGGAGGTCAGTACTGCAATTGCTCCAGCTTACAGATGGAATAAAATGGTGATCCCAAACCCTCAGGGCCTACCTGTCAAAACATTGGTCTCCCTCCATGTGTCACCTGTGTGTTCAGAGCACATGAACTGGTTTTCAGCATGAGCACATTCCAGGTCCAGCCACTCCTGAGGGCATGGAGCTCCAGCTAAGCTGGTGTGAGCAGCAGGTTTTGGCTCCAGGGGCAGTCAGGTCCAGCTCCAGGCTGAGGGGCTGGTTAGTGGCAACGCTGGGTGCAGTGTGGGGGCTCAGGGCTGCACAGGAGCATGTAACAGCCATGCACTAGTTCTGCCTAGAGCCAAGTCAGGGATATGTACCTGCTTTGGTCAGAAGCAAGACAGGAACTGGAAGGCACTAAGCAGATGAGGAGCCAGAAGCCAGTGAACTCTGTCCTGATAGGCTTGGAGATAGCCCAGGATAGCTCATCTGTCCCTGAGTGTGTGAGCAACAGACATTTGTCCCAAAAAAAGAGGTGCTCTTTTCTTGATTTTGGCTCCTACAACCTTCTGCACATTCAGAAACTCTCTCTTTTTTCCCCCGTAAGATACACAAACTACAAAAAATAGGGGAAACATTGGGAATTATTTAGGGAATAGAGGAGTCAGTCCTGTTTCTTTGCTTGTTTGAGCAGGTGTACTCTCTGGTGGGAGGCAGGGTTTGCATAAGGAACATTAAAGCTGCACTTAACAGTTCCAGCTGCTGCATTTCCACTATCGATTGGCACCATTCAAGCCCAGCTTTAATGCCTGACAGCAGACATAAGCTATGAGGCAGCTATGTCCCTACTGGGAGCAATGATATATTATCACTCTTTTAAATGAACCTGGAGCAGTACTATATATATTTAACAGAAAATCCTGTCTCTAACTGACTGCAAAGGAATTTCAGGGATTGCAGAAGTGCAAACCAACATAGCCTCTCTGTGATTAGATTGAAAATCATGTACTAAAAGTGAGTTATGCATACAGGAGATTATTTTAGAAACACATTCATTAATTCATGTTGCTATTCTGTCCTCATGCCCCTCTCTTCATCTTTTGAATTCAGGTTGGCAAATGTGGACATTTGCTGAAGTATTGCATGTAAAACTGACAGCTGGCAGGAAATCCAAGCCTAGCCCAACATTAAAACTGACCATGTGAAGCTCCTTTTCACTCTTGCCTCTGCTCTGTGGAGGAGCTGAGTGTTTTGGGGTTTTTCCCCACCCTCTTTCTCTCGAGCTATTATTCAGAAATGGCTTTCAAACTGAAGCACTGTCTGTATTCAACCAGTTTCACAATGAAGCACAGTACTGCAATCACAGGTGCCAGTGTGCAGGTACTGCTCCCACACCCTGCAGCCTCACTTCACCCCTCCACACAGCCACACTGCTGAGTTTGAACCTGCTCAATGAGCTGGAAGGTCACAGGCTGGAGGCTTTTGCTCAATTTCCTCCATATTTGGCTTTTCCTTGGGAAAGTGTGATTTCTATGCGTGCTGGACCTGTGTGCCCTGGCAGCTTGGGCAGCTCTATGTATCAGAACAACAACCAGTGCCTCTGAATTATTTACTCCAACTCACATGAACTTGCATTTCTTTCCTTTTCTGCCCAGTCACCATGGTGTGTGCTGCTCCATGAGTAAGCTGGAGAGACAGATGACACAGACGATGAAGTCACAGTAGGTGATTATAACAAAATATGACAAGGCATTTATGCAGCTCCATTCAGCAGCATTTAATTTAATTTTATTTCATTACAGTTCATTACTGCATAGCAGAACACCTCTGGAGAGTTTATTTAAAGATGGAGAGAGGAATGGGGCAGGCTGGGTGCAGTGGCAAAACAGACCAGAGGAAACAGTTAAGACATATTTCTTTACATACCTCCTGCTGCACTGGCTTTCACATTCTGCCTTCAGTGGGATTTTTGTGAAAAGAGCCATGCCTTGGGGAAAGAACAACTGAGGAACTGGTTTTGTGCTACTAACCCAGTAACATAGGCCTTGGTGGACTTAGTCCCAATGGGCTGGTGGGACCCAGAGCAGCTGAGCTCCATTTCTAGAATCTCCTTTAACTGGTGGGCTTGTGCTCTTTCCAAGAAACCTTCTGTAATGACTTCCCACCATTGTTCCATCCATTTCAATCAGCAGCAGAGATGATGTTAGTGCAACTAGCTCAAGAATTCCACAAGATAACATCTGTATGCACCCACAGCAGTCTAGGGGTTAAGTACAACACACTTGCCAATCCCAGTTTTGCCACCACTGATTAACAAAATAATCTAATGAATTAGAGCACTGAGGAGCACTGTGCACCTCAAGCAAGATCAGGCAGAACCATTAGCAAACAGAGGAAACCTCTTGGAGAAGCTCAATGAAGTTACAACTTTGATTTTTTTTCATTACAGCTCTTTTGCCTGTTACAGGGTGCTAAAAGTGTTGGTCTGGAGGGGGACCGGATGAGCTCTGGAGCCCAAACATGAAGACCACCAGAGACAGTTCTGGTCTCCATCCCTCATGGTGGCAGAAGGCAGAGGAGCCCCAGCAGCTGTGGCTGCTACATGACACACAAAGCTCTGAGACACAAGGGTGCCTCTATGGTGGCACAAATCATGGAGACTGCTCCTGGTCACTGCACAAGTCAGAGTGCTGGAAAAGTTAGACTTTGCAGTGGCCTCCCTGCAGGAAGGATTATCTTCTCTGTGTTCTTTCAGATCAGACAAGTGGATTTATCTCCCTGTGTGTCAGCTGTAGGGAACCTGGCCTGCCATCCTCTGTGTACACAAACCCAGCCTGTACCCTTCAAACACAACCAAAGTCTGTTCTGAGAGCACAGACTTCAGTCAGGAGCAGACTTACCCTGCAAGGGATGCTGAAGGTTGAAGACTGGTTTGCACAGAAACACCTTGGCATTCCCTCTGTGATCAGCTGCAGCCCACAAAAGTGGCAATTAATAACCTGTGTGTAAGCCTTGGCACGCGGGAGCAGGGGAAGGACAATAGGTCACCAGCCCTTCATGAAAAATGCCCATTCCTTTCTTTGCACAATGCTGAACAAATCATAAAACCTTCTCCCATCCTGTCAATGTCATGGTAGGGCATAAGCAATGGAGACCTGGAGACAAAGCCATTAATGAGTGAAGTGCCTGACGTCCTCGGCCACAGCTGTGATTTGTACCCACTGAAGTGGACAAAAGCAGCTCATCTCTCTCCATCTCCCCAAAATAAAACTGAAACAAAGGAGTCAGATGGGTTGAGAATCAGGGAGAAAAGTGGCTTTTTGGGCTCAGTTTTCACTTTGCACTGGAGCTTGCTTGACTTCAGAATCACACACCATGTCTTCTGTGTGCTTAGCAAGACCTCAGTCATGTCTTTCATACTGATATTCTTAACACACAAAAACTGAGGGAAAGACAGGGCTGAGTCAGTTTGAAGAGAGCCTGCTGGCCCCGATATGCACCCACCTCTCTGCCTGGTGAATCAGGCTGTCTGGAGACTGAATGAGAGTGTGTTCCTCTACCACAGAAGGCCACTAAGATAAAAATAACCCCAAAAGCCTACATTCAGCCTGGAAGCACAGTGCTGAGCCAGGGACAATGATAATAGGAAAACACAATAGTTCCTCAGAGCAGTCCTAAAATAATAGATTATAAATGGCAAAAGGGGAGGAGAAGGAAGTGAGGGCTATTTTATCACTATTCTAAAAGCATTCAGAGAAAATAAATTTGGATTCACTTGACAGTTCTTGAAAGCCAAAATGTGCTAAATATAATGCTGAATGTCCCTAAACCCAAAACATGTCAGCAAGAGTCCCTCGGCCAGGGTGTTCTTTCCCCTCCCTCCCCTGGTTTAGCCTTTGCCCCATAATGGTTATTTGCCTTTCTGGAGAGCTTAATCAGGAGCTATTAGAGACAGTGCTCTCTAAGCTGTATAATGTTAAAAGTCCATTAGCTCACCCCAAGCAAGGCTGGCAGGAGGGAGATGATGTACTTGCTGAAGTTGAACGAGCTATTTGCATGCTGAATACTTCTAATCACTGAGCAATGCCAGGAGAATGTGAACATTATTACCCTCAGCTGCCCAGCAACCTTTCAAAAATGCTCACTTTAATAGAAGACAAAGTGGCAAAATGCATCCAACACTGAACCCATAAAAAGGGACAGATGGATGTTTTTAAGCAATTCTATGCATGGAGTATGCACACCTTTAAAAAAATTATAAGAAATAATAATTAGCAAATCTATCTTCCTTTCCCTCTGCCACAGTCACTTGCATTGTAGATGGCCACTTGCATTATGCATGGGTTAAGAAAATATGATAAATGTCTGCTTACTTTAGTCTGACCACAATCAGCTTCTATACAGCAAAGTACACACGCTTTGTTTTGAGCATATTTTCAAGTCTCCCAATGGAATTTATTGTGACTGCCACCTTTCAATGCCTGTTTCAGTCAATTTTTAGCAGAGACAAGTCTGTCTCACAGCCCTCCATGGTGGAGACCAAGCAGTGGAAGGGCAGAGAGCTCAGGTGTCCAGCACAGAACCACCATAGCTGCCAAAAGGTTACTCTCCACTGGAACAAGGCAATCAGAGAAAGTCCAAGAATGTAGATCAAAATTAGTGCTATTTGTCACAATGACAACAGAGAAAACACACTAGTAAAAACCAGCTCTTTCAGAGGCTTTTGAGAACTGGCTTCTATTTTGGGCAAGGTTAAAGTCCTGCTGGTATTTTGCTGCAAAGAGTGATTGTGATGCCCAGTTGTAGTTTTCTGGTTAGAGCACCAACACTTCTCCAGGCTAAAGTATTGGAATATGTGCAGAAACCAATTTATCACAGCCAGACAAGAGTGACTGAGGCTTCCCACAACCTGCCTGAAGGAGCAGAGACTGCAGGCTGACACAAAGCTCTTGGTCTCTTGTTCCCTTCTGCCTTCAAATGAGTTCTCCCAACACAGCACTGAGAGTAACTCCCATTAGCTGGTGGTTCTGTCACCTCTGCAGCAGCTCAGGTGTCCTTCTGAAGAAGTGACAGCTTTTTCACCATCTCCCAGAACTTACAACAACTGGAACCAGTCAAATTAGCTGCTTCTCCCACTGTCCTACTGGAGAGAAACCCTATGGAAAGAGCAAAGGCAAAAGCATGTTCCAAGAGTAGGACCAGAGCCAAGATGGCCAAGGAAGATCACACTGGGAGGAGGAAGAGGAGCCTCTGAAGGGCACTTTTCCTTCCTCCCCACCTTTCTGATGCCTCAAAGCCAGACCCTCTTGGCTGGGACTCCCTCCCTTTTAACCCTGTAGGAGTCATTAACTCACAGACTCACAAGGGATCCATCCTACATGCTGCCAGCCCCCCACAAACTGTCCCAGTCCTTTAACAACATCACTCAGGACAGGGAGAAGTCAGCAAAGGTGGCTAATGGGCAAAATGAAAAGAAAAAAAAGGAAGTCTTACCTGCCATAGCAGTGGGTGCAGAACTGGAGCTCCCATGGAGACACTGGCCCATAGCACTAACTTGTCTCCTCTTGACATCAGCAGGGAAGATGCCTACATTGCTAGTTTAAAGCAAATTCCCTTTTATTTCTGTGTTTGTCAGACTGGCCAAGTCTCTAACCCCATAGGGCTGAGTGCTCTAAACTGCTTGTGTGAATGACTTTCAAGAACTCCCTAACAGGAAAAGCACCATGGTTTCCTTGAAACTTGCAGAGAGAAGTAAAGAGTAAAAGGTCATTGGTATCTAAACCTACTGACTACTTTGAAATCCCACACAGAGACTTCTGCACTTCACAAGTCTGTGCCAGCATACACTCAAAGGCAAGAGGGGGCAATAGAAAAGGAAGAAAACAGTCTTTTGTATTCTCTAATATACAAAACACTTGTCACCTCTGGGCTGGCAGCTTGCTTCATTAACTATAGTATGTGGAGAAGAGCAAATACCAGACAGATACAAACCTACTGCAGATTAGGATTCTGTCTCCTGGGAAGACAGATGGTCCAGTTGGAGGATATAACATTCTCACAAACCTACCTGGAAAACTGCTTTTCAGTCCAGTAAAAAGTCAAGCCTCCATTCCCCCACAAGAAAAAAAAAAACAACCAAACAAAAAACCAAACAAAAAACCCAACAACAACAACAAACCCCAACACACAGAATGCAGGAAGAACAAGGTGGATACTTTTCAAAATGTTTTTTTAATTAAAACCGAAAAAAGGAGCACACACCAGAGCTTGACATGGGCTAGTCAAACTGCTGGTCACCAGGACATTAAACTGGCATGAGGAAGGCTGTGTTTCTGCATATCTCAGGAGCACTGGCACAGACAATGGGTCTCCTGGGAGAGTACTCTGCCTGCCAGGCTACTGCTGCTTTGTGCTGAGCAGATTTCTCATGTAGTGATGGGAAACTTCATCCTGCAGCCCAGACTCTTCTTTCAACAAACAGAAGTCCCAGAGACTGGGGAAGAAACCATTTCAACAAATCTGCATTTTCCACGCACTTCTGGAGAGGATTCCCCGTTGTTTCTCCTGCCTCCCCCAGGCAGGTTTCACAGGTTTATATGGAAACTCAACTTTGGGAATAGCCACACAGGTAGGACCCAGCTCTGCTTCTGCTGAAGCCAATCCATGTCCTTCCCTGGACCAAACTGCAGCTGCACAGGGCTCATGATCAAGAGCCAGTTGTGCTTTAAGGTTAAATCCTCATCCACTCCATCAGGCCAGCAACTTCTGAGAGCTTCTTGTAAGTGTGTATCAGTAAATTCAGGTAAATGTGAACATCTTGGCTATAGCAATGGGGTGAAGTTTTCAATTATGCCCAAGAGATGGAGGAGCTAAAGTTTTAAGACATGACTCGGGCACTAGATCAGGTATTGGAACCTCCCTGCCATCTAATAAAGCAGTTGCCAAAGCTGTTGGTGTGCTGCTCCACCAGCCTGGTTTCTGTACCACAAAGGCTGGACTGAAAAAGTGACACATTTTTCATACACAATTTTTATCAGTTAGAATTTACTAGATATGCACCTCATTTGTCTGTCAAATATTTAAAAAATACTTCAACCTGTTCTAATAATCACATTTTAACACATGCATCAAGTTTGGATCAGAACAGCGTCTCTGGGATAATCAGTAAGCCCAAATTGCTGATTTAAGGCCTAAATATCAGTCACTGGCCAGCCAGCCACAATAAGTCACTCTATCCTTGAACTCTTGGAATTATTTTTGGCTCAGACTAACCCTTGTTACCATACATCTTACCCTACACACAGAAGAAAAGTGTATGTGTTTTTCAAGGCTACTGTTGCACCACAAGTTTACACACAAACACAACTTTTGCAAACATGAGACCAGAGTAAGATCTCCCATGTCCCAGGGTGAGTCAGAAAGTTCTCAGGAGTCCAGGGAATGGTAACTGCCAGAAAGGATCAGGCCTAATACATGCATTAGAGAAGCAAGGTAGCTCCTTTGCTGGAGGTCTGGCTGATTCACTTTGTACATACCACTGCTTTAGCATTACATCCTTATCTAATGGTAAACCTGTTTCAACAACATGCAATACATATTAATGCAATATGCACTGCAACACACAATACGCATCCAAAGAAATATGCCAATGCAAAACTCTGACTGCTCACACATAGCTGGGCTAACAAGGAAGTCTTTTACAAAAGACAATCAAGAAATCACCTGAAACCGTGAGACCAGAGGGGTCTCAAGCAATCAGCAATATTGAGACCTAATAACAGATGCTAATTCATGAAAGAAACACAAACAGTGGGACTGAGGTAATGGCAGAGATTTCATTAGTGCAATTACATTTAAAATGGTATGTTCTTTAATAGAATTTAAATAAGGCTTTGAATAATTACACACACTAAAACTAACATTCCATAACCTTATTCCGCATGGAAAAGCAGCAGAAACAACCCTCTGGACTGTACAAGGTCCAATTAATGAACAATTACATTCAAAAAGTAGATCAAAACAGAAACAACTCTTTTCCCAAAAAGCTGCATCATCATCTTTAAAGTCAGCTTTCTCCCCTGTATCAGAAATGTGAAGAACAGATGAACTGGGCTTCAGCCCAGTAGATTGGCCTCGTCAGATTACCAGGAGTGCTTTCCAACCCAGCCTCTCCTCATTTCTTTAGGGTGATGGAAGCTCATGGAAAAAGAAGTGAATTTCTGAAGCAACGGAAGGGGAGTTGTTCTTTCTCCCGGCCCAACAATGTACATAAATTATGGAAGCTTGGAAAAAAACCCTACATCACACTGTGGCTTGTGTTTACAATGCATGTCCTCCTTTAGAAACTACTCACAGACAATGGGCAGGGTGGGTGAAAAAAAAAAAAGCAGCATATGAAATAGCAATATACTGTTCCAAAATCTGCACTGTCCTGCAGAAACAGGATTTATAATTTGTTCAGATTGTTCTCAACAGATCCAATCTATGCTGGATATGTAAAAACCAAGAGACTAAGTCATCAAGAAAAACCAAATTAAAAAACCTGCGCACTGCAAGAGTTTTAAAAAACAAAACAAATAAAAATCCCAAGAAACATTGACGAAAGCTCAGAAAAATTTATCATCAATTCTGAAGTGGGGCCTTGTGACATCATCTGGATTGATGAAGACAGAGATGGACTTTCCGGGGTTCTCAGTCACTAGCTGCTGCAACTTTTTGGCTAACCGGTCATCGGGCTGGTTGGGGTCCCCTCCGTCGGACTGCGGGGAGGGGATGCTGGTGGTGCTGCCCCGCCGCTGCAGCTCCAGGGTGAGCCTGTTGGCTGCCTTGACGTGCTCGATGGCAGTCCGGAGGTGCTCGGCGGGGTCGGAGCGCACCGAGGACAGCTTCCGCGCGTGGAGCATCACCGTGTCTTCAGACAGGTGCTCCAGCATGTTGCACTGCGGGATGAAGTAGTTAGGGCACATCTTGTTGACCAAGCAGTGCTGGAGATCATCGATGAGCCCCAGGAGGAAATGGGCTGCGTAATCCTCCTGGGCCAGGTAGCTGGCTGGCAGCCTGTCGCAAGCCCACAGCATCATGCTGCGCAGGTGATATGGACTAATGGCTTTGGGGCGGGACAGCAGTTTGATGATGATGGCTTTGCAGGCCTGGTAGGCTTGCATGAGGCTGCTGGAGATGCACTTTTTCAGCTGCACTTCACTCCTGGCAAATGACAGCCTCCATTCATTGTCCTTCTTGCCCTTGTAGGAACATGCAGGCACTAAGTAAAACCCACTTATGACTTCCTCCTCCGTGATCTTCCCATCCCAGAAGTGGTTCTCCATCAGCCAGCTCTGTGCCACAGCCGGCCAGCCTTTGAAGGACACCACAGGGACAATGTCATACAGCATGCGGCTGCTGCCCACTCCCAAAATAATGGATATGATAGTCCCATTCTTTTCTACCTTCTCCACCTTTGGCATCCCTCGCTGGGGCTTCTTCTGGATCTCAGAGAGCACGATGCTAATGGACTCATAGAACCAGTCTGCAACTTTTGTTGGGGAGAAGAAGTAATTGGTAGCTCCATTGATATGGTCCACGATTGTGCAGCAGTCCTTCCACTTGCTGATGGTTCCTTCATCGAAGAGGCGCAGGCTCAGCCAGGAGTGGCACAGGGCCGAGTGGCGCATGTCCAGCGTCACCGGCTGGTTGCGGTCGTGCAGCTTCAGTGCAGGCACCAGCAGGGTGAAGTCCATGTCGTAGTCTGTGCCCCGGGCATAAACATTCAGCTCATCGAGGTCAATGTCCACCACACCTTCCCGCACGCCGCCCGACAGCAGCAGGTACTCGTTGGCTACAGGCAGCTTCTGGTCGAGTTTCTGAACCATGCCTGAAAAAGACAGAAAGAGAAATCCTTTCAAAAAAGGCAAACTGATACACGATCTAACCAGGATTAAAACCCATCCCATGCCCAGCAGGAAAAGAAAGCAACCAGAGGTATCTATAACTTTTGGTGTGGCAAAAACATAAATCAGGCCCAGCACTCAGACAACCTTTGGTCTCACCTGACTCAGGGCATGGCCTTCCCTGCATTCCTGGGAATGTGTGAAGTCCATCCTAAACATCACATTTCAAGCAATGGAAAAAAGCAGCAGCCTCTGGTGAAACACAGCAAAGCTACTTCCAGAACTAAATGTAACTTTTTCAACACCTTCTAAACCAGTTTTTCACCATATTGACATTCATTTCCAGAGTATCCAAATGTTTCACCAACACTCCATAGAGAAAAGACAATATTAATTGACTCACTGTTCTTATTTTCTCTCTGGTATAGAAAAAAGCTGGACCAGCATCAGGGAGTTGGTTGCTCGTGAGTGAATGAATAGCTACAAATGTTAGTTCAAGCAGGTCTGATTTTACAATCTGCTTTACATTTACATTTACTGATGAACAAGGCAACATGAACAAAAGAAATGCATCCTTCTCTTATGGGCGAATGGAGCAGGTTAAATGATCAGGCAATTAGAGAAGCCAGCTCTGAAACTGGCTCTTCAAGCTGCAATGACATAAAATATCTGATCAGCTCCCCAGAACACAGACATGAAGACAGATTTTTACTTTCAGCACCAAAACCAGAGGCAACATTCACCCTGCAATGCCTGTACCAGTTGTACAAAGCCAGCTTTTCACCAGGAATTCTATAAATACACTCCACTATACTGTGTCCATAGAAAATGAACAGCACACTGAGACTCTACACAGAAGCTGAGATATTAGCACCTCATTCACTGTTCAAATTAGGCTTAAAATTGAGCTCCGCACTTCAACTGCTCTGCAGTCTGCTCCTGCTTTCTGGGCTGATTCACTGCTGGTGTTCCTCTTGTGGTTAAATGCTTTTGGTTGCTTCCCAGCCTCAATTCAGCCGCCACACCTCAGCCATGAGGAACAAAGGCCAGTGGTTCTGAATGGAGATGCTGAAGCTGTTATAAGCACTGCAAAGGGGATAGATTTTATTCCTTATAAGTACAAATGCACTAGTTTTTGTTGGCATGCATTACTGAGTCCAGCTTCTGAAAGGCAATATGGTTTGTTTACATCAAGAATGGTCAAATGGACAACTTCCATTAAAAGGAAGCCGGTCTTAGAGAGACAGCAGTGGGAATAACTAGCCAGAGGCATAACAGAGTGAGCCAGAAAGCTGCCAGTCACTCTGTCAGCCCAGAAATCACAGGCAGACACATCAAGAATGTGAAACACAAATGATCAGCACTACAGTATGAGTACCCATGCTGTCATGGTCCCAGTGACTGCAGCCTTTCCTGAGGTATTGCATCCCTGTAGGATGACAGACACTGCCTGCACTGAGGGGGTCACCCTAGCAGAGAGCAGCAGCAGCACCCCAAGGCACTGAGGGCTGCACTAGGCTGAGTGGCACTACAGTGCTTTCAGACTCACCTGTCCTTCCCTGCATGCTAGGACAGCAACAAGGAAACACCACCTGCATGCTTATAGGTAAGCCATGACCAGAGCAAAATCTAAAGCTCTCTGGACACTGATTCCTTGGAAAAGCCAAGGATATTGGAAAAGGAGGCCTTTGTGTAAGGCAGAATGCATCCTGGGGCAATATTCAGTGTACCTGAAAGCCCCCATGTGAAATTCCTTGTTAAATACACTTGACCTGTTTCATTCCTTCCAAGAGCACTGGACCCAGTCCATTTTGCTGCACTGAGCTGGGATGATTTTCCTGCCAGGCAGGCAAGGACATAAACCCTTCTATTTCATGCAGCTCCAGGGGCTGCAATAGAAGGGAATAGCTCTAAAGGAGTGCTAAGAAACTCTTCCTGCTAAATCCTGAGCTAATCCCATTCTGCGATCTTGCCACACGCTGCCCTGTTCATCCTCAAAGGGTAATAACTAAGAAAAGCTTCTGCCAACCTCAAAAACATTTTCTGAGGCTTAGACACACAGTGAGCTATGTTACCCTGATCTGTAGAGCAGCAAAGTCTTACACAGGCTTCTCTATCCCAGAGGCTAAATAAGTAGCAGTCACTCTTTTGCTGTACCCAGAAGGGGTTTTCTAATGGGTACCTCAATTGATGTGACTTCTGCAGACACTACTGACACACTGCCTCTGAATCCTGTCCTTGAACCAGTGCAAGCAGCATTAGTGCTTTACACCTCTGCTGGAAGTTGAGTCCAATACCCACAAAGTAGAGTCTGGATCAATCACATCATAGGGACAGGGAGCAATTTTTTTTCCCCAAAGATTAATGTACTACTGGCCCTTACTGTGGGGCAGCACATCTATTCATGATATGAAGGGTTTGGATGGCCCATCCTGCCTCTACACTCAGCCAAAATTTCCCACTCAGGACAGTGCTCTGCAGCATCTGCCATGCAAATTTGCAGATGTTCCTGAGACAGGCAGACAGAATGTAACTATCTGACAGAGGAAAATGTTCAAACCTATAGGACTGAATAAAGGATGCATTTTTCTAAATCTTTTTAAACTTAAGGGATGAAAAATGCTCTGCAGTGGGCCCTTTGCACCAGAACTTCTATCCCAGAGCCTTCAACTAAAAAAGAAAATCAGGATTTTTCCAAAAAGATTCCCCACTTCAGAATCTGCTGTTGGATGAGTTGCTCTCCTTGGCCTGAAGAGAATCTTTGTCCTTACATGGGAGCAATAGAGTTGATAGTCTAACCCCATTTAACCAGCAGCAAGTGGGACTCAAGCCCTGCCTTCTGTACACTGTCACAATGAGTCACTTGATTTCCCTCTCCAGAACTCTAGACCTACCAGCAGAAGAGAAATATTGAAAAATAGTAAGTAAATGGTTACAACAAATGATCTAACATGTCATCAATATCTCTCTACCTGGCTGGCTCCAGTTTAAATTCAAACCCTTGAGCTCTGCTTGGCACAGAATTTCCCCTTCAAGTCCCGAACCAGCAACATCTGCAGCTCTGCCACAGAACAAGAGAAGGAATTTTTGCTAAATGATCACAGCAGCATTGCTGATCCAACTGAAGTGGTGGAGCAGGGAGTTGAGATAAGGTCCCCTTGAGGAGAGTATATTTAGAATAGGCATAGAGTGTTCTATAAATAGTTGAGCTGGCCAAATTCAGGATTACCTAAGGCTTTAGGGGTTTGCAGTGTCTTCAAACTGCCCCCCTTGCTCACAAGTCTATTTGAAACGTGAAGGGATTTCAAGGAATCCAATCAGCCAGCACTGTGTGGCACACACCACCCTGTCACAAAGCTTTCACCCCAAGTTTCTGCAGCCCATGAATGTACAACACAAGTCAGCACTCCAGTTCAGCAAGCATGTAAGTGCAAATACAAAGAAAAATACCAAGACTGGTACTCAACCCAAGTACTTAATAGCATCAGTGGGCAGTTTGAGCTCTGTTCTTTTCATCTCAGTCCCAGGACCACCTGGGAGGAGGAGGCAATAGCGGTTACAGAAAAACTAATGAAATGTATAGAAAATCTGTGGAGTTGCCTGTAAAGACCAAAACAGAATTTGGAGGGTCAAACACACAAAACAAATTTTAGCTGAAGGACCAGCTCTCATGGTATCAAAGTAGGTTCACTGGTACATAAGAAGCCTCTCGCTGCTACTAGGCAAGACACATAATTTGCAGTAGTACCTTGTGTGACATTGAAAAGGTGTTTGGCAAAGCTAAGTGAGAGACTGGTGTACAGTTATCTCTTCTTTCTAAAACACCTTAAAGGATTCTGTTTTTCTAGATATGTAACTAATTTAAGATCTTCCCAAGCTAGTAAATTTGGCATTCTAACAGGTAAGTATGCTTGCAAGCATGGGAAAGGCAAGGATTGTAAAAATCAGGAGCACCACCTGTAGGCCAGGCTTGCTGGTTGGTTTACTAAACATGAATTCAGAGGAACACAGGTGAGCAAGTGAGTTCTACCAACAGAACATTGTTCCTTTGTTGTTTCTTCAGTGTCAGGAAAAAAACGATTTGTTTCTACTACAAACACTAAGATACAAAGAGCACAAAAACAGAGAAAAGAGATTTTACTTTATATAACACCTACATTTGGGACACATCCTTGAATGAACTGTGACTCTGATGCAGATGACACAGAGACTATTCTTCCCATTGAAAACAAAAAAACTGCAATGCAAAGATGCTCTCCAACCATGACAGAATTTCAGATAAACAGATTTCATGACCATTGCAGTGTGTGCTGGGATCCACTGCTATTTCATGACTAGCTTTGTGGAAATAAGGAGGAACACAGAGATTTCTCTTTGAAGAAACTGACCACAAGAAAAATATTACATAAAAGCTTATTTCTAACATACGCATTTCCTAATTTGGGTTCCTTTTGAAGTCTTTCTTCCTGACACTTTAGATGTGCAATCATTGCCACCAAAAGGAAATGTGGCAAAGCAAGATGCTGTTCTGTTAATCTAACTTGGTCTCATCAAACTGAATGGGGTGATGTTCAGGGCAGTCACTGAATTCAGGGAGGCTTCTGCTGCATGGGAACTAGAGAGAGGTCACAGGAGCAGTGGGGGGCTTGGAAAGGTTCCACAGAACCTTGCACACAGAAGAAGCCTATCACAGGAATTCTTCTGGGAGCCAAGCCAGACCCAGGCACTAATGGTGTATGCCCCCCTCAAGTTCCCTGGCAGCCTAGGGAGAAGATATATAGAAGGGATCTTCCTTATATATGTGACCTGTTCTATAGGGAAAGCTAAGGACCACTCACATATCCTACTGCCTCCCTCTTTTCTACTACTGCTTAATCCTTCCACAGGACCCAGCATGCAAAGTCAAGGCTCTTGATTTTTCCTCACAGGTTCATCCTTTTTGATGCATAACCTAGAGAATGCCTTTTTTCTTCTATATGAAATCATTACCATCCTGTAAGTCCAAGACCTAAGGAAGTCTGACTTCCTGGATGATCAGACAGTGGCTGCTCAAAGGAAAGATTTCTGCTGAGGTCTCCCAGCTCTGCCTGAGCAGTGTGTGTTGAATTTCAGAGGCTTCTTTAAGACAAGATGAGAGGCCGCTCTGATGCATCTGGACTGCGCAGATTCTTCTGTTTCCCTTGGTAATTGCAATTCTATTTATGAGCAGCACAAGTTTTTGTTACGCAGGAGAACTGGAAGAGTCAGCTCTTTAGGGGAGTCTTCAGTTACAAAGCACATTTTGAGAGGACTGTTGGCGGAAGCAGGCAGGGGGTGGGAGAAGAGTGGGGAGACTGAACCATGTGATACCAGTTCAGTCAAATATGGGATGCGAGAGAAGGAAGCTGCTCCTTGCAGACTGATACACCAGTGTCCTACTGATTCTGCTCCTTTTAGAAATCTTGTGACATGGTGACAGAACACACTGCAGGGAGACAGCACCCCCTCGTAAAAGAAATCAGCTTCTTTCTCCAAAGTTTTCTTTAAAAACAATCTTAAAAGTAGTGTCCCAGTTTTTTGCCATTTTTCATGGGTCCTGGTGAAAGCCACCCACCTCACTGAAATCCTGTTTGGCAGTGGAAAGGGGTGTTTCATGGTGCAAGCAGGAATAAAAAGAAAAGCAAGAAAGAGCCCAGATGCAAAGGGTGAGCCTGTACAGTGAAGAGCGGAGCTGTCACAAACATCTAAACCCACTCTGGCACCAAAACCAGCAGCAGTGTTTCTGTAGTTATCTGCTTGGCTAAACCTGTCAGGGCTCAGAGACCACAACAGCAGGACCAAATTGCTCCCAGAGCTGGAACCAGCATTTTCAGAGGGAGCCCCTGCATTGCTGTGCACCTCTACTCTGGGCAGGAAGAATTTGAGAGTCAGTTCCAAACTGATGCTGGGTTTCCACCAGTCTGCTTATTCAAGAGTTTTATCTCCAGAGTCATATTAGCCAAAATAATAGGAGTCATGAAAGGTGAAAGCCTACGTGGAATATGAAGTGTAAGTCAAAGAGGTGCTCTAGGGTCTGAAAAATGTGGGTGGTGAGGTCTGAGAGCAGCTGACAAGCAGAACAGAATGAACAGGGGACAGAGAGGATAGCTATAAGAACAAGTTGCAGCTACACCCCAGTTAACACTGCACACTGTGTCCATACGGTGTCCATATTTTCAAATGGGCATAAGACATGAAATTCCCTTTGGAAATGGCACAAGATGCCATCTCTCCTGGAACTGCAATGCCAGAGACAAAATATACCAAGGGACAGATTGTTTTAACAGTTCCACCCTCTGGGACTGAGAGTGCACATTTGGCAAGGGCTACACAGGGTCTAGATGGGCCATTTCTGCTCACACCCCTACAGAGCACTGCTAAATATTCAGCAAGATGTCACCCTGGGGGAGACTCACCAGGATTCCTCTCTTGGATCTGATTACAAGGTAACAGCAGTGGGCACAAACCAGGTTGAGCATCTTGAGTGCAAACACGCAGCTTGCAGGAGAGGCTGTTCTGCCCTTGTTTCTCCTAGTTCCTCCCTGTTACTGAGATCCTCACAAGAGCCCAACAACCTCAGAGTGGTGCATGACACGTCCACCTACTGTGGCAGCCTGGCTCAGGCAACTGCTGCTGGGGGCTTTCAGAAGAGCATTAAGAGCAAGGAAAGTACAGCATAATAATTTTTCCCTCTGCAATCTCCAAGCATTCTCTGGCTTTGCGGTTTCCCAACCCAGAGGCAGTATTTGCAGCTTTGTCTTTAATAGCACTGACAGGCATATCTGCCTGGAATGTCTCTCATTGCTTTGTAAATCAGCTGTATTTTTGTTATAGTCAGTGCCTTGCAGCACCATGTTTCACAAAACACATGTGTCAAAAGGACTTCCTTTTGCTAGCTTGCTAGGAAATGAAGAAAATCACCTAACCGTGGCACCTCCCATGGATCACTGAAGATCTTACACAGCTTCATCTGTCATCTTTCTTCCACATTGAAAAGGACAACTTATTTAAACTTTGTTTAGCTGACTGTCCTGATCTGCAATTGTGTGGGCCCTGGTATTGCTACACTCAAGTGAAATGAGATGGTCAACACTGCATGAAAAGGTGACTTCACGTGAAAAGTGACTTCTGGGTGAATGTCTTCACAGTCCTCTGGGAAATACCTCAGCAGCCTTGCTTGCTAAATTAGCCCCACTCCATTGCAGGTTTGCTCAATGTAATGGAGTCCTCCTCCCTAGTATTTAATTTCACCTTCAGGATGTTCCCCTTGTAAAAGTCAACACCAATCCCACCACTTTACAAGGGGTGTTGCTGACACTGCAAAAGAACTGTGGAAGTAGGACAGGGTAAGGTTCTGGAGACTGCACATGGGAACAAAGTCCCCAGCCCCCCTCGGGCTCTCATCCTAATCTGAAGAGTCAGCACCAGGTGCCTCTCACAGAAAACACGTGGCAGCTCTCCTCTGATGAGCAAAGCCATTCCCTTCCAAACCTGGGAACACATTCTCCTCTCACTCCTGTCAGCCACAGGGGCACAAGTACATATCAGGCAGAACTTGACTCCAAGGTTGCAAAAGCACTTTGGGCTCCTCTGGGATGGTTTTGTGTTCTCAGTTACTATCTGGTATCTTTTTCCCATCCTGAAAGGGCTAAGTTGCCATACCACTTTATGTTCTGGTGCCACTGGGCCGTGCATAGAGGAATGCTACCACAATCTCACATCCTCTAAATAACATAAGAGCCTCCACTGTAAATACACTTTGAGCTGTTCTACCAAGACTCCTGCTTACAGCTACCCAACACACCACAAATTCTCTCCCCAGCTGCTAAATTACCAGCTTGCTTTCTTTTCCTTTAGTAGCTGTTTTCTACAAAGATAAGTCACAGCCAAGACAAATCACAGCACCATTCCTTATGAACTGGGCCTGAGCTGACACTGCCCATCCTCAGGGCCTGCCTTTTCTGTAATAACAGCTCTACCTTGCTGCAGAGCAGCAGGAGATTTGTCCTTGATGCAACAATTCTTCACTAAATCATCCAGAAAAGCTAAGCTTACATGTGGAGTACACATGGTGACTAACAGGGAGTTGATGAATAACCACATCAGGGAGTTGATGAATAACCACAGCTGTAATTCTGTCCTTGATTTTCCCTTAAAATCCACCAAACTTGGCTCCTGGGGTCAACGACATGACCAACATGGCATCTCTTTCAATTGCTTTCATTCTCTCAATCTACCAATAACAAAATCTATTTAGGTTTATACAATGGGACAGGTCAGAAAAAGAGGGAATGAAGGATGTTTCCAGGAAACCAGCCAAGCACCAAAAGAGTGCTGGAAATCTTGAGTTCTCTGAGTACAGAAGGAAAGCAGCTGTCTTCAGAAGCCTTTCCGAGGAATGTAGTGGAGAAAATTACATGAACTGAATCTTCTCTCCAGCCCTTAGAATTCACTGGACTCCATCTGTACAGACATGATCTGGCCCCTTTGACAAATCTGGTATCCAAACACTGGGAGAAGACAAGACAGATAGGCCAAATATGGCTGACACGACCAATGCCAGAAGCACAATATAATTTTTCTCTATCCTTGCACATGAGCATGGATTGGACTAGCAAAACGAGGCAGGGAATGCAGATCCTTGTCAGAGAGTGTGAAATCAAAAAGGCTTAAACAATACAGCTGTGTCTGAGCTCATGAAGCCAAGAGCAAGCTTTCCTGCAGTATTAACCAACTTCCCACCCACCAATGAGAACATGGCCAAAGCCATGTGGAGCTGGATCAAGTCACCTATAGGAGACACTTTTGCCAAAGCCCCATGTGCAGCATCAGCTGGGTGTATGCTGGTTGGCTTTGACATTCCTGCAAAATTCCTCTTCATCCACATCACCAGAAGTTGCTACAGGCCAAATTTGTTGTTAGCAGAAAACAGAGCTGCTCTCCAGAAGTGAATGGAAATGTCAAGAGCATTTCTCCTTGCTTTCCATGGGAGACAGGCAGAGGAAAACCTAAGCCCTCCAAGCTTGCCTGTCCATGTCCCACTGCTCCTATCATCCTGCTCCAGCTTCATCTTGCAAAGGTCATATTTGACAGCACACAAAAGCCAGCAGAAGTTTCTAACCAAAATCTCAGATTTTACAGCCATTTTTTTTGCAGCTGAGCACTGTCATCTGTCAAAGAGCACAGCAGGAAGCACTGTCTGGATTTGATCTCCATCAAGCACCAAGCCCACAGCCCCAGCAGCTGTCAAGGATCTCTTATCTCTGCAGCACAGCAATGGCCAGGAAGTATGGAACTGAATATTTAGGGTAAAAGAGAAAGGGAAGAGCAACCACTGCTACAGCAGGGTAGAACCTGGACCACCTGGTGTGGAGGTATGCAGTAAAATGCCACTGTCATTTTGGACAGCAAAGGTGAAATGCAGTCCCCTGAAGAAGGCAAGGTAAGTAATCACATTGCCAGGTGGCCCTGAAAGACCCAGGTATTGCAACCACCCTCCTTCCAGTGTAAGGTGTGGACTGGCTGGTGGGAAGGAGGAACTGGTGGAGCTGGCAGTGCTCACTGGCCCATGCCCTGGAAGCATTTGCAGTGAGATGAGGGCTGTATTTTTGGAGCAATTCACTGTTATCAGGAGCAGGGCTTGAAATGCCCTTTTCACAGAACTCCCACCCCGTTTTACCCACTCTGCTCACTCAGGAGAAATTCCAAGAGAACAATCACATCTCTTGCAAAGCCTTTTTGTGCTTACCTGGAATGAAATAAAGCCTCACACACACATTTATTTAAAGAAAGGCCTGGTGATCTCTTGGCTCATCAGGATGAAAGCTACTTTGCAAGGTGAAGGAGGGAGGAGAAAACAAAATTGTTGCTGATCAAATATAAAATTTGCGAAGTATGTTCCAGGAAGCTGTCCCCGCCAACAGCTGAGTCCCAAAGTAATGTCTCTTCTAAAAATCTAATGGAATAATGGTATGAGCAAGATTTGGGTCCAGAAACTGTCAGAAACCTATGCAAAAGACCTCACAAAGTAGTATCTCAAAGTCTTCCTGTAATGGAAAGCTGATGACAATCAAAGCTCATTCTTCAAATCTCATCTCCTATCAGGGCTGCTTCACCTTCCTGACTCTGAAAGCTCAGGTGAGCAGAATCCCTTTCACCAATGCCCCCATGTTTTAGGAAGCTGTGTCCCCCTCCCAAATATACATGAAAAGACAGGCCATGAAATCAGAACAATGTCTTCCCAGTGCCATTTTCCCCAGCCATTATTGCAAGGAGGACAGAGGAAAGGCAACTACTGCTCAAAATCCAATAGAAATATAATTCAGTAGAATAGAAAATTCAGTTAGCTCACTTAGCTTTCCCTTGAAAATGTGAGAACTAGAAATGCTTTGTTTACACTCTATTTAACAGAGAACTTCCTATAACTCCAGTAAAATGCCTTAAGGAAAAACCACAGTATACTGGTAGAACTTTCCTACCTGCATTTGGACTCTCTTTCAAAAATTAAAGTACCTTCTTTATTGTCTTGTACAGTGATAAATTTGAATTTTATTCCTACAAATTCCCTTGTACATACAATCATGAAAAATCTAAAAAGTTTTGCTCACAAATGATGATAAAGAATTCATGCTTAGAAGAGGCAGGTACACAGAGAATACAGATCCTTCAAATGGATTCAGTAATTAGAAATCTCACCTGTATTTTATAGGTGTTGCTGTGAAAACACTTTGTAAAATTTTCATGTGGATATCCAGCTCCTGCAAGGCTTGCTATCCCTTGCATGAAAACACTTCCCAGCACAACAGAGACAGATATTGTTTGAATACAGTCCTGCTACACAGAAAGCAACGAATAACACAGTGCTTGCTGGCTTCCCACTGACAGCTGGTCCCCACACTGTGATTAACAGACAAAGAAAGAAGATTACAGACCTCCTAAATTTGCTAACACAGTTTTCAGAATTAATTGCATGAGGTAGAAGCAGGAATACGAGGGTGTGAGCTGGTCCTGTAACAAGGGTGCTTGTCCCTGAAGTCAGACAGAGCTGATGTACAGCTCATACCCAGCAGAAATCTGAGCACAATCCTACTTGTTTGTTCCTGGCTGCACTTTAGGAAGGGGCTGGCAGAGGCAGAGACAGGAAAATACTGGTTTGTAGCTGAAGCCAACCATCACCAAAGCACAAATCGCACCCTGAGCTGCTGTGCTGCTGCTCTGGCTGGTATTGTTCTACTCGTGCCCAGGGAGACCTGCCTTGGATGATGGGCTGGGCCAAGATCTGAGGCCCCTGAACTGCCCTATTCTCCTTGCCTCACAAACAACCCACAGGGAGGAGGAGTTTAAAAAGACTTTCAGATTTCCTTCCCGACTTGATGAGGTTTGGGGCATTTCTTAAGCTCAGGGATCAGCCAGCTCTTACCCACAGGTAGAACCCAGAGGAGAGCAAAAGTATGCCAGTATCCCAAACAGCCACTGGCATCCTCTGCCTACAGACAGGGCCACCACTAGGAGGACCCTGCAAAATTTTTGTTGCTAAAACACAACACCCTGCCCCAAATTATATTCTGAGCATTCAGAAATTAAGTAAGAAATATTCCACAGAACTTTGTGGTTGAGGAAGCAGCACTTTATCCCTTCCCAGAGAGATGGCTCATGAAGTCACAGTGCTGTTAAAACATCTCTGCTTTCCCAAGCTGAGGACATTCTACTTTGCTGCGGGTTCTTTAAATCACCATATTGAGCTTTAAATCTGAAAGGAATCAGGGATTTGTCTTTACATAAAAACCTGTAGGTCTGCTGCTAAGTAAAGTTAGATATTGAGAGATAAAAGAAACAATGGAAAGGATTCCACTAATTGATGAAAGGAGTGAGAGGGATTTGTCTTTACAAACAAACGGTAGGTCTGCTGATAAATAAAGTCAGATACTGAGAGATGAAAGAAACAATGGGAAGAACCATAAATTCCATAGGAGTTCCACTGATTGACACAAGGAAAAGAAAAGGAGGATATAGATTAGAAGGCAGTCTTAGGGATTAGGCACTCTGGGAATTCTGTACCTCTCAAGTACCTCAGCCAATGGGGAAACAGAGAGGGACATGCGGCCGGGAAATGAAGATAAAAAGGAGGCTGCATCCTCCAAAAATTAGTGAGACCCCAGGGGAATGCCCAGTGGCCTCTCTCTTTAGTCAAATAAAGTTACAGGACTACTCTGTTTCCTTTTTGGACATAAACCTCTGCTGTTTGTGCATTAATTTTTCTGACAAATCTTACTTCAAACAGATTTCCTTCCCGACTTGATTGGGTTTGGGGGATAATTCTAAACTTCACTGGCATTTACCCAGCCGCGTTACCGGGAAGGCAGGAACCATTCCGCCTTGCCGCGGGCATGTTCGTTGTCCCTCCGTGCAGGAGGTGCCGGGGAAGCCGTGCCAGCCCCAGCAGCAGCAGAAGGAGCGGAGTGTGCGGCGCTCTGTGCCGGCAGCAGATGGCAGGAGCGCACCGGCGAGCACAGCACAGCACAGCACAGCACTGCCCAGCACAGCCCAGCCCCGCACAGCCCAGCCCAGCACTGCCCAGCCCAGCCCAGCCCAGCCCAGCACTGCCCAGCCCAGCCCAGCACTGCCCAGCCCAGCCCAGCCCAGCCCAGCGCTGCCCAGCCCAGCCCAGCGCTGCCCAGCCCAGCCCAGCCCCGCACAGCCCAGCCCAGCCCAGCACAGCCCAGCCCAGCCCAGCACAGCCCAGCCCAGCCCAGCCCAGCCCAGCCCAGCCCAGCCCAGCCCAGCCCAGCCCAGCACTGCCCAGCCCAGCCCAGCCCAGCCCAGCACTGCCCAGCCCAGCCCAGCACTGCCCAGCACTGCCCAGCCCAGCACTGCCCAGCCCAGCACTGCCCAGCCCAGCACTGCCCAGCCCAGCCCAGCACTGCCCAGCCCAGCCCAGCCCAGCACTGCCCAGCACTGCCCAGCCCAGCCCAGCACTGCTCAGCCCAGCCCAGCCCAGCACTGCCCAGCCCAGCACTGCCCAGCCCAGCACTGCCCAGCCCAGCCCAGCACTGCCCAGCCCAGCCCAGCCCAGCACTGCCCAGCACTGCCCAGCCCAGCCCAGCACTGCCCAGCACTGCCCAGCCCAGCCCAGCCCAGCCCAGCACTGCCCAGCCCAGCCCAGCCCAGCACTGCCCAGCCCAGCCCAGCCCAGCCCAGCCCACCCCAGCCCAGCCCAGCCCAGCACTGCCCAGCCCAGCCCAGCCCAGCACTGCCCAGCCCAGCCCCGCACAGCCCAGCCCGGCCGGGAGCGCTCTCCCGCCGCCCTGTGACACTGCACGGGCACGCACACCGCAGCCTCCCCAGCACGGCTTACCGCGTCTGACACAATTACAGCTTTGAGACAGCACCAGGCCGCCAAACCGCGTTCGCTCCATCCTTTCCGCCGGGGGTACTCCGGCAGCAGACAATGTACGGGGTGGGAGCGAGATGCGACTTTAAGAGGGGATAAGACAGAAGATAGACACCAAACCTGTCTACAAATCCTATTTAATGCCAGATTTCCAGCTTGTGACGACTGAAGGAAAAGGCCAGCATTTTGTCTAAGCCATCTGTACACAGCTCCTTTTGTGCCGTTTCTCTTCGGGTATTTATGCCACTTTGCACAGCAGCACAACTGAGCGGGCAGCGAGCACCAAGGCTTCAAAGGAGAACAACTGCTGTTTATAGAAGCACTGTCAAGAATTTATTGCTAATGCATTTTGATAAGTTATGAAAAGAGAATGAATCATTGCAGGTAAATTTAGTTCAAAAATTAGATTTTCTATTTCTTCATCAAAAACCAAGTAAACTCTCAGCAAGCACAGAGCTGCCCAGGAGCAGTTCTTGTGTTCAGAGGAAGCAACTACTTCAGTTTAAGGACAGAAGCCTCCAGAGATTCAGATTAAAGGTGAAGTCAACATCTAACTAATCAGTTTCCCTTGTTTATTTTCCTCCCCAGAACATAGTGAATACAAAAAAAGTAATCTAGGAGCATTCAAAATTAAATGCAAAGGGGATCATCTAGGAACGCACACACACCCATGTATTGAAGAGCAGGGCTGGGATTTTGGAACTGTTTCAGGGCAATAAATAGAGAGTCTATCTGGAAATGGGGGACGAGCAGAAAGCATTAAGAAAAAAAAACAAAAAAAAAAAGAAGAAGAAAGCATTAAGAAAAAAACAAGTGTAGTAAAGTCATGTTTGCATGTTTTAATCCAGTGTGTAAAATTTCTGAACTAAATCAATTTAAAATGCACCTAAATAGCAGAAACAAAGGAAGACAAAACCAGCTTCTTAGTCAAGGGAACTGTATTTCTATTTTGTCAGTGTAACTTCCAGAGATTTAAAATACAGACCCTCCTCTATGGGTGATCTCCTGCAGAAAAGGGAGAAGGTTACCACATGACTCCACCTGTAGGACCAAGATCCATCAAACTGTCCATGTGTCAGGCTGAGTTATAGGTCAGGGAAGGAACAAATCCAGAGTGGGAAGTGGGTGCATTTAATGTGTTTAATTAATTGAATGTGTGTGCTCTAACAGATAGCTGTGGACATCTGGCAACACAGAACACATCTGGGATGAGGGAACATCAAAGGAACAAACCCAAGCACCCTTTGAGTTTATAGAAATATCAAACTACCAGCACAAGTGCTGTGTTGGTAACGCTGCCACTGTGTGAACTACAGCACCGTGCCCAGCAATGGCATCAGCTCTCAGGGGGGCTGTCCTAGAGACACTTCTGAAGCTGCATTTAAATAGCTATGGTCACACCCACACTGTAGCTGTAGGCCAGCAAAAACCTTAATGGAGGAGACAAACATGTATTTCTCTGCCCCAGAACACTCCCCAGCCTTTGAACACTGCTCAGACATTGTCACAGGGGACACTGCTGGGATAGCTCTCTTGCTGGCTCCAGACATAATAACCAGAAGCAACCCACCAGCAAGCCTATTTCAAGCTCTAGAATTGATTTCCAAGTATTGGATAGTGATGCAGATGTCCTGTCATGGTCTTGCCCCCAACCCCATATTCAGTCTGGAGTCTGGTAAAAGGGAGGTGAGTGGATAATTCTAAATCTTCACACCTATTTTCTCATTCCACTCCAGTTAAAAGGAAAGAGCCCAGCCCCAGCAGTCAGTGTGAGGGACAGGGCATTTGTTGCAAGGGGGCTGGGTGGAGATCCAGTTTAGGGATCATGGGAGGGAATTCTCCACTGTGGGGAAGTCAGTAGAAAACAGCAGAGGAAGCAGAAAAAAGTGAATGAAGTGGCAAACAGAGCCCTCCGAGGGCCATTAAAGTTGCAGATTCCATGAGGAACATTAGCTGAATCCAATGGGATGTGGTCTGGGATTAAAGCAAAATTGTGGCAGTTCAGAAGACACGCACAGGTTTTAAGTATTGAACAGCAACACTCACTAGAGCTCCTTAACTTTGGTGCTCACTCTGCCAAGGCAGATGAGCTGGGCATGGAGCAGAGAGGGGCCAGAGACTAAATCAGAGTCATACTTTTGAAAGCCCCGAGTATTTCATCTCACAGGCCTGAGACCAAAGCTTGTGTAACAGAAGAAACAAATGTGGAAACAAGTGAAGCAAAGAGAGCTTACAGCAGGGAGGAAATGCAGGAATTGGGCTTTGGGGGAGCCTGCACTGCTAAAGAGCAATCGCTTGATTGCACCAAGGACGAATGCTGGGAGATGTCTGAGTCTCCTGCCTGCTTGAGATGCTCAGCACACAAACAGCCCTGGCTCAGTGAGCCCCAAACCACAGCTGCATTCCCCACACCAGTGGATGAAGTGAGGGCAGCCTCTCTCATCTATTTCTCCTCCTGCTCAAGTGAGCTGAGCTGAATTTGTGATCATCACGCAAACCATGTATCCCTTGCAAGCTGAAGCACTTTTCCTGCTTTTCCCAACACATCAGGTAGGGTCAGAGGCTGCTCTGCCAGCCCTTGTGTTCAAAACTTGGAACGTGGACCTAGCCCATGGAAACATGGAAGAAACACGAGGTCCATTGCTTGTCCCCAAGCTACAAGCTGCCAGACTGCCTTCCTGACTTCCTTCCCCTGCTCAGAAACAAAGCTGGAATTCTCACAGCATCATCTACTGGCTCCAGAAGTTGGAGCTTTAATGACAGCCTAAAATTTAACATCACAGTTGATTAAAAAGAGAAACAAAAAATATGAGTTGGCACCATTGCAAGGCACCCAGGTGGTATTTTGTCCCCTGCACTGGAGAATGCAGGGGCAAGTCCAGCCACGAGAGACTTGCACAAACACAGCTCGGGTGTAAACCCCCTTGGCCCCGGCCTGCTCAGGGCAGAGTTGGTGTGTGATGGTGAGAGCCAGCCTCTCTGCTGCCCTGGCAGTGGCATGACATGCCAGCACCCTCCAGGGTAACAGGGGAAGATATTTTTTACCTCTTCTCTACTGCTTCAAATGTGTGTCTCCACAGACCATCCCACTGTCTGCCCTTCAAGGTCACACACACACACACCATTGAGGCAAGGGCTGGGACAGACAACCACACCACTGGCAGAATGGATGCTCTTCCCATTTTATGTCTCTTAAAAGCTGTTAACTTGAAGCAGAGAGAAAAGGAATCAATAAATGGAGGAGCTGCAATCTCTTTTGGGTATCTTAAGAGCCTGGCTTTTGGCTATTTTCAGCAAATTAGTGTGGGGCTCTTACACACTTATTTCTGCTCTCTGTGAGGTGAAAGCAGGACTGCCGCCAGCTCCGTGACTCATACAAACACAGGGGAGGAAACATAAAACAAGCTGCCGGCTTGCTCTTTCCCAGGGCTTAATCACACCCTTTGTAACTATTTGATGTGCCTGCTCCAGCACATCCGAAGTTGCAGCATGAGAACAAGCGGGGTTGGGGCTGGGCTTCGACAGCTTTGGCACAGAATTGCTGCCAGAGCCCCATCTCAAACTTCCCACTGAACAGAGAGAGGAAAACTGAGATCTGTCTGCACTTTTGAGACAGTAGCTCTCAACAGCCCCTGCCAGCTGGACAGAATAACTGCTATGTTTTGTTACAAACCATTTTTGGCTAGGACACACACGAAGATCCATTCTCATACATCACCTCCATCTACCAACTAATAAACACCTGCAGAGCTGTTCCTCCCTAAGTCTCCAAAGCATGAGCCATAGATAAGTATTTGTATTGGATTCAAGTTCAGGCATTTGGCAAAGATGTGCTGGAGGTGCTTGAGAAATGTTCAATATTTGTTATTGGGCCATATTGCCAATTCTTGTCTTCTGTTTTTTTCTGAAAATCCAAGTTTCTGGAGTCCTAAGGCAGGGCAAAAGTCTCAGCTTAAATTTATGAAAAGAAATTAGCAACTCCTATCCATCACAGCTGCAAATAACCAAAAATACCCTGAAGGAGATGAGTCTCACTTAAAAGTAGAAGAAAACAGAACAGAAATAAATATACACCAAGAGCTTTTAATTTTAGAGTCCAACTCAGCTTCTGAATGCCTCAAGTTTTGCAAACCAGCTCACTGCTATTCCCCCTAAGCTTTCCTTTGGATGGCTGGCATCAGCTCTCTCTACAAATTTATTGAGTAAAAAAACAGCAAAGTAAAACCCACTGGGTCTCATATAGGGAGGGAGATGGAAAGATAGCACTGAGGAAAAGGACAGAGGGATCCCATGTATTGTTCCCTGGGACAAACAGTGATGTTCTGGGAAAAACACTCCAAAAAGGAATCTGCCTGCAGCCCTAGGGATGGCAGGGGCAGGCTATACTCTTCCCTGGACAGAGAGCTTCCTCCTCTGGAGTGCAGGAGTGCAGTGCATCTTTTCCCAGCACTGGTCCCTGTCTTGCTGTAGTCCTCTAAGTGCCCACTTTCACATCACAAACTCTGCTGGATCTCTAACATCCCTGCAGAGATCTTCCATGCAGGCAAACTCCCTCCAGTCTCAAAGCAAAACAGCAGCACCGTACACTTGTACTGGAGGTGTTAGAAACACCACAGAGAGCAGGGAAGAAAGGCTCTATTCCAGGCACCACTTCCTGCCAGGTCCTGCAGTGCAGCACAGTTTGGGCACCTCTGCCAGAGAAAGAGTTTCCAGGAGCTCAGAGAGCCCTGACTTCCCCACCAGCTTTACTGCTGGGCTCCTTGCTTGCTTCTCTGCTCAGCATGAATGAATTATTCCCACCAGAGCATAGTGCTTGCCCCACTGAGGCATCTGGAAGAAGCATCCACAGAGGGCATTGCTGTGACTTGGTGCAAAGGGGGACAGAAAAGCAAGTTGAGTTCAGCCGTTCTTCTAAGGCAACACACAGCAGCATGTCCAAAAGCCAGTTCCTGCCTTCCCTTCCAGCCACTGCCACAACTCTCACAACCCCACACCAGGCCAGGAGAGGCTCTGTCCAGGGCTCTGCACACCTCCAGGCTCCTCCACCTTCAGCTGATGTCCCAGAACATCCCCTGGGACACTGACCAAAGGACAGGGACAAGCCTGTCAGCACCCCACTTCAGCCAGCTCTCAAGAGTGCCAGAGCTCTGCTGATGCCCAGAGCCCAGCAGCAGCAAACCTCTGCAGTGCCATGCTCTAACACTGACAGCTGCAGCCTTCCTCGCTGCCTGAGGATTATCCTCCTCTGACCCCCTCCAGCTCCTCTCTGTGATCTGCCCACCCCACTCCACAGCCTGGCACAGGGCCAAGCTCCTCCGCCTCCAATCTCTGTTACTCCATCTGTCCAAGCCCTGGCCTTTTCCAGCACCCTTCTGATGCTCCAGGGGCACAGCCACTCAGCCCCAGAGCCTTCCACCCACCAGACACCCCCAAAGGGCTCCTCAAGGACTCACAGACAGTGACAAAACAAAGTTTTGAACACCATGCTCCTTGAGACCACTCATTTTATCTTCTTCCCATCTGCGTGCACACAGGGAGCCAAGAGCCTCACTCCCTCGCTATTTCTGGATGTGGGCAGACCCTCCTCTGCCTCTGCTATTGAAGATGTCTGACATGGCAGACAGGCCAGGGCCTGGCATTTGGTTACCTTGCAGGCTCTCTTTCAGCTTCCACCCAGAGATAACAGATCCCTGCCAAGAAATTTAGTTGTCTAGGAGACCACTTTCAAACAAGAGTTTGCTAGAAATGATGTTATTATCCAGGGTAGCACATCTCCACCGGGGAGCACTGGGGTTAACTGCCTGCTAGCTCTGCCTCAGTTAAAACACAGCCTCAGAGAGAGAGAGAGAAGATCAAAATGAAGTTGGCAGCATAACCAAGTCCCAGAGTTCATAATTTCACATACATACAGGATTCTCTGGAGGCACTGCAAGGTCACGAAAGAGAGCTGTGCTGCTCCTAGTGTCATGGCTCAGCCTCCCCCTCACTCTCTCACACTGATTTTATATTCCAAATTCAAGCCAAAATGCAAAGAAACAGATCCTAGCCTTTCACTAACATTGACTGTGTCTCCTCTGGGAACTGCATATTTCAGGTGGCAATATTTAACCTAGAAACAAATGAAAGCAGAAGCAGCTGTACAGGGAGAGCACAAGAGCAGACAGGTGGGTTGGGATGGCGTGAGCAGAGGGCTGGCAGGCGCCTAATGAAAGATGCAGCCCAAGGGCATGCCAAGAGTTTCACTCTGTGGATGCAGTTTTCTGGCTCCCACTGCATGTTTCCTCCCAGTCCTGGCAGAGGACAGAGCTCTACAGCAATAAAATCTCCTTTTTCATTTGCCTCTGCCTTCAGCAATAACAATTCCTAGTTTCTCCATTTCCTTCTTCACACACTGGGTTAGCTAAGAACGAGAAATCTGCCACTTCCACCCCTCTTACACTACAAATAAAGCTCCCTCACAGCAGCATTACAAGCTACCAATAACTTCACCAACACTGAAAAGGCAGCCAGAGAACAGCAGCCAGGAACAAAGAGTGCATGTGGGCAATAGGGAAGAGTTACCCTGCACCCTGTAATCTTCAAAACCAGCCAGAGATGAAGCAGTTGAAGGAAAGAAAGGCATTTGCAAAACTACCAGGTGTCAGCTGATCTATTTCTAATTGCCTGAAATGACAGCTCCTGACAGCATGAAGCTAATCTTACATCTCTGGAGAGGAGTTTCAAAGGTAGGAGATATTTCCTGGCACAGGGAAAAAGCTGAGCTGGGAATTCAGGTTATAAGGCACAGAACAGAGTGGGAGCCATTTTAAGGTCTTCAATCACTTATTACAACACAGAGCTTTATTTGGTGCAGCCTCTTCCGTACAAAACATGTAAAAATAGTAACTGGTGAGACATGAAAATCAGAGATAGTGAGCTTGTGCCAGAGACATTTAAGGACAATGATGATCTGCTGTTATGGCTTCAAGCAGTGATTTAAGTCTCCATAATTAATTCTTTGCTCTACACCGGACACGAAAGAGGGAGGAGGTATCAAGGGTTATAGTTCTATCTTCAAGATAAAGCAAGCCTGAAAATGCACTGGATGTAAAGGAACAAAATTTAGCAAAGAACTGAGAATATGAAGTTGAGAGTTTCATTCCGTACCAAGTTTTTGCTCAGTCTGCTACCATAACAAAGACATAGACAGTTCAGCTTCTTATGCAGTTTGTCTAGAGATTAAATTCAGCAGCAATTTATCATGTGGCAAAGTCTTCTCTGAAGAACCTTTCACTAAAAGAGCAGAAACTATTAGCAGGTAAATTCTTTTTACTATATAGATTTATTGAAATCTGAATTCAGCCTACAGGGTCAAACTAAAGAATACAATAAAATTTTAAGCACCAAATTTCTTCTCTCCTTTTTTTTTTTTCTCCCAGGAGACCAGACATTAGATTTTCACACTTCCTTCTCAGTAATGTGCATTTAGCATCTCTGCAATTTGTATAAACTCTAAAAATTATCACACTGAGAGGCCTTCTATGCCCTCAGCACCATGATGAATGCATGGTGACTCCCTTAACCTAAGTAGTTTGTTTTTATCATGGGAAAACAGGTTCATAGCCCAGCACCAAAAGATCATTTGCTCCCTTATTGGGCCACTGGAGGCCCCTAGAATTAATGCTGAGTGGAGGGAGAAAGTAACCTTAAAGAGGAAACAGCAAGTCCAGAAATATGTTTCCAGTGAAACCATGGGCCTTATAAAAAAAATTGGGAAAAAAAAGGTAAAATTTGTCCTCTTCTGTGCTGAAGTCTGTGGTTTTTTAAATATCAAATAAATCCACAGAGCAGTACAGAAGACAGAAATCCACTATGGCCAAGATTGAAATATTCTAAAATTTGACTTCCTTTGGAGTTGAAACAAAGGACAAAAAACCTCTGAAATGATCCACAAGAGGGAAAATCTAAAAATATTTCAGGTATTTAGATACAGGAACAGCAAATAGAAAATAAACAAAACATTTCAAAAACTTCAAGTGCTCTGTTCCAGAAAAGAAACATCAAATCTCATTATTTTTCCTTTATCATGGAAAATCAGGGCAATGCAGTATTGTGAGTTACTCTACTCAGATGGAAAATGATCAAAGGTTTTTGCTACAGCTCTGCTTATCAGGTGTTTAAAGCAGCCTCACTGATGCCCTTTGCCTTTCTGAGCAGGATGCTCTGGACTGAGAGGCCAAAGCAGCAGGGTGAACTTTTCCTTTTGGTGAGCCAGAGGACACCAAGGTGTGTGCCCAGGGAGAGTTGGTGCCCTGCAGACAGGGGAGGTGGATTCCTGTTGGAACCCAGGACATCCCTCTGGCCGTCCTGAATGGCCAAGACCCCTGCCAGGGGGCTCAGAGACCCTGGCACAGAGCCCAAGATGCCTGTGGTTTTGATTATGACCCGTGGAGCAAGTTACCAACCTTAGATGAAGATATGCAAGCCACGACAGTTTAAGCAGAATGATAGTGAATTTATCATGGGGTGAAAAAGTAGATTTCGGGGTTTTTAGAATGGGGGTTCAGGGGGAAAGATGGAGGAATCTGGGCGTGTCCAACCTTTCTCCTTCTTCTTCTTCTTGGCCTCCATCTTCTGCTGCGATGTTGGCACTTTTACATGGGTTTAGAGGAGAAGCTCACTGTCTAACATAGATGATAGATATTGAAAAGTAATTGTAAACATTGCACACATAGTTTTCAGTATAAAAAGATAACACCACCACGGGGGCAGGCAGAGTGCAGGACAGGAGAAAAAATTTCATAGATAAGGAACAATAAACAACCTTGAGACCGAGAAATGAAGAGCTCTGACTCCTTCTTCGAGCACTGGGCTGGGAAAAGAGACTTTTTAACTTTTCTTGGGGTCACTCTGAGCAGCGAGAGACCCCGAGAGATTCCCCCCAACAGCAGCTGAACCCCCTGGCCAGGCCTGGGCGTGCGCGGGACAAAGGAGAACAAGCTGGAGCCCGGCCGGGAGCGCTTTGCCAGAGCTGCTTGCCAGAGGGAAATCCCAAAAGACTGTGGCCTGGAGCCAAGGATGTCAGGACAGGGAATTAAAGAAGTCCATCTAAAGTTGACTGAATTTCCTTCTCCTCTAATTGCTGTGCAGCGTCCTCAGGACTGATGGGGTCTTTCTGTGGAACAGATGTCAGGATAAGGAGTGGAGCTCCTTTGGAAAAACCCAGGAGAATGGAAAGAAGTATTTGTGGGGGTTTCTTGTCCTCAACACAAGCCACTCCTTGCTTTAATGAAAAATGACCACACAAACCACTGTTTCCACACAAAAAAATGCCAGTGCAGCTAAGTGACATATATGAGCAGGAGCACCACATAAGGACTTAGGAAAGATTTGGTGCCAAGATGGACACCAAGCAGCTAGTTTGGGACCATAAAACAGGACTGGATTTTCCACAGAGTGGGAAAGGACCCAGACAATACAAGTAATTTCTAATCTGGGAAAGTACAAAAACCAGAGAGTTTGGTATCCACAGTTCACACCAGGACTTGGCCCCCTTTGCTCAAAAAAAGCCCTAGAGATACTCAAACAGAAAAAAATGAGAGAGGGAGATCAACCAAAACCAATTAGCAGACTCCAGCCAGAAGGCAGAATTATCCCTGCCATTACTGGCATGCTGAATTTCAGCTGCAGATGAAGGCTGGAAACTTTGACAGTAGGAGAAAATCAGCTTCAGGGGTTCCAACAGGCAGGTCCCAAACCACATAGTTAGATTTATTTAACAAACAAAATACACTACAAACTAGCATTTTCTCTTATCACTGTTAAGTGGGGATTTGGGGATTTTCCAGTTTGTTTTTTTTTAACTCTTTGTAGTTTCCCAAAAAATTCCAGGGTAGACACTGAATTTCTTAGTGAATATATAGCCTCCAGTAAGCTTGTTTCTCCCATTCACCTTTCACAAGCCCTGGAGCAGCTGAATATTCTTTTTTTAAAGTTAATTGAGTTGGACTGAATGAGCAAGATGTCAGTCAGCAAAGCATCAGCATGTTCTCAGGGCTCAAAGATCCAGAGGGGTGGGGCAGAAATGAAGAGTTGAAAAGGATGTGATATATCCATCCCCAGGACTCAACAGATCACTTCCATTAGATACTTCCATGGTCAGTTATCCATGCTCATGTATTTGTGTGGGCAGACACCAGTCCCCTTTCTCAAGATGCAGAGCAAGTAGTAATCCCAAAATAGCTCCACTGACATCCTAAAGATCTCTCCACGAGTAAGGTACAACCCAGTGAGAGCAAGGACACCAAAGATAGCCTATAGCAAGTCTGTAGCTCTCCTATCCTGAATTGATTTATTAATTTCTTCTGTGCTGGTGATTATAAAGAGGGGGAAGGGGGTGAGGAGACAGAGACAAGGCCCTTGTGTGCAATGAAATTAAATGCACAGCAGCAGCCATCATTAATGATGCATTATGGAGTAACAAAGGGAGCCTGGCTGATTGACACTCCCTAACAAGTTGTGTATAATAAACACTTCTCTCTAAACAGAAGGTTCCTGATTATGGGATATGTTCCCCCTCATGTTAATGATGATGTTTATTGTCATAAATGCACCCCACTTGAAAGGGGACTGGCACCCAAAATAAAAGGAGGATTGACTGGGAGATGCTTGACTGAAGAAGCCACGAGGCCACCTTGCTGAGGTCTGTGCAGAGCAAAATGCACAAGGCTGAAAAGTCATCCAGGAAAATAAATGACTGCAAAACAAGTATGAAGACCAGGGGCATGGATGCTCAGGATTTAGCTTCCTCAGAACAGAAATCTGGACTCAATTTTTATGATCTTCTCTAAATAGGTAAGTATTAGTGTAGAACCTTGGTTCTACAGCACATAAACTTCTACATAGAGCACAGAGGCTGCCTGGGGAACCTGCCTGGGGGTGCAGGCAGCCCTGCTCACCCACACACTCGGAGGAGCACCCTGCCATGGGAGACAGGCTGCTTTCCTTCTCAGCACCAGCCTGGCTCAGGGCTTGACCTGGAGCATCAGCACTTAACCAGGACTGCCCACTCCAAACTGGTGGGGATCCAACCAGTTCATGCTGACACATTCCTGTCCCCCAGGATCTCACTTGCTCTCAACAGCTCGTCTTTCTCTCCCCTGATAACTCTTAGTGCAATCACTGTCATCTCCTTCCCTCATCCCTCTACCAGTACTCACTCCTTCCATTTGACCCTAATGATTAGAGGCTGCTAAGAGCTTGTGAGAGTCCATGGGTGACAGACCACAAGCCACTACTGGTTGGGGTCAAGCCACAGCCCCTCAAGCAGGTGGAGTCCAACCCAAGGGCTGTAGGGTCCTTGCAGGACCAGAACACATTCCAGGCCACTCAAGGCATGTAGAGCCACACCAGTTCAGATTTTCCAAACCCTGTCTCACTAGCAGAGAATTTATCTCCAATAGAAACAGGGTCATCTAAATGAGGGACAGAATTCTCTTAAAGGGAGGGTGAACTTCATTGCAGGGTTTGAACACCTTTTGCTCCTCAGGACTGAATCCAAAATGAAACGGGATGAAAGGACCCAAGCTCAAGAGAAGCAGAGGGATTATTCCTAACCAGAAATGTTCACATTCAGAAATGCATCTGAGCAAGTATCCCAAACAAGCCCATTTCCAGAGGTTAGTCCCTGGAGCATGTCATGTAGAAGGCTGCTGGCAGACATTGAACAGAGGGTGTAAACTCTGAGTTTCCCAGACAGCAATTAGAAGAGAAAGGCAGGAAATTTGCAGATCTGTAATTAATGCCAGTGAGAAGTCAGAACAGAGGGTGACATAACCACAGCTAATTACAACTAGGGGGAAGGGCAGGACTAATCGTTATCCTGACCCTGTGATCCATATCTGCCTTGCTTCAATTGTGCTGCTGGCCAGACTTCCCAGGATCAGCGTGATTCCCATGGCATGTTTTGGGCTCTGTTCATGCCAAGCGCGTGTGAGGCCAGACTCCCATATATTTTACACAGCTATTTAAAAAGAAGAGTAGTCAGTAAGGAGTCTGGGGACAGATCATAGGGCTGCCCATGGGTCTTGCAGCAAGACAGTCCCTTAAAGCTTCTGCTGTAAGAAGATCCTCTGAGGCACAGAGGAGCTGCCAGCCCTGACCTCTCTTCCCCTTCCCGCATTTAACTGCCCAAATCCCTTTTTCCACACCCACCCCAGAGCTGGCAGCACTCCAGCAGTCAGAAATAAGTAGACATCTGGCACCAAATGCGAGTGAAGCACTTCTGCACTCCTTGTGCCAAGACAATTCTCCCCAGGCTGTCACCATCGGTGGCCTGGAAGCTGCTATTTCCACATGCACACAGGGGATGGATGGCAGGGCTCTACAGCTCATTGCAATAGATGGGGAGATGGGTCACAGAGCAAGAAAACCCAGAAAAAGCAGGAGCTGCTTAGAGAAGGGCAGCTCTCATCTACCAGCCAGCCATGGGAAGACACTGTTGATACATCTTCTTGTCCTGATGCCATCAGTGTTCTGGGATGAGCCCATGAAAGGAGCTCTGTGTCACCATAGGAAAAAGTCAAAGGTATGTTCTGATCTGAAAAGCAATTGTTTGGTCACTAAAACTTCAGAGTACCAAATTTTCAGCCATGATCTTCAGCTGCCCCATGCAGCCATTGCAGCTGATCCTCACAATCTGTTTAATCCTCTGACTCAGTGGCATTTAGCTCTCCCACTGCCATGCAAAAGGATACCAGAAGACTGACAAGTGGTCTGCAAAAATGCAACATTACAGCAAAAAAGTCCCTCTGAAACAGGAACTGAAACAAGGCAGCCAGCATACTGCAGCTTGTGCCCTCCACCACCCTGCAGAGACATGCAACCACTCTGCCATGGAAAGGAAATGATTTCCAAAGTGGTTTGAGTGAAATGGCATATTGGTAGAGGGAGCTGTCAGTTCCAAAGAAAACTCAACACGTCAAAAATTACCCAGACAGAAAAAGAAAAGCTATATCCAGAGGAAAGGAAAGGGAAGGGAAAGTTGCATCGTCTTGGTTTTATTAAGATTGTTCTTTATAGAAAACATGACGTTAGTATTTGGAGTCAAGATTTTGGCATTGCATGAAAGCAACAGGCCCAGAAGCAGAGAAAGCAGCCAGTTTCTGATGAACTCTTCAGGGTGAATCCAGTGCAGCATAAAGAAAGGAAGCCCACCACACAGAATTTTACTTTGAGTCTTGATACAGGAGGTGTTAATAGCACACAGAAAGTATTTTTAAATGCTTTTCTAAATTGTTGTGTCAATGAAGCACCCCTGCCAAAAATGTTTAACTATTATATCGAAATATTGTCAGAGATGGCACATATTATATGCTAGTGAAAATTTCTTGGTAGCATTTAGCTCTGCTTCAATAATGCTTCAAAGATTAGAAACATGATGGAAATCTACAGCGTGACTTCAAAGTAAGATATCAGTCAGTTTATACAGAAAACCACAGAATCAGACCTGTAATACCTAACTGCTAGTCTGCAAAGGTTCATTACAAATTCCTTTTAAAATCTTGCTCACATCCTTCTCCCCTTTCCCTATTCTTGTTTTCAAAAAGACTGCAGGAATCCCCTGGATTAAGGGAAAACTCACAGTCCAGTAGCATGCAATATTCAGTCAGTCCTAAGGCTATTACAGCATGCTGCTCCCATGCAGAGATAAGCAGTGAGTTAGAAAAATATCTGAGCAGTTCCAAACATCAAGATGATTTCACACCTCAATGGAAAATGTGCAGGCTAATATTGCAGCAGTCATTATGGCATTCAGCATACAGTCATGCTAAAATCCACAGAAGAATATAACTACATTCCTTCACAGGATTAGAAGACTGATCCATATACCACTGAAACCAATAAGATTTTTTCCCATTAAGTGGGAACTGGGCTGGATCCTATAAAACATTTATTCAGTGAGCTTTCACAAGACACAGAAGTGCAGAACAGCTCCACTGTCAATACCAAGATACACCAGCATACAGTGATTTGTAATGCACACTGCGTGTGCTTATTTTCTTTCCTGCTAGAAGGGAAGAGCTGATCACAGAATGGGGTAGGTAATGAGGTAACATAGCTGGGTACTGCAAATAATAAACAGGAATAAATACATGAACTCATGACTTTCTAAAGAATAAAGCTAAGGTAAAATCAATAGCACCACTTTTGCATATGCCAGAAAGGTCATGCATGCAGCTTTTGAGGACAGCCACATGCTAATGTGATGCTTTAAAAGAGAGTTTAGATGATATATATAAGCAGCCCTAGCAGAATTCAACAGTTCTTAAAGAGCTTTAAGTGGCACGTTTTTGTGGTGCATAGAGTAGTATTTTATGACCTGTGAGCACACAGGCTTCTGAAGTCACAGAAACACACGAAGGCAGCCTAACGCATATGTATGGCCTTAAAAATCAGCCCAGCCATCTGTGTCACCTGCTGCTGGAGGTGAAGAAGCTGACCCAGTGTGTGTTTGAAAGTCTCACTCAAAGCCCTGTGCTAAGGCGACAGGGGCAGAGTGAGGCTGAGGCATCAGAAATAGAACTGGAATCGGAACCCAGCAACATTTTGTGTATGTGTGTGTGTGAAGAGTTGGGTGGGAGGAAAAAAGCCATCACTGAATATTGTCAGGAGGCTTTTCCCTTACAATCCTGGCCAAAAGATATCCAACTGCAGCAGATTTCCATGTGGGAAGTCTATTTCCATCCTGAGGTTTTACAGAATGGGCACCAGAGCCTGGACCTCCTGCCATGGAAAGAGCCATTTCAACAGAAATCTAATGAATGGCTGATGATATTCCTGTCTACTAATAAGTATTGGATAAAACTGATGAAAATCAATTAGTAGAGAGGATAGTGGGTGAAGGAGGGGGAAGGTAGAGAAACATACAAGCAATCAGGCCCACAAACTAAGAGCTGTTCATGTTTGGACATAATGTTCATTCCAGCAAAACAAGCTTTGTCAATTACATGTTTTGGATCCAAATCCTTAAGGAAGACTGTGTCTGTTACAGAGCACATCCCTGTCTGGTCTCAGAGAGAGGGATCTGTGGGTACAAACCACCCATTCAGACACTGGTCAAATAGCAGTATTACCTCTCTGTTAGCAGAACTCTTGAGTTCCTTATCCAAACCCCTTAAAAAGAGTGTCTGAAAAGGGGGTGGATAATATACTTTAAATTCCACTGCTATGAGTAAGGGTTGTTTAAGAAGCCAGAAAACATGCATTTATCTCTTTAACATACTTGGAGACTCTTTTAGTCAAAATGCTGGAGACAAGGGCTCAGCAAATTAAGAAGGAATGAGAAGGTATCTAGCTGCAAAATACAATGGCAGCCACACCAAAGAAGCTCACACATGTGAAAAAGCCAAGCAGCTGATCTATCTGCACAACTGAACAGTTGTGCCTTTTATTTTTAAACACTGTTATTGCTCATGATACTTGCATCTACTTTTCCTCTCTCACCCACACTGGGGCAGCTGCCCTGCTTGTGTGAAAAAGGAACTCGTGAGCTCCAGCACTCATTAGGGTGATGCCTCACACAAGCAGGCTCTGGCTGGGATGCCAGTGCGACAAGTCTGTGCGAAAGGCAGAAATGACAGGGTGGGAGAGGCCTCATGGCAAAGAAAGAGTAAGTGTTCAACAACACTGGAATAACAATCCTGGGTCATTTCATCCACCATGGACTGTCTGACAGTGACAAGGAGGAGAAACTTCAGGGGCAAGTGTGAGAGGGCAGAGTAGCCTCCAGCAATACCTCCTCTGACACACCTTCCCTGGCTTTCAGCAGTGCGTGGCTTAGAGGTTCCTGCATGCAGCCTTGTAAATGCTAAATAGTCACTTTTACAAACAAATTGTCTATGAATTTGCACAACTCCTTTTATACCCGTTTGTATTTTAAACTTCATGTGTCATGGGGCAACAAGCTCCATGCTGCAACTCTGGGTCATGAGAAATGCTTGCATTCCAGTGGCCACCCGCTACGTTTATTGGTGCCTGTAATTCTTCTGCAGAGTGGAAGACAATCAAAATTCATATCATATCACCCTTTCCACCCCATTCACTGTCATTCCTTTCAGGGGAAGAAGGAGTTAAGCACATAGGGGAGAGTCTTTCTGGATTGCAGTCACAAATGCCATGAGTCAGTTCATTATTCTAAGCAGTTTCTTTCCTAAAGGAGTATCTTAACAGTTTGGGCTGCTCTATGGCTGCTTTATAAGGAAGAGAAAGATCACATTCTGATCCAGGCCTGATGATCAGAAAAAAATCTTCACTACCAGGCAATGACAAGTCTGGGCAGAATGTTTCTGTAAATGGTATGAGTATTATCAGTCCAGACAAGTCCTACTGCAGAACAGAGACTGGGGCAAAGGGAGGAAGGCACCAGGGCACACACATCCCTTCTGGCACTACTGGCTAACAAACCCTGCTCCAGGGGAGAGAACTGACAAACTATGTCTGGCTTGTGCATTGCTAAATTAAAGCTGATGTATGGGAAATTTGTAAGAGCTGTAATAGAAGAATGTTGTTGAGACTAAAGGGAAGATATGGAAATTTGATAGCAAAACCCACTTTCCCTGTCCATCCCACCCTGCTATGTATCTGTCAGACTAGAGCTACAATCCCCTCAGAGAAGAAGCAACTGCCTACTGAGCCCACCCTTCTGCCTGTAAAGCCAGCTGTCTGGTTGCTTCAGGAGAGGATGAAAGACTCTGAGGTTCCTCCTAACTGTGCTACCACAAGAAGAGGATTATTCTTCAGAGCCTGTGGGGTGGCACTCCCCAGAAGCTGCTTCCATCCTGGATCCCAGGCAGCCTGACAGCAGCACTGAGCACCAGTGTCCTCCAAAGCAGTGCCCACAGCTCTGTGGTTCCCTACACAGTGGCTGAACCTTATGCTTTGTTGAGGAGAGCAGCTACTCACACTCCTGAGGAAACATCTGCCAGGGGTCTCACAGGGGAATCTGGGGCCAAGCTCCCAAGCTAGACTCCACTCCCAACTAGAGAGGTCTGGGCCAGACAGCAGCTTCCAGGACACTACTGATACCCTTTGCTTGCTCTCCCTAGGAGCACCACATGGATCTGCACCAAGCTCTGTCTTGAAAGGCAATGAGAAAGGAGAGCAGTGTTGCATAGAGATTTCACTTCCATGAAGTCAGCAGCATCATGAGTTATTCAAAGCAACTTTTCCATCCAGGACATTTCAGGCCCAAGGCTAGCACTTCACAAAAGGACAAAGGAGAACAATACTTCACAGGTTCTTTCTCCAGCCTTTTCTTTCAAGAGTTCTCTAAGTCCCAGCACACAGTAGAGTCCAGCCTTACCAGTGTTGCATACAAATATTAATTATTAACTCGGTACTGTCCAGATAGAGGAAAGAAGGAATAAGTCTAGCCCTGCTACCTTGCTCAACTTCACCCTCTATGCACTGTTGTGATGTGGTGCGCTCTCTTGCCTTAATGTTATGTCATCAGTTACAGTTTAGGGAGGTATTTGGGGGCCTCCTGTAGCCCTTTCTCACCTAAATTACATATGTTCTATGGTTTATAGCCACAAATTAGAGAACCCCATGACTTTAAATATTTCATCATGCTCCAGTGCTGCCTACAGTAACAAAATCCCTATTTCTCCTCCACTGTGTTGGCTTGCAAACTTGCTCCTTGCATCACCACACAAAGCCATCTTTCTTCTCTTTAGCAGCTGCCTGCTTGTTACCTTTGGTTAAGGCAGAACCATTCCCACTCTGAACAAACATTCCAGGCTTAAAGACCTTATACCAGCTCTCAGCCCTTCTCTGAGAGCTCCTTGCTAGCTATGGGGGAATGCCATGTAAGAATTCAGAGAAGACTCGATATCCACAGCTGAAGAATGTCCCTCATCAACCTTACCAGTGCATGCCACAACCACTGCTTTATGCCTTAAGACATTTCTAAGGACCTGGAAAGGCTCATAAGGAACCATCTACCCCTGCCTTCTGTGGCTGAGTTCATAGAAGCGTTTTTGGCCACATTTTATTAGTTTGAGAAAAATATATCACCCCCTTGGCATTTTTTAACAGGCTTTTGTTTCCAGATATGACACTTAGAGGGAAACCTAATCTTCATGCAGGCACCTGCTGACACTCAGGAGGACTCAGAGGCAGTAGATGTGTGCAGTCTCATCTTTTACTTCCACACAGTGTCCCAGGCTGGACAGAAAGCAGCTCAGCCAGCCAGGAGCACAGCCACTTAAACCCATTAGAGGGGTCTTTGCTGTGACTAAGCAGCACAATGAGATTAGGCAGGAGGAGTGGGGGATGGGGAGGACCCTGCAGCTCTGTGTTCCAGACACACAAGATTTTAAGCATTACGCATAACAAGAGCAAAGCGTGGATGGGAGGCAGGGCACAGGATAATTTTTTTTATCTGCAGGACTCTTGTTTAGTTTGCTGCAGCCGTGATCACGGTGATACACAGGCAGTGAAGGGCCCATCCAGGAGACCAGAGCACAGTATCTGGGTCAGTCCAGCTGAGGTGCCTACCCTGAGGCAAGGGGACAGCGTGGCTACCACAGAGATTTGTCTCCTCTTTGAAAGGGGCACAAAGGGATTCTGAGTCTCCTGGATTTAAACCCTGGCAGAGGTCAGTGCCAGCTTCTTTTCAATATCTCCTAAGAAGGTCAACGTGCCCCCTCAGTACTCAAAACGATTAACAACCACTTGAACAGCACCAATATCTTCTCCTCCTCTCCCCTAGTTTTATTACTAAGCAAGTCTGTGAGTGGGTTCAAAGGAACAGATGTCTTCATTGTGCCTTCCCTCTCCTTTTGCTCACAGGAAGAGGTGGAGCAGAGAGAAATTAGTTTCCTCCAAATAATATTTTTTGCTTACTCTATCCTCTCTACTATTCAGTAGTTACAGAGCTAGGGAGGAAACTGCAAACTTCTGATATTTAAGCAACTTATTCAGAGTGTGACTAAAAACTTTCACACTTGGAATACATGAAATCGCCTCTTTATCCAAATATCCCATGCTTTAATTCCAAATCTTTGTCGTAAATGTAATAAAAACTTGGTAAATACATTTTGTTTCATTTTGTATCCAGCTGGAATTTGGTTTGTGGTTTTTCACCTGTCAAGGCACACCTCAGTTTGCAATATGCAGCATTTTCCTGCCTAGGACCAAAGCATGCATGCACTCTGAGTGAAATTCCAGGGGCTGCAAAGTACTCTATGATTAAATAGAACTTGGCAACAACACAAAAGCACTACTAACCCAGCCCCTACTGCAAGCTCTTCCATCAGCATCACCAAAAAATGCAAGAGATGCAACTGAATTGCCATTAAAGCCCTGCAGCATGAGCCCGGTCTCTTTGCCACTTGGTGCCGCCTTTCCCCCAGACACAGGCAAAGGTAGGAAAGAGCCTTCCTGGAAAAAAAGTAAAAGAACCTTGGCAAGATTTTGCTGACAGAGCCTGCCCTTACTAACCTGAAAGGACATCAAGCCTCCTGCTTTGAAAGCACCAGCCCCTGCACTTTGAGCTGCATGAAAATCTCCGGTGGCTGGACAGAGAACAGACATTTTAAACACAAAAGAAGCCACAGCACAGCTGGGACCCCAACTGCTTTATTTAATAATTACATAGAAAGAGGCATGGCAGAGAGTGCAAACACTGTCCCCTCCCCAGGCAGCTCCAGAGCGTGGGGAGCAGCACCCACTGTTCCAAGGACCACCATGTCCCACGGAATACCAGGGTCAGCTACAATAGTGTGCACTAGCCCAAGCCTGCCACACTTGACCTCTTCCAAATTACCAGGAGCTGTAGCAGTGGCATTGGGTAGAGACTGCTTTTTTGGCTGCTCTGCTCACTGCCACAAGAGATCTGGTTTATAGACCACAGTCAAGAACCAAACAGCAATAAGGAGCTATCCTAATTTCTCATGGACGGTAGATAGGGTTGCTAAACCTTAGAGTGTGCTCCCAGGGGACAGATACTGAGAGAAACGATTGTGCCAAGCTGTGAACTGCTTTCCCATGGGACCAGAAAGACAACTCTGAGTTTCTCATCTCCACCCCCTCCTGACTCAGCAATTGCAGGAAAGAAAACACAGTTCTTCCTATAGTTCTCTTTATTAAGGCAGAATGTAGTATATATTTCAGTAGAAGACTGACAGCTAAAGTTTTTTCTGGGAACATGAAGAGAAGACAATGCCCACCATCCCCTGTAGACATTTCCCTCCTTTGATCCATCCATGAGTGAGGCCACTAGTAATCCCATGTTCTGGCTGGTGGAGGCTTGGATGCTGCTGGTACCCTGCAAACATTTTGCACAAATGTCTTCTCTGACAGTCCCAGACACAAGACTATAGACTCCACATTCCCCATGCCAAGACTTGCTACACTGTATTCCCCATAAATGCCCTGTGTGCAATAAAACCAGGTCTTGTTCAGCAGCTGTGATTAACACTTCCCTATTATGGGTTACAAAATAACCAGTTTCTCCTCCTTGGGCTAAACTCCGCAGGCACCACCATCAGAACACCTCCCTTGGACTTCATCCTGGTACAAACATTTACCCAGCTTTAGGGTTAAAGTGCTCCAATTTACAACGGCAGCAGGAAAGTCCAAGGAGCCGTGCTGGTAAGGCATGTGGACTGAATTTGATTAAGCACTTCTGCTCATTCTCTGCACTCCTCAGTCTACATATAAGCAAGTTTTAAACAAACAAATGTGTGTTTACTGTGCCAGACTTTCAGACAACTGCCCAGTCCCATCTCTGGCATGTTTCTATGTATACATACAGCCTTAGAAAAGCTCATTCCAGTGACTTTCTGGGAGACTGCCAAGTGTGACTGCAAAGGGAAAAATAGGTGAGCTAATCACATTCCTATTCATGAAAACAGAATTTTCTCCATCTCAGCAGAAGGTGGAAGGAAATACATTTGGCCAAAGGACCCCAGTGATCTCTGTGCTGATGGCATTTAACTAAAGAGGAACACTTGCAGTGGGAGAAGCACACATGGGCTGCGTGTAAGCACCTGCACACATTAACCAAGCCTACCACAAATGCATTTCTGTACCCCTTTCAGGCTCCCAGGCTGGCAGCACCCAGTCTGGACACACATTGCCCATGCCTCCCTGGCCTCATGGCCCAAGATTCCTGTGTGCACCCCTCATCCCATCACTCTGTTAGACCTTTGCACATCAAAGGGAACTGTACCTGACACAGCTGCAGTTACAGACAAGGAGGGCAGAGCTAGTCCAGCACCTTCAATCAAGTTATTCCTTCTCTCAACCCATCTACCAGCTGAGAGTTCTGTTTTGGCACCAGTCTTAGCTGAATCATCTAGCAATATAAGCTACATCTGTTCCACATGCATGATCTGGAAAACATCTTTTCTTTAGTAATTTCACAGGAGGAGAAGGCAAAATTGATAGCAGCTTGGCGTATGGCCTTGAGCATGCTGCACACCAAGGCAATCAGCTTTTCTAGTCCCAATTGCAAAAGGGAAATCAATCCAGCTGATTCTTCATAACTCACTCAACCACCTCAATTATTACTAGAGACAGTGAGCAAACCCCTGCCAAACCCCTCAAAAGAGGAACCTCCAGAAACAAGACAAACATTGAGAGACTGTTAGCAGGGATTTTTGCTGAGATGCCAAGAGAAAAGAACAAAACACCAAGCAACCAAGTCCAGTCAATGGTTAATACAGCCCAATGCAAGTGAAAGTTAACAAAGCAGCAGAAGGCACAAGACTACTTAAAATGCTTCTGCTACTTATATCCTGAAAACATGTCAAAGCAAAGGTTGCAGTTTTCAATTGGTCTTTACACAGACTGGAGTACAAAGGGGCTCTGTCCCCAACCAAGAAGCCCTAGAGGTACTGGCAATATAAACCAAAACTCTCTATTTCAGCATGAAAAGCTGGTTTTAGTGCAACATTTTAGTATTACTGCCTACCATTAACCTGACCATTGTGGGATGGCTCTGCTGGATGTATCAGGTGAAATAGTACTGCTGGTTCATTCCCTGCCAAGACATCATCAGATACTGTGGATGCTTCACTGACCACTGCACCAGGAGCCACATGAAGATGTCTGTCAGCAGGTTCCTCTTCCAGGACAGAAATCTTGAGTAGCAAAGCCAGCTATTATGCTGCCTCTTTTCTGAAGCCTGCCATTTGCCAATCTGGCAAGTACAACCTTGTCTGCAGTAATCATAATGTGTATGCATCCTCTGGTGTACAGAAGAAAAAAATAAAGAGATGGAGGAACCCAAGCTCCTAGCAGATTACACAGCACCACCAGGCACACCATTCTAGATCAGTGTCTGAACTCCAGCTCTTTAAAGGGCAGATTACAAATACTTGCTGCACTGGGACAGAAAAAAAAAATTTAAAAAATAGGAAGGATTTAATGGCTCTGCTCACTCACAGTCCTTGAAAAAACACTGCAAAGAGTTAAGCAGAAGTTAATGTAAAGCTTAAGTTTTGCCCTCATCAACCTTGGCTGCATGTTTTCAGTGCCAAGGAAGACACTGTAAGAGTTGGAAGAAAAATAAAGTGAGAACGGGCAGATAAGGGGATTTCACGGTGATCCAAGCCAAGCACTGCTGTCTTGTACTGTCCTTGAAAAGAAGTGAGAGATCTTTTTGTAGAGAGCACCAGAAGTACAAAATCAATATGTCTAGGAGCATTTTAGGTTGCAAAGGCCACATTATGACCTGAATAATAAAAAAAAAAATCATCTCTCTTTTTCTCTTGGGCACTAAAAACAACTAAGCAAACTTGCAAAAAAGACTCAAACCTTTCATGCACTTTCCTTCTCTCTCCTCAAACCCCATTTCAGTATCTCCTAGATCTAGCCTTCCCTCATGGCAAGACAGCACAAAGAAGTGTTTGGGTTTTTTACTTATATAGTGCTTAAGTGTAGAGAAAACTGAGTCAGTCTGGACTGGAAACAAAATGTGTTGTAAACTACTGTGAGTGATTAAAATTACTCTAAGAACGGTCTTAAAAAATATAAACAGGATATACAACAACTGGTTTCAAAGGTAAGCTGCAAATGAGAATCCATAGCACCATTTTGAAGCTCACTTCAAGGTGCTGAGGATTCACACTAGGAAGACTGTGACATGGTCAGGTCCTCCATTGTGTGCATCTGCCTTCTCAACCCTTTACTGTCATGAGTGGAGACTTCAGTTTGTCTCACTGCTTGGAAAAGTACACTTCACAAACCTAAAAACCTGTCAAGAAATGTAGGAACAATTGCTCCATTTGCTGTGCTTCCATAAAAACCCTGTATAAATCAAGATGCTGGGGACATGAAAAGCTGAATCAAATACTGAAAAAACACCATACATTATACTGATTTAGAAGAGGAAAAAATTCAGTCCCAACCTTAAATACATCACAGTGGAAAGAATTGCATCAGAACATGTGAAAGGAGACAAACCCCTCTCTGTTACAAATTGGAGCTAAACCTAAAGCACTGGAAAAAACAGAACTTCCTCTTTGTTTCCAAATACATTTTCCTCTTTTGAAATTCTACTTTCATTTGTTCAAGATTCTTTATAAAATGGGAGAAGCTAGAAACAAATGTCATTTTTCCTTAGAAGAATAAAACTGAAACTAAACCTCCACAAGCTGATCTATTCTCCAGAAATTAGGAATCTGTATGAAATGTCCTTGACCTGACAAAATCACAGTTTAGGAGAAGGCTACACAGCACCAAAGGAAAGTTGGACAAAAAAGAGTCTCTATGTCTTATGATACAGTGCATGTACATCCATGCACCACCAGTCAGCCAACTGTTTTCATAATTAAACTTTATTTGTGTCCAACAATTATCTTTCCCAATAGCCAAAACCAGTTATTTATGCCTAAAGAAATTTTGCTTCAAAATAGCCAAATGCAAAATTTGAAACATTGAAGAAAAGCAACAATATAATAGTTTGCAAGTTCGCCAGCTGAATGAGGAGATCAGCATTCTAGAATTATTATCATTTTATTACTGGAAAGAAAAGAGCTTTGCCTTTACAGAAAATCAGCACCATGCAGTTTGGACAGAAAGCAATCACACCTCTAGATGCACAGAGGAAAAGGAGGGAGGATGGGAGAGAGGGTGAAGCTTTTGTGCAACCCAACCCTGCCTATGAAATGGAAACAACTCACGTGTCTTCCCTGTAGGCTGAGGCTGGGTAAGTAAATATTCACTTCCCTGGCATGTGCACACAGATGCCACCAGGGAAGATGGAGCTACCTCTGTGTGGCAGAACATGCTTGGGGTGTGACAGCTTGGCTCTGTCAGGTGTAAATGCACTTCAGCTGTTCAGAGATCTTCACCTCCAAAGCAAACTCTAGTTGGGGTCAGCACTGCACATATACCTCATTTAAAAGTGCTTCTGGCAATTTACAGCTAAGGAAAATATGTGTGCTGAGAAAAACAGGTCATAAAAAATCCCAACACTATTAAATATAAATAAATGCCAGCAAAGTACACTTTGTGGCCACAGTAAGACCCTTAGGAATACTGAGACACTTCCTGACAGGTTGCTGGTAAGCACAGACTATTTTTCCCTCTCTCAGATAGCAAACAGGATCCAGCCCTCCCCACCACTTAAAATTCAATATTGCAAGAGACTGCAACTCCTCTGTACATCGGAAGCAATGGGGGAAGCGAACAAAGCTGCTTTACTTTCTCTAATCTTTCTCCCTTGTGTGCCTGCACCAGATGGTGCTGAGCTGCAGGTTGGAGAGAGATAATAAACCCAGAGGGGAAAAAAAAAAGATAATATTAGGTTATAAAACAGCTGACCTTCAAATATGACGTCAGCTGCTGTTTAATTGATGGGACGGGTCCAGACAGACAGACGCGTGCACCCTGGGATGCCCATATTCAGCAACTCCCTTTCTAATATGGGAAGAAGCCATACAGAGCACTGAGAAAATGGACTGCTCAACCTTTAGAGGTGTGAGAATGAGCAGAAGAAAAGTCAGAGTCTCCTTTGAACTTCAGACAGGCAGAACCACTTGTGGAAAGCATTCTTGCTGAAAGTGGTTTTGCTTAAACCCTGGTCCAGGATTACCAGTGTCTACTGATGATAGCCTGCCTTTCCCACCATAAGAGAGGTAAATAACCCCTGAGTTAGACAGCACAGATCTTCCAGAAGATGAAAATTATCAAATATTAGATGTTTTTAAGCTTTTGGCTACTCTGGTCCAGAAGATTGCTTCCAACTGCCATCGCTGCAGGCACTGCTATGAAGAGTGGTTTTAAATACCACATTAGGGACAGGAGTTATCCTGCTTCAGTCAAGCACAAGCTCTGGAAAACTCTACCACAGCATACTGTAAATTTTTGCAACCTTTTCTGATATGCTGATGTCAAACAATTCTTACCAGCCTAGTCTTGGATGACTATTTTCTATGATGTCCAGCTTTGGGTTAAAGCAAAACACACTAAATGGTACTCCTGCTGATGAAATGGAAAGCTAGGCTGCCATGAGGAAGATGGAGCAGTGTAAAGTGCATAGGCCTGAGAGTGGGAAGGCCTGGGTGGCTCTCTGCCTCCCCTGCAAATGCAGCACAGAAGGTGGCATCTCCTCCTCCCTGGCAAGGAAGACATCTCCTGCCCACCTGCCACAGCTGTCTTTGCATGTTCCTGAAAAGGGCTTTAAGGCTATTAATTGATTTAAGAAACATTAGATTCTGTTTTAGTGCTGCCACTGCTCTCTAGGCAAAGGTGACAAACAAGAGCCTCAGCTAGAACACTGTGCCTCTCGTGCACATCCTGGAGGAAGCATTTTGCCAGTCTCAAGAGAAATCTATGCAGAGACTCCCAGCAGCAAGGGACAAAGCCACATTGAGTGACAACACTGAACAGTTCAGTATTTATTAGACATGCACAAAAAATAAAATAGATTGTTGTAAGCAGCTCAGTGCTGAAGCACTGAATTCCAGTTTTCTTGCTGTGTCAAAGATACTTCAATCAGGAAGGAACAAAGCCAAGAGCAGAGACACTCAGTTCCTGTGTCCCAGCAGAGTGTCTGCACCCAGACACCAATACAAACATCCCTCAGTCACATCACAGCCGTACCAGGTCTGCCTGGCTCTGCTCTCTGGAGCCAGACAGATGCCTGGACACTGGCCAGCACACAGGTCCCTCACCATCATCATCCTGTGAACAGCCCTGTAACCCTCTGCTCTCAGAAACCAAAGGTTACTGGCAGAGAAAATGCCTTCCTAGGAACTCAGAAATTCTGCAGAGATTGGAATTGGGGCAGCAGTGATTTAATATCTACCATTAAAAGCAGTTTAAAATTTTATGGTCAGAGATAATAAATCCTATCCAGACATTTGCAGTTTGCAAGTCAGGCCATAGGCAGGGCAAAAATAGCTTTGCTGCAAGATGACCAGGAACAAATTTAACTGCATTTTATATACAGAACACAAGCCCTGCTTGTGATTGCTTCAAACCCTTCCTTTGTCCAGCACCTAGATGAGCAGATGCAGGGTCACAAAAGGAGGTGCTAAAGCAAACATTATTTGCCAGTTAAAATAGATGGGGCCAAGAAACAAGGAATAAGGCCGAACAATGCTGACCTGTAGTGCAAAGCTGGAGCATTATCTTCCTTGGTGCACAACAGAATAGCAGCAATCCTAAAAATAACCTTACATTTTCCTCCAGAATCACCCTGTGTTTTCATTTTGGTCCAGGCTGCTTCTCATAGTGCATGCAGGATCTCAAACAGCTTGAATCACTGCCTCGTTATCAAGTGTGGCACTGAATGCCTGCTGTGTGTAGGAATTCTGCATTAACACAGTTTGGATGAGACTCCAAGATGCACTGTTGAGATCTTTCAGAGATGCTGGTCACATGATTCTTCTGCCCTGCTGAGGACACAAATTGCTTTGCCTTCCTTTGTCAGCTGCTTTTCAAAGCAAATAGAAGGACCTTCAACAGTCAGACCCAGTCACCAGAAACAGGGATGGACTAAGGAGTGTCCTTGTTACCACATCTGCTACAAAACAAACCCACAGACTCCTGCTGCCTTGCTGAGTGAGACACACATGCAGCAAAAGGCACACAGTCCACAGAGCTGTGCACAAGGCCAAGCAGGTGGTGGGGCCTCTGTGCCCAGTTTCCTAACTTCCTCCCATATGGGTCAAGAGCAGACCTCCCACATCCTCCAACAGGAACTACTTAAGAGGCTGGAGGCTAAAGATGGAGTTGCATCAGCATGGAGGGGACATCAAAAGAGAGAGGTTTGCATCAGTGATACTGGCTCTACCTTCCCACTTCTCTTCCCTCCTTAGATCAATTGCCCCTGTAATTGTGAGCAATACAACACTGACTACAGTCTTTTCAATATTCCAGTCACTGAAGTTGTAATGCCTTAAAAACAAAGGAACTGGGAGAGGGGATGGTGAAGGGAGAGGATTGAAGCTGTGCTGTGTCAGGGAAAGGGAAGAGGCCTTTCTCCAGCTCTTTGATGTTGACTCCTGCTGTTCTAAATGGAACCTTACCCAGGAAAATAAATCTTTAGTTAAAGAATACTGCAAACCACAATGGGGTTTTATCCTAGCAATACCAACCCCACACCAGCTTCTAAATCTTAGTTGAACAGAGGGTGAGCAGCAGCAACACTGTGCTGAAATACGCATTCCTAAAATTCCCCAGCAAATGCAGGCACGCTCAGAGAAGGCAGCTTAGGGGTTATTAGCTGAGAATTCAGGTTCAGATGTTCCATGGGACAGAGGTCAGGGCAGAGATACAACCCCCTGGCTCTCCTGCACATTATTTGAAAATCTTCAAGTGTTCTCAGCACTCTCTGTCCTCTCACTACCCACCATTGCACAAAGCGCTTTTTGCTCGTGTTCCTTCAGTCTGTGCTGTCCCTGGGGCTGGAGATCCACACTGCAGCAGCTCCTGGAGATCTCACAGAAACAGCAGCCAGCAGCTCCCACCCTACCCCTGATAACCACTACATCCCTGTGACGAAGCAGAGTATTAATGCTGCAGAAATCAACAAGCCTGCTTGTTTCTTATTCCAAAGCGAAGACAAAGGTGGGGTTTGTTCAGCTAAGCAGAACAGCCAAGCCTTGCAAGGAGGGCAAAAGAACAAGTGGATAATTTTGATTTTAGTTTGGACCAAGTACCTTGAAACAGGATGGACATAGGAATATTTTCTGAAGAAAAGTTTAAAATTTGAAATGCAGAGGAAAAAATTCAAAATGCTCTACACCTGTTCAGTAACACTGCTCCTCTGGAGACAAAGGGGACTGGGAGGAGGGGATAACACGGAGGAAAAAATCCAGTGCTTCCAGCTTTTATTATCCTAACTTTAGAATAGAATGGAGTCACTAAACCTTTCTGAGTTTTAGAGCATAAGGAAAACAGAAACAAACATTTGATTTTTTGGGTATATTTTAGAAAAATATATGGCACACTAACACTTAAAAGCAAAGCTGGAAGGTTGCAGGGACATAGACAACAAAATTTGAGAGTAAAAGAAGGTCCCTAAATTCCACATATAACAATTGGAGGAAAAGAACTGTAAAGGGGGAGAATTAATTCCTATTATTTGGTAGAAGTTTTCTGATAAATCAGCTTGCTAATCAAATAACACAATCCTTTTTATTTAAAGTTATTCATTTACAGTGTGTAATAGGTACATTTTCAGCCTAAGACTCTGAGCTGCATTTGGCAGCTACAGTGCTAATGATTAACTGCTAAAATATCTTGCTCCTTCAGCTCACCAGCTCCCTTAAAATGTCTTGTGGCAGAAGCCCATGTGCTGTTTGACCAGGAAATCAGTTGTCTTGGAGACATCTTCACATGCTACAGCAGCTCAGTCAGTCACTTTGAGTGACACCACCCAGCAATCTGCACATTACCTTCAAACACAAAATGAGGATATCAAAGCCACTGAAAGAGAAATCATCACCTGCAAGAAACTTGCTGTTCTTCTCTCATGCACTGTTAGCTGAAGGAAGAGCTGTAGCAAGATGAGAGTTCTCACCTCAAAATGCTGCCTGCCTGCGTAATTAGGCCACTAAAAGGCTAATGGTGCTCCTGGTTCACTCAACCATTTATAGGAAAATTATACTCTGTGCTGGTCTAGCAGAATCAATTTCAGGTCAAACCTGCAGGCATCACTTCTAAACCAGAAGGTTACTATAAGATTAGACAAAGAGGAAATCCAGAAGTGTGACCACTAGCTATAACTAAATCTCTCAGATCAGAAAAAGAGTTACAACTGTAAAGCCATTCTGAAGTACCAGGCACCAATTTACAAAGACTACAAAACAGTTATTACTAAGGTAAACCACTAATCCCACGTTATATGACCTGATTAAATAAGATGCTTATCTTCTAGCCATCTGAATGGAATGCTAAAATGGTGCTATTCTTGGAAAGAAAATGTGGAACCAATCCTGCCCAGCTTGAAGATGCAGACAGGGATGCATCAAACTCCTCCCACCAGCTCTATACACATATGCAAAATACCAAGGCAGAAAACAAGACAAATGCCTGACAGATTAGATTCATGCCACTGCATATCTGGGACCCCAAACAACATGTTTGGGATTCAGGATTACAAATAATACGGCATAATGTCTTTAATTGCCTTCAAAACACCTCTCACGTGGCAATAGGCTTCTGTTGAGCTCTCTCCTGCCCCAAAAGACAAGCTGGTGGCCTAGCAGGTGCTGGACCTTGTGCATCAAAACCACCAAGCATCCTCAATTTTCTTCAGCACATGGTGCCATGATCCAACACAGCCAAAACTGACAGGGACTTATTCCCCTCCTAAGCCTTGAGGGCCACTGGAGATGGTGTGCCCCTAAGACCTTATGGAAGCACAGAAAGATGCTCTTAATGTAGCCACATCTTTGCTAACTCAATGCCTTCTGAAACCACAAATCTATTAACCTGGGTCTGCATATTTGCAGCACAAAACACAAAGAAAAGTCTCCTGCATATCTTTTTCATAGTATCACATATGACTTGGGAGTGCTCCAATTCCTGTTCAAACAGAGGTACATGCAAATGCTTAAAACCTTCAGGAAGAAAGACACAGGCCCTGTACAGAACAATCCTGCCAACAGCTCCAGTTAAGGGTAAAAAGAAAAGCTTTGTCCCAGCTGTAATAAAAGGTTCCCCTGGGCAGCAAGAAGAGTACTTTTGCTCACAGAATATGTGCATCTCAGCTGAATTAGTTAATGTGTGTTGAACACACTGAAAATTGTGAAGTGGTATATAAATGCTAAGGATTGTTATTTATTATTGTCTCAGTGCACAACAGCGGAAACCAGTGCCATTTACAGACACGAATTAAGAACAACAGGAGGTCTATCAACATGCTGTGGGTCTGGGGATTTTCTTCATTTGTCTCCCTCACTCCTGTATCCTTCAGACAGAAATCTTTTCCATAGGACTCCGACAGCCCTCGCCAAGCAGTGCTGGCCTTGGCCCAGTGAAGCCTGCCACACTGGAACAGCTCTGTTGGGAGGGGGTGAGACCTCCACATAGAATAAAACAAAGGCATACACACATTTTAAGGTAAAAAAAGAGTCACTTAAAAGAAGTTGAGAACTCAGTGACATTCACAACAATAGAGTGATTCAGACATATACAAGCAACGTCTTACAAGACTGGTCTCAGCATAAGAGCAGATTTTTAAACACTGAATTCTTTACCTGAATTTTTAAGAAGTAGTTTAGATAAAAAGATGATTCCAGATTTTTAGGATGAAGGAGTGAGAGGGTTTGTCTGCTTTCTAAATTAACTCATGAGTCCCCTAGTTCATAGCCAGGATTTAAGTTAAGAGGATCAAAATAATTTTTTAAACTTTGATTTTCCAGACTAACTCGTAACTTAACTCTGCAGCTCTGATAGTGTGAAAATAGTTCTGTTAAGTGCTTATAGAGCACATACAAATCTCTCCCCAAGACAATTAAAATACTGCACAGAAAGTCTTTCTTTGATGTTACAAGCCTGTGTCAAAGGGGTTGTTTTCACTGTAACATTGTTGCCTCAACTGTAAATTTTAGACATCCACAGACATTCACAGGATATTAAGAAAAAATGCAAGTTCGGGTTCAAACTTTTACAGACAACTTATTACATAATGCAAGCCTCTGAGAGATGCTCAATCAAATTGTAATGGTTCCTTTTTCTCAATAATGCACTTAGATGTGCATCACAGCTTGCTCATTGGAAAAAGACATGGGCATTTAATTCAGCTTGTCAGAGACACGCTGTGCTGGCAGAGACCTGCATTCCTCTTATTTTCCTCAAGTAACTGATTGCTTAGCACATGGTTGTCCTACTCTCTACGAAATACAGATATTTCAGCAACTCAAGCTTTAAGGGTCTTATATCAAGGGGCCAATATCAATACCTGATCTGCCATTCAGCACACTGTATTGCAAGTGTAAAAGATGAATTTCAAAGGCCCTGAAGTGTTGTTACAGTGACATTCCCTTCTCGATTTGCAGAGCTGCACATTTTTTGTTTAATACCATTAAACCAAAAGTTTATTTTAAACAGCAATTCACAGTTCATGCCAGAACAGAAGTAAGCTTTGCTTGTTGTATCTCAAGGACTAATTACTGCAGAGCAGTTTCTCAGCTATCCCTGCATACAGATTTGCATCCACACCCAGGATTCGGAATCACACAGAATGAAGAGGGGTGGGTTTCACAGAATCTGCTGAGTTGGAAGGGACCACGAGGATCATCAAGTCCAACTCCTGTCCCTGCTCAGCACCATGCCCAAGAGTCACACCATGTGCCTGAGAGCATTGCCCAAACTCTTCTTGAGCTCTGCCAGGCTGGTGCTGTGACCCCTGCCCTGGGGAGCCTGTTCCAGCCCAACCACCCTCTGGGGACAGAACCTTTTCCTAATATCAACCTAAACCTCTCCTGACACAGCTTCAGGCCACTCCCTCAGGTCCTGTCACTGTCAGCACAGAGAGGAGATCAGGGCCTGCCCCTCCTCTTCCCCTCAGGAGGAAGCTGTGACTGCAGAGTCTCCCTCAGCCTCCTCCAGGCTGAGCAGACCAAGTGCCCTCAGCTGCTCCAGTTTCCCCTCAAGCTCCTTCACCATTCACAGCCTCCTTTGGATGCTCTCTAATGGTTTGGTGTCTTTCTTACATTGTGGTGCCCCAAACTGCCCCAGCACTCAAGGTGAGGCTGCCCCAGAGCAGAACAGGACAATCCAATCCCCTCCCTTGCCAGGCAGGTGATGCTGTACCTGATGGTAAGGTAATTAGGTTGTTACCTTGTCATAAAAGAAAATCAGATTCAACAAGCAAGACTTTCATCTCATGAAGCTGTGCTGGCTGTGATCAATGACTGTGTTGTCTTCAAAGTGTTTTTCAATACCTCCCAGAATAATCTTCTCCATAACTTTACAAAGCACCAAAGTGAGACTGACAGGCCTGTAGTTTCTGGGGTCCTCTTTCTTGCCCTTCTTGAAAATCAGGAATGCTTGCCAGCTACCAGGCAGCTGGGACTTCTCTGGATTCCCAAGACCACTCAAAAGTCATTAAGAGAGGTTTTGTGATAACATCAACAGGTCTTTAAAAATTCTTGGATGAATCCTATCAGGCCACACAGATTTGTAAGATCCAACTGGAGCAGCAGATCCCACACAATTTCATGGCTGACTGGGAGTGATAGTTGTCTCAGTCATGGTCCTCCAGCTCAGGGCACTGAGACCCCCTGGGTCCATCATTCCCCATTCCAAACTAGTGTAAAGCTCTGTCAAGCACCACCTCTGGATCAACAGAATCACGCCTTGCTCTGATTGCTGGCAAAGGAAGAGGTGCACTGAGAAGGAAATGAGGGCATTTCCCTGCTGCTCACAGGACACCCCTTATTTCATCTAAAGCAGACAAATGTTAGCTCCTTTGTTTGCTCTCAACTCCAGATTCCTCAGTGTGCCAGACAATCCTGTACAATCATGCTCGAGAGCGGCAATGTACAAAAAAAGTTTACATGAATTAGTCACAAAGTACCTACAAGAGCTTGCAAGCTCATGCAAAATGCCCTCTAGAACAGGTTCCTGTTGCATTGAGCTAGGGACAGAGATTAGAGTTATCAGCTTTGACACTCAGCAGGAATGTGTCACAAAGGATTAAATCATTATTTCATGAAGTGTCAGCAAACGCAGCTTTCCTGCTGTTCTACCACTAACTTATACATTAATTAGTGAGGTACAAAACAAACACAAAATATCTCCAAGCACGTGCCTGTGGATGGGACACAGCCAGAGCTATCAGCACAGGATTCATTTCCAAAAGGAGTCACCCAAAGCATCACAAAGACATAGCTCTTCAGACTATTAAAATGCAAAGAGTAGAAATGCTGAAGGGAAACACACAGAAGCTAATTGCAACATTTGTCTCAGCATTTTTGGTAGATGTTTAGTACTAGTCCTTCACAACCTCAGAACCTGATTTCCTAAACCAGGTCATATATGCACCACTGAATAAAAACATCCATCCTTGAGAGGGGGTTGTGGAGCAGTGCCAAAAGACCCCACAAACAGGAACAGGAGAGACAAGACATTTTAGAACAAAAAACCCACACTGCCTAGCAGATTATGCAGTAAATCAAGAACTGACTTTGTTATTTCCAGATGAAAACTGAAAGTGTTTGCTACCTACTCAGTAGTTCTGGACCAAATCATTTCTGAACTCTCACTCCATCAGTGGGTAGAAGTTCTGCATGGTCTGGCTGCAAGCCACATAAAGAAGCTCTTGGCAGATCAATGGCATGCCACACATAAACCTCTACTTTTCTCCTAAATTATGGCCTTATAAGTATGTCATAGGATGGCAAAAAAAAAAAAAAAAAAATCACTGTTAACGGTATCCAAGAAGAATTTCTAGTTTTGGCCATGTCTTGTATTTTTCCCTTGCCTTCTGTCCCAAACTGCTGCTTTCTATTGAGTGGCATTGCCTGACACTGCTAAACTGCATCACTATGCACACTACAGACAGGATGCATTATTGAAACTAATTTGTCCCAATTTTGCTTGGGGTCCATTCAGTACAAAATAAGATTACTTGCTAGAACTGGGTTAGGTTGTAATCTCTCTCATAGAGGTTGAATTGCACTTGATCTCAAAGCCACTAGATCAACAACAAATGACAGATAACTATTTGCCTTCATTATTTAAATACTTTTCATGGCAAGACTCTCAGAGCCAGAGAGTCTTTTTACATGGGAGAGTTGCATGATTAAACCCTCCTGTCATGAAGAACTGCAGCACCACTGTGTTCCACTCTTGCAGTACCACCCCAGCTTTCACAGACTGCTGGAGCACAGGAGACAAGGAAGGCTTCTCATAGTACCAGGGCCCTCTACATATGGTTATATACTGAAACTTGCATAGATCTGTATAAATTTGGGGGCAGTTCAGAACAGAGGTCTAGGGTGTCCTCACTCTGACTCAGTGTTTCACCCACAGAATGATTTTCTTAGGTTGAAATAGATGCCACCCACCTCCTGTTCTACCAGCTGAAGCCACCCAATGCTGTGAAAATGTCTGCCCACAGCCCTAAACATGAGTGGGTGGCAGTAGCTACCACTGCTGTGTCAAAGACATGGATATTATGAACCTTAGAGCAACCAATCACCCCCACTCAATGGTATTTGTACTTTTGACACCAGCATGCTGGTAACAAAATATGTTAACAACCTTCTAATTAAATGCTTTCAATTAGGTTAAAATCAGATTGTCTGACAATTGAAACAATGCATTAATAAGATCATTGTGACTTTCTTAGCATCCGGTGTTTATTAAAAGCTCAAAAGTCAAATATGTTGGGGAGCAGGGAATCTATCTTCTTCAAACTGAATGCTTCCTATACAACCACACAGTCACTGAAATAGTGCCTTGAAAGAACTGCAGAAAGTTTATCTACTGTAAAAGTACATGATCAGAGACCTGCCAGTTTGGTTGAAGCACTAAGGCACAGATTAATCCACTCAGTCCAGGACAATTGCTCTTTACAGTAAAAGGGAACACAACAGAATGGTAGAAATGAAAGCAAACAGTGGAGTTCTCTTAATGAAACATAGCAAAATCCATAGCTGCATCTGTCAATTGGAACATCAACTGCTGCTGAAAGATTTATTTTGAATGTCTCATAAACTGCCTTCCAGTTCCATTAGAAAAAAAACAAAAACAAAAAAAAACCAAAAAGAAATCAATGACAAAAAAAAGCAATCCACCCCAAAAAAAAAAATCAAAAAAACCCACCAAGAATACCTGACTGCCATATTTTTGTTACTTAGACAGTAAGAGAGGTTTGTGCTAACAGAAGTCATAAAACTTCACTGGATATAAAATCCATGGTTAAGATGGGGAACCTATGAAATATGGTTGTGAGTTCCAATAAAGCTACAGTTCAGCTCCTGAACTCACACCACGCTACGAGTCACCAGGACAAGACTCAGACCAATGACTTGGGCCATGCAGCTAGAGGTCATTTTTCAGCTCTCTCACCCTTGTTCCCATGCAGGCTCACTGCTCTTTTCCCAATAAAGGACATTCTGTCAATTCAGCCTCCAAAGCTGCCTTCTGCTTAGCTCCCATGATAGGTCTTCTGCTTTTCCAAGGGAAAAAAAACCTCCAGATACTCCCCTTTACTTCCCCAGAACTCCACCTACTCTACTTCTTGTTTCATACCCCAAAGACAAGCAAATTAAAGACAGTCTAAATGTAATATATTATGCTGTACACATTAAGGGAGTGTCACTCTCAAAGAATTTTCTCCTTGTTCAGAGGATAGCAGGCCAAGGTACCAACGGGCAGAATTAATGGTTTTCTTTTAGGACATGGAACTTACCACCCCAGTTGCTGCTAAGGGAAAACCCAGAAGATGTGTCATCCTATATAATGCACTCAACTCTTAAGCTTCTTTCAGAGCAAGTGATCCACAACTCTTGCTTCTCAAGTGAGCTTCATACATCAGCATCACCCAGACAAAGGTGATGGACTCAACAGAAGGTCATTTTTCTTAAACTCACAGAAACTTGACAGGTCTATTCCAGAGCCTCTACCTGCAGCTGCCACCACAGGGTTTCACACAGATATGCTTGGAAGTGCAATTTGCCATCTCAATCACTGTTCACTGTGTCATGCTGAAGCAGCCCTTGCAACTCAAGACCCCTTGACTGGAGGTGAAAGGCAATCTTGGCCTTAGCCACATTTCTTCCTGGCACTTTCTCACCTAACCAACCCTGCAGAGTACAAACAGGGTCTGACCTGGGCAGGAGAAGATTCCAGAGGTGTGCCCTGGAAAACCATCTTTGCAGCAAAAGGACTGGGACATGCCCCTAAAGGTGCACCTCAATGCAAAAGTGCACATATCAAGGCCCAAGAAAAAGTGCAAAAATTTCAGCTGTGCAGGAGACAAAGCAGGAACCTGGCATTTGTGAAAGAAAAATTACAACAGACAAACCCAACTGTAAAAAAACTGATCAGCTTGGAGATTCTCTTTGAGAAGTCCAGGCAGGGCTTTTACCCTCTGAGTTTCCTCTAGACTGGACATTGTTGATGGGCTACTCTGGGTCTCTGAGTACACATCCAAGCTGCAGATTACCAAAGCTATAATAAAACGTGTCCTCCAGCCTTCCTGAGCAATGCCGGAGTCATCTTTAATTTAGCTTCACCTATAAAAGTAGCCAGCTGCTTAAAAGAAAGTTGAACAACTGGTTTCTAACTAGAATTGCCACAAATATTTTAGCATTCACACAAAGCCACATAGGAAAAAAAAAGGAAAAGTCAAAACCTCAACAACTCCTGTATCCTGGTTACCACTGTAATTATAAAATTGCCCTTAAAACATAATTGCATAATTGGGCTTGGCAAGTATTCTCCCAAATCTTTTACAAATATTTCCACAGACTGAAAGAACAGGAGGTGGGCAGTCTGACAAGCCTGCCATGAGAATTTGTGCCCTCAGGACATGTTCCTAGCTATTACACTAAATACTTTGCATCACAGACTAATGTTTCAAAACAGTAGTTGAGCAAGTAAAATACCAGCATCTTAAAACAAATTGAGACAAATATTTTCAATCTATTTTCACTGATGATACATATATGGACCAACAATCCCTTTGAACAAAGAGACAGAGGAGGCTACAAAACCTTTTTTAACTAATTCCCAGTGAGAAGAAATTGGTTGATTTATGAAAGGTACAACCAAATAGAAGCTACCAATGCTTCGTAGCCTTACCTTACCAGTTTAGTACACTGTCCCCTAATTAAGAAAGGCAAAACCACCAAGAAACCCCACAGCCTTAAATGCAAATACAGAAACATGTGGTCTGCAGGGAGAGGAGACACAAGTGAAGCCAGAATTGAAATCTGTGATAGAGTAAGGTTGTTTTTAACAGCTGTGCATTATGCATTCAGCAGCACAGGGAATGCCAGCAGGGAGCCTTTATTAACATAGGCCTCAGAGTACAGTGTGCTCCTATCATGATTGGCTTCTCTTGAGAGAAGGCACACACACACAAAAGACTTAACCCTAGAGAGATCACTCCAATCCTGTTGCTATTTCATCAGCTTGACACTACAACAGGAAGCAGAGAATTTCCATGATGTATCCTAGACACATACCTAAACAGGTAACACTTCAAACAATGTCTGAAATCTAATCTACAATAGATTTTATCAGCAAGTTATGGCAGGTAGGGAAGGGGAGGAAAAAAATGCCACACAAACCCACACAAGAGTCACACTGCCAATGCTGTTCTGCTACACAGACCTCAGGTACAGGGGGAAACTGGAAAATTCTTTCCTTGTAGAAGCTGCTGACAAAGGCAAGCTAATGTGAGGACACCTGTGTTGTCAGCACAGCAATCTGCACCTCCAGAGCACATATTTTAGGGGCCCATGAGTCCAGGAAACAGCTGGAAGCCTTGCTACAGATGCAGGGGCTCAGCAGGGCAGCTCACTCCATTTGGGAATCTGGTATTTGCAGCAGAAATAATTTGCTGATGCCAGCCCTGCTTCCACTCTGAGACTTGCCTCTATCACAAACACTTGCTAGCACACCCAGCACAGCAGCAGGCAGGCACCAGAGAATTAGGAAATGATCTCAGAATAGGATCACCACCTCTCCTGTATCAGGTGCTGAGACAAGCTCTCTAGAGGCCTTGTCAACAGCTCCAAGCTGCAGCTGGCTGCAGATGCTCCAAGTACGGCCTGCCCTGGTGGGCACTTCCCACAGAAGTAACCACTGAAGTGACAAAAAGACACACTAGAGGCCTTAAAACCCCAAAAGGCCACTTTAGCACCAATTTGAACTCGTCTGTTCCTTGATTTGATTTCTCAGGAAGGAGAATGGCATGAAATGTCCTAAGCATCTGTCTTCTGGTTCTGCTGAGAAGTCTCATAGTAGGAAATAGAAACAAAACACCAACCTAAAGAGCTTGAAAACTGCTCTAGATGACTGAACCCAGATGTGTACCAGGAGTGAAGAATATAGCTCTATATAGTCTGTACTAATTCATATATCTTTGTTCCTTTCTCTTGTTACCATATAAAATTCTGGAGTCGGTATTCCAAACAACATGAGCTGGTTTGAGGCAGCAATAGCACTAGAAATTTCAAGGAGTTATTTTATATGTAATGTTCAATTATGTTCTCTCAAGAGCATTAATATATGTTTTTTTTAAGCCTACAACATCTGTGCATTAAAGCACTTTTTACTTAGGTGCTGAACAGAAAGAGACAGGCAGTGTTTATTAAAGAATTTCCTGAAAGTACTTGTACTGCAAGAATAATATCCTCTAGGTCAGGTACCCTTAAATGGTTTTTAATATGACTGCTATGCACCTCCCATCACAATGGCAGCAAGTACTTTAAAAATCAAAATATCATTGACTGTAATATCATCATTTGATAAAAATACTCCTTTATCACTTTTTAAGCACAAGACCCCCCCAAAACTGAGTCATCAGGGGAATAAGTAGTTAGCTCCTTTCATGACTAGCAGGTACAGACTTGGTCTCTCAGCCTCTCTTAGTCAGCCCCTCTGCCCAGCACACAAGACTGTCTTTTCTCCACTCTTTTTCTTGGTTCCTACAGCCTTTCCCTCCTCTGAAGCTCAACCATACCTGAATCAAAGAGACAAGAATTTATCAGGCATAGCTCAGTGTGAGTACAGGAATTTACTAACAAAGGCACCAAAATACACCTGTTGTTTTGGTATAGGGTGTGGGCAAGACCATATGGTCTTGGCGACTGTGAAAGGGACTGTGAATGGCCAGGAACCACCCACATTCAGAAAATACTCACTTCCCCCACCAGAGAGGTAAGTCATTTGCAGTCCTCTTCTAATGCTTGGGACACAAGATTTTGGACAAAACCACGACAAGTAGTGCCTCTCCCTAATTCTCTCACAGTCCAACTCTTTAGATCTCCTAGAGTTCAGTTACTTAAAGCCAGGACAAGACAACACAGCTGAAAAAGAGTTAATACAAATTAAAAGCAAAGTCTGACCTAGAGGGCAAGCCATGCAGAGTACAAACATCTGAGAATCTTCACAAGGTCTCCTCACCTATCATTCATCCACCAATTACACACCAGTGTAATTAAATCAGGAAAGCTATGTTTAATTTTCCTATCATCACCCGACGAGATAGGAGCAGTACGTATGGGAGAGACCAGGCACAGGGGAAAGAGCTATTTATTAATAAGTTAAATCCTTTTAGATTTAAGAGCCTCTCTTGCTAAGAAGGATCTGATCCACAAACACAACTTCTAGGGTCCAATGCAGGCAAACAAGACATGTCATCTCCATTTCTGTCCTGGGCTCAGTCCTCAAGTCTCTTCTTTTATTCAGAAACAAGACTTACTGAAAATTATCAGGTACAACTTAGACAGAAATAAGTTTTTTGTTGAAACCAATGGTTTAGCTATACATTTAGAACTGAAGAATGCTCGTCTCCCAGTCATTATATTAACAAAGACAACCACATTAATTTACATTACTTCTAAACAGCCTAAGGCTCCCTGTTTCATGAACAGCAAGGCATTAGGGTGTATTTGCAGAAATACAAGGCATGCTCTAGTTTATTCTTCTTTCTTCTATTGCTTTCTCCTACACGAGAGCAGGAAGAAATTCTGTGATCCCTGTACCTTGCAAAGACTATTAATGCTTAAACAGGATCATACAAAGCGTTCTCTACTTGCTAGCCACAGCAGCTATTGCTTTTTTCTCTCCACTCTTCTTTGCTCCATCCCATCCAGCCATGTTTCCTCAGCCAGTTATTTAAAGCCCTGATTGAAAAATGTATCAGATCATAATACTGGATAACTTCCACTAGATCATGCTTTTAAGAAAAAAAATCCTACAGGCTTTGAGGCAACCCTGGCTTCACCACATCTTTTTTGTTGTTGTTTAACTGGGAAGGGGGAAATATTTATAACTGTGACTATAAATATACACGCTACTGACTTTTCAACTTGTTGTCCTTGGTCTCAGGCTAAATTTAGTCTGCTATATCCTGTCCAGCCCTTGGTGAAAAAGCAATACACATATAAAATTGTGCAAATCCCATACAGTGGGCAATTGTACTGATCCAGGTACCTTACAAGATAACCAGTGGGACAGACAGATTCTCATTACAGAGTGTAGGTGTGTTCATGGCTATAGAGGAACTGGTCTATCACAGAGACAATCCTTTGAGACAGAAAATAATAATCATTGCAATAGGACAGCTCTGTGGTTCTGGATGAGAAAAGTGATGTAGATTATTCAGAGTGTACATGTAGATCATACACTTGGTTTGTGCCAAGTATGCTTTAAGGGTGAATGTGCACCTCTGAGCTACAAAGAACCATTCACCGGCCACAGCAGCTGTTTACACAAAAATGTTTGGGAGAACGTTTAAGACAATAATTGAAACTTGGATGACTGATTTCAAGGTCTAATCTGCATGTTAAAGAGCATCCTTTTGTATCCTGAAAGCTTTTATTCGTCTAAGTGATTTCTTAGTCAATTCATGGTAAATATTTATCAGAAACTGACTACCTGGAGAATCAGAGCTGTTAGTCATTCTACTGTTACTCTTAGGAAGCCTTAGTCATGCTAGAGCCCAGGTGATTTCCGCAAGGGCCAACACATGCTTCACCTCGGTTTAAGGATCCCTGCCTGCGATTCAAAGTTTCACACAGATGAAGACTCCCCCGCCACAATCTGACTTGCTCCACTCGCTGCGAGTTTTGCAACCTAAGCAAGAAAGGCAGTTCGGGAGATGCTCCTGTACAAGCATCCGCCGGTCTAATAGCCAAAATAAGCGGTCCAGAAAAAAAAAATTAAAAATCTGTGTTTCCTATGTCTCGACAATTGGGGGTAAAAACAATAAAGGGCCGGACTCGCCTCGCCTGCAGCCCTGCTGGCTCGGCGTGTTTCTCGGGCACCGGTCAGCTCTGCGACCCAGCCTTTCCTCTGTGCTTATAAACACATCGCTGCCAAAGGCTAGTCGGATAGGACAGGAAAAATTAGTTTCCTGGGGGTGAGAGCCGCCCTGCGACCGGGGACCCCCCCAGCCCGGCGCGGGGAAAGGGTCCGCTGGTGCCGCACGGCCGGGAGCCCTGCCCGGGGGTCCCCGGCCGGCATCGCCCCCGCCCCGCCCCGCTCGGTCCCTGCCCTACCCAGCATGGAGAAGATGAAGTCCTTGGCCGTGTGGATCTCCAGGGCTCGCTGGTCGTCGTACTCCCTCTGATCGTGCTTGGTGAATTCCTGGATGAGTTTATTTAATTCCTCCACCCTGGCTCCCGATCGGAAATCCAGCTCCGGGAAGGGAGGCTTGCTGGTGGTGCCGGCGGACCCTGCCTTGCTGGCGAGAGGCGCCGCCATCTTCATGCAAAAAAAAAAAAAAAAAAAAAAAAAAAAAAAAAAGGAAAGAAAGGGAGAGGGAAAAAAAAAAAAAAAGGAAAAAGGAGGGGTTTGCACTGTTGAAATGGAAGAATGCGAGCGGCGGCGCAACGGCAAAGCCCGGGCGCGGGGCTGCCGCCGGCGCTGCTGAGCCCGGAGCGGCGCCGGCCGCCGCGATCAACAAGCGGCCGCGCGGGCTCGGCCCCCGCCCGGGCTCAGCCCCCGCCCGCGGCACCGCGGAGCCGCCCGCCCGCCGCGGGGAGCGCGGCACGGCACGGCACGGCACGGCACGGCACGGCACGGCACGGCACGGCACGGCACGGCACGGCACGGCACGGCACGGCACGGCACGGCACGGCACGGCACGGCACGGCACGGCACGGCACGGCACGGCACGGCACGGCGGGGCTGCCCGGGCCGCGGGGCGGGGGGGTGCTCCGCTGCCGGCGTCACGGCGGGCGGGTGCTGAGGCTGGAGCCAGACCGCTGGCTCCGGATAAAATTATCTTTTTTTTTTTTTTAACTTAAATTTATTTTAAACTTCAGCAAAACCCTTGTCCTGAAAGCGGATTAATAACTGGCTCTGAACTCTGCTCTTCCCACATGTTCCCAAAGCGTTCTGTGTTTAGTCCTTTTAGCTTCTTATGCTATCTTGAAGGCTGCTTTTGATATACATATATGTGTATATATATAAGAAATTATTTTATGGTATGTCCTAGGAGAAATGACCAAGATAAAGTACAGTAACTCCTGCGCTTGAGACCAACCCCGCCTCGAAGCTCCCGGGAGCCACATAGACAAAGGATAGGAGGGGAAATGGGATCTCGGAAGACCTGCCTGAGGTCAAGTAGCCTGGGGCAAGGAGCCCAGACCTCTCATCTTCATCCATTTCTCCCATCGACAAGACTACACCCTTTTCTTCTGTATGTCATTTTAATGCCTTCTAACTTTTCAACCTGCAGTGGTTTTTCTCCCTTTAGCCTGATCTTCTGTGCCTTGACCCATCATTGAACATATACAGCACTATCCATTACATGTATTAGTGCATCCACTGGAAGAACTGTCTGTCTTTCTGCCCAGGGAGCGTACAAATACATTGTTTTTGTCTTCTGTAGGGCATTTAGATGCCACGGATGCAAACTGCTTGGATATGTAATATCCTCTCAAGATTCTTGGCAGGAAACAAAGCTTTCAGATCAGTCTCAGACTATGGTAAAATGTGTCTACCAAAATCAGACATAAGCATTTGGATAAATAATTGGATAATAAATAAATAAAGCTCAGCGTGAAGAGGTCACAGGCGGATGTGAAGAGGTTACAGGCCGGTTTGCCTGATACATTGTAAATACAGATGCCAGTCTTTAAACCTGAGTTTAGGGATGTTGCCTAGCTCCTCTGAACCATTACCTTGATCTGAAGTGGAAGTTCAGCAGAAGGGTAGGTTTGGACCCTGTAACAGAAACCACAGACCATTCAAGCAGAACACCTGGTGCCTCTGGCTTTGTCCTGTAGCCACTGATACCGTTTCGGGCACTGATATGCTCATTATCTAAGAAATGATGTCCCAGAGGTACAGGCAGGAGTGAGTGTGTGTGTGCACATGCCCTCTGCTGGGTACACGGCCCCTGTTGTGCTCAGACACTGCTCACAGCCGACTGACACTGACTTCGTTCACCATCGGAGCCTCGGTGATCAGCTGCCTTGTCACATGAACCTCTGACTAGCACCTTGTCTGACTTTGACCAACCACCTCTCCTTTTTCTCCGTCCCCAGCAAAGCCTACAGAAAAACAAAAAAACAATTAACTGATGGCAGCAGCACCATGCAGGATCTGACTTGCAGAAGAGCAATCAGCAGCGTGCAGTGTGGGTGGCCTGCCCCGAGGGATTAGTTCTGCTAGCCCGGCTCAGCCCATGTCCTCCACTCTAGGCTGCTGTGGTCACTGCCTGGCTGAGCTCTCTTGCCTCCTGCCCGGGTTTGAGAGCCCTGGTGCTGTTTCCCTGCAGTGTTTCTTGCCGGGGTGACAATCTCATACAGGCGGACAGCTCCCTCTGGTGATAATGCTGCTCCCACAGAAGTCACAGTAGCTCCTGAACCCCAAGCCACTTCAAGACCTGCTCTGTCCGTCTCTGAACGCCTCTAAGTCTCCTGTGTGCCCGTCATAACTATTTTTAGTTGTGTGGGTCTCCTTGTTTCCCTTTCACGTGGTGCAAACCTCCAGCAGCTCTGCCACATGCATCACGGGCGCCACTTGGGCAAAGCAGACAGATCTTTCTGTACCACTTACAGTTTTCATCCCCAATCCTCTTGCCTTATCTTTTTCAAGCTGATGATCTCCACAAGTCTTCATGGACCAGATAACTTTCTTTCCTAACCATATCCTATTTGCTGCATCATATTTCAATACTAGAAGTTCCAGTCATTTCTTTATGAGCATTTTGTCTCCGATTCTGTCTTTCAGTGGACCTCCAAATGGTCCCATCAACTCTCCACCCACATCAACCATAGACTTACATTATCATTTTCCTCCCTCTTCATTTAACAGGTCTAAATCCCATTCAGTGACAACTTCATAGCTAGCTTTCATTGCCTGAATTCACTAAGCACCTGTGGAAAACATGAAGTACTTCAGAAACAGCTAACACCAGAAGCAATGGTGATTTCAGTTTGTCTTTTTTAATGACACCTCTGCTTGAAGTTATAGTCGCCTTCATACTTAGAGAAAATTTCCATTATATCAGGCTCATAGCTGCTCCATGCTTCTTGTTCATCTGAATTTGTTTTATTCCTGGTACCATGCATTATTCAGAAATTGCTCAGATCCAAAAAACTTGCTTCATTCAGTGTCTGAGTTCAAACCAAGACTGCTCACCAAGAGCAGCATTCAAGCAAGCAGCTTTAATTCTGTTCAAAAGTCTCTGACAGGTACTGCACCTCACCTCAGTGCTAAGATAAATTTTGCTTCATGAAAAGCAGTTGTACTTGTAAAAGATCCTTCTTGCCACCTTCTCTAGAAACCTTTGAATGGGCTTGGATTCCTCAGTGGCAAGTGGGATCTGCCTCACCATCATGTGCTTGTTAATACCCTTGAAACTGCATCAGTTTGCAATTTTACCTCATCACATCAGTGTAATTTAAGATCTCTGAATAAATACACAGTTAATTCAAGTCTTACGTAAATCAAGCACTGGGGATTACTTGAGCAAATAAATGAGAATGAGATTGCAAATAGTGTTGGCCCAGAGTTTTCCACCAAATCTTTTTTCTTTCTTTCTGAAATTGAACTCTTTGTGGAAAAAATGCAGCATCCTCAAAGCTCCTCTTGTGAGCATTATCTGGGATCTGGAAGGAACCTATAGCCTCTGCTGTGCTGGCCCCAAGACTTGCTAATGAGTACATTCACCTTATTCAGGGTAGGGATTGACAACCTGGATTACTAAACCGCTTCTCACCTGCACTAGGATCTGTGCTCTCCCTCTCACATTCACCCTTCCTTTCTCCCATGTGTTCTCTCTTTCCTTCAAACAGCCTTCCTCTTTTCCTCCTTCAAAAAAGACTTCCTCTTCCTTTTTTCTGGCAGAACAGATACCCTCTTTCCTGTGCCAATCCCAGCATTCAGAAATACAACATGCCACAGAGAAATGATGTGAAAGAGAAGAAATAACTATTCTCGCTTCTGTAGCATGACCTGGGACCTCAAAAAGCTTTTCACACTTGAATAGGCTGTCTCAAAAAACTGCTGGATAGCAAGTGAGTATTAATACCATCATCCTAAGACTGACAAAACAGTATTGCAGTAGCTATGAAGAGCAATTGGCCCAGGGTACCAAGGGAAAAAGACCAGGCAACTCACAGCCTGATGCTCAGTGCATTTCATTTAGGTGCTGTAAACTGTAGAGGGAATTAATTGGAACAAGATCCAGAAATAAGATGGAGCCTGAGATACATCATAGAATATTTCACTGCAGTTGGTAATTAGAGCATGATGAAAAATGAGCTAAATTCATCCCTCATTTCATGGAAATTGTACCCAGTTTTTAAAATTTCAAAGTAGACTCCAGAAAGACCTCTCTTTTCTGTACTTAGCACTGCAGCAGCTGTAGCTCAAAGCTTCATGTGGCATGGGACTTCACCAGGAACAAAATTGCTGACTGGAAGTGCTCTATTTTCTCCATCTGGTGGCTGCAATTTCTGCTTTGTATTATTACAGTGCCTTCTAAGCTGTTCAAGAGTCCTTTGTGCCTTGTGCTGCACAAACCTGGTCCTGGCCTATAGAGCAGGCTGTCTGTGCAGATAAGAAGAGTGACAGAGCAGGGAATTGAGCTGCTCACATGGAGAGAGTCACTCAGTGGCAGACCAAGGATCCTGCTGTGCCATCTTCCTCCCTCTCCTTCACTGGCTTTGCACTCAGCTGTGCTCTTCCTATTGATAGCTGGATCCTGGCCAAGATTTCTCCCTTTTCTTCTGCCTGTACACTTTGTGGGACCTCAATTCCCAGGTCTGCACCAGTCCCAGTAGGAAGGAGCCCACAGAAGCACCAAACCTGGTTTCACATAATTCAGGACCTCACTTTCATTGAGTTGGTGATATCCTAGTGTACTGCAGCTGCTTCACCACTCTTCAGATCTTTCCCTCCATAGCAGTCCCTTGTCTGGTTCTGTAGCAAAGCATTTTTGGGACTCCTGGACAAAACTGGAATGTCACAGAATACTATGATGTAACCAAAGCACTCCTTGTGCTTCTTTGTGCCAGGTCCTCCTTTCTGATGCCAGAAACTTTGTCTGTATTTCATATACCTCAAAAACATCTTCAAAACAGCACTTACAGGTAGCAGTCTTCAGGCTCCACAAGGCTGGGATCTGCAAAAGCTGGGTTTAGTGCAGACTCAGGGCACACATGGTCTTTCAGATGAAGTCTGGACTAAGGACGTTTCCCTGGCTCTGCTTTTCAAGTTACATGCTTCAAAGGGGCAAGAGTTTGAGGAGCTGCAGTCACAGAGCCCCATCACAGCACTTCCAGACTCTGGAGATCTGGAACTAGCAAGGAATTGGGCTCCTGTTTTGTATTCACCAGTCCCTCTTGATTTGCCCCATTTTTAGGGTAAAATCAGCTCATAACTATATCATCCTAATAACTAATGTCATGAACTCCATTAGTTTCACCACCTGGAGCTGTCTCCACATGGGACATATGGGGTCACAACTATTAAATTTGCCAGCCAAACTCGTATGGATTATACTCAGCTGTGTCCCTCTTCAAACACCTAGTGTGCCCCAGGCGTCTCCCAGAGACAATGACAGGCTCTTCTTCCTCCTTATTCCCCCTCCATGAACCACAAATTTTGTGTCAGAGCTAAAAAATCTGCATGATTTACAGGCACAATCTCAATATGCCAAGGATTATGTCAGGCCAATAGCATCCAGCACACACCACAATCTTCATACAGTTTTAAAAAGGTGTGTTGCTTCCTTGACAGACTTAAAATTCTTCTCCAGATTTAAAAAAAAAAAGCCTTCCCCTCTGAAGAGTTGTGATCTGCATCCTGTCAGTAGAACACAGCATTGAGCCATCTGCATGGCAGCAGAGCTGTGCTCATTAAAATTTTTTGAAACAATAGCATTGCATCTGTCATAGCCAGCCTCAAAGTACACATACTCAGGATGCCTGAAACGTCTTCTAAAAGAAGAGAAGATGCTTTTAAGTAAGGCTCTAAGAAGCAAACTCCTGATTCTCAACCAGCTTCAGACAACTATTCAAAGTCCCCAGGTGGATCATTTACTATTCTTGCCTCAGTGTCTTCTTTTTTTTTCCTTTTATTTTGGTGAAAATATACTAGTGATGTGTTAATCTCATTATTGTAAAGTGTCATTAGATTGTAGCAAGGCACCTTTGAAGTTGATCTGAAGAACTTCATAGTCTCTAAGTGGGCTGGCTCAGGACCTCTGTAAGCAATGTTTGCATAGATTTCTGCTGCTCATTTCCTGGATTTATGTTAATTTCTGTCATTAGATTTATTTTGAAATTGGGATTTTCTCAAGCAGTAAAATTTGTATTCATATCTGAGCAGTGCTTTGCATTACAGTGCTGCACTGGAGCTAATGCTTTGGTACAGGGATATTATCAGAACATTAAATCCCTCATCCATGTGCAAATTTCTCCTACATGGAGAGGATACAGATTTGGTGTTTGGGTTTGGTTCCATACGTAATAAATAAATTTTGTTGGGGCATTTTGGGGAACACAAACATTATGACATGCTCCCTTACACATCTATATGCATTATGTATAGCTTGTCTACTCACTGCTGTTGTTCATTTGCAGCTAATTGCTTGTATTACAATAATAGCAAAACCCACAAATTACAATCAGGGCCCTATTGTACTGGAAACCAGATATAAATACAATGAAGAAGTGGTCATTAGCACTTCTGTTTCATTTTCTTGTGTGCTCAGAGACCTCACTCAGTGACTCTTCCCATCCAGGAGCTCAGAAACGTTTCCAGTGGGTCTGTGCTTGCAGTGATGTACAGACCCACCAGACCCAATCACACCATTTCTCGAGCCACCCCTCTGCTCACAAGATGACTAACAGCAGCACTTTAAGTTTCACTTCATATTCTACAGCTCTTGAGCAGATTTCAACACAGTACTTTACATGTAAATTCAGTAAAATAGCACCTGGGATGTAGACACACCTGCTACCTCTTTGGAGCCTTGTAATGTACCAGTCTCAGCAGCATTTCCTACTTCAAATCCCACATTGAGTTCACTGGTGGCTTAGCTCTCCAGGCCATTGTGTAGTGACCACAGCTGTAAAATGGCTGTAGCTGTAAAAGATGGATATTTCTCCAAGTTTGAAAACAAGAAACACTCCAACACCCAGACTCTTTCCTATGAAGAACACACTTCTTACTAGTGATCATAAGGGTGTTGGGAAAATAGAGGTCTGCAGGAAATGTTACAATTCCCTGTGGCAGCATCTACACAAAGAGGAAACCCTCCCTTGGTCACATGTTTAAAGCCAAAAGTCCCTTTCTTCTGCCTTTCCCAACATCATGCTTCCTGTTAGAATATCCCAATCTGTAAATGATTGTCAAACCACACTGACATATCAATTTCCTTTTGATTAGCATGAAGATTTACTAGTTTTCTTCATCTCTTTCTATAAAAATACATTAACATAAAATGAAATTCAGGAAGCCTGAGCTCTGTACTGTATTTAACTGCCCTGTTTCACTAAAAAAATCTCTCTGCATCTGGCCACTGCTGGCAGATTTTTAAGAGCTCATTTTTTGTACCATTGAGAAGCTGCTTTCAGCACAGCTTTGGCTGATGTATGGGTTCATATCTGAGAAAGGGAAAATCTGAGATGGATAAACAAAAAGCAGGAACAATCTATAATAACAACAAAAAAAATTCTCCTGTAATTCTTGTGACAGCCTGAAAATGTGTTAGATAAAACATTTTAGAGATCTATAATAATGAGTAGGAGTTTGTGTCCTGAACACAGGACTTGTCTGTCTGCCAAGACAGACAATTGCAAATGAAAAAAAACGAAAGAATGGGAGGGGAGGAAAGGAAGGAAAGGAAGGAAAGATAAGGAAAATCAAGGTAATTGTGCTTTTCATGAAAGTATTAGAGAGCCAGGACTTGGTCAGAACTGCAACACACATGAATGGTTTTTCTAGCTTTAGTTCAACTTATAAATCTAATAACTAACATAATCCATCTTCCACTTCCAGTACTGAGCATGCTGTTTTCTGCTTTCTGGAATGGTCTGTATTTACTCTTAAGTACTTTGTGTTAGCAGCTGGCATGTAAATATCTGCAATATAAGTGGATTCCTGGAAAATGAAAAGCACCTTTTAGTCTGAGATTAGCAAACACCTTTTGTCATATGGATTTTAAATGCACAGGTATGCAATGTTGGGACAGCTTTGTAACATTTTCCTAATGTAATTTCTCTCAAAAAGCCCCTCAGTATCATTCAGTGCTAGAATCCCTCTGTGATTCCTGTGTGAAAGCTTGGCATGCTGTCACCTGGAAAGTCACCTAAAGTCATTGTGTTTCCTCTTCTATCCTCACCTCTTTTGCAGAAACAAGCCAATTCTGAAGTTGCTGTTGACATCCTTCTTCCATTTTCCCCGCTGGGCACTTTTAAGGGGCAATTGAGGATAGATGCCTAGACTTTTTCTGTGACTTCTCTCGTTCCCAGATCTGCAAGCCCTTGCATGTGGCAGCCTTACCTTAAACCCAGGGTAACTCTGGCAGCACACTTGGAGTCAGGCACCGTTCAGCATATTCCTCATCAGGTGGTAAAGTAAAAAAATCTGTTGAAAAGCACACAACTACACTCAGCAAGGTCTTTTCCTTCGAGGTCATAGAAGAAAAGAGAAAAAGCAGTTAGCATAAACCAAAAGAGGAACAGAAATGCCCATCAGAAATGGAAAACTCTCAAAGCAGATACCATGTAGCTCTTACTGCTGACCAGGGGAATAGAAGAGGAGCTTGGTATCACTCCCAAATACACAAAGCACCTGACAGTGCCCCACCACACTGCCATTGCAAGCATTTCTCAGATGCTTAAGCATGTTAACAGTGAGACCAGATCTGTGTAGCAAATCACTGTACAACTAAGACAGTTTTCCCTAATGTTGTCATCTTCTTGCAGGGGTTCCATACTGTTGTCTCCTTATCACAAAAGTTTAATACCTCCTTGGTGTTTCTCATGGGCATCTCCTCAGAGCACTGACTCTTTCTTCCCCACAAAGCAGCCAACTAACACCCATTCCCTACTCCATGAGCCACCTCACTCTTTTATAGCATCTTCTTCACATTGGTTACAGCTGTGGTCTGTTAAAGTCAGGCCTGCTCCTAATCTTTGATAATTGGCCCTGCTGCAACTCCTTAGGGGTAAGATTAGTTTCTACTTTTCTATCTTTATTTCCTTATATTCTATCCTCCTACACCCTAATTCCCTTGATATCTGTGAGGTGGAAGTGAGGGTGCAGAGCAGGGTTCAGGAGTCCTTTTCTGTCAATGCAACAAGTACTAGGGGAGGAAGAAACATGTACAGCACAGTCTGCTCAGGAGGGGTTGCAGCTGAAAAACCTGGCTGCTGCTCAGCTGAAGGATGTAAACAAGGAACTGATCAATTATTGCTATATTACCCATGCAAACGTGGATCCTTGCATACAAGCTTCCAGGCTATGATCAAATTCCACTGTCAACTTACTGTGTTAATTTAGGGACCTGTAATCCAAAGTAAAGCTCTTTGCATCTCCCCAAAGCAGCAGAGTTTAGGTGGGAACAAGGGTCTGCCAACAGTAACTCTATCCAGGATGAAAACTTTTGCTTTTTTCTGCCTTCCTTGGCTATGTGATGCATTTTCACAGGGTTACAAAGATGGTGTCCTGTAACTGCATGCAGTCCTTTTTCCCAGAAACCAGATCTCTGATCTCTGCTGTCATTTTTGCCCTTCTTACTCTAATGAGTGTGCATTATAAACAAAGGTGAACAGCATAATAGAACCTCCTGGAAATATTTGTAAATAAAAGGCTTTTAGAAACCTTTTATAGGGAAGCCCTATAGACATTAATAGATAGTGAACACTTTTCTAGAGGCATTGTTATTCCACTAGTCTATACAATTCAATAGCGAATTATATTCTTGCTATCAAATCCCAAAGGATGATTCAGAAAACCATTACAAAGGATCTAATTCTCTGTAATTTTCTGCAGTAATTAAGATAAAAGCCTTTCAGGGTCTCCTCTATTACAGTGCATGGAACTTTTCCACAGGAAAACAAATGATCAGTCTAAATTCCCCCTGGTTACTTAAGCAAAGTAAAGCCAGTAAATAATGAAGGTTTATTAAGATAAAATTTCCTTGCATTTCTGTGGGAAATTCAGTTAATTTCAGGAGACAATGAGGGCCAAGGATTATGCTCCCTGTGTGTGATTTTATAACAGGACATCAAACTCCACCTTCTGCTAGAGTCAAAGAGTTTCAGTGATTTTGCCGCCTGTTCCATTTGGGCTGGCAGGGAAAGCGTGCTCTATGGAGGCATTGCACACACAGCAGCAGGTGCCATTCCAATAACACAGGGAGGCTCAGTGTAGCAGTGAGCTCAGGGCTCAGAACCCTGGCACATCTGGCACACACTGAGTGCTAATTGAAACACCACTCATGTTTTCCCCTCGTGCTTGGAAAGCTATCTGAGGACAGAGACAGTGTATCTAGGATGTAGTAGTACTGAGTTCCTGTGAAACCCATGTGGTTTTTTAGCCCTTGTCTCCAAATTTGCTGCCCCAGGAGAGGCACTAATGACCTCTGCAGGGAGCTCAATGCAGAGCCTTAGGAAGAGGTCACACATAGAAGAGAAGAATGAGACATAAAAGCCATGGTGACATATTGTAGAGCTTAAAGGCAAATATCACTCCACTGCTATGCTTTGTTGGAGCTCCCTTTGTGAGGCTGTGACCTATACTTTGGACTACATATAGCTGAGGTCAGACCTCTGTGAAATCCTGACCTTGATGACAACAATAAGAGCCTTTTCACTGACTTTTCTGGGTTTCTGGTGTGAGAGATTTGTCCATAGCTCTATCGTAAGTGTGGTCCAGGAAGTGCCCTCTCTGCCCATCCCAATGGCTTTTCCTCCAGCCTCCTCCACTCCACCCTTCTCCTCCACCACACTTTGAGGCTGACAGTGAACAGTCCACAGTAAAATGACTACAATAATAGCTTCTACTGTGTGGCATTTCTCATTCCCAGATCCTTTCAGAGCCAAGTGCTTTAATATCACTGGCCTTTTACATGCAGCTTATAGCCAGTTCTTCCTTGGAGAAGCCAGAGCCAAAGCTGGTTATAGAATATAGCACTTTGAATTTAGTTGTCTTCACTAAGTCTTGTACCTGTATCTTTCCCTATCTCATGACCTGCCTCCCGGACACAGGGGAGGAAATCTATTCCTGTAAAAGGAAGCTATTCCTATTTCCAGGAATGATGGCAGGCCCCAGCTGATTATACAAAAAGGTCATTAGGGGCTAGTAGGTCTGTGAGAACTCATCCCTTACCTTAGCAAAGGATGAAAGCCTGCAGAAAATAGCTTATCAAAGATGTTCATCACCTCTCCTTCCCAGTGGGCACTTGGAGGTGTTGGATACACTCATCAGTTACAGGACTTCCTGCTGGAATTGCTGCATCAATTAGCCACATGAAAATTGTCATCCTGCTCTCTCCACTTCAAACAGATCTTTCCTTTCAGTATGTGGTGCTCTCTTCATCTTTATTCCAGAGTTATTTATTTCATCTGGTGGCACTTTGCAAAATTTCCTGACCTTGATGCTTATTTTGCCTCCATGCACTGTAGTGTGACTTTGATTACGTCACTGTCCCAACCACTCTAAATCCTAGCCACTTATCAGTAAACTTAAACTAAGTCACAATAGGTTCAGAAACAAATGACTTAGAAGATAAATCTTCACTCCAACACAGACCCCTTCCAATGTGGAGTGTCTGAGCTTATCAGTGGGCATTACAGAAGAAGAGGGCATTACAGAAGAAGCCTGTCAGCGGTGTGAGCTGGTGAATGATCATTCACTGATGGCCGAGCTTAAGGAGGAAGTAGAAAGACCAAGGAGTGTTAGGGAAAGTGAAAGGGAAATAGATTGGTGGGGTTCTGCCCTTCCATCCTTGAGGGAGGCCCACCAGGAGTCAGAGGACTCCCATGCCAGGCAGTAGGAGGACATCTGGTGGATGAAAGGGAGTGGAAATGGGTCCCTATTCAGGGAGGTGGTAAAAATTCCTCCCAATCCCCATCACCTACCCAGGTGCCACTTCAGAATAGGTATGAGGCCCTGGATCTAGAGGGTCAGACAGATGACATAGAAGAAAATGATCTGCCCAGTGAGCCTCTCAGTTACACTTCATCTGTCAGATGGATCACCACCTCTAATAGTAAAAAGAAAAGAAGGGCTGTCATAGTGGGTGACTCCCTTCTGAAGGGAACAGAGGGCCCCTCAGATGCTGGGTTCAAAACTGGCTGGCTCCAGAGTTCTCAGGGGACTTGTTTTATCTGGCTGTACAGATACCCATTCAGCTGTAGCCAAACCATAATAAATAATTTCCTGCTATTTTTACAGACAGGTGTCTTGTTCCTATGTGACAGTGAGTCCCCACATTTTCAAAAGCCTTCTGCCCATAAGTGATGTTTGCCTTAGTGTACAGTGGAAACATAAAAGGGCTCTTCAATGTACAGTACTCTTCAATGAGATTTTTGCTGCACACATCTTTTATCAGCCCCTTTACATGAATGAATTTTATACAAACAAAATAGTTTCAAGATTCTGAACTGAAAAGCACTGTGTAGGTGCCTAGGGTTATTTTCAATTAACAATATCTAATTCCAAGCACACCATGAATCACATTTTTCTTCTCTCTTTAGAGCCAACATGTTAATCCTTTGAAACAAAAATGGCTGCATTTTAATGAGAGTTTAAAGGGGTGAAAGTTCTGCTCTAGTACACTGAGCATAATAGAATATTTTCATGATGTATATCTTCCATCCACTCACTTTAATTTTCAGAATAATATCTGGAGAGCAGCCTGTTTTATCTCTGGGCTCTCCTAATTCACTCCACTTAGCTTTCACTGTGTGTATTACAGTTAATTTGAAGTTGATATTTGCTTTTCCTTATGGGCACGAGGTTACAATAACACCAAAAAAATTACAGTGTTGTCCTCTCCAGGTTGGCTTGCACAATGTATCTCAGAGAAGTATTAATTATTATGGTGGTTTTACACTCTTTTTCCTGGAATTAGAACATTAGACTTCCTTCTTGGATTAAGTCCTGAGCTGAAGACATGCATATTAGCACAAGAAAGCCTTCCAGTGTCTGGCACAGACCGCATGTGGGTCTGCAGTGGGCTGGCTCATGTCTGTCCTTTAGTGATGGTGAAGCACTGTAAAGCAGCAGGCAAGACCACCAGTAAGGGTAGGAGAGAAGTTGGAAGTTAAGAAGGAAATTTCCTATCCCATTCATGTGAGGCCAATACCTTGTCCACAACTCCTCTCTAGTGTGATTTTGTGGCTTTCATAACCTGGTTCTCTGTTGCTTTAGCCAGCATTCAAGCCAGGAATGTGGGGGAAAATTAGGTGTCCAGAAATTCCTCTGTGTGCAGTTTTCCCCCTTTGTGCTCACCTCTGGAGCTGAGAAGTCCAGGTAGCTGTTTATGTTGCAGATGGTGAGGGGTGGAAATGCCCATGCAGAAGGTTTTTCCAAAGATTTATTTCTTCTCCCCAGAGCTCTGAGCTGAAGTAGGTGAAGCAGGTGGATGACACTAGACACTGGCTGTGAGCCCAGTGTGATCAATTCACTGCAGAGGTTTGTGTTTCCCACTGATGTATAGACAGCTACAATCTGACTTCAAACAGCATTTTGAGCTGGGTAAAACTGGCTTCTTCATTTTGTGGGTAAAAGGAGATTTGAGGAAGCCTGTATAACATAGCTTCAAGCCTTGAAGAAAAAGCCTACCTTTAGGCAGAAAGTCAAACTGCATGAATTGGGCGTCCACAACTTCCTTTGATTACTCTGATCAGGGCACGTAAACAACATGCTTCTAGAGGAGAAGAAAATAAAGACTTAAAGTAGGAAGATAAAAGGCTCTAACAGCTGCTCAGGAATGAGTAAAATAGACACAAAAAACCAGCAAAATATTATGGGTAAAACTATAACAAACCATCCTTTTGGTCAACCCAGCCCAGGTACTGAGCTGCCACCCACTGCAGTGCTTGTGAGGCAAGCAGAGGTGGGCAGATCCATAGTGCAGAGGTGCTGTGGAACTGGACAGACAGCTGGCTCACCATGTTTTGGCTACGATGCACAGTGGCTGCTGTCTCTACCTATCCATGCTCTCTGCAGATAATTTAGCTCCTGACTCCTCAAGGTATCCTTTCTCAGTTCTGTTCAGTTACTGTCAATGAACTGTGACTTTTTAGTTTGCTTTTTAAGGATATGTACTCAACTTCCTGCAGGAAATGTGTAATAGAAGCTGTGCCTGCAGCATGCCGTGAACCTGACACCGTAGACTGTGTATGAAAGGCAAAAGGTTGGTCAGTCAATCAGTCAGCTTCTGTCCATCTCTAACACCAGCACATTTTACTGTAAAATTTGGAAAGCTGTCACCAGCTCTCCCCATATAGACCCCTACAGTGAAAATGTCATGGGTAAGATAAATTTCATTTTCTTGCTGGCAGATTTCCCTAACTACACCAATTTACCTTTTCTAACCAGACTACAATATGTCAGGACATTCCATGCAGTGTGGCTTCCTCAAGCAGATCGATGAGCCTGCAAGAGTAAAGAAGTTTTAAAGTTGTTTTTCTGTCTGCTTGAGGGTCCGTCATCCCAGAAAGGAACAGTCAGCATTGATGCATTCTCCAGTGAAAGTGGAGGGTGAAAAGAGGCCTCCAAATTTAAAATACAAATTTGTGTGTGCCAACCCTTGCAGATGCAAGAATTTTTACCTGCCTGGTTACCAAAATTAGGGGTAGGATGAACTGTAGCTATAATTATGACGTAGACAATGGCAACACAAGAGCATCTGCCAGTCTTATTCCTACCCAGGAGCCATCAGATATTCTGTAGTTATATGTGATGTGTGAGCATGGGATAAGTGGACATATCCTCCATTAACAGTCTGCTGAAATTTTTAGCCCATTTTTGATTATAGATGAATTTATAGCCTCTTGCGTTACAAATAAACCATAAAATCACATCCCTTCTTCCACTAGATTTACAGATGGGCACAGTTCTCTCCTGGACTGGTTCATGGCAGTATTGTGGCAGTATCTGCTTCGCTGCCAGGTCTGTACCTCTGCAATTTCCTTCCTCTGCCACATCCACTTACCCTGGCTGCAGTCTCTCCAGATGTGACTGATGTCACTTGTGTCCAAATGAACTCAAGACAGGAGAGAAGCAGTAGACAGAAAAGTACAATGTGTTTGTATGCTTATTTGTAATGGTGGCTGGATTCTCATGGCTCATTTAGACAAAAGAAAAAGAAAATTAATTTGCTAATGGAAATTAACTCTATAGGCATAACAGAGAGCTTGCAAGACCTGATCCTTTTACCACTGAGGGATTTCAGATGCAATTTTCATTGATTTCAATAAAATTTCCCTGGTATTAGTAAGGAAGATCAGGCCTCACTTTCAGCATGCTGTTTAAAATATACATGAGAATTCTCCTCTCCATTGTGGCAGAACAAAAGCCATTCTCACAGCTCTAGCTGGAGAGGCTTTGGGCCAAAATGCATGTTAGCATGTTACCTCAACTGACTGATTTTCTTTGCTGCACTGATGAGCAAACTAGGAGTCATCAACTTCAGCACATCACAGGAATCAGAGCACCTGTCCCTTTGCACTCTGTGCTCTGCAGGAGATGAAATAAAAAGCAAGTAGATCTGTGAAGCAGAGCAGCAAAGTGAGCACTGAAACAGCCTTGCAACACCCTTGGCCTGGCCTGGCCTGGCCTGGCCTGACCTGACCACTCCCTCTTGACCCAGATTTACACCTCTGCCAGTTCAGGTAATGAGCATCAGTTCAGAGCTTCTACTCTCTCCTAATCAACATCTTCACTAACAGCAGAGACAGCTTGCTCTTAATAACCAGGCAGGAGATTTTATTACTTTGATGGAGTGAAAGAGCAACTGGAAGGAGGGCAAGAGTCCAGAGCACCACTTCCAGACTGTGTTTCAGCATATTAAGCGTTTAACAGCCATACTGGTTCCCATAGTCCACCAGTACTGCTGCTCATTCCATTCACTTGCTGCAATGAACTCCCTTGGCCCTACAAGGGTCTGAGACTGCTTACTGAGCCAGGAGTGAATATATAGTTGCATTCTTTAGCCATTTTCTTCTCCCAAAAGCCAGATCAGTTCCCTATTCTTGTTCTTAGCATGAGCCTCAGAAGAGTTGCACTGATATAATTAAGAGGGTAGGTGGGGTGAGACATAGGCCATGAGTATTCCCTAGATCGCTGACTTTGAACAGAACATAAAACCCTGCCCCATAATGAAATCTCAAAGGGAAAAATTCACCTGTACACAGAAGCCTCGCACAAGAGCAACATGCAGTTCTAAAAGTCTGATTTGTTCTTAAATATTGCTCATGTCAGAAATGTTTAGTTCTAGTTCACAAGAGCTGGTTATAAATTCAAACTTTACCATGTCAGATGCTGTGCCAAAAAACAAAACAAAACAAAACAAAACAAAACAAAACAAAAGTAGGATCTCTGCCTCAGAGAGCTCTCACAAAGGCATGAGTCTGTGAAGAAGCACAGAAACAAGACAGTACTGGCCAGCATGACAGATGGAGAGTTCTGCAACCACATTCACCCAGCATCACATTCCTGGTGTTGCAGGAAAGGGGACTTTCAAAAAAGTGAAAATCACAGGTTTATTTTCTTTTTCTGCTTTCATATGGAAGGTCCATAGAAAAATGACACTTGTATCATCTGTCCAGGCTCACTGGCATGCTTTCAGTGACTCTCAACGTTTCTGAACATTTTGTTGTGAAACTCAATTCATCAGGGACATGTTAGAAATTGTCATGCAGCCTCACCATATTTGAGTCTGATTACCCTTGACCAAGCTGGTTAACTTTGCAGATATTTTTCTCATCTCTTCTCACTGACAAGTACTGAAAAGTACAGAAACAGAGCCAGACTTTGTCCACAGACAGTGAAAACACACACATACACACAGAGTGAAAGCCCTAGGAAGTTTTCCAGAGCCACAAAAGACTAATATTCACCTTGCCATACTTTGGTCATTAAATGCTTCACTTATATTGTAGAGCAGAAGTAACTGTTGAGATTATGAACGTTAATGATGTATTCATTCACAGGTCTATAACCCATAATAAATACAACATTTCCTTATAGTACAGACAACAAACCTCATAGCCAAATTTCTGTTCCTACAGCAAACAAATTTGGATGGACAGTTTCCTGCTCCAAACAAAATGTGTATATTGACATCTTGGAAACATGGCTGCAGTGTCACTGATGTCAATCAGCTAAAGCTCTCATGCTTCAGCCACATGCCTAAAGAAGGGTCTAGAAGTCTAACCAGAGACACTTGGAAAAGTTGCCAGTCAAAGTTAAGATGTGATTTAGGAAGAGCCACCCATACATTTTGGAGCTGATCCAACATGCACTGAAGACCTCAAGGTAAATTAATTTATTGACTGCACTCTGCCATGGATGGACTCTCATGATGAAGAGACCAGGCTGGAGTAACAGAGTGTTATGTTTAACAGAAGGGGATACATAGGACTCCTGGAAATCACTGCAAGCAGGATAACCTTGAGCAATGGAGCACTCATTTCCTTAAGCTTTGTGGCAAACATTTTCACAGGACTCTTTCCCTGCTCTGGATCTTTGCCCTTATTACGCCAGTGATCTAGTGTAAAACCTTAGGGCTTGCTGATCAGTGAATTTTGAATGGCAGACTGCAACACAGTAAGTTGCAGAGTGAAGATGGAAAAGCCATTCTTGATTCACTCAAGGAGGAAGTGCTAGTGACCCAAAACCAGAATGTTTCCTTCTGAGCAACCCTGAACCTTATTATGAAACCAAATCAAAAGATGCTCATATTTGGATATCGACTTAAATCACTGGAATTTCAAGAGGTGGAGCTCCCATGGACAGTCAAAGATTTATGGATTTGGGAAGGTACATGTCAGTACATTTTGGGTGACCAGAATGGCCTAGAATCAGACACAGGCTATGGAGAAGTGTGAATTCAGCACTGAATTGATATTTCAGTCCCTTGTCCATCAAGACAGCCCCTGCTTCTCTTTCTGACTGATTAGGCAATGAGGTGAAATGCTGGTATCAAGGGTAGCTGTTATTCACAGCTATATCTTGCATGTCTTTGCATTCAGAAGCAATTTTATTCATCTGTCAAGAGAAACAGGTCAAGATAAATTTCCAAGTTGTGTGGGAGGATGCAGCCATGAAGCTCACAGCAACAAGGCCCAGCACAGCAGCCCTGTGCTGACATAAGCAGATGGCAAATGGGGAGTTGTGAACTGGGAGCTGGCTGGATGGGAGCCCCACTTTCATCCCTGCACTGAGGTCTATAACAATCATGCTGCAACACTTGCTGCAGAAGGTTAATTTTGAGAATTTACCCTACAAGTCTGACCTAATGAGATGTAGAAGTTGCATGCAGCTTCTGCAGCTGCCTTGTCATTAGAGGTGCTCATTTCCTAGGTGGGCATGTGATTTCCCATTTCCTTGGGTTAGGAAAATAACATAATTATACTCTGAATTAAAATCTGCTCTGGTTTAGAGAGAAGCAGGGTCTGATGTGCATATTTTTGAATGGATGTCACATTGCCGTTGCACAGGAAACTATCAATTTCTCTTGTGTGTGAATTTTTATTTCAACGTCAAGAGTCACTTTCATTTTTAAAGTCCAGAATTAATCTTAGCACAAACTTTGAAAAAAAAAAATAAAGGCATCTCCAGTAGAAATTAATAGATAGGTGACCATCTATCTTCCTAAGTTCTGTTCAAGGAGTCAGACCAGTTGCACTGTTGACCACAGGAGCACAACTGTAATCTGTCAACAGATTTTCACTTTTGTGCAGGTTTTTTTTCCATTTAATTTTCATTTTATTTTCATTTCTTCATTTACTCACTTTGTACTTGACTGTAATTTTGCACTGTGGATGTCTCATATTTAAAACATAAGTCTGTTATTTTGCTGTAAAACCATGCAGAACTCTTTTCTTTCTACAGCTCCCCCATTAAAATTTCACAGATGAGAAATTCAAGCATTAGACTCATGCAGATCTGAGCCATAAAGAAACCCTCTAGATTGTAAAGGCCCTAACTTTCACAGACACTTTACTCAGAAAGGCTTTGGGCTTAAAATGCCCATAGTTGAGAAATGGAAATTAGATTGTAAGTTGCTGGTTGGAGATACGCCAGCTTCGTTCTGCTTTGCTTCCCTTCTGCTCAGCTAGAGGACCATTGACCCAGTGTGGCCTTGAATTTGGATTGAGAGCTCTCTTCAGCATTTCACTGTGTCCTGCTGTTCATGTGAAAGGGCACCATGTTTTAGGGATGTGTAGTAGTCCACAGCCCATGCAGAGGTTGAGGATAACCCACTTTTTAGGGACCAGATCTCATTTGAGATGGCAGGGGGAGCTCCACAACTCACACTCCCCTCCGCATTCTGCTTATGTCCCAGCCAAGCTGTTTTGTTCCCTACTCCCCCAGAGCAGCACTTGCTGCTTCTCCTATCTCCACAAAGCAGAGGATGTCCTCTTTTGCAGCAGCACCCCACACTCCTGCCCCAAATGCATGTGCAAGGATGTTCTGATTGCTTCCTTCATTAGGAAGGAGTGAAAGTCTCCTTTCTGTGCCCTTGAAACAGTGAGTCCCTGCTGGCCTTACAGACTGCCAGGATACTGAGTGCCATCAGTCCTGCTCATTCTGTGGGTGACAGAGCTCTGCAGACATTCCCTCAGGCTGTCCTCTCCATGTTAATATGTTATCTGGACTTCTCCAGCTCTAAGTGGGTCATTTCCTCTCTCATTTGTCTCATCTCACAGAACCCTGGAGGTTTGCTCACATTTATTTTTGGCTCTGGTGGAACAGATTTGCCTGTTTCAGTTTGATTTACCTTTTCAGTTTGATTCACAGACATTTCTATTTCTCCTTCTTAGAGAGGCCAGTATTAAACCAACATGTTCTTACTGGTAGTACTTTTGTAATCAGCATTTTGCTCCTTACTCCCTGGGAAGCTGGAAACCCTGTCTCCATCAGTAACCTGTAAGTGGCTGGAAAGGTACCCAAACCGTGCAGACACCTGTGCTGTGAGGACAGCTCCCTGTGCAGCTCAGGTCTGGATTGTAGGCTCCTACAAAGCTAAAGCTGGAGGGTGGGTTTCAAGCATCAAAACAAAGCCAAGAGTTCACCTTCAGGTAGGGAGCAGACAGTGTGGCCAAGGGCTGTTTGCCTTGGCATAGAAGGAGTGCCTGGAGAGCCACTGAGGGCTGTTCCCTGGGAGCAAAGGGTGGTACTGAGGCACACTCCACATAGCACAATTTGAGCTCTCCTGCAACTTGGTCAATCACAGACATTATCCCTCACCCCCCGAGATACATCTGGAGGATCCATGGGCTGGGCTGACAAGGATGCTACAAGTTCCTTTTACTGGTGAGGGGTAACACTGCTCCCACAGCTGGAAGGTAAAGCTCAGGCAGAAATACAGAGCTGAATATTATTCCCCACATCCAGCTGTAACTTAAAGAGCAAGGGAGAGCTGCTCCCTCCCCCACCCCATGCTTCAGGACAGGGATTATGGTGTCTAAGGAACCATGAAGGAGAAACTCTCTCAACAGTATTTCTAGTCTTCTCTGCAGCCTATTCTTGCCTCTGTCTTGACAAGTGTAAATCATGTCTCAGTGTAAATATACCCCGTACATCTGTCACATCTAGGTGGCAATATTGGCTACGGTGTTTGTAAATCCACTGAGAATAATGTATTTGTGCTGTGGGATGACATCCCATAATGAGATTGTGATATTCCATAGCCCCAGATTTGCTCTTTGTGACAAAGATGGATTTCATGAACAGAAAGGCTGCCGGGAGATCCCCTAGACATAGGGGACATTCATGAGCTGGGGATCCTTCTAACCTACTCAGCCATAACTCAAATACAAGGGAGATGCTTTCTCTTGCTTTTGAAACCAACAAATAAACACCATTAGCTGCATATGTGGCCATATATTTGCATTCAAAACATGACAAAACACATAATAACTAAATGTAAAAAACATTGTCAAGAACTGCATATATTTAAAAGCCAGACTATCATATTGATCCAATTACACTTAATGTAGCAAGTATAATAGTAAAAAAAAAATTATTTCCAGGTCTAGAACAATTCCTTTTTTTTTCCTCAGAGATTTAGAAAATTAATCCTTTTAATAATGAAATTCTGATTCTTTTTTTTCCCCTGGCTTCCAGGTGTAGTTTATTTATGGAAAGCTTAAACAAAAGTCTTCATGCTTTTTCAGGAAAATATATATATGCCACACCCTTCCCTCCTGTGTTGTGAGCAGAAGTTGTATATATGTGTATTTATGCATATGTAGAAATCTACAAGTAAATCCATGCCTCTCTAAGCCTCTTAGCAGCAAAACAACTTACACCTAAGTTCTTTCCTCTATCTCATTGGGAATTAATCTAGACTAATAATCACCTAGACTTTTAAGGTAGGTGAATTAATACATTTATAAATAGATTTTATAAAGGCAGCCTTGGAAATGCTGGTTTGTTCAAGGCCAGACAGTTAGAGAAAAATTGTTAAAAACACAGCCTCTGTATAGAGCTCGGCAGAATTAGGAACTCAGCCTAAGCCTCTTGAGTCGCAATCCTATTTCTCTGTCTCTGAGACCAACTCTCTTGTCTTTACTTAAATTATTAGTCCTTTGAAATTACTATTCTATTCTACTAGATTTCTTATTCTTTACTTACACCATCACATGTACAAACATAGAATAGAGTTTCATGTAAGTTAATAAAATAAAAAAGAACCCAGGATATAATGTGAACTCCAAACCCCTAACCATGCAGAGCCCAAGGCACTTTCTGGAAGCTGAAGTCCTTCCTCAAGCTGGTATGAAGCTAAAGCTGCCTGCACTATGGGGAGCTGTACCCAGTGACCACGGCATGCCCTTAGCCCTAATTTCCCACAGCTGGAGCACAGACATTCCATTTTATGGGTTGGCAAAAATATGAAAAAGCAAAGTGAAGCAATCTGTCTGTGGACCACACAACACGTCTGTGACCATGCAGAGCAGGTCTCAGTGTCCCACAGGCCTGTCCTATCAGTCCCTGCAGCTGGAGCTGCGTGGACTCCTCCTATGCTGGGTACTGTATACTCAGATGTATATGAAAATGTGTTTCTGTTGGCTCTCTGCTTTGCTTCCCACCTCCCCATGCTCCCTAGTATAACAGCTGATCAGGGCTGCAGACAGGTAAGGGAGATGCTTACACATGAATTAGCACATATTTGAAAGCTGCCATTTCCCAGGACTGATTTGGACATCTGGGGCCAAAACCAGCACTGGGGGGAGTGGACAGGGTTTCCTTTACATCATCAGTGTTGTGTCTCCTGAGTCACAGTGCGTGCTTGGCTCGCTCTCTATGGCCTCAATCAGGCAAAGGGCTTGTAAAGTGGTGTAAAAGGAGCATTGATGGGATTTAACACAAAAGGTAGAATCAGGTCACTGAAAGTGACCATTTAAATCCAGCAGGTCACTGATTCTTTTGTCTTGATCTGAACTGGAATAATCAAAACCTGGCCGGGTTCCCCTTGCAGTCTCTCCATCACACCATCTGAATTTCCCTGCAGTCAGAGAACACTCCCACTCCCTCTGTCCTGCTCTCTGAAGGAACAGTTAATTTGAATTATAGGTTCCCTTTTTAACCACATTCTCTCAGAAATCCCAAATGCCAGGGACTGCACATCAGCCTGTACAGTCTCAGCCATTCAAATGCACACATCAGTGATTTTTCCCATCTCTGATATATCAGTGCTGTTTACAAAGACAATACTTGCATATATATTTCTTCCCTTTAAAAAACTGTAGTAGTGTGATTGCAATGGCAGCCCTACATAACTGCAGAGGTTCTGTCCTAGAGATACTGCTGCCAAGGGGTGAGCTTGCCTGTAAACAAGAGGCTCATGAAGCCTATGGGTATAGTTTCTAGCTTGTATTTGCATTAGAAGTCCCATAGGTTTTGTAAAGCAGGTAATGGAAGAGCTTTTTTCCATGTTTTGTGAGCCATATTTCAGGTTTATAATTAACAAAGGACAGAAACCTCTCCTTGCATTACTAATCTTCAGGAAAATGTCATGGCCACCACCACTGAAGATACTAAAACCAAATTTATCACTAGAATCTGGAAAAATGCCATTCCAGTGGTATCCTCATTTCTACCTTGCCTGTCCAGACATTTGCCTGACCCTGGTTCTCACTGCCCCAGGAGAGGCAGTGCAGTTGTGCTGGTCTACATCAGATAAGAGAGATCCTGCACCGAGGCTGGTTGTGCAGAACTGGCCTCAGCCAGTGTTCTGCAACAGAGAAGAAAACCTGGGAAAAATCTTAGAAAATAATCTTGGGAGACAATTTCCAAAAACATGGGGTGCTGCTGAGGAGCTCATAGAGTACTTTGAGTATCTACTTTGGCCAGTCCCTCTGATTTCTACATTTTATCAATGTACCAGCCTGAAAATTTAGTAGCAGATATCTTTGGAAACTGGAGGTTTCTCCTCTATAATGTATCACCACAAAGGATGTTTGGAAAAGTCCTTTGGAAAGGACTTTTCCAAACAAGAGGAAAAGGCCTCACATCACACCAGTAGTGGTTCCGGTTCAGGCTGGACATCCAGAAGAATTTCTTCACTGAAGAATATTTATTTATTTATTTTAAATCAAATTTCACTGGACTCTACCCCATATATTCAGCTCCATTTGCTCTAAACTCCATGCTGGTAGCTCAGCATGGGACTGCAGAAGCTGTTCCAGTTGGAGACAGTGGGAACAGTGGGAAGGGAAAGACAATGAGCGCTAGCCAGGCTGCCACAGAATTTGGCACTTTGGAATGACATAATTAAATAAGTTGGATGGTTCTGCAATGTGATCAGCAGCAAAATGGACTGCTGTGGTAGTAACTGTAGTAACTTGGTTGTGATAAATGTATGTGGATGTCTCAAAACTGGTTTCCTACACTGTTTGTCATATCAGGAAAAATGTATTTTATCAGTGAAATTATTTCTGAAATTTTCCCCACAGCTATAAGCACTTGTGATACCTATACTTAACTGTATCTCTCCCTGCAGAGGAATCTCATGTGTCAAGAAACACTGAAGGATTTTGCTGGTCCTAGAGCAGGGCAGCACTAAACAAACAGGCCTGAGTCTCTCAAAACACTGCTGCCAACTCCAGTGGGACCAGTGCCTGCTTGCATCAGCATGTGATTCACTCAGAAATAAAAGCCTAGTGATGGGCTGGATTTTTTCTTAGTACAACTCTCTTGACTTCAGTGGAGTTTCCCTTGCAGTGAACTTGTTCTGACACACTCACATTGTTCAGTCTAGCAAAGTAGCAGAGGCTCTGGCTGGCAGGCCACAATCAAATTCCACTTCAAGTAACCCAGGCAGCCTGCTGCCAGGGGTTTGGAGCAAGGAGAGAGGCAGTGTGCCAAAACCATCTCCTACAGAACTTTGTTCTTCCCTATTATTTAATTATACTGATTCTTACAAATGTATTTTAACATAAGAATAGAAAGACTTAGGTTGGAAGGGACGTTAAAGGTCATCTAGTTCCAATCCCCCTGCCATGGGCAGGGAAGTCAGCCCCCAGACAAGGCTGTTCAGGGCCCCATCAAACCTGGCCTCGAGCACTGCCAGGAGTGAGGCATCTACAGCTTCTCTGGGCAGCCTGTGCCAGCATGCCACCACCCTATGAGTAAAGAACTAAAGAACTTGGCTCTAACATCTAATCTAGATCTCTCCTCTCAATTTTAAAACCGTTTCCCCTCCCTATCACTATCTGCCTGTGTAAAAAGACACTGTTCCTCTTTTGAAAAGCCCTCTTTAGGTACTGGAAGGCTGCAGCAAGATCTCCCTAGAGCCTTTTCCTCTCCAAGCAGAACTACCCCAGCTCTCTTAGCTTGTTTTCATAGGAGAGGTGCTCAAGCCCTACATTTTGTATTCTTTGTGGCTACCTCATCAGTGTTCAAAGCTCAGGGTGACTTCTGATTAAGTAGCCAGACCACCATCCACGGAGCTCAGCATGCAGTCTCCTGCAGTGGTTGCTGTGGTCACGAGCAGCAGCAGGACTGCTGCGAAGGACAGGGTTTGTGCTGGCTCCTCTCCAGGTGCTGTTTGCATCTCTGGCTTTGGGAGGCACTCTCGCTCTCCTCGGCAGACACGCTCGCTCCCCTCTGCTCGCTGCTCCTGCTGCTGAGTGCGACAGTGCCTGCCTTAGTAAGAGGAAGACAAGAGGAGTCTGTTCCAGGTTGCCAAGGAGATGCTGAGTAAGATATGCAAAGTCAATTACTTCACCAGAAAATAGCAGCATGAGGAAGAAAAATAAACCTAAAAAAAATCCCTCTTCTGGGATGAGCATGCTTATTTGTCAGAGCATGGAACTAGAATGCTAGAATGACTAGAATCATTAGCCATTTGTACCTCAGATTCTGGTAGGATATTGTTGGGAAGAAATAAATGTACACTGTATAATACCCTGTGACAGGAAATTTTATGTAGAAAATGCTTGGAACAGGTAGGCACAAGTCTGCTGAAGGCCCAGTATTAACTACTCAATTTCTTTGAAAATGCTGGAAGAAATCACCTCACTGTGATTTGCAGGAGATGAGGAATAAGACACTTCCCTTCACACACTTTCACACAGAAATTCTCTTCAGAATTTCCCATGGATAATTTCCCTCTGACAAATTGTGACCAGCTCTCTCCTTACCCTTAAGAAAGGGAAGTTGGCCATTGCCAAAGTACTAAATGATTTCAATGAAAATAAAAGGACTATTTTTCATGAGAAGATAAACACTTCCATACACCAAAAATATTTGTGGAATGTTTTAGCTTCCTCTGGGAGGTCTTAGCTTCCTCTGACCAAGGAAAAAGCCCTCCCCTGTCGCGTCTCCCTCCCTTGTCCAATTAGTTCCAACCACAAGACTTAACAACAAGCTACCATGGCATTCTCTTAACAGTCTGACTGGTGCTCAAGCCAGAGGACGCTGACTTAGTTGAGTGAGATTCCTCTTTGATGAAAAAGTGATTCCTTTTCTGTTTCCTAGCATAGATGGTCGCAGACACTGGTATCTCAATGGTTGCTTAGTTGCTGTGATTGCAGAGACACTGGGTTTGGTCACTTTGAGGCTCTCTCCATGCCAGTGTTTCTTTTTCTGTTGCTGACACAAAATGAAATTTGGAAAACTGAAACTAAACTTGCATGACTGTAGCAGTGGGTATCCAAAACCTACTCCTGCATTCTTGGCAACATTCTGCAAATAATGTATCTTGTGTGAATCACAAGTCTCAACTGAGACACCATTTAATCTGCTCTGCTAGGTCTAATTTGCATTCAGATTTTTTTTTGCTCCGTTTTTTTCTTATGAATGCATCAGAGTAGTCAGTGTGCATCCCAGGGTGGTGTACTGGAAGCTGTATCTTGGAGCCTTCAGAAAAAGCCAGCAAAATTCTTTTTTTCACTGGGCTGAGCTCAGAATCCGTTTTGCTCTATATAAAGTTCCATAATTTTTTGAGCCTTTTCATTTTTTATTATTTAAAATTAAATTTAGCTGTAGCTGAATGGACTGTCTTTATAGCTGGTGAAAACATCACTCTACAGTATTGCAGGTGCAAAGGTAAAGCTATATAGTAGCTTAGTAATAATGTTATCTTCTAGATAAATGCAATTGTGATTTACAAGCCTGTGAAACTTGGAAGTTCCTATAACAAAGGATTGTTTGTGGGTCGTTGTTGTGGGAGTGGCCTTTCAGAGGATATGAACTGCAGGGCTGCTATTCCTTATGGCAGCCCCATGGTCCCTGGTTGCCAGTCCCGGCCCAGTGAGCAGGGATTACACACTGTCACCTCCCAGTGCAGCTGAGCAGGGGCCATGATTTGATTGTTCTCAAGAGTCTGGGGGAAAGACTTCAGTCCATCTTAAATTAAAATCATAGATAGTGCAGGCAAAAAAGTATATACCAGAACATTAAAATCATCCTGGCTAAATGCCCTTCAGTGAAAAGGAAAGATCTTTTATTTGTCTAAAATTAAAATCAGAAGGAGATATGGCAACAGGTTTTCTAGGAAAATGAACATGCTTTGTTGCAGCCTGAGATAAATGAAAATGATGATTCCATCTGTCACAATCAGAATCACAGAATGGTTGAGGGTTGGAAGGGACCACAGGAGGTCATCTAGTCCAACCTCCCTGCTCAGGCAGGGTCTCCTGGAATATGTTACTCAGGGCTATGTCTTGACAGTTTTTTAATATCTCCAGAAAGTGAGACTCCCCAGCCTCACTGTGAAACGTGTAAGCAATCTACCTGGTGAAGGGTCTCCCATAACTGGTCTCCAAGCATTCTTGCAGGAAAATGTGCTGGCCTGCTACAGTCTGGCAACAATTTGGACTCCTTTTTTTTCACCATGCCTCCATCACTACTTTCAGGAGAGATTCCCACTGGGCCAGTTCAGGATATGGGGAGACCAGAGGCTAATTGGAAGTGGGCTGAATCCCTTTCACATCATTATTATTATGAGACTTCATCTTTCCTCTTCTCCTACTCTAAGACTAATCATCTCTACCAATGCAGAGGAGATTGCTGGTTCAGTGCATCCCCACTTCTCTGTGAGTGAATGAATCCCACTGGCCTATCCTCTACAGAGTGATAGAGAGAGTGCTATCCAACATCATGCAACTTTACTGCAGCATCAGCAGGTGCAGCTGAGGCTGGGGTAGCCATATGCCTTGTTTCTGTAGTGATGTGCTTTTGTTGCCTTGTTATTACATAACAGTCATTGACTGGAAGGTTGTAGAACAGAGTTTGAGAGAGCTGACATCTCCCACCAGGGACCCAAGAGAGAGAAGATTTCCTGACTACAAAAATGTCTGTCAAATGTCTCCCTCTGTCCAAGGCTTACATAGCCAGCACCTTCTTATGGTTACAAATTTCTTTTAGAGAAAAATATATTCTAAGAAGCAGGTCTTAATCCTTCAACTACTGCTACAAAGAAGCCATAGAATAAGAGTTCTTGCAGTATAACACTTTGGAAATATATGTGCCAGCAGTGATTAAAAACCTGATACTTGGAAAACAAATCTGTTTCAGTTGTATGCACTCAGACATTACTTCTGATTTGTTTAACATGCATCTTCTGTCCAAGTCCATCTGGAAAAAGACCAACTTAATGAAGTCCAGAGATGCAAGGCTTTTAGATATTTTCATTATATTGTGGATGAAGGAAGAACTGTGGGGTGGTGAGCATCAGACAACAGAAATAACATTGATATGCATCTTGATTTATTGTAAAGCAGCCATATGGCAAAGTTTTTTGTTTCTGAATAGACAGCAGAATTCTTTCAGAAGTTGCCACACAGGAAATCCCTAAGGAATCCTTACAGCAAAGAGACAGGTGGCCACGAGCTGTCCCACCACACATGTTGCTGTCAGAATGGAAATACAACCATAACACAGCTACAGCTCTCTGTCCCACAGTAGCAATCAATTCCTGCCTGACTCATCTGGCATTGCTTTCTTTAGGAAGGAACTGCTCTTTCTGCTGTGCACTCCAGCTCTCTGGTTTGGCTTGGCTCCAGGGCAAAGAGGAATTTGTCGAAGTTGGCAGCACCTTCAGCTGCAATCACCGAATACCTTCCCCATCTTTAGGCAATGAATTTTGTCATTTCCTCCTTTCCTGTTGGCATCATTTCTTGATAGACAGTGAAAATCTCAGTCATCTTGTAGATGGAACATTTTGCTGTTCATGAAACAAGCTAAACCTGATTTAAATGTTAACATTTATTTGGCTGCAAAAATAAGCACCCCACACCCAATGACCTGTACTCTATCCCACCCACAGACAGAAGCCTCACCCAAAATATAATCCATGTTCATTGTCCTGTCAATGCAGACAGTCTTGTTCAAGCAAGAGAGACTTTGGCAGTCAAAGGCAGGGCCCTCAGTAATATTATTTTGGCTTCCAAATGGATGAGTCTAGGGGAGACACTCTGCTTGATGTCTGTTATGATGACACACTGGCAGATAGGTGCTCTGGAAGGCAGAATAGGTCTGGACCTAAGCATTCCTGAGATCAAAGTCAGTGGGTAAATTGCTGGTTCATTTTACTGAGTCATGACAGGATACAGGAAAATGACATTAATTAGACAAGGTTTTACTGCCACCCACACATTGCGTGTCCCTGCTAAGATCAGGCTTCACGTCAGAAAAGAGGCACCTACAAAAGGGCATTGATAGATGGGCAGGGTCTGAAAGACCTTGAGTCCTGACAGATGAAGACGAGAGAAAAAAAGGATTTTTGTCTCTGTGCTATAGGTAGGCAATGGAGGATCTCCAAAGTGCATGTTGCTGCTCAGGGCCCTGAACCAGCTGATAACACTTGGTGTTACTAAAAATCATCATTTGGACAGGCAGAGGCAGCACCCTTTGACATTACCTTGAGCTGTCACACCTCTCATCCCATCTTCACAAAATCATGGAACAGTCTGGATTGGAAAGGACCTTAAAGATCATCCAGTCCCAGCCCTCCTGCCATGGGCAGGGACATCTTCCACTAGACCAGATTGTTCAAAGCCCCATACAGCCTGGCCTTGAACGCTTCCAGGCATGGGGAGTCCACAACTTCTGAGCCTTATCACCCTCACAGTAAAGAGTTTCTTCCTAATATCTAATATCAATCTACTCTCTGTCAGTTTGAATCCATTCCCCCTTCTCGTGTCACTACATGCTCTTGTAAGTAGTCTCTCTCCATCTGTGTTGTAGATTCCCTTCAGGTACTGGAACATCACAGTTAGGTCACCTCTAAGCCTTCTCTTTTCCACATGGAGCAGACTTACCAGATCTGTAGTCTGTGAGCACAGTTAGATTGTTTCCAGACTAAATTGGTGATTGCACAGCCACTCTGGCTCTCCAAACCCCAGGTTTTGTTAATTTCTTGGTATCAGATTTAGCATGGCCAAGTCAACATCTGGATGCACACTGGAACATCCACCCTTCTCTATGTGAACAGACTGCAAGGACCAGGATTTAACCTTGGGTCTTCCATCCAGTACCTAACTGCAGTACCTAACTGAAAAGAAACTTTCATGTTGGCTCCAGTAAAAGGCCTTCATTAATCCCTTCATGTATTTCAAAGCTGAAGAGTTGGCAGAAGACACCTAGTTGCACACATTTCACCATCTACTTATTTCAGTCTGAGGAAGATTCAGGGTACCTGTGGACAATAAAACTGTGGTATTTCTTTAGTAACCACTGCAGTAAGAATACATAAATAGATTTCGTTGTTCAGTGTCATTCACCATCCCATAACTCACTCAAAGAATCCTGATATAGAGAGATGATGAAACAACCTTGAAGAAAAAGTTAATTTTCTGTGAAGTTTAAAATCCTTTCAGGAATTTGAGGGAATTTCCTAATTGGCCTTCTTTATTCCTAAAGATTGTTTTAGGTACCATCTTTTGTCCCTATGTACCTCAGAGTATGCCTCTTCTGTATTGAGACTAGTTTTTACCCACAGGTTTCAGGAAGGGTTTGTGATTTGTGGTGCTCCTATCTAAGGATCCTACCTTGTTGTACCTGGAAATGTTGAAAATATTAAGCTAAGATGCACCATCTGTCAGTTTCAGATGAGAATGACTACAGGCCCCTGCTCAGCTTCTACTCTGCACCATTAACCTGAGAACCAGACAACCCTTAAGATTTCATTTACATTACACTCTCAGTCCTGCAATGTCAAAGGGCACTAATTGGAGTATTCCACTCATCTTTGACTTTCTACAGCTACAGTCTGAGGCAATTAAAGAACATGACTCAAGACATGTCTACACAATGCAGTGCAATGCAGAGATTTTCAGCTACCACTCATTCATCCCATAGTGGAAGCTCCTCTGACTCACAGAAGTCGTTAAAAACTATGAGATTATGCACAGCTTCCAGAGATAAAATTTCTGTTACAAGGCTTCAGATCTTGCAGTGTCTTCAAAGTCGCAGAGATTATGTTAGTTAGGTGTGAAGAGTTAAAATATTTTTCTGTGTGGGCAAGCATTTAAATGACATGCATTTGTAGTTCCTAGTAAAAGGCAGTCTAAAAGACCGACAGATAACTGGTAGAAATTGACAATCTTCTGGTTTACTGCATTAAGTCTTCAGGATATTTCACTTCTGTCTATCCTAATAATACCCTGAGGAAACTTGGTTTTCAGAGACCATCAGCAACTCAGACTGAAAGTCTTGAAATGGAGGCAATGAGAACAAACACTTACTTTTGAGAATTTGAGCCATTAAAAGTAGGACTCTTCTGCTATCTTTATTTATGAATGATATAGCCAACCTGAACAGTTTGGGAGAACCTAAGCCTCAGGTTTGGCTTTTCTGGGTTACTCCAAGCAGAACACTTGTCATTTAAAAGCACCTCCCCCAAAATCAGTTAAAAATTCTACTTGGCTTGTGCTTTAAAATTCTAGTGACTTTTTCCTTGTTAAAGGCTATTATGTTCTCTCTTTAAAAAGTAATACTAATTTTCTTGCTGAGAAGTGCATTTAACAGAACTGTGCTTTTTTAACACCACATCTGTTCAACTTCACTACAGTTTAGTCAGATTCCTGCAACTGAGTTTCCTCTTCTGGCTCCATTTAGTGCATTTAGCAAGCTCTGGACCAGTTGTATGTGAGTAAAGCCTCATTTACCCAGCACCAAAGGTCTGCTAAGGATTAAACAGGTAAATTATTAGGAATCAGATCTGGCATCCTGCTTCCTCTTCACTATCAAGCTGCTGCCTCAATTCCTGGACGCAGACACGTAGGAGAATGCCTGAAGCCTGGTCAAAGTGACAGGAACAGCAGGGCAGCTCAGACACATGGAAGGTGGAACAAAGTGCTGTGCTCTGCTCCTAGAAAGCAGCAGCCAAAGCAGTGGCAGATCAAATAGATCGCCTGCAAGTACTGAAACAGCTGAAGTGTGAGGAACTAATAAAAGCCACTGGTAATGCCATGAGGCAGCAGAGGCAGTGAGTCTCATGTCGCTGGTAACTTTAAGGCATCATTACAAAGCTGAGGAAATACTTCCCTTTTTAGCATGTTTTAACAAGAGAGGAACTTACTACACACAAGAAAATTATTTCACCACCAGTAAAACAGTGTTTAAAAAAAATCAAAAACAAACCAAGGAAACCTCATGCCTTTATACAGCCTATAGATTCCAAGATTAAGTAATTTCATAATGACATAATTTAAAAGTACCTGGGCCTCTTCCTTCACTGTACTCTCATTCTCTGTAGGCATTATGCCATTTAAGAACATTTTTAAATTTGATTTATCAAACAATATGTTTTTCAATATTCTTAGCTTCTTCTACCTGCTCTCTTCCAAATGATTTCAATGTTCTCAGCAGGTTTCTTGAACCTTTGACTCCAGACTAATACAGCATGCTTCAAATGATAGCTGCTACAGCTGACTCAGTGTTCCCAGTCCCAAATCAGAGCAGCCCTTCTGTTTATGATATTGAATTCTGCTGATTTTACACTGTGAACATCCAGTCTGTTGGAAAGCTTCTTTAGCCCTGTCACCTTCCTTGAATTTTAGCCTGTATTTTGGTAACAGGAGTAGAGTTGTGTATTTCCCTTAAGTGAACATCCATGTATATTACAAGCACTGCAGATCTCTGTACCACCATTCTCTAAGTTGCCTTATCTAATAGATCCATAATGTCTCATCTGAACACCCTATCAGTCATGATTTCATGGTTTCTTCCATATCATTGCTCAGACTATGAAACAGCATACACCCAAGAAATCAGCCTGAGTTCCACACCCAGACTGCAATAATCCCTTGTTTATAGCTACCCACTGGTGTTTAGCAAATAATTCAGCAGGGAAAGAAGCTCCTCAAGAGTTAAAACATTCTCACAAAAACATTTAGCACAGTGGATAGGATGTGGCTTTTCTAGAGAATTGCATTGACTTCCAACTGTACTGGCTGCCAGGTAGAGACCATGTAAAAACATTTTTACTTACAAGGAGGTTTACTCAGGTATTCACAGCGTGTGAATGGCCACACACAGGTATCTTAGATGTCAGTTCTACAGAAGCAGGGCATCTCTTTGAAAACATCCTCAGACATCTCTACAGCTTCAGGCATCAACAAGTCCTTAATTAAAGGACGACAGCACAGTTTGACCACAGCCATCACGTGCAGCACTGGGATTATTCGAGCATTAGTAGAATAATGGACTAGCCCTAATGGTTGCCTCCTCCTCACACTTTTACCCTTGCTTCATTTTAGGCAGCCTTCTCAGTGTCTGATGGTGTCTGGAGATAGCAGAGGTGACAAAAATTAGCAGGAGTAGCATCAAACAAGATTAGAGAAACTACCGTCTTTCTACTGTTATTGCCCCCAGTTTTGGTCCCAGGGTGTTTAACTCCATGAGTTTTGCTTCAATCTAGTGCAGAGAGAGAATTATTTGTGGAATTCAGTCCTAAAGTCTGGAGGAATAGGAAGAAAGGACTATGCCTAAGATATATGCAAGTGCAGAAGAAAAATTGTTTGCCAAACATTGAGGAGCTTTATCCTCGGTTTCATAGAATTCCAAGTCTGGAGTCAGCAAAATGTTCAAGAAAGCTCAAAAGCATCTGAGGCCTTGGCTAGGTTTACCAAGGTCAATAGGGCAAAACATAGGCCTGCCAGAAGATGTTGTTAAAACTCTTATTGAACTGGTCTGAAGGACGAATATGATCTTATCAATCTCTGGAAATTAATCAAAAGCCAAAGGCCATAGTAGCTGGATATTTGACTTAACAAAAAAGCCCAAGATTTTCAAATCTAGAGCAAATCTAGAGGGCTAACTGAAACAATTATTTTCTCATTTTGTCTGAAGATATTAAATCAGTTGACATCTTTGTACAGTCATCAAGAAGTGGCTTGCAATGAAGAAGCAATTCCACGGGTCCACAAACAGGAACAGATGCTGGACCCCAGCCAGTTAGGTGCCAGGCCGTGCTGTCACAGTGCACATCAAAGCTCATTCTTTTAACACCTGGTATTGTGAAAATGAAGTTTGGAATCAAGGAAGAAATCAATGCCATCAGCTTACTCAACAACTGAGTTTCCCACTTCTGAAAATCAGACCAGACATGAGAAACCAAACTAAAGAGTGACTCTGGCACAAACTGAAAATTGCCATGGCTTTACTGCAGGATGCCCTGAATGTGTAAGCCCCACAGGGGACTGTGTAAAAGGTAAAACCATCTCAGCCTGGAGAATCTCTCCCTGTGAGGAGACAGCTGGTGTGATACGCTGAGGACCTGCCCACCATGGCTTCCATCCATGTACCAGCCTCTTCCCTGTCAGTGGGGGCACCACACCACAGTCCCCAGCTGGCTGCAGCACAGGCCCCTCATGCAGCAGATGCGACCCCTGGGCCTGGGGACAGGAGCTGGGCCTGGATGCAGCGGCAGAGGCTCTGTGGGCAGCCAGGACCCAGCCTACAGCCAAGCAGGGCTGGGCTGCTGCAAGGCCAGAGAGTGGCCCCAGGCTGGCCTGCTTTTAGTTCAGGTTTTGAGTACCAAAATTACCTCCTTGCTTTTGTGACCACCTGTAAACTCCTGCTTCTGCTCCTGTATCTCTGGCTCGTGCCTCAGCCCGCTGGCAGGCAGAGGGAATGTCCTGAGCAAGGCCAGCTGTAAGCCCAGGGGCTTACAACAGTGGCTTCAGAGTGATTGACCATTGTGCCTCCCAAAGCACATCATCTCCTACCAGAACCAGGGAAGCCTGGCAGTGCCTCAGCCATTTGCCTGAAGGAGAGAAGCCTCACCCTTCACCATGCTTTCTAACCCACAGGTTTTCATTTCCCCTATGGCTACCACAATGCAATTTGGTCACCTTCATGCCTTAAAGGCTGTAATCTGCTCATGTGTCCACAGGCTCCATCAGTGCTGCTGTTTCACTTTGGTGAAACCTAGGTGTTTTACAAGTTGCGTGAGTCCTCCAATCCCTGAGCTAAACAGGTAATTTCACTGAGATTTTTCCTCTACAGACTCGCTCATTTCCTGTGAAGAATTAAATACCCTCAGTCTAGAAATCTAGGCTGACTCACATGGGATGCAGGAGACCAAGGTACAAGAACTCACCCTGCAGAACAGACATGGGATGCAGGAGACCAAGGTACAAGAACTCACCCTGCAGAACAGACATTTGAGATAAAGGAAAGGGCAGGTTTCCTTTCCAGTCTGTGACGTCTGACAAGCCCTATAATCTCTTACTGTTCCACCCTGAAAACCAGGAACAAAGCAGCAGGTCTGAAATCTCAGCTTGAGGAAAAGAAAATCAGAAATAAGGGGAAACCATGTGTAGTTTCACTGGGTGAAACCAACTGCAGTAATTTATTGCACCTAGTTCCTTAAGCACAGTGGTTTAGAGACCCATTTGTATGTCAGCATGCAAAGATAGCCCAGAGAAACATTTTATAGCTCATGGTTGGATAAAAGATTTTTCTAAGTATATTATCATACTATTTTCTTCATTTTATGTCTCTCCTGGATTTGCATGTTAACATAAAGCAACAGAAGACTGTGGGATAAAATGAAAGCCATTTTCCATAGTAAAATCTTAACTGACTTGTATGCTTAATTTTTATTTAGGTTTTTTTTTTTCATAAAGCTTTTCTCACAGATTATCCTCTGCTATGCTTCTATAGCAGGCCTGAAATAAAGAGAACTTGCCAGGACTTGGGAGTGTCGTGCTCTCCACCTCTAAAAGGCTTATTAAAAACTACAAGGAAGATTTATGGCTTTGCTTTTCTTCGAAGTTGTGTACTACCAGCATTATCAGTGAGAGGGGAATTGCCTCTGCTTCTGTTTCTCAGCTTTATTGGATGTTTCTCTAACCTTGCTAATTCTCCCATTTTGATCCAAGTCTTAAGAAATTATTTTCGTAAAGTGAAAATTGTGGAATGAAGTGAGTATTTTTGATTTACAGGTGGTGTTTTGCTTATAAACAAAGACAAAAAAAACCCAAACCCCCCCCCCCCCCAAAAAAAAAAAAACCTGAGAGAAGACTTCTACTTCTTTGAAAATCTGATAACATAACCCAGCAGTGGTGACCTGGAAACTCAGAGCATTGGGCATTGAAGAAAAAGCAGAGTTGTGAGCTTTGTGATTATTAAGCCATCACACAACTACTTCTGAAGCCCAACACAAAATCTGGACACTTAGAGTTGTAGCACTATGTACTATCCAAGTAAATATAATGTCCTCTATTGTCTGGTTCAGCTATTAGAGAAAGGTCTGTCTGCTCTGTAATTTGCTATTCCTGACTAGAGCACATTTATAGACACTTCTGCATGCATTGCTGAATGCAGGTGTGAAGAGAAGCTCATTTCAAGATGGATATCTACTCCTAATTATATTTTTAAGTCTTCATAATGAGAATAGTCAAACACAGGAATCACAGAAGGACCCAGATATGTTCTGGTGTTTCCTCCTTGATTGGGCAAGGGCCAGACCAACCTAATGTAATCTTGGAGTTACTTAGACTTTAAGCAGGGTGAACCAGGTAACTTTTAGAAGTTCCTTCTTCTTTTGATAATTCTGCAATTTGTATGCATTGCCATGGGCCTGCCCAACTAGGGAACCTTGACTGATATAATTCCAGATGAATCAAGGCATTGCTGTAGTTTTAACTCATACAATTACACATATGGGCATACTATCCTGAAATAAGGGTAGAATATTCTGATACTATTGATCTGGTCTGCAAACAGTAGTATTATTGTTCAATTTTCTTATGTACAACAAAAGAAAGAAGAACAGATTGCATGCGGTAGACATATCTGCTCTCAATGAAACATCTCTGCAGGTGTCTTGTAAAGAGTTTTCCAGCTCTGCATTTTAAAGTATGTGGAATTTGCTTACTTCCATGGAAGCTTCTAGATCTCTGGGATCATACCTGATTTTGTTGTAAGGGCAATTTGTCTTTCTGAATCATGCTAATAGCGACTTATGTTCTTGTTCTTATGAGTATAACACAGTGATGCTTTGCAAGAAGTAGGTATGTAATAAATCACTGACTTGATTGCCACGGCTTTGGCATCCTTGTTTCCAAGAACTATTTGTTTCCTCGGTTTGATGTTCATTTCCCAACCCACATCCTCCATTCAGGCTTTCTTTCAGCAGTGAGATATTACTTTGCCAACCCCTTCTATCTACTAAATACTGAAATAACATATCCAGTGGCTTTTCTCTTGGGTCCATATCCACTGCTGTAGGCACTCTTTCTCCACAGATTATATTGTTTTTAATGGTTGAAAGATAATTTCTTAATCTAGATCCTAAAAGCAATTTATATGCATGCATTCTTTTTGATAATTAACATCTCAATTTACAGCATCATGGTGGTTGATAGTCTTCATTTTTATCTATATGCATTTGATTTTAAGATTCAGTGGCAAACAGAGAAGCTTAGAAGAGTGTGTAAACTTTGAATTTTGACCAGCAGAACCCAAATTGAAACATTTTCTCTTCATCAAAATACAGTTGTGTTATCTAGAATGTTACACTTTGAGTGGACTCAATATGTTAAAAAATGCTATCCAACTGTCTAGGCTTCTGAAAATGGAAATCACAGTCATTCACTTAAAAAAAAAAATAGTTTTCTGAGGCCAGCTACATTCCCTAAAGTTTGTTCACACTGATTTTTATGAGTATATAAGCCTGCAAACACACCCAGGTGTCAGCTGGAGTACTAAATGCCTTGCTGATAAGAAACCCTGTGTACCTCAAGAGACACAAGCCTTATTTTCCTGTATAGCTCCAAACTCAAGTAATCTAGCGTAAATACAGTTCACTCCAAAGCAAACAACAGAATTACTCTGCTCTGAACCCATCAATGACACAAGTGAGTTCCATTTCAGGTGTTCATTTCATTTCAGGTGCAGAACAAAGTGCAAGGAGCAATGCATTCCACAAGCTTCATACTTTGCTAGGGTCCAGAGGGGATTTGATTTGTGATCTGTGGACAGACTATGCAACAGGTTAACTTTCCTCTTTTTCTGATTGTAAAAGTGGCAGGAGCTGCTGGACTGAGACTTTTCTTAGCTGAACTCAGCCACCTCTCAGTGTGTCTTTCTATAAAGTGAGCAGGGAGTTGTCTGTAATCCAGGTAATGGAGAGTACTGCATAGCTCCAGTAGACATGGGGAGTGTAGGATTTAGATCAGAAAAGGCCATATGAATAGATTTTGGCAAGTTTCTAAGTGTTTAAGTCATTTATAATTTCACATCTCTAAAAATTTACATAAAATCAAAATTGTATTATATTTTTTTTCTGAAGCAACTGTAGTAACAACTTATAACAGCTTAATTACACAAACCATTTGCTATTCAAAGGGCTGTCTTACAGAAGAGGTTGTAAGAAGTGACCATACCTTAGGACTGGGACTTGAGAGGAAGCAGATTTATCCAGAAGACAAGAGATGGGAGAAGTCATCCTCTGTGAAATGACCAAGAAGAGTTAAGAGGCTTGCAGGATTACTCAGTTCATGAGGAGCAGGGTTGGAAGGAAAAGGTCCCAATTCATTTGGGATCTGTAGCAAAAATAATCATGTAGACACAGACAGCTGGTTAGAATCATGGTCAAGTAAGTGAAAGGCCTCCTGAAGCCAGCATGCTGATGAGAGGAGAGACAACGCAGGCTTCATCAGCACCAAAGGGGTATGCAGTGGTGAGCTGAAAATTCAGACCTCAGCACTCATTAAGCCAAGCCCAAGATTGTTAATTTTAAACACAGTTGCTACTGTAATACAAGTTATACTTAAAGAATTGTTGTACATCTTATTTCAAAAGTCCCATACCTTCTCAGTGATTTCTCACACGCAGCCCCTCACAACACAGACTCCTTCTGCACAACACAGCCAACAAACTCCCTCCCCACCCAGCTAACCCACTCTTCTATAGCACTCATCAGTATTGGACACGGCTGTGGCCTGTTAAGGGCAGGCCTGTTCCTAATCTTTGGTGATTAGTACAGCTGCAACTCCTCAGGGGTGAGATTGCCTTCTGCACTATCTTTATTTTCTTATGTTCTGTCCCTCCACAAAGAATGAGCCAGGAGCCCTATTTGTTTAGATCACAATGAACTAGGACCAGCACCACCAGCTTTAAAAGGAGAATACTGAAATTTAAAGAGTGTAATAGTAGAATCAGACCTCTGCCTCTGTAGGTAACTTGGATTTACAAGACCACGGACAATTAAAGAGCAGCCCTCTGCCTCTGAAAGAAAATGACATTAGGATCTGGTCTCTGCTTACCACAGGTATGTTGTGCAGCATAGATGCAATGATAAATGTAAAATGTATAAAGGTGCAGATATAAAATTACTGAACTCCAGTGAACCAGAGATAGTTGCTTAGATTATCATTGAACCGAAAAAACCCCAACCCTGTATAAAGAAGGTAGTTAAAGAGATAAATAGAATCTATTTCCTCCTGCCAGAGATCTACTCCCAAAACACACATTCAAAATTGTTTTTTGCATCTTATCTATTATTAAGAGACAGACTTGTAAAATTTCTGGGCTTTTCTGAACTGATTTAGTAATCTTATGATTGTAAGTATAGCCCCCCCGAAATGAAGAAGAGTTTTACCTATTACAGTTTTTTCTTTCTTCAAATATCCACTGGAATACCAGCAAACCCTCTTTTTTGCATTAATTGGGAGGAATTTTATGGTCTTTACCTCAGTAGCCTGGAAATATAATATATTGAGATATATTTCAGCTGAAAGATAAGAAAGGCCATAATAGTTACAGATTTAATTATAGTTATCCATATAGTAGACATTTGTAAGCACTGAATTAACTCATGAATGTTACTTTGAAAAAACATTTCTTTTAGATCACAGTATAAGAATACTATTTGCCCTCAGGAATTTTGGCCCTAGGCAGTTGACAACAGAAAATACTGGCCAAAAAGCTGCTCTCTTTTTATTTCTATTATCTCTGCATTGTTCAAACCATAAGAAAGAGAATGAAATCTGAATCTGGCATCTGTACTCTAGTAAGAATGCTACATTTCCTTTCCAAAATTATTATAGCTATCAGACCAGGAAAGAGATAGCTTGAATTTCAAATTGAAGTTTCAATTTGGAGAGCCAGTAGTTAAAAAAACAGCCTCAGCTTGTGCTCAATAGAACACAAACACTTTACTCATCAAGCAAAAATCTAGTTCTAAGACACATTTTCTGTGTCCTATCAGCCGGTCACCATGTATTGCTCAACAGTACAAAAGCGAGATTAGTTACACTTCTGTATAATCTGAATTTATCTGTTTATAGATTTATGGGTGCTGACTGCTTGATTTATAACTCCTTGGTGAATGTTTCTCAGAGTAGTGACTTGAGTGTAGCTCCAACAGGAGTCCAGCATAGAAAGATCTCTGAAGGAATTGGACATCTATCAGTGCCTTCTCACCCACAATGTCAGTAAAGGCAGAATGGAGCCATAGGTCAGTGAGAATTCCAGAAATAGAAACAGAGGTAATACAGGCTCCAAAAACTGAGTCAGTCATTTGTGAGGACAGAGGAAGAAATTAGTGGCTGAACAGAAACAACAGGAGAATAATTTTACTTACACAAGTTGTATCAATTAAACTGAAATTGATGCAAAAAACCACTGCAGTTAAATCAGTGCAAAGCCCAGTGAGATACAGTTACACTGTCTGAAAACCAGAGAAAGATCTGTCATTTCTATGTGCAAATTTACAGAACCTAATTTATTCTAAATTAAGGGAATCTGCACAGAGTTCTGCCATTTAAGAGCAGTCATTTAGTTAATTAATTTAAATTTTTTTCTAGATATAGCCTCAGAAAAAATAAGTCTTAAGATACACATGCTTCAAGTGCATCCCAACAAGGCAGCAGCATTTCATATCAGGCAGTCACCTCTTCTGCTTTGTGCTAGATAGAAGTGTAAGCAGCCTCCTGCAGTGGCACTGTGAGGCTCAACTGGCCTCAAACTGATGCCTTAGGAGAAAGAGGTTTTGTGTAATTTCCTCCATTCTTTAAGCTTTTCAAGCTCCCTAGCTTTCAACTGATTACAACACCACAGACTGAGCATTAGCTATTCAGTGAATTGCAATTGCTATTCATCAGAGAACACTTGCATTCAAGAAAATGGGAGGAACCAGATTTAGGTACTTGATGACAATTACATCTATTGGAGTAACTGTGCAGCAAAAGCTGCACTAGACAGCACTCACTAAAATGGCTGAACTGCTGAGTTTGCTTCTTTTATTATTTGATTTATCTTGCTTGGGCTTTTGTTGTTGTTGTTTTGTTCTGTTTTGTTTTGTTATTTTCTTTATTTTGCTGTCCCCCTGCGTGCATATCAAGCTGATTCTGTCTCTTGGAAAACATAAATTCATCCTGCAAAAATTAAGAGAGTCTCTTGAAGCGACCCTTTCTGACCACTAGCCAGAAGTAAAATATGGAGTATTATCTGTCATTTTGAGGGTCACACTGATGTCACACTGATCATTGACAAGCCCTATTATTGGCATCTTATGCTGCAGATTTAATGTGGGAAATGTCTTATATCACCTAAAGGCAAATAGTCCCATGATCAACCTCGTGTGCCTTGTCAACAGGCAGCAGGTGAGGCATCTAATGCTGGCTGCAGATGGAGTGAAATCTGCAGTCAGAAGGAAACACAGCAGTACAGAGCACTAGCAAGCCAGTCATAGGCATTACCAACCAGGTGTGCATCACTTGTACCCTGGATTTAAGGCAGAAGTAAAACATAAACTGTTGGTGAGATTCCCTGCAAATGTCCTTCCTTAGAAAGAATTTTAGCTTCAATGTATTAGCAATTAAAAACTGACGGTGCTTTCCTTCTTCTGGTTACTGGGCAGTCCAGCCCAGTATTTTTATACAAAGGGCAGTGTCTCCCAGGCACCTTTCAGAGATACACAGCGTGCAAGTAGAGGAGAGAAATAGTGGCCTTGCAAAGTGATCAGATTGATTCTCAGGAATGGGGGATACTGTCACATCCCACTGGAATAAAATGACAGGTCATTTCCTTGTCATCCTTTCCATATGGAAAAATGGTTATTAATATTTGTCCCTCACTGAAAAGCCTTAATCCGTACTTCAGTTCACCTTTCACAGAGTACCTGAGTTGTCAGTATGTTGGAGTGACAGAAAGTCACAGGAAAAGTCACACAGCTAGGCTGGGGGGATGTTCATGGTGCTGCAGGGCCTCATACTGTGGGTGAGGAATAGTCAAAGAATGTGTGAATGAATGGATGGGTTTATCAGGGGGCTGCTTTCTTTCCAAGAGAGACTCTCATCTTGTCAGAATTGTACAGAGCAGCACCAGATTCAGGGCAAACCCCTTGTCTGCAGAAGGAAAGCAAGTGAGTACATGGAGTACTGCTCCCCACAGCAGTGCTAAGCACTTCTATTGCCCACATTTCCACCTGCTGGACCAGCCTCTCAGGTGGTAAAGGGATTCCTTCAGCCCTGCTGAAAATGCAGTGTGCACTATGCATCTGTGTCTGGTGGTCATGTGTATTCTCCCTGTCCACTGAGCTCTCCTCAGCTGAACTGGAAAGTGTGGTCAAGGGTTTTGTGCGGGAAATGTGTCTCTTTTGTCTCTAAATCACAGAAATCCTCTTCCCTCTTTACTCTGTGGCCAAAGTACACACATTTTCCTAGGAAAATATTTGCACTGGAGGGAGATTATTACCAGTCAAATGAGCACTACCCTCTTGCTTGGGAGGGGCTTATGTGGGGCATGAAATTGTGGCAGAATGCAGTCCCAGGCAAATTGTCAGCACAATCCATTAACATCTAACTTAATGAGTAAGGCAAAAAGGAGTTGAAGAAATTCCAGACTTAATTTAAAAAGGCTGAATTATCTTAATCATCAGAATATAATAGAAAAGAGAGAGTGGTTGCAACTAAGAGGCCACTTTTACAGAAAGGCCCACTCCCAGACACATACTCCTCCTAGATTAAAAAAAAGAGCCATGGTCTGGGGTTTCCTGGCAGTGCAAGGAAGCACTGTACACTTTATGAGACTCCTTTGACTCTCATCACTCACGAAACCCAATGCAGTAGGAATTTATCTGCCTTTGAGCTATTTGTCGCAGACCCCAGTGCAAGAAATGCTGCAAAAGAACAAGCAAAGGCCCAAGTGTCAGTGGGAATGATTCACCTGCTTTTTCTGGACTGCCAGCAAGTGACAGAGACTTCATGGAAGCCTAGAAAATGATCCCTTATTTTTAAGCAGCACCGATATGGTATCAGTAATATTTCAGCAAGTTCCTGAATTATGCCCATGACTGCTTGACTGTTGTGAGTAAATTGAAATGTTATCTGCTCTGCTGACTGCTAGTTTCAGAAAGGGAGAAAATTCAGTCAGAGTGAGAAATCTCACTTAGATTAGCAGTAAAAGCTGGGCAGGAGTTTTAAAATGGAAAAAGTTGTCTTGCTATCTATGTCAGAAAAAAATCCCTTTAAATTTCCAGACTTTCATTAATATACAAGAGCAGGAAGAAAAATTTCCAAAATCACATGAATTTCTCTAGCAAATAGCAAAGGGTGTCAAAGAAAGTGACTCAGAGTATGAGTCTTCAGTTCAAAGGTGCTTTTCTCAAGGTAGACAGGCCAGGAAACATGTTATATGGATGGACAGATTTTTATAATGGCCTCCACCCTCTTGTCAATATATTCACCTGCTTCACTGTAGCTCATTGCCTTTTTCTCCTTGCTCAGTACAGCAGGTGGATTACTATGCAAGCTGCACTACACAGAAGATTTAACTCTGTCTTCTAGGATGGGGACCCCCTGGCACTTAAAATGCATTTTAATTTTACTCTGTATTTCAGTGCTGAGTATCACAGGGTAAGTAGCACACTACTGAATGTAGCTTAATTCAGGAAGATTAGCTGTTAATGATTAATATCCTTTCTTCACTTTTCAAATGTGGAATGTTTCTTCCCTTTTTAAATTATGAATGTTGTACAATTGAACCATGTAATTTTTTAAAAGAAATATTTTAAATTTGTCGTTACCTAATTCTGCTCTGGCTTCTGTCTGAGAGAGAAACCTTTAACACCTGGATTTCTAATGGAACACCTGAAAAGAAGAGATCTGCACAAATAGCCACAATACTTATAAAACTCTCTTGACCCTGAATATACCTACAGTAACCTTTGCTTTAGGATTTGCCTGATGTGTAACAGTTTTAAGATAGCACTTAATAGAGGCTGAGTGGCAACTTTTCATGGTTTTCCCTTTCCCGTGGAAGAAGAAATCCAAGAAGAATAATGAAGAAAACTTTCTTACTCTATCTGTCTTTACATATTCTTTTTCCTCCTTAGCCTGAGATTGATCTGTTTTCCAGTTTCTTGCTGCATTTCATTGCATCATTTCACAATAAATTAATTATGATATTTGTTCCTAATCTCCCTAGTTTTCTGAATGTCATTGCTTGGATTTTGAGCAGTGCAGACATTCTTTGTGCTGCATTCACTTAAGGACAGATTCTCTATACTGTGTCAAGTACAATAAGGATAATTAAGGAGGGAGCACCACAGAGTTTGGAACAGAACTCTGCCTCAAGAAATTGGGGATCATCCCTTTCTTATGCAAAACACCCAAAGAACAGAGCCATTTACGTTGTGATCTGCAGTGGGATTTTGATCTTGGGTCAACTCATCTCTGCAAGACTTTGTAGCACACAAGGACTGTGTATTTGTAACTCCTTTTGTTTTGCAGCATTTTCAGGGCAAATTAGAAGAGCTGCATGAAATGAAACCTTTGTGTCATGAGAGGTTTGCAGGGGTTAAACGAAATATGTAGCCTTCCAGCAAGTAACCAAGTTACACAGAGTACTGGCATTGATACCCTTTGCTTAATAAAGCCTTGAGCAAGTTCCTAGAAAGTCTTTGCTATTATCCTGGTGCTGTCTGAGCTGAGATGTATCCATCTGCAGCTCTCTGTGCCCAGAACTCCCCTCGTTCCAGTTCAGAGGGATAGAGAGCAGAAGATCCTTCTCACCTTTGCTCTCAGAGCTTTGCCGTGAATGAGTAACTTCGATATGGGAAGAGAAATTCAGACATGGGGGAAATCCTGGGTCTCTTCAGTTATTCAGTGAAATGCCCATAGGCATAAATTGAGGTCCCAACATTCTTTCTTTACCAGTTTTTGAGTCACTAATTCTACAAGGGTTTCTGTTATTTTCTTGACAGGATCAAGCAAAGACCAAGAGGTGGCTTGAGGACATGGGATCCTGAAACAGGTAACTGCATGGCATTGGTGCTGATAACCATCCACGGTTCACTTTGGACATGCTGGCTCCTCTTCCTCACTGTCATGTGTTGTATTTCAGCTTACCTCACCAGATGTGATTTTAACAATAACTCAAGGCCGTTCTGTGACTGGACCCAACCTTGCAATATCAACCAGGGAATGTGGATACGAACCAAGCATGACACTCCAACTGATGGAACAGGCCCTGATGGAGACTATCCTGATGGAAGTAAGTGCTCAGTTGTGGCCTCGTTGATTCTCCTTTTCTGAAGACAGCTTGACTACCTTTATTTCTTCTTTCTTTGAAAGAGAAAAGAGATTCATTAAAACTTTTGAAATGTGTCTGTGTCTTTCATGCTGACACCTGTCTTTGACTTTTCATTGTATCAGACAGGAGCTTATTACACTGATTTTCACATCATAGATTGGATATCTTTATCAGTGCATGGAAGTAAAAGAAAGCAAATTAAGGCCTCATAGAGAATAATAGTAACATGGAACAGATTATTTTTCATGAGGGGACTTCTGGCCAAATTCCACTGATACCAGTTTATGGCAACAAATATAATGATTACTACACTGGCATGAGATAAAGTTCACACCAGCTAGTTACAAAATCAAGTTTGAAACTGAAGAAAATTTTTTAAAACCTTGTCCTCTGATACCTGTGATTTAAAAACTGGAGCCTAACATGGTCACAGTAGCAAAGAAATACTCCACAGTTCCGTCTCTGTGTGTTTGAACCACTATCCTTGCCCCAGAAGATCCATTTAGGGAGATCAGTCTGCAGTCATACGGCTTCCTGTAATTATCCCAAGACTGAAAGGTCAGCTACTGTCAGAGTCAGTAAGCAGATTAGAACAGATTAGTTGGGATTGTTGCTAAATAATTTTCTACGGTTTTCCTATTTTGATAATAACAATTGAAATTCTCTGTTGGAAGAAAAAAAATGAAGCATTTTTAATTTGGATTAACATAAATAGTAATGTTCTGCTTTTTGAATTAACATAGACCATATAATTTTAAATGTGACTTAGATTTTCTTGCCAACTTAAACCTATGACTGAATGTTAGATGCTATGTGTGGAGCCATACTTTACCAGACAGAAATGGTCATTCATTTCTTCTTGATTCTTTTCCATAGTCAAATGGGAGAGACTTGAATTTAGCTGCACTGGGGAAAGGTAACTTTGATCTTAGCCCATGTGAAGCAAAAGATCAGCCCTAGTAAAGCAAAATCTGATTTCATATTGAACCAATCAGACTAGAGCATTTCAAATCCTAAAGAAAGACGGCAAGTTCCTGAATTTTGATAAATTTCCTTTCTTTTCATAATGTCAAATTCAAATATTTTTAAGGAAATATTATTATTGCTTTCTATTTCTTCTATTTTGAGACAAAACAAAATGCTGACAGTTTAGAATTTTCCTTGTGGCAAGGATTTACTCATCTTGAGACTAAAATATTTATTAAAAAATATATCCCACAAAAGAACAGGTGAAGAAGATTGCCTTATTTTCCTTTGGGAAAAGTGGAAACTGAACACAGATCAGTGTGGCAATGTCTGGAAGTGCTGTCTCATGAAAGAGTCCCACGTCTTTAATTGTGATCCCAAAATAACTGTTCTTGTGAGATGAAATATATTTGCTTTGCACTCAGGCTCACATTCTACTTTGTATAACTACATGAGTTATCCATTGCAATGTGAAGTCCAAACATCCTTTGCTTTGCTTCTTTACACTGATAATGATGCCTTAATATTTTCCAGATTTGGATTGTACTTCAGTTTTAAATGATACCTAATAAGTTATCAGAAGCTTCAACCATATTTTAATTTTTGTTTCACTCTGCAGAAGGTTATTTCATCTACCAAGAAGCGAGTAATCTGATCCCCTTCGACACTAACAGGCTGGAGAGCCCAGATACTGTAGTTTCTGGAAAAATATGCATAGACTTCTGGTACTACATGTTTGGATCAGAAGAGATGAATGAGCTGAGAGTGATTGTCCAAGATAGCTCAGGGGAGTCTGTGGTGTGGCATCGGAAGGGAAACCAGAGTTCCTTGTGGAAATATGGTGCCATCACTCACACTTTTCCAACACAGAGGAAGATAAAGGTAATAGATTTGCAGAATACATTTCTTTGTACAGTGTCAGCATTTGTTCTCACCTTGCAGGCTGCAAAATATTGTGCATGTAAGCTAGAAAATATAACACAGGATTTGCTTGGTTTATATTTTGTAAATAGAATGGCCTCATGATTTCTGTCAATGAACTAAGAGAAGAAACCACCAACCTCCTAGTTTCACTAGTGCTGTTAGTTAAAGGATAAAATTCAGTTTAGTTTTCTCTTTTTTCTTCCTTTCCTCCTTAATTTTATCATGAAGTTAAAGACTTTAGATGTCATAATTAAATGCAGGTTTATCAGCTGTGTGTTTCAAGGTTTGAACTTTGGGATGCTACCTGTTGGACTCCTCTGAAGAATCCCGACCACTAATTCTCATAAATCATTTATTAGTCAGCGAAATAGAGGACAAGGTTTCTTTCAGTCCTCACCTTATTACAGAATATATATTCCTTTAGCTGTTATAACCTCATTTTGCTCATTGCAATTTTTAGCAAAAAAACAGACAGGTTAGTTTGAAAACATGCTATGACAAATGGTCTTGTGTTTGCCCAGACATCTCTGATGCAGAGATCACTTTGTGTCCTGCCTAGGTAATTTTTGAGGCTGTTCGAGGACTGACAGAGTATGGGGATACAGCACTGGACAATGTGAGAGTTAGGGATGGACCCTGTGGTAAGTCTGTGTTAGCAACCAAGTCTGTGCTACTTTCTCCTCTGTGTTTAGAGCTGAACACAAATTTCCATTATTCTACTCCATATACAATATAGCAAGCCCTCAGAACTTCAAACCACAAAAGAGAAATGGCAAAAACTTTACCGCTCACTTCACTTCTATGTTATGTGTTTTGCTGTAATTTCTTCCTAAATCTTTCCTCATCACCTCCAACATCCAAGACAAGCTATCCCTTTCTCTGCAAATGTGACCTTTTTCACCAGGTCCAGCAAAATTCACCTTCACTTCTAAGTCTAAAGTGCATCTTTAAACCTAGACGAGGCTTTGCACATTGATCTTGGCTTCCAGATTAAATGGTCCTAATTGGCATTTTATAGCAAATATCAGCTCATGCCAGCTCATTAAATACACAGTACAACCTCATGTCACAAAAAGAAATAACAACGAGTCAATAGCACTGAGTTGCACTACCAGCTTTGACTATGAATCAGCAATTTGAGCCTGATCTCTGATCCTGTAACAGATCAGCCAAGACTAGCACAAGCTGTTCATGGCTGGGATCCATTTTTACTGACTAGTATGAAATACCTACAGAATGTGAATTGACCAAGAAATTTGCTGAAAGACTTACAGAAAATTTCATTAGGTCTCAATAGGTGTTGTTCTCTGTGAAACACTACTAAGGTAATGACATAACATGTTTCAAATGTACAATACCTGTGACAAAGATTTCCTTTCAGGTCCACATTCTCTGATCATATGATTTTATTTCAAATTCCATGAAAAAGACTTGGGGCTTTATTTTGAGGGCTAGGCAGAGCCAGTTCTTCGTTTTCCCAGTTGTATTTGCCCATGATTCAGCCACTGGATGGTGCACAAAGGTAATTCCAAGAGACAAGAGCTTCTCTGTTCATTTCACTCTCGTACCTGCCCGCACTTGCTGACAGTAGGACCTTCGTGTGTCTTAACACACACCAGAGGGAGTCACACGCCCAGCTGTAACTACACTTCAGCTCCCGAGAGGAGCCCGAGCTCAGCCACCGTGATCTAACTAACAATCAGACGAGTTTTCCTAAGAGCTAAAAAGACCCACACATCCCCGATTTTAAACACAGGCAGTTATACTTTCTTCACTGGAGAACTTCTAACTTTATGCTGGTGAGGAGTAAGTGAAAATTCCTGTATGTTGGTGTGTAAATAGTGTTCACCCTGTAATGTTAAAGCTCATTGCTTTGTCTTTTCCACTAACAGAAGCTGTCCCTACACCTGTACCACCAACACCTACACCAGCTCCAGTGACAGGTAATTTTAGCCAATCACATATACTACTCAATGGCTTGAAGGACTAGGACACTTACATTTTTTACTAGCTGCACTGCTTCTTTGCTTCTGTTAATTTCTATGTGTATTTGTCTACGATGTTGCTTTATGCCATACAAATCAGCCTTTTCTATTTCAGTTCTTCCAGGTTTAATCTACAAAATGAGGGTGATTTTGCAGTGGGAGGACACAATAAGATGGGCTTTTGGGATGTGTTTGTATGTTAATGAGAGCATATTCCTTTTTCCTGTCTCCAGAAGCTATTTGCAGTATACATGGGGATCCCCACTACAACACCTTTGACAAGCAGCGTCATGACTTCATGGGCACCTGCACCTACACCCTCTCCAAGCTGTGTGACAGCAACAGCTCCCTGCCCTACTTCAACGTGGAAGCAGCCAACGAGCACAGGGGAGGCAACACCCGTGTGTCCTATGTGCGATACGTGGATGTTGATGTCTATGGCTACAGGATCAACCTTGGTCAAAAAAGAGCTGTTAAGGTGAGGTTGGAGCCCACTGTCTATCCTTCATAACTCATCGCATGAATGTAGATGTTGTACAGTGACTACAAATTTCCAACACCTATACAATAATTCTTAGAGGGCAGTCAGATATTTAGGAGCAGGAGTGCTGTGGAGTTCTGAAACATGGGAATTTCAAAACTGAAAGCATAGGCTAGAATTCTGTGCTGTGTTGTTGAAAGGTGGGCTAAGAGCTAACAATCCAGATGGGGTTGGTGGGCTAGACTGCCTCTCTAACCTGCTCCCCCATGCTCAAGCTTGGCATGTGACAGGGAGCAAAGAGGCTCTGAACTAGCTGAGTTCACGCTGGTAAGTAATTTCCCAATCCTGTGTGGTAGCCTGTAATGCTGAACACTTCTCCCTGATTTTTACTTATTCCACTTCACTGTTAACTTCACTTAACACCTGGCCTTTGCCAAAAAGCAGAGTCAGGGGGCAGTCCTGGAGTGACAATCTCATGACTCTCCTTACATTTGGATTGTACACTTGGCCTGCTATTGCATCCTAGGACTTTTTTCTGGATCCTTTCCATAAGGGGCCAAGACAGTAGAAATGGTTGAGCCAAACACTCTGCATATGAACAGGTCACCTTGCTTCATTATTACCCTTCTTATAAGAAAATACAACAGTGGTTTAAAGGAGGCAAAGGATTAAAGATACACTGAAACCTTTCCCATCTGATCTTAGAGACATGGAGAACTGATATGTCCTCATTTGTCCAACAGCCTCTCTCTTTACCTTTCCCCTCTATTCACTGGTTTTATTATAAAAAAGAATAGGTCTGTAGGCAGTTGCTGCAGACAGACCACACTAAGTCTTGGACTTTTGCCAGCTGTGTCTGGCTCAACGAGACCATGCTAGTAAGTTATATTGTAGCCATGCTGTTATGTCCTCAAACCCTAGATTATGTGACCATATACACATATACATACATATACTAGCACTGAGTGAGTTCTTACTGCTCACTGTGCCAATATATAAGAGGGTCACCATTAAAAATGCTTATTGTCAAGTGCTTACAATACTTGTCCTCCTCTATGTCTGCAGGTCAATGGAGTCAGCCAGGTGGTCCCTGTGACCTTGGTCCCAGGTGTCAGTATTTCCCTCAGCGGGCAGTATGTTGTGGTTACTACTGACTTCGGGCTGCAAGTCAAGTTTGATGGAAACCACAGAGCAGAAATCGCTCTTCCCAGTACCTATATGTCTAAAGTCTGTGGAATATGTGGAAATTACAACGGGCAAAAAGCAGATGACTTTCTCAACCCAGATGGAGAGATGGAGGCCAACTCAACCAGCCTTGGCAACAGTTGGCAAGTTTACAACGACTCCAGGTAGGACTCCTGCCAGGATGTCAGGTCTTAGCTGTTGGCTGTGCAATGACCAGTGTTTTATGCAACTCTTCTTTGGAGGCCAAAAATATCTGACATATGGGATAAAATCTAACCTTGTCAGTGTTCTTACTTTATGTATCTGGGTAAAGTTTCACAGAAAATTTAATTGTGCTTACAAAGGAGAGCATTTCTTAGACTCTTAGAACTGTTTAGGCTGGAAAAGACCTTTAATGTCATCGAGTCCAACAGTTTACCCAGCACTGTTATATCCACCAACAAACCATGTCCCCAAATGCCACACTTAGTCATCTCAATTTCTCCTGGGATGGTGACTTCACCACTTCCCTGGGCAGTTCCAATGCTCAACAGCCCTTTTGGAGAAGAAATTTTTCCTAATACTGAGTCTCAACCTCCCCTGGTGCAATTTGAGGCCACTTCCTCTCACCCTGTCTCCTGGAAAAGAAACTGTTCCCCATCTCACTACAACCTCTTTTCGGGAAGCTGCAGAGAGTGAGGAGGTGTCTCCTGAGCCTTTCCTCTCCCAAGGCTTAACAACCTCAATTTCCTCAGCCACTCCTCAGAAGACTTGTGCTCTAGACTCTTCACCAGTTCCATTGCCCTTCTCTGGATACAGCCCAGCACCTCTTTCTAGTAGTGAAAGGCCCAAAAGGGATTGTAGGAATCAAGGCGTGGCCTCAACAGTGCCTAGGACAGGGGAGTGATTCCTCCTTCTTCCCCCTTGAAATCTTACTCTACATATGCTTTGTGCCCAAAGACAGTCCAGTTGGGGTGGGGAGGGGGGAGAGGGTTTTTGTTCCCTCACATCATGATGATTCCTCAGGAAAAGCTCAGGCTTCTGCTGGGCTCAGGCAGCCAGAGCCACCCCTGTAGCCTCACCATGGGGAAGGGCTTTGTCGCTGTTGTTCAGGGCTGGATCCTGCCAGGTGCTGGGCACTGCATACATACCACCCATATCTTCACATCACATAACTCTGGAGGGACCCCTGGGCCTGAGTTTTAGGGTTACTTACATATTAAGGTTTTCAGGAACAGTGGTCGATTAAATCAGAAAAACATATATATTTTGTAATGTCTCCATAAATGGTCTCTTCAGGCACCCTGATGCAACTCAGGGCACAAAGATGCAAGCAAACAACAGTCCCATAAAAGAGACACTGCCTTTCTCATTTGCTTTGCCTTGCTGATAGGAGAGAAAGGCCACGGGGTCTTCTTTTGTCTCCTGGTGCTGCTTGAGCAAACACAAAGAAGGAGTATATTAAATACAAGCACAGGCCACACAGGGAGAATGATCTGTGAGTTTTAGCATTGACTTGGCTAAATTCCTTTTGTACATTTAAATGTACATTTTAGTATTTGAATGAAACACTGAAGGTGCCCACTAAGATTTCAGTTATTGTTTTAGTTTATGAATGCTAATACTTGAAGACATTGTTTCAACTCTTCTGAGATACTTGACTTGTTAATTATTTCACAGTATGTTATTTAATGACAGAAGGATTTGAACTTTGAATGCTTTCACTTTCTAATCCCCCTTCCATGTAAACAGCCTGACTTACCAGAAAGACAAAAATAAAAACCATCCAGGCCTCATAAAGATTAGGAGGTTGAGATCATATTAAAATCTGAATTTCTCTCCTAAGAGTCTGAAATAGAGGGATTGTAAATACATCATGTTTAGTCTGGGAAGAGATCTGTAGTTTTGGTAGATGTGATTTCAAAAGCATCTCAGGTGTTAGTGAACCCAGAGTTGATCTGTTAATTTTTCCACATATTTTTTTCTTTTTTTTTCCTCATTAGTTGCTCACCAGATTATGGCCATACTCCAAACTGCACTGATGATGAAAAACACATGATCCAAAGTAATGCATACTGTGGCCTGATCACAGACCCAAGTGGTCCATTCCAGAGCTGCCATGCAGTGGTCGATCCACGGAGTTATTTTGAAGATTGCCAGTATGATCTCTGTGAACTTCACTTGAACAATGCAGCCCTCTGTGAAAGCCTACAGGCTTATGCAGACATGTGCCAAGCTGCAGGAGTCCAGCTGGCACCATGGAGAAACGCAACCTTTTGCCGTATGTATCAAAGATTGCTAGAAATTATCACTTGTCAGGAGGGTTTAATGAGGATTTCCTGAAGACTGAGCTTTACAAGCCTCTTTTGAATTCATGTAGCACTGAGAATCTTGACTGATCGGGCTAAAGATTTCAAGGTTATATGTAGTTCCTCAATTTGATTCCTTTGGGAAGATGCTAGGGAAAATAGTTCAGTTGCTTTGAATGAAAGGAAAAAAAATCCACCTTAAAATTGAATTGGAATTCCTCTCTGCAAAGAGAGCAAGTTGAAGGAGGAACTCTCCTGACAAGCTGAGTGGGAGATCTGGGATAAAGGGAGGAGAGTGCTGTAAACACTGTCAGTGGCACAGAGTCCCACATGTGTAAGAGAGTAGGGAGTGCTGACCATTCTTCCCAACTGGATGTGGAGGAAAGCATCAGAGTGTACTACACCCCTTACCGGCATAGTCATTCATGGTTTCAGATAGGAGAGGAGCCAACACTGATAGAAAGCCTGGAATTAAAGGCTAGGACTGAAGATGAAAGTCTGTGAAATGTATATTGTAACAATGCTACTGAGTGTGGAGAACACAGGGAGAGTAGGGAAGAGATGGAAGAGACAGAAATACACAGAGGTACAAGAAAAAATGTGTCAAGTGTTGAAGTAATAGATGGATGTCTGTGCTAAGGAGTAAGTAGGAATAATGATTTTCCTTTTTTAAATATTGGTAAAGAGTAAATAAAGAACATTTCTCAAGCATTCAGGTATATATTATAGGAAAAAAAATCCACATTCTTTTTAGAACAGAATTTAAATACAAATTTAATGTCTGAAATGCTTGAACAGATCTGTTCCCACTAGAAACAATAAAAGGAACAGGAAATAGTAATTTAGTGATCTGTGTGCCTTCTGCACTGAAGGAGATGGAGAGACTAAAAAGCTTATCTGAAAACATTGGAATTACTGAAGCCTAATTTCTTTTCTGACTTTTGTTTCCCATTTGACTTCGGTCTCCATTGAGCACATTTTCTAGGCTGGGGGACATTACTGAGGCTTTCTCTCCTAGAGGTTCTAGGGTTTCTAAGCAGGATTGAGCTGTTTCTGCATCCCTTCTTTCTGCTGAAAGAGCTCGCAGGATCCCTTCTCCTTGCTTTGTGCCTATTTCATTTCATGAAGCTGTGTATATTTTTGTCCTCTGCCAACCTCACCAAGGTATTTCCTGTAGAGCACCTGGGTCAAATTAAGTGGGAGGATGGGTAGAGAAACGTACAAGATCATTGTATAATTTCTCTCTCCTTAAAAAAGTAGGCTAAAACAGAGCGAGGAAATATGTCATTAAAAATTACCCCACATCATATAAACATCTGGAAGCTGAAAAAAGATTGCTCAGGAAGCTCAGTTCTCAGACCTTCTCATCAGAATATGACAGTGTCTAAAAGATCTAATTTCAAAAGGTAGCTATATGTCATGCATGTAGCTAAATATGAAAATAGAATAGAACATGTCTATATCCTGATTATTTAACAGTCATTTAAAGACCTCAGATTATTAAAGACCTCAGTGAAGTGAAAAAATAAGAATTAAGGCATTAAAACATGTCTGGGATTAACTATCAGAACTATAGACTAAAGGTAGCATGTCTTGTACAAGTAGCTAACATGACATTGATATCCTCTGTCCAATGCATTAATTCAAGAAATCATCTTCATGTCCTAGGAAATACTCTCTCTGAGTGAAAGTTTAGACAGACAAACCTCAAAAAAAAATTCAAGCGTGTAAGAAAATAAAAGCGTGCACAAAAACGCTGCTAATTCCAAGATGTTCACAAACATTTCAAAAGAAATCAGAATATGATATTAAACAAACCCCAGTACTTGAGTAATTAAAAAATAGTAATTTATATCTGGATCTTTCCTTACACAGCACTGGCCTGTGCAGCCAACAGTCACTACGAGCCCTGTGCTGCAGCCTGCCCTGCCACCTGTGTTGACCCAACAGCTCCCTACAACTGCAGCCTGCCGTGTGTGGAGGGCTGTGTGTGTGACAGCGGGTACCTGCTCTACAACGACCGCTGCGTGCCCAGCCAGCAGTGCGGGTGCTGGCACAACGGGCAGCACTACCCCGTGGGCTCTGAGTTCTGGACGGACAACACCTGCTCCTCCAAGTGCACCTGTCCCGCACGGGGAAGCAAAGTGCAGTGCTTCAATGCCTCCTGCCCTGCGGGCCAGTACTGCGGGGTGCAGAACGGGAAACCTGTGTGCCTTGAACACTCCTATGGCATCTGCCACGTCCACGGGGACCCCCACTACCAAACCTTTGACAAGGTGACGCACGACTTCATGGGCAACTGCACCTACACCCTGGCCAAAGTGTGCTCCAACACCACCTCCCTGCCCTACTTCAACGTGGAGGCCAAGAACGAGCACCGTGGCAGCACCCAGGTGTCCTACGTGCGTGAAGTGGTGGTTGAGGTGTATGGACAGCGCATCGTCATCGTCAAGCAGCAGACGAGTCACGTGCTGGTAGGCAGTGGGGCTGCAATGAGTGTGGTGCAGCTGCAGGGCGGGGCTGGCTGCTGCTGGCAAAGCCTGGCAAGTACCAAAAGTCCCATGAATGGGTGGATTTCCCTGAAGACACCGGGTCACATTTTTTTCCCCTTTTGGGACGGGCTTGATGAAGAGGAGTCAAATGGGGGAAGCTGGGGCATGCTGAGCACAGTGCAGAGCCCAGCACACAGCTCTGTGAGCCCCAGGGCTGTTGGGGTGTGGGGACATCCCAGGCAGCTGTTTGCTGTGCCTGGGCTGGCAGCTGCTTTGGCAGGGCAGGGCAGGAGCAGCCAGGGAGGCCAGGAACAGGCCCAGGACCCACTGTGGTGTGTGTGCTGTAGGTGAACAACGTGCGCCAGACGCTGCCGGTGAGCGCAGCAGGAGGGGCCATCAGGGTGAGCAAGAGCGGTCGCTACATCGTCCTGGAGACAGACTTCAGCCTCAGAGTGTCCTACGACGCTGACCACTCGGTGGAGGTGAAGGTGCCCACCACCTACTTCAACCTGACCTGTGGCATGTGTGGCAACTTCAACAACCGCAGAGATGATGAGTACACGATGCCCAATGGGCAGCAAGCCGCAGACTCCAATGCTCTTGGGGAGAGCTGGCAGGTGCCAGACAGTGACCCCTCCTGCGGTGTCCCCGTGCCCTCCCCACCCTGCAGTGCAGAAGAGGAGAAGCTCTACCGCTCCGACCAGTTCTGTGGCCTCCTGACCACCAGGCCTAGCTCTTTTGAGAGTTGCCATGGTGTCATCAACCCCCAGGACTACTTTGACACCTGCTTGTATGACCTGTGTGCCCTGAATGGTGGCCAGGAGTTCCTGTGTGCTGCTCTGGAGGCCTATGCTGATGCGTGCCAGGCAGCTGGTGTGACTCTTCTTCCCTGGAGGAATGCTACCTTCTGCCGTGAGTTGCCATAGAAAAATGAGCCTTTGAACAGCTCCATTTTGTCTTAAGAGACTTTTTTACTGGCTATGTACTTAGTCAGTCACTGCCATAGCTTAGATACCATGATTTCTTCACATAATTACAAAAAACACTGAGACACAAAATTCTTCAAAATTCCTGCCATTATTTTTTTCTGGTAGTGGACAATGGATAATTTTGTTGATTATTTCAAAATCTTTGGTAAACCACTAGCAATATGCCCCTTTTAATGTAGTCTCATCTCTGAGTTTTCAATGATATTTTGCTTTTTTTAGTCTTGTGACATCTATTGATTTTAGCAATTATTATACTTGTGGAAATTTATCATCTCTGTTTAAGATCTAGTGTAGAAAGGCATAGTTTTCCTTGGATTTAGAGATGCTTTATAGCCAGGATACAGAGTTAAACATACTTTTCTCATGCTGTCTATTTTCTTTTCTTTTTTCTGATAGTAAAATAGGAATGGAATTTCAGGATTCAAAAAACCCCCACAATTGCCACTAGCTCAAAACAATAATGTTATTGAATAGCGTTTTCATGTGGGTTCAGTGGTTTCATGCGGGTTGTGCTTGTTAATGCCGTGCTTTTTTTTGTTTCTCAGCTGTTGCATGCTCTCCCAATAGTCATTACAATCCATGCACCAGTGCTTGTCCAGCAACCTGCACTGACCCTCTTGCATCACAGAACTGCAGCAGACCTTGTGTAGAAGGATGTGAATGCAACAGTGGCTTTGTCCTCAGCGGAGGACAGTGTGTGTCCATGAGCAACTGTGGCTGCCTTCAGAATGGCAAATATTATGAGGTTTGTTCTGGAACATAATTCTTATGCAGGGCTTATTTCAAAACTCAACACTACCATTAATTATTTTAATTTATTTTTATTTTCTTGTCTCTAACAGAAAGGAGAATCTTTTTGGCAACCAGACTGTGTAGGCCAATGTGTATGTACTGGAAATGGAACTGTAGTTTGCAATTCAGACACATGTGAAGTGAGCGAAGTTTGCAAGGTGCAGAATGGACTCCTGGGATGTTATCCATTGAATCCCAGCACCTGCCACATTTTTGGGGATCCACATTATATAACCTTTGATGGGAGACTGTACCATTTCCAAGGAGACTGCAATTATACTGCTGTTGAGAGATGCACAAATTCTTCTGAAAAGTTCTCAGTGACAACCAAAAATGAACATAGAGGAAATCCGAATTGGACAGCCTTGAACTCAGGTTGCTGTCACACTGAAAAATCTGCACATTGTTTTGAAGAAAAACAAAGAGACCTATGTAAGTGCTCTACTTTAAGCACAACAATCCATCACATCTACGCACTTTACATTTCTGCCCAAAAGAACTGAATCAGGCTTCTCTGAATTCTTCACCTCCAAGACAGCACATGCAAGAAGTCACAGAAGTTATTTCTTTTTCTAAAAAAGGCAGAAATCAGCATAACTTCTTTTTGTCCACTTGTATCTTTCCTCAATGCGGTTGTAGGATAAAACAGCTTCATCTCTGTCTTCATCTATAACAGAAAGGTTTTACTAATTTTAAACTAACTATTCCACAATTGCTTTGTGGGTAGTTGAGACAGCAGAAAGCTGAAATTGTGCCACAAAGCACTATTCAAGGTCTGAAACAAGTGTACACCTTTAGTCTCTGCTTTATCTCAGTCTTCTGTTATCTGTACTGTTCATTAGGGTAAAGCTGACTCTTGCTTCTGTGGGGTTTGTTTTAGGTGAATGGAGATCGGGTTCATCTTCCTGTGGATTTCAACCATGAAGCCAGAATATCCATACGAAGACACTACATAGTCATTGATACCTCTCTAGGGATCCAGGTTAAGTTTGATGGTGACCAGGAGCTTTTCATTCTGGTTGATGAAAGTCTCAAAGGACAGCTGTGTGGTCTCTGTGGGACATTCAATGACAACCAACAGGATGACTTTTTAAACCCAGATAAAGTCCTGGAACAGGATCCAAATAAATTTGGTGACAGCTGGATAGTGAAGGATGACAACAGGACGTAAGTATCAGATAATACTTTTAGAAACAGCAAAATGCCTGAAGCATAGATCATCTAGTTATAGGTCTAGCATGCGTTATTTACATTCCATAGTTGCCCTCTTTTGATACTACTTGTTCGCTAGTGTGTTCACCTTTGGGTAACTTCAGTTTCCAATAGAAAGCATTGAAATTTCAAAATTTCAGACAACCTTCAGAGCTTTTCCACAAGAGCTTTGTAGATTTTACTTGTGATTGGCATTCTTTTTATGGATATAACTTGAATTTTTCCTTACTTCCCTATTCTAAAATATTGCTAAAATATCACCCTAAAATATTCCTCCTTCCTGCTACTGAAAGTCTAAATCTATCTCTCAGATTCAGCTCCTAACTTCATGTAGATTAACATAAGTATGGGGCATTTATCTATCTATTAATGCTTTCACATACATATTACTACTCTTACTATATACAATAATGAATTGAAATTATCTTTCTTGTGTTGGATAACTGATTTTTTTGTTTCTTCTGGACTTCATTCTGTGGATAGACAGTCACAATTTGCAGCTTTATTCTTGATGGAGATTTATAGGTTAAATTGCAACATTTCTCACTTTTGAGTTTGACATGCTAACAATGCCTATACATAACAAATCTTCAAAATTTGGCATAACATTCCATTATAATTGGGGTATGCCTTGCAGGATAGAACAAAACAAAAAGGTTTGTTCTATAACCACTCTGCTGTTTTTTTTTCATGCAGGTGTAATCAAGTTTCAGTTGTACCACCTGCTTGTGACACAGAAAAAGAGAAAGAATATGAAGAACTCTGCAAAATTATTTTGAAAACTGGTGGACCTTTCCAGGTCTGCCATTCACACATTCCCCCACAACTGTACTTTGAGAGCTGTGTCTATGATCTGTGTGCCACGGAGGGGGATTCTGATCAGTACTGCAAGATTTTAGAGGCATACGCTGCTGCCTGTGAAGCTGAAGGTGTAAATCTGGGTGAATGGAGGGAGGATACCATCTGTGGTAAGTCATTAAGACATTTAGCAAATCACCATCTAATTAAATCCTCATGCTACAAACGTAAGTTCAAGTAACTAAGGAATAGAGCAGAATTTCAAAGATGGGCATTCAACAAAATAAGGAAGCTTTCAAGTGCTTAGCATCTCTGTAAATTTGGCTTCTAATTAAGCTTTTAATGGGCTTCCAGTATTCACTTTAGAATGTGATATCTCAACACATTTGATCCAAGAGTATTGTTCAGAATGGGGTTGTAAGAGACAGCATGCACTGTCAGCTAAGGGCTCAGCAAGAGACAAGTGAGCACTTGTCTACTAAATCATCATTTTGGCTTTAAGAAAATATTTTCTCTTTTTGAGAAGGGTTAACATATCACTTAACAAACCTGTCTACAGCTCCACATTTTCCCCAAACATGCAAAGTAAATTCCTAAGTATATAAACCAGAGCTTTAAAATCAGTAAAGAAGAATCCTGCAGCTTGAGGTCCATTCAGCCTTGGGCCGTTTTTACCTAGGTAGACTTGTTAACACAGGGGTAAGGTGGGTGGCATGACATTCATAGAATCATAGAATAGTTTGGATTAGAAGGGACTTTCAAAGGTCATCTAGTCCAATTCCCCTGCAGCAAGTAGAGACATCAATCACTAGATCAGGTTATTCACCATCTAAGCTCACCCCAAATGTTTCCCAGATTTCACCATGCTCATGGTAAAAAAATTCTTCCTTCTATCCCTTAATTGCTTTTTCTGGAGCTACCAGAGGTAATAAGCAAAGCCAGCAAAAAACAGCAGCCTACAAATGAGGCTATTACATGAAAAGGCATTCTCTAACTGCTTTCCAATTCCAAGACAATACTTCTCATCCCAGTTTATAAGCAGTAAAAAGCAATGTCAGACCATTCTTATTATGAAGTTTACATTTCCACTTAAAAAGCACTTTGAGAGCCAGTGGAGTACTACTTTGTCAAATAGCACAGCTTTGAGCAATTTGCAATGGCAAAGGATTATGACTGTCGCATAGTGTAAAATTACAGGATTTTAGTGCATTATGATGACACATGAGGAAGGGAGTTGTAAATTAACACGCATTCTCAGACACTTACAATTTCATATTTTATAGTCAATTTTTCAGTACTGGTCAATTCTACCTATTCCATTGTAGCATCTTCAAATTTTTCATGAACATGGGTTTGTTAGACTTAGAAGGGCTTTCCCAAACAGAGACATGATTCCAAACCTTATTGTGGAAATTCTGTTTTTCTTTCTTCACCATATACAGCTGCACCACCAGCCTGCAATATGTCGTGTACATTTGAGGCTGACTTCTGCGAGTGGAAACAAGAAACTAATGATGACTTTGACTGGATAAGGCACAAGGGACCGACACCCACACCCAATACTGGTCCTTCCCATGACCACACAACTGGAGGTGAGAACAGCAAACAGCACTGGGCTGTGCTTCTCTTGGAAGAATGCAAGGAGCCTCTTATAACAGCAAATCCAGGCCATGTGTTTCTAGGCTTAATCCAGGGTCTTCTGCATTAGTCAGGAATCTGGTATGGGTGGATGAGCAACACAGAACACTGATGAGCCTGTGACCTCTTAGCATAAGTTCCTGTAAGGAGGCTTCTGCAAAGGTATATTCATGCTGACACTGGATCACTGTGGCAGCTGACCTTTCCTTTAGAAGGTGCTCCTTTTCTTAAGTACAAGACAGGTGTAATCTCCTGGTAGTCCAATTGGGAATTGAATATTGGGAAGAGTAATGCAGGTGCTGGGTCAAGTAATGCTCTACTGTACACACTCTGTAAATGAACTGACTTTGTCTTATCCTGGCCCATTAATGTGAAAACCTGACATTCTGCTGTTTCCAGAGGGCTATTATATCTACCTGCAAGGAAGCATGCAAAAGCCAGCTGATGTAGCCCGCTTGGTCAGTCCAGTGTGCAGTTCAGAAGGACTTCACTGCTTCCGCTTCTGGTATCACATGTATGGAGCAGCTGAAACTATGGCTCTGCGTGTGTACGTAGTTCACAATGAGACATCAACACTGGAATGGAAAGATGCTGGAAACAAAGGGAACAGATGGAATTTGGGAGAAGTCACGGTACATAGCAGAGGCAATATGCAGGTAAGGACACAGACTCTCACTGACTCTCACTGAGATAAACCATACTTTTGAATGGCAATTCATTAATGTGGCTGGAGCTAATGACAGGATCTATCCCTTCCCTTAGATTGTCCTGGAGGGCATGATCGGTGAAGATCTCCAGAGTGATGTAGCTTTGGATGATCTGTCCATTGTAAAGGGACAATGCACAGGTACAAACCATGGCTGGGGAGAGGACACCTTGAAAAAGGTTATGCTTCTTCTAGCATTAAGTTAAAGTGCTGTCCTCAACCATAGTTGCTGTCTTCAACCAGAGTTAATCAAGGAGAATTCATCTCATTTGTATTGTTGTTTCTTTCATAGATGTTACTCCAACAACACCAGGACCCACAATCACAACACCATCAGAAGAGACACCCACATTAACGCCCATGCCAGATTCAGGTAACTAGAATAGACCAGCCATGGGACTACAGGCCTCTGTGAAGGGCAGGCTGGGGAGAAGAGGCAGTAGGAGGTGCTCAACTGAAAGTTTCCTCTGGTCTTTCCACTGTCAGGCACCTGTGTGGTGGAAGGAGACCCTCACTACCACACATTTGACAAGCAGTTACACAATTTCATGGGCACCTGCACCTACACCCTCTCCAAGCTGTGTGACAGCAACAGCTCCCTGCCCTACTTCAACGTGGAAGCGGCCAACGAGCATAGGGGAGGCAACACCCGTGTGTCCTATGTGCGATACGTGGATGTCGATGTGGCTGACCAGCGGATAAGGCTGGGACAGGCCGGAGTGGTGACGGTGAGCCCGAGGGGGAGATGCTGTGGGGTTGTGTGAGCAGAGAGAACTGTGCCAAATGGGCTGCTCCAATCCTATCATGGTTCCTGTCCTTCCAGGTCAATGGAGTGGAAGAGATCCTGCCTTGCAGCCCATCCGAGGGTGTGGAGGTCTTGTCCAGCGGGTTCTACACCATGGTCATGACAGACTTTGGCTTGAGAGTCAAGTTTGATGGGAAGCATCGGGTGGAGGTGACGCTTCCAAGCGCCTTTGGGCAGAAGGTTTGTGGCATGTGTGGCAACTACAATGGGATAGCAGCAGATGACTTCCAGAACCCAGAAGGGACAATGGAGCCCGACTCCACCAGCCTGGGCAACAGCTGGGAAGTGTCCAACAACAGCAGGTGGGTATGGCCCCCAGTAGGCCTGGGGACACACTGGGCAAGGGCAGGAGGAGGAGGCACCAGGAGAAGTCCACAAATGACCCAGGGGCCCTTCTGCCTGTCTGTCCACAGCTGCTCAGCCGGACCTCTGCCCACCCCAGCCTGCAATGAGACCGACAAGCAACTCATCGGCAGCAGCCACTTCTGTGGGCTCCTCAATGACACCAGTGGCCCGTTTCAGGTGTGCCATGCAGTGCTGAGCCCCAGCAGCTACTTTGACACCTGCAGCTATGACCTGTGTGAGCTGGGGCTGGACCGCGAGACCCTGTGCAACAGCCTGCAGTCCTATGCAGATGCCTGCCAGTCACTCGGTGTCCAGATACCTGTGTGGAGGAATGCAACCTTCTGCCGTAAGTCCAGACATGGGACCTAGGGCCCGTACTCTCAGGAAAACACAGGACTGGATTGGAAGAGTGAGCTGGGGAATAAGAACTATTCTCCCTATGAGCTGTGGGCAGATAGAGGTAGATATCAGTATTAGAGGCACCATTTTCTGTTTCATTTTGATTAGGTAGGGCTGAGAACACATGTAGAGCCAAAGACACTGAGGATAAAATAGAGATAGAGCTACCTTTTCAAAGGGGGATGTTCAGTAGAAAGAGGTATTCTGTTCCCCAAGTAATTTGGTGGGTCATCTGTCTCTGCAGCGATCGCTTGTCCAGCCAACAGTCACTACGAGACCTGTGCTGCAGCCTGCCCTGCCACCTGTGTTGACCCAATGGCGCCTGTTACCTGCAGCCTGCCGTGTGTGGAGGGCTGTGTGTGTGACAGCGGGTACCTGCTCTACAACGACCGCTGCGTGCCCAGCCAGCAGTGCGGGTGCTGGCACAATGGGCAGCACTACCCCGTGGGCTCTGAGTTCTGGACGGACAACACCTGCTCCTCCAAGTGCACCTGTCCCGCACGGGGAAGCAAAGTGCAGTGCTTCAATGCCTCCTGCCCTGTGGGCCAGTACTGCGGGGTGCAGAACGGGAAACCTGTGTGCCTTGAACACTCCTATGGCATCTGCCACGTCCACGGGGACCCCCACTACCAAACCTTTGACAAGGTGACGCACGACTTCATGGGCAACTGCACCTACACCCTGGCCAAAGTGTGCTCCAACACCACCTCCCTGCCCTACTTCAACGTGGAGGCCAAGAACGAGCACCGTGGCAGCACCCGGGTGTCCTACGTGCGTGAAGTGGTGGTTGAGGTGTATGGACAGCGCATCGTCATCGTCAAGCAGCAGACGAGTCACGTGCTGGTAGGCAGTGGGGCTGCAATGAGCGTGGTGCAGCTGCAGGGCGGGGCTGGCTGCTGCTGGCAAAGCCCGGCAAGTACCAAAAGTCCCATGAATGGGTGGATTTCCCTGAAGACACCGGGTCACATTTTTTTCCCCTTTTGGGAGGGGCTTGATGAAGAGGAGTCAAATGGGGAAGCTGGGGCATGCTGAGCACAGTGCAGAGCCCAGCACACAGCTCTGTGAGCCCCAGGGCTGTTGGGGTGTGGGGACATCCCAGGCAGCTGTTTGCTGTGCCTGGGCTGGCAGCTGCTTTGGCAGGGCAGGGCAGGAGCAGCCAGGGAGGCCAGGAACAGGCCCAGGACCCACTGTGGTGTGTGTGCTGTAGGTGAACAACGTGCGCCAGACGCTGCCGGTGAGCGCAGCAGGAGGGGCCATCAGGGTGAGCAAGAGCGGTCGCTACATCGTCCTGGAGACAGACTTCAGCCTCAGAGTGTCCTACGACGCTGACCACTCGGTGGAGGTGAAGGTGCCCACCACCTACTTCAACCTGACCTGTGGCATGTGTGGCAACTTCAACAACCGCAGAGATGATGAGTACATGATGCCCAATGGGCAGCAAGCCACCGACTCCAATGCTCTGGGGGAGAGCTGGCAGGTGCCAGACAGTGACCCCTCCTGCGGTGTCCCCGTGCCCTCCCCACCCTGCAGTGCAGAAGAGGAGAAGCTCTACCGCTCCGACCAGTTCTGTGGCCTCCTGACCACCAGGCCTAGCTCTTTTGAGAGCTGCCACGGTGTCATCAACCCCCAGGACTACTTTGACACCTGCTTGTATGACCTGTGTGCCCTGAATGGTGGCCAGGAGTTCCTGTGTGCTGCTCTGGAGGCCTATGCTGATGCGTGCCAGGCAGCTGGTGTGACTCTTCTTCCCTGGAGGAATGCCACCTTCTGCCGTGAGTACCTGCCATTGCCAGAAAGGGAAATGGGCCACACCCTCTGCTCTGAACCTGTGGCCAATGTGTCTCTTAGATCTTTCCCTTCCCTCAAGGGTCTCCATGGTTGAAGACTTGCTGGTCCTAATTTTCCCCTTCCCCTTGCAGCCCTGCAGTGTCCTCTTAACAGCTACTATGACCCCTGCATGACCGGCTGTCCTGCCACCTGTGTTGACCAACAAGCCCCACAGAACTGCTCCAAGCCTTGTGTGGAGGGCTGTGCATGTAGCTCTGGCTTCCTCCTGAGTGGAGACACCTGTGTGCCCGAGGCCAACTGTGGCTGCCACTTTGAGGGCAACTACTATACTGTGAGTGAAAACCCTGCCCTGCTTTGCAGACCCCTGCCAGGCCAACGCCTCTGCCTGCACTTTTCTGCCTCACACACTGAGGTTTGGTGTTTCTCTGCCCGCAGCAAGGGGAATCCTTCGTGAATGAGAACTGCACTCGCCGGTGCCGGTGTGAAGGCAAAGGCCAGATGGTTTGCTCTGCCCTGTCCTGTGGTGAGGACGAGGTCTGCAAGATCCAGGATGGCCAGAGGGGCTGTTACCCAGCCAGCACTGCCGTCTGCCACATCTACGGTGACCCACATTACAGCACCTTTGATGGGAAGCTCCACCACTTCCAGGGCTCCTGCAACTACACAGTGGTGACGGGCTGTGACAACTCCTCTGTTGGCTTCACCGTCACCACCCGCAACAAACACCGTGGCAGCCAGAGCTGGACAGCTCTGAACTCTGTGGCACTGTCCCTCAAAGGCCTCCACATTGCACTGCGCGAGCACAAGGCAGTCTACGTAAGCCTCTCACTTTTGTACCTGGGAACAACAGACACACGGGACACTCTTAAAATATCCCACTGTCCCCAGGGAGAGCTTGCTGTTCCCTGAGCCTGCTTGGTGCTCACAGAACAGCAGGGGAGAGCTCTGAGTGGGGCCACATATGGTGGCTCATGCAGACACAGATTCTTGCTTGCCCTCCTGAGCTTTCAGTGTGCCATTGGTCCCGTTGCTGCTGCCCTCGTAGGCCTGGGCAGGGTTTCTCATGCCAGCAGTGCTTCTGGCTCACTGGCACTGGCACTACCCCGGTGAGGAACAGTGACCTCTCAGTGGAGGGCACCTCTTAGTGCTTCTGTCTCCCTGTGTTCCCCTTCCCCAGATCAACGGTGCCGTGGTCTCCCTGCCTGCTTCTCCTGCCCCCGGCGTCACCATTTCCCTGAGCGGCTCCTACGTGCGGGTTTCTACCAAGCTGGGCCTGCAGCTGCAGTTCAATGGGGACCACGAGCTCCTAGTGAAGGTGTCTGAGAAGTACAAGGGCAAACTCTGTGGGCTGTGTGGGACGTACACTGGCAGCCAGCAGGATGACTTCATGCGACCTGATGGGGTGGTTGTACCCGACTTCAATGACTTTGGAACCAGCTGGATGGTGCCGGACGATGAGTGGCCGTGAGTCCTTGTTCCACCATGCACATGAACCACAGAAGGGAGTGTGGGAGAGGGGAGCTCTGAGGGACATCAGGAGGGAGGGCTGGTGATGGCAAGCGTGGGGCAAGGGAGAAGAGGCAGCTTCCTGACCCTTTGGAGAGTGGGCTGAGCCTTGTCAGAATTGTTTTCCTAAGCTTCTTGGATGGCAACTGCCTCAGCGGGTTGTTTCTGTCCACCATTGCCCTCCCTGAAAGCAGGAAGGGCAATGGTGCCTGTGGGCCACGAGTTCCACCCTTTCCAGTGACAGCCATGGGTGCCACTCTTAGTGCGGGATCTGGACTGCAGAAGCTGAGGTTCTGGCTGAGGTGGAGGTCAGGAAATGCAGCGGCTGCTGTCAGCAAGCTGCAGGGAACTCAGGGCTGTTTGTCTGCTTTGTAGGTGTGACCCAGCCATCAGCCCACCCGCATCCTGCTCGCCTGCTGAAGAGGAGGCAGCTAAGCAGCAGTGTTCAATCCTCACACACCTCGGTGGCCCATTCCAGCCATGCCATGCAGTTCTGCCACCCAAGACATACTTTGAGAGCTGTGTCTATGACCAGTGTGCCACGGGTGGCAGCACGGAGCAGCTCTGCAATGACCTGGGGGCCTATGCTGCAGCCTGTGCTGAGGCGGGCGTTGCTCTGGGAGACTGGAGTGCTGGCACTGTCTGTGGTAAGCCTTCTGTTGACCAATCTCTGATTTCCTTGAATCTCGGGGATGAGGAATGGCGCAGTTCTGGGGGCAGGTCTTGGGGCAGAGATTTCCCCATATATCACATAACTAGCCACTCTGGTGGGCCAGCACATGCGTGAGGAGACTCTTCTGGACAGGTGGAAACCCTGTCCTGCACTTTGTTTGCACTGCTGTGGGGGGTGTTATGGGAAGTGTGCAACATCCCTGTTTGGGAGCAAATCTCCGTTATCAAACATAGCTCTTCCACTTGTGTTTCACTCTGTTTCATTCACCTGCTCCTACAACCTTGCCTCCCTTTCCAGGCACTACAACACCACCTCCACATACAACAACATCACCGTCACCTGGAACAAGCACAGGTACTGCTGTCTCACATCTGAGGTTTTTAGGGGCTGTGCTAACCTCTTCCCCCTTGCCTGGCCACCCTTGCCTGTGCACAGGCATGCCCTGGATGTGCATGGATGTACCTGATTACAGGTGCTCATGGGGAAAAGGTGGCCCCACCCTCACTCTAAAACCTCTGCTTCTCTTTCTGCCCCATGTTCAGCTCCACCAACAGACTGCAATTTTGCCTGCACATTTGAAGAGGACTTCTGTGGGTGGGTCCAGGCAGATTACAGCAGCATTGACTGGATAAGGAACAAAGGCCCCACGCCCACGCCAAATACTGGCCCATCCTCTGACCACACAACAGGAGGTAGGAACAGCAACCAGGACACGGGCTGAGGGGCGTCCCCACAAAGATGGCAACAAACTTCTAACACCAAACACATATCACGTCTTTGCTGGCCTTCCTCCAGAGCACTTTGTCCAGAGTCCCCGAGGGTCAGTGGATTCCTCTGGGAGGATTTCCAGCCCTGGCAATCGGCTTGTGCTGCCCCCAAGCAAGCAAGGACCTGCCATGCAGGGCAGAATGCAAAGCACAGCTTGATGACCTGTTGGTCTCTTGGGAAGACAAATGAGTCTCTGACTCTGTTACGGGATCCTGGCTTTTCCAGAAGGCAAAGATGAGGGTTCTCCAAATCTGCAGAGCCATGTGAGGACTGTGACAATACTGTGGGCGTGTTGCCGTGTCCCAGTCCAAAGCATACATCTGCCGTGGACCTGAGAGCACATTCATATCGTTCTGGGGAGGGTTGTAGCTTGTGAAGGAACTGTGTTTGCTCTCCCCTCCTTCTGCCTGCCTGAAACTGCAGTTGGGGTGCTCCCAGGGCTGTGCTTGGGCTGTCCCAGGCTGCTTTGGGTAACTCAGATGCATCTGTGACAGTGTGGCTCGTGCTTTGTTTCAGATGGCTACTACATCTTCCTGCTAGGGAGGGCTGATACTCTCGCCGGTTTTGTGGCTCACCTGCTCAGTCCGGTGTGCAGCTGGGAAGGAACCCTCTGCTTCCGCTTCTGGTACCACATGTACGGAACTGCTCAAACCATGGCCCTGCGGGTGTACGTGCAGAAGGGTGAGGAGCAAGTGATGGTCTGGGAAGAAGCTGGGAACCATGGAGACAGGTGGCACTTGGGAGAGGTCACAGTGCACACCACAGGAAACATGCTGGTAAGGCCACAGGCTCTCAGCATCACCTCAGAGGAACCATGGCATCTAATGGCTCTTCCCATAAGCAGCTGGAGCTAATGCTGGGAACCATTCCTTCCCTTAGATCCTGCTGGAGGGAGAATGGGGTGAAGATGTGCGGAGCAACATAGCATTGGATGACCTCTCCGTTGTACAGGGAGCCTGTCCAGGTACAAGGCTTGGCTTTGGGAACGGCAGCTTGAGACATGTCACTGACCAAGGCGGCAGGCTCTGCTAGAGGCACAGCTGTGCTAGAGGCAGGAGCACAGGTTGTCTTTGGGCACTGATGCACCTTGTGCCCAAGTCTACTCTCCTCTGGGCGGTTGGGGCACTGGCAGTGCCTGCAGTCACTCTTTTATTTCACATGTTACAAGGCGCACGGACAAGACTCTGGCCACAGGTACAGAAAAGCCTTATCTGCTGGTGTGACCCAGCTAAACTGGTGGCAGAGCCATGGAGTGGGACAGCTCTGCCTGAGATGACACTCTTCATTCCCTGTCCTGGCTATGCCTGGTCATGGTGTTGGGTACTTCAGAAGGGTGAGGGAACCAGCTGTCTGCAACAAAACTCCCTTGTTGGTACACATCTCTCTAACTCTCTCTTGTGCTAGGTCCATCGACACCAACACCCACAGTCCCCTTGCCAGGTACCACAACACAGCCTGTACTCACCACCTCACCAACCACACCCACGCCAAGCTCAGGTACTGCCATGTTTCATCCCTGTCTCCTTCTGCTCCTTAAAAGTGTTTATTTTGTTTCCTCCATGTCGATCACCATGGGGCATGTCTGTCTCTTCCTTCATTCTATCTATGCTGGTGGAAGAGTTTTTGATGTGGAGTCACTATTCTGTCTCTGTCCTGGGTGTCCTGAGCCTTTCTGGTCAAGCTTTTTGGCTGTTTGTGATGAGTGGACGCGGTGTCTGCAACAAAACTCCCCTGTTGGTGCACATCTCTTCTAACTCTCCCTCGTGCTACGTCCTTTGACACCAACACCCATGAGAGCTGTGCCAGGCACCACAATGCAGCCTGTACTCACCACCTCACCAACCAGACCCACACCCACCTTGAGTACTGCCACCTCCCACCCCCTTCTGATTCTGCTTGTTGAAACTTTGCATTTTGCTTCCTCCACAGCCCATGACACGGGATGGAGGCTCTGTACCAAAGGAGGGTGTGCCTCCTCCTAGCTCCCAGCTTTGCTGCTGGTGGTAGCATTTTTGCAGAGATACAACAGGGCCCTCCCTGCCCTGTGTCTCTCGGGTCCGTGTGTCTGCTTTTAGAGGAAGGCTGGATTAGCTGCTTACAACAGAGGCCCATGTTGACACTTGCCACTTCTTCCTGTGTCTCTCCATAGGCCCACTTCCTACTACACCCCCTACTCTGCTGCCTAACGTTACAACACCGTCAACACCAAGACCAACAACAACACCTGGAACGACCTCAGGTACTGCTATTATTCCTAGACTTCTGAGTCCTCTCCAAAACCCATACTGGGAACACGGTGCATTTGCATTTAAGGGCTCTTATTTGATGTATTTCAATCTCCCTCAATAATTAGACATGCACTGAATCCTCTTCCCCTTCTAAGGGTATGTGTGGGACAGCTGTGCTTCCAGCAATAGGATGTTTCAGTAGCTTTGAACAGTATGTCTGGAAAATTAATACTATCCTGATACAGATCTAGAATACCTCAGCTTGTCCAGAAAGGCAATAGACCAGTCATGCACTAGATACTGTTGGAGCAAAGTGAACTGGGGAGAAGAGGCAGTAGGAGGTGCTCAACTGAAAGTTTCCTCTGGTCTTTCCACTGTCAGGCACCTGTGTGGTGGAAGGAGACCCTCACTACCACACATTTGACAAGCAGTTACACAATTTCATGGGCACCTGCACCTACACCCTCTCCAAGCTGTGTGACAGCAACAGCTCCCTGCCCTACTTCAACGTGGAAGCGGCCAACGAGCATAGGGGAGGCAACACCCGTGTGTCCTATGTGCGATACGTGGATGTCGATGTGGCTGACCAGCGGATAAGGCTGGGACAGGCCGGAGTGGTGACGGTGAGCCCGAGGGGGAGATGCTGTGGGGTTGTGTGAGCAGAGAGAACTGTGCCAAATGGGCTGCTCCAATCCTATCATGGTTCCTGTCCTTCCAGGTCAATGGAGTGGAAGAGATCCTGCCTTGCAGCCCATCCGAGGGTGTGGAGGTCTTGTCCAGCGGGTTCTACACCATGGTCATGACAGACTTTGGCTTGAGAGTCAAGTTTGATGGGAAGCATCGGGTGGAGGTGACGCTTCCAAGCGCCTTTGGGCAGAAGGTTTGTGGCATGTGTGGCAACTACAATGGGATAGCAGCAGATGACTTCCAGAACCCAGAAGGGACAATGGAGCCCGACTCCACCAGCCTGGGCAACAGCTGGGAAGTGTCCACCAACAGCAGGTGGGTATGGCCCCCAGTAGGCCTGGGGACACACTGGGCAAGGGCAGGAGGAGGAGGCACCAGGAGAAGTCCACAAATGACCCAGGGGCCCTTCTGCCTGTCTGTCCACAGCTGCTCAGCCGGACCTCTGCCCACCCCAGCCTGCAATGAGACCGACAAGCAACTCATCGGCAGCAGCCACTTCTGTGGGCTCCTCAATGACACCAGTGGCCCGTTTCAGGTGTGCCATGCAGTGCTGAGCCCCAGCAGCTACTTTGACACCTGCAGCTATGACCTGTGTGAGCTGGGGCTGGACCGCGAGACCCTGTGCAACAGCCTGCAGTCCTATGCAGATGCCTGCCAGTCACTCGGTGTCCAGATACCTGTGTGGAGGAATGCAACCTTCTGCCGTAAGTCCAGACATGGGACCTGGGGCCCGTACTCTCAGGAAAACACAGGACTGGATTGGAAGAGTGAGCTGGGGAATAAGAACTATTCTCCCTATGAGCTGTGGGCAGATAGAGGTAGATATCAGTATTAGAGGCACCATTTTCTGTTTCATTTTGATTAGGTAGGGCTGAGAACACATGTAGAGCCAAAGACACTGAGGATAAAATAGAGATAGAGCTACCTTTTCAAAGGGGGATGTTCAGTAGAAAGAGGTATTCTGTTCCCCAAGTAATTTGGTGGGTCATCTGTCTCTGCAGCGATCGCTTGTCCAGCCAACAGTCACTACGAGACCTGTGCTGCAGCCTGCCCTGCCACCTGTGTTGACCCAACAGCTCCCTACAACTGCAGCCTGCCGTGTGTGGAGGGCTGTGTGTGTGACAGCGGGTACCTGCTCTACAACGACCGCTGCGTGCCCAGCCAGCAGTGCGGGTGCTGGCACAACGGGCAGCACTACCCCGTGGGCTCTGAGTTCTGGACAGACAACACCTGCTCCTCCAAGTGCACCTGTCCCGCACGGGGAAGCAAAGTGCAGTGCTTCAATGCCTCCTGCCCTGCGGGCCAGTACTGCGGGGTGCAGAACGGGAAACCTGTGTGCCTTGAACACTCCTATGGCATCTGCCACGTCCACGGGGACCCCCACTACCAAACCTTTGACAAGGTGACGCACGACTTCATGGGCAACTGCACCTACACCCTGGCCAAAGTGTGCTCCAACACCACCTCCCTGCCCTACTTCAACGTGGAGGCCAAGAACGAGCACCGTGGCAGCACCCGGGTGTCCTACGTGCGTGAAGTGGTGGTTGAGGTGTATGGACAGCGCATCGTCATCGTCAAGCAGCAGACGAGTCATGTGCTGGTAGGCAGTGGGGCTGCAATGAGTGTTGTGTAGCTGCAGGGCGGGGCTGGCTGCTGCTGGCAAAGCCCGGCAAGTACCAAAAGTCCCATGAATGGGTGGATTTCCCTGAAGACACCGGGTCACATTTTTTTCCCCTTTTGGGAGGGGCTTGATGAAGAGGAGTCAAATGGGGAAGCTGGGGCATGCTGAGCACAGTGCAGAGCCCAGCACACAGCTCTGTGAGCCCCAGGGCTGTTGGGGTGTGGGGACATCCCAGGCAGCTGTTTGCTGTGCCTGGGCTGGCAGCTGCTTTGGCAGGGCAGGGCAGGAGCAGCCAGGGAGGCCAGGAACAGGCCCAGGACCCACTGTGGTGTGTGTGCTGTAGGTGAACAACGTGCGCCAGACGCTGCCGGTGAGCGCAGCAGGAGGGGCCATCAGGGTGAGCAAGAGCGGTCGCTACATCGTCCTGGAGACAGACTTCAGCCTCAGAGTGTCCTACGACGCTGACCACTCGGTGGAGGTGAAGGTGCCCACCACCTACTTCAACCTGACCTGTGGCATGTGTGGCAACTTCAACAACCGCAGAGACGATGAGTACATGATGCCCAATGGGCAGCAAGCCACCGACTCCAATGCTCTGGGGGAGAGCTGGCAGGTGCCAGACAGTGACCCCTCCTGCGGTGTCCCCGTGCCCTCCCCACCCTGCAGTGCAGAAGAGGAGAAGCTCTACCGCTCCGACCAGTTCTGTGGCCTCCTGACCACCAGGCCTAGCTCTTTTGAGAGCTGCCACGGTGTCATCAACCCCCAGGACTACTTTGACACCTGCTTGTATGACCTGTGTGCCCTGAATGGTGGCCAGGAGTTCCTGTGTGCTGCTCTGGAGGCCTATGCTGATGCGTGCCAGGCAGCTGGTGTGACCCTTCTTCCCTGGAGGAATGCCACCTTCTGCCGTGAGTACCTGCCATTGCCAGAAAGGGAAATGGGCCACACCCTCTGCTCTGAACCTGTGGCCAATGTGTCTCTTAGATCTTTCTCTTCCCTCAAGGGTCTCCATGGTTGAAGACTTGCTGGTCCTAATTTTCCCCTTCCCCTTGCAGCCCTGCAGTGTCCTCTTAACAGCTACTATGACCCCTGCATGACCGGCTGTCCTGCCACCTGTGTTGACCAACAAGCCCCACAGAACTGCTCCAAGCCTTGTGTGGAGGGCTGTGCATGTAGCTCTGGCTTCCTCCTGAGCGGAGACACCTGTGTGCCCGAGGCCAACTGTGGCTGCCACTTTGAGGGCAACTACTATACTGTGAGTGAAAACCCTGCCCTGCTTTGCAGACCCCTGCCAGGCCAACGCCTCTGCCTGCACTTTCCTGCCTCACACACTGAGGTTTGGTGTTTCCCTGCCCGCAGCAAGGGGAATCCTTCGTGAATGAGAACTGCACTCGCCGGTGCCGGTGTGAAGGCAAAGGCCAGATGGTTTGCTCTGCCCTGTCCTGTGGTGAGGACGAGGTCTGCAAGATCCAGGATGGCCAGAGGGGCTGTTACCCAGCCAGCACTGCCGTCTGCCACATCTACGGTGACCCACATTACAGCACCTTTGATGGGAAGCTCCACCACTTCCAGGGCTCCTGCAACTACACAGTGGTGACGGGCTGTGACAACTCCTCTGTTGGCTTCACCGTCACCACCCGCAACAAACACCGTGGCAGCCAGAGCTGGACAGCTCTGAACTCTGTGGCACTGTCCCTCAAAGGCCTCCACATTGCACTGCGCGAGCACAAGGCAGTCTACGTAAGCCTCTCACTTTTGTACCTGGGAACAACAGACACACGGGACACTCTTAAAATATCCCACTGTCCCCAGGGAGAGCTTGCTGTTCCCTGAGCCTGCTTGGTGCACACAGAACAGCAGGGGAGAGCTCTGAGTGGGGCCACATATGGTGGCTCATGCAGACACAGATTCTTGCTTGCCCTCCTGAGCTTTCAGTGTGCCATTGGTCCCGTTGCTGCTGCCCTCGTAGGCCTGGGCAGGGTTTCTCATGCCAGCAGTGCTTCTGGCTCACTGGCACTGGCACTACCCCGGTGAGGAACAGTGACCTCTCAGTGGAGGGCACCTCTTAGTGCTTCTGTCTCCCTGTGTTCCCCTTCCCCAGATCAACGGTGCCGTGGTCTCCCTGCCTGCTTCTCCTGCCCCCGGCGTCACCATTTCCCTGAGCGGCTCCTACGTGCGGGTTTCTACCAAGCTGGGCCTGCAGCTGCAGTTCAATGGGGACCACGAGCTCCTAGTGAAGGTGTCTGAGAAGTACAAGGGCAAACTCTGTGGGCTGTGTGGGACGTACACTGGCAGCCAGCAGGATGACTTCATGCGACCCTGATGGGGTGGTTGTACCCGACTTCAATGACTTTGGAACCAGCTGGATGGTGCCGGACGATGAGTGGCCGTGAGTCCTTGTTCCACCATGCACATGAACCACAGAAGGGAGTGTGGGAGAGGGGAGCTCTGAGGGACATCAGGAGGGAGGGCTGGTGATGGCAAGCGTGGGGCAAGGGAGAAGAGGCAGCTTCCTGACCCTTTGGAGAGTGGGCTGAGCCTTGTCAGAATTGTTTTCCTAAGCTGCTTGGATGGCAACTGCCTCAGCGGGTTGTTTCTGTCCACCATTGCCCTCCCTGAAAGCAGGAAGGGCAATGGTGCCTGTGGGCCACGAGTTCCACCCTTTCCAGTGACAGCCATGGGTGCCACTCTTAGTGCGGGATCTGGACTGCAGAAGCTGAGGTTCTGGCTGAGGTGGAGGTCAGGAAATGCAGCGGCTGCTGTCAGCAAGCTGCAGGGAACTCAGGGCTGTTTGTCTGCTTTGTAGGTGTGACCCAGCCATCAGCCCACCCGCATCCTGCTCGCCTGCTGAAGAGGAGGCAGCTAAGCAGCAGTGTTCAATCCTCACACACCTCGGTGGCCCATTCCAGCCATGCCATGCAGTTCTGCCACCCAAGACATACTTTGAGAGCTGTGTCTATGACCAGTGTGCCACGGGTGGCAGCACGGAGCAGCTCTGCAATGACCTGGGGGCCTATGCTGCAGCCTGTGCTGAGGCGGGCGTTGCTCTGGGAGACTGGAGTGCTGGCACTGTCTGTGGTAAGCCTTCTGTTGACCAATCTCTGATTTCCTTGAATCTCGGGGACGAGGAATGGCGCAGTTCTGGGGGCAGGTCTTGGGGCAGAGATTTCCCCATATATCACATAACTAGCCACTCTGGTGGGCCAGCACATGCGTGAGGAGACTCTTCTGGACAGGTGGAAACCCTGTCCTGCACTTTGTTTGCACTGCTGTGGGAGGTGTTATGGGAAGTGTGCAACATCCCCGTTTGGGAGCAAATCTCCGTTATCAAACATAGCTCTTCCACTTGTGTTTCACTCTGTTTCATTCACCTGCTCCTACAACCTTGCCTCCCTTTCCAGGCACTACAACGCCACCTCCACATACAACAACATCACCGTCACCTGGAACAAGCACAGGTACTGCTGTCTCACATCTGAGGTTTTTAGGGGCTGTGCTAACCTCTTCCCCCTTGCCTGGCCACCCTTGCCTGTCCACAGGCATGCCCTGGATGTGCATGGATGTACCTGATTACTGGTGCTCATAGGGAAAAGGTGGCCCCACCCTCACTCTAAAACCTCTGCTTCTCTTTCTGCCCCATGTTCAGCTCCACCAACAGACTGCAATTTTGCCTGCACATTTGAAGAGGACTTCTGTGGGTGGGTCCAGGCAGATTACAGCAGCATTGACTGGATAAGGAACAAAGGCCCCACGCCCACGCCAAATACTGGCCCATCCTCTGACCACACAACAGGAGGTAGGAACAGCAACCAGGACACGGGCTGAGGGGCGTCCCCACAAAGATGGCAACAAACTTCTAACACCAAACACAGATCACGTCTTTGCTGGCCTTCCTCCAGAGCACTTTGTCCAGAGTCCCCGAGGGTCAGTGGATTCCTCTGGGAGGATTTCCAGCCCTGGCAATCGGCTTGTGCTGCCCCCAAGCAAGCAAGGACCTGCCATGCAGGGGAGAATGCAAAGCACAGCTTGATGACCTGTTGGTCTCTTGGGAAGACAAATGAGTCTCTGACTCTGTTACGGGATCCTGGCTTTTCCAGAAGGCAAAGATGAGGGTTCTCCAAATCTGCAGAGCCATGTGAGGACTGTGACAATACTGTGGGCGTGTTGCCATGTCCCAGTCCAAAGCATACATCTGCCGTGGCCCTGAGAGCACATTCGTATTGTTCTGGGGAGGGTTGTAGCTTGTGAAGGAACTGTGTTTGCTCTCCCCTCCTTCTGCCTGCCTGAAACTGCAGTTGGGGTGCTCCCAGGGCTGTGCTTGGGCTGTCCCAGGCTGCTTTGGGTAACTCAGATGCATCTGTGACAGTGTGGCTCGTGCTTTGTTTCAGATGGCTACTACATCTTCCTGCAAGGGAGGGCTGATACTCTCGCCGGTTTTGTGGCTCACCTGCTCAGTCCGGTGTGCAGCTGGGAAGGAACCCTCTGCTTCCGCTTCTGGTACCACATGTACGGAACTGCTCAAACCATGGCCCTGCGGGTGTACGTGCAGAAGGGTGAGGAGCAAGTGATGGTCTGGGAAGAAGTTGGGAACCATGGAGACAGGTGGCACTTGGGAGAGGTCACAGTGCACACCACAGGAAACATGCTGGTAAGGCCACAGGCTCTCAGCGTCACCTCAGAGGAACCATGGCATCTAATGGCTCTTCCCATAAGCAGCTGGAGCTAATGCTGGGAACCATTCCTTCCCTTAGATCCTGCTGGAGGGAGAATGGGGTGAAGATGTGCGGAGCAACATAGCATTGGATGATCTCTCCGTTGTACAGGGAGCCTGTCCAGGTACAAGGCTTGGCTTTGGGAACGGCAGCTTGAGACATGTCACTGACCAAGGCGGCAGGCTCTGCTAGAGGCACAGCTGTGCTAGAGGCAGGAGCACAGGTTGTCTTTGGGCACTGATGCACCTTGTGCCCAAGTCTACTCTCCTCTGGGAGGTTGGGGCACTGGCAGTGCCTGCAGTCACTCTTTTATTTCACATGTTACAAGGCGCACGGACAAGACTCTGGCCACAGGTACAGAAAAGCCTTATCTGCTGGTGTGACCCAGCTAAACTGGTGGCAGAGCCATGGAGTGGGACAGCTCTGCCTGAGATGACACTCTTCATTCCCTGTCTTGGCTATGCCTGGTCATGGTGTTGGGTACTTCAGAAGGGTGAGGGAACCAGCTGTCTGCAACAAAACTCCCTTGTTGGTACACATCTCTCTAACTCTCTCTTGTGCTAGGTCCATCGACACCAACACCCACAGTCCCCTTGCCAGGTACCACAACACAGCCTGTACTCACCACCTCACCAACCACACCCACGCCAAGCTCAGGTACTGCCATGTTTCATCCCTGTCTCCTTCTGCTCCTTAAAAGTGTTTATTTTGTTTCCTCCACGCCGATCACCATGGGGCATGTCTATCTCTTCCTTCATTCTATCTATGCTGGTGGAAGAGTTTTTGATGTGGAGTCACTATTCTGTCTCTGTCCTGGGCGTCCTGAGCCTTTCTGGTCAAGCTTTTTGGCTGTTTGTGATGAGTGGACGAGGTGCCTGCAACAAAACTCCCCTGTTGGTGCACATCTCTTCTAACTCTCCCTCGTGCTATGTCCTTTGACACCAACACCCATGAGAGCTGTGCCAGGCACCACAATGCAGCCTGTACTCACCACCTCACCAACCAGACCCACACCCACCTTGAGTACTGCCACCTCCCACCCCCTTCTGATTCTGCTTGTTGAAACTTTGCATTTTGCTTCCTCCACAGCCCATGACACGGGATGGAGGCTCTGTACCAAAGGAGGGTGTGCCTCCTCCTAGCTCCCAGCTTTGCTGCTGGTGGTAGCATTTTTGCAGAGATACAACAGGGCCCTCCCTGCCCTGTGTCTCTCGGGTCCATGTGTCTGCTTTTAGAGGAAGGCTGGATTAGCTGCTTACAACAGAGGCCCATGTTGACACTTGCCACTTCTTCCTGTGTCTCTCCATAGGCCCACTTCCTACTACACCCCCTACTCTGCTGCCTAACGTTACAACACCGTCAACACCAAGACCAACAACAACACCTGGAACGACCTCAGGTACTGCTATTATTCCTGGACTTCTGAGTCCTCTCCAAAGCCCATACTGGGAACACGGTGCATTTGCATTTAAGGGCTCTTATTTGATGTATTTCAGTCTCCCTCAATAATTAGACATGCACTGAATCCTCTTCCCCTTCTAAGGGTATGTGTGGGACAGCTGTGCTTCCAGCAATAGGATGTTTCAGTAGCTTTGAACAGTATGTCTGGAAAATTAATACTATCCTGATACAGATCTAGAATACCTCAGCTTGTCCAGAAAGGCAATAGACCAGTCATGCACTAGATACTGTTGGAGCAAAGTGAACTGGGGAGAAGAGGCAGTAGGAGGTGCTCAACTGAAAGTTTCCTCTGGTCTTTCCACTGTCAGGCACCTGTGTGGTGGAAGGAGACCCTCACTACCACACATTTGACAAGCAGTTACACAATTTCATGGGCACCTGCACCTACACCCTCTCCAAGCTGTGTGACAGCAACAGCTCCCTGCCCTACTTCAACGTGGAAGCGGCCAACAAGCAGCTGATAGTGCAGCAGTCTGTTCTTTCTAATCCGCCCTGTATTGTTTCTGATTTAATTCTTCCTATTTAATCAGAAAAAGCCTTTCAGATATGGCACTAAAAACTCTGTTCCCCTTTATATAACAATGTCTTAATCATGCCTTTTACCCAACTTTCTTCATCAACCTCTAACATAGATTTCAGATATGCCAGCATAGATTCTTTGTGGGTCCAAAGACCGAAGGGGTTGGCCTTTGGAGTCTATGGAGTGATGTCATCACTGTTACATCTGAGCAACAAATACAACATTAAACAAACAATCTGGGAACCTAGCAGCTGCAAAAGTCTGGTGAAGACTGAGGAGCTTTTTTTCCTTCTTCACAGGTCGTGCTTCCTGCAGCGCCTCTGGGGACCCACATTACAACACTTTTGACCACAAAGTCCATAATTTCATGGGGAATTGCACTTACACCCTCTCCAAAGTGTGCACTGCCTCAGAGAGTCTTCCATACTTTGATGTGTCTACAACAAATGAGCACAGAGGAGCCAACACCAAAGTCTCTTATGTGAAGTCAGTGCATGTGCAAGTCTATGGCAATCAGATTTCTCTGCTGAAAAACAAGAAAGTGAATGTAAGAAAATACTATTTAAAAGACATATATAATTTTTAACTGACATGCAGATAATTATTATCTCTGTAGAGTTTCTGATAAAACTTTATCTTTTTATTAATTATATATACCTCTTGTAATGAGATCTCCAACAAACTTGCTCAGAATTTCTTTAATCAGTTCCAGTTTCCCTATGCACAAGATCCTATCTTTCAGCAATCTGTATTAGCTGCTGGTAGTTGTAGGAGTCCCAAGAGCCATACACTCACTTTCACAATTTGCTGTACAGGTGAATGGTCACAGAATGACCTTGCCTGTATTTATTGAAAAGAAGATCAGTGTTCAAAGCAGTGGTGGATATGTTCTTTTGGAAACTGACTTTGGACTGTGGGTGAGATATGATGGAAATCACTTTGCAGAAGTCTCTGTGCCCTCTAATTTCAGTGGTCTGCTCTGTGGCCTCTGTGGTAAGTGGTCGTGGTTGATTACTTAAAATTTTTTTCTTAGCATGTAGAAATTACAAGAGTACTTTGTGTTGTGAGTTTCTGATTATTTGGTTTGGATCATCTGGAGTTTTCTAGTTCAATTCTCTTCATGGGTTTTTCACACTTTCAATGCAGGAAATCTGCCTAAGAATATAATGGTGCAAATAGCACTGCTTAATTTTTAGTCCAATGTTCTACATGTAGGATGCAAGAAAATGAGTAGGGTTTTTTAGATAAATTTTTTCTTGGATGTAATCTAATTACATAGCAACTTACAGACTTCCTGCCTCAAATGTCTGAGCAGCAGCTCTTGTCAGTAATCAAAACACAATTATCCTCTTATTTTGCCCAGTACAGATTGATGTTACATGCACATTCTCCCTAGAATTAAAATTCTCTCATTTTAATTTATTTTGCAACCTGAAACCTAGGTTTTTTCTACAGGTTTGAACCTCACGTGTCCCATAAATCTCTTTTTACCCCCACAGGTAATTATAATGGTGATCCAAATGATGATAATATCAAGTCCAATGGTGACATTGCAAGTGATTCCACTGATCTTGGAGAAAGCTGGCTGGTGCCTGAGAATAACACCATGTATGTAAAATCATTCCATCATGTGGCATTTGCTGTGCAAACTCTTACAATCAAATATCCATCTACTTGCTGGCTTTTTCCCCAGTACCATTCTACATCTTGCAGCTGCCCATTAGAAGTAGGGAGCTGGACTTTTACATAAACCAGTGAATGATAAGAGGGCTTGTGTCCTTTAAGTCTCATTTTCCAAAGTAGGAGCTGTTTGTTGAGTAGGAGGGGGGATGGTACATCAGTCCAGTTCCCTGACTGGAAACCATAACTGTTTGGATCCCATAGCTCTTTTTTTCTCCAGCTAAGAATAAGCCTTTGAATCACCCAGAAGAGAGCAAAAAAGGAGCCCATTCAGTGAGAGGGCTGACATCAGCTTTTCAAAGAAGCTGGATAAAGTCTTGTGACAGAAATAAAATGCACTCTTTTGTGCAGGGTAGTGATTTATTAATTTTCCACTGATAATATGATAGTAAGAAATGTGAAACACATGTTTGGTTTGCTTGCTTCCCCCAGATGCTCCAGTGGTGGGAAAGAAGAGCAATGTGATCCTCTGTTGGAGAGTGAAGCAAAGAAAAACACAGCATGTGGCATGATCACAGATCCAACAGGTAGTGTGTTGGTAGATCTCTGTGAGCCATGTGCTGGAGCATGGTCTAGCTTGTTTTGTCCCTTCTCTATAGTCTCTTTTTCTGAGCTTATATTGGAAGCATATAAAGCCTCTGGTGTGAATGGCCAATGTAAAACCCATAGGTGCCTGGCTAGAATGTACCATCTGTTCAGACAATGCCAATGTGTCCATGAATTTTATCTGAGAGCCATAGCTGCTCTTTGTGTTATAGTGGCTTGTACTCTGCTTGCTAGAGAAGCAGCTCAGACGGACAGTCAGTGTGTGTATTACAGACACTTTATCTGAAATTCTGTATGTGTTCCCTGCAGTTGGGTAGAATTAGTGGTTTCCCTAGGCACTAATGCTAATTTATTTAAGTTATGCTGTATCAACCTTGCAAAAGGAAGAAAACCTGATCCAGAGAGCCCAATCTTACAATATGCATTGTGTATCTATTTCAAGTACTAGATTAACTTAACACAGCCTGGAACACCCACAATGTGTTTGCTGTGACAGAAAATACACGGTGGTCAGTCTTAACATTCCAGTGGGTTGTTTCTATCCTTTAATATGTCTTTCTTGATTTATACAGGAATCTTCAAGGACTGTCACAGCAAGGTGCCTCCACAGAATTTCTTTGAAAACTGTGTTTATGACATGTGTTTCACTGGGGGACAGGCAACATCCTTATGCTACGGACTGCAGGCCTATGCTGAGTCGTGTGTCAATGCTGGGATATGCGTAGAGTGGAGGAATGCTACTCTTTGCCGTGAGTGTTTTGATATAAAAATATATTCTGAATTTTAACTTCATTGTCCTCTCCCTTCTCCATGCATGTTATTTCATTTTACGTAATGTTCTGAATATAGTCTCTCTCTTATAATGTCTTGAGCCTGCTTCAGATTCAGAACCATTCCAGGATTTGTACAAGCCACTAATTTAGAGAACTTTAGGATACATGCATATTAAATCCTTTAAGTTTTATAATATTTATAATTTGCTATTAGTTTCTTGGAAAAATCTGATTACATTCAACTGTGTCTTATGTGAGTTCTGCATTGAGGAAATAAGTTCCTTTCCTTCAGTGAAAATCTACCATCGTCAATGTAAGTGGAGCTGGTAGTCCTCCATAAAACATACTTATCAATGGCCTTTGGTTAAAAAGAAAAGAGACCTTTAAAAAAAAAAGAGATCTTGAAAAGCAGCTGTTTCTAGGAAGTGCTTTATTTCTCTCTAAAGCAAAGAAATTAAGTAGTGTCAGGTCTCAATTAATTCTCTTCACAATGACTTTATGGCAAATTTAATATAATGAACTCATATTTCTTAGAATAAAGCTTTCCAGGGGTTCCACTGGTGCTGATTCTAAGCAACACTGGACAGGTTTCTGCTTTTCAGACATACAATCATAGAATCATAGAATGGTTTGGGTTGGGAAGGACATTAAACATCATATAGTTCCAACCCTCCTGCCAGGGGCAGGGATGCCCTCCATTAAAACAGCTTTCTCAAAGCACCATCCAACCTGGCCTTGAATAATTCCAGAAAGGGAACTTCCAACTTCCAATAAATCCAACTTTTCTGGGCAACATTTTCTAAAGGGCATTTAAGTCCATAAACCACACACCTGGAGAGAAAAAAAAAAGTCCTCTAAAGGTCTTTTAAACCATACTTAAATAAACCATAATTGTTCTTTATGCTTTTTTGCCTTACACTAATTTTTATTATACCAGTTACCACTGGATTACCTGCTGCACATCTGCCTCTTTTTTCTTTTTTTTTTCTTTTTTTTTTTTTCTTTTTTTTTTTTTTTTTTTGGTGTGATCAACAATTCAACAATTAGCTCTGCATTTAAACTAAACCATAAAAAAATTGATAGGTTCTAGGAGGCTGGTCAGTTTGGAAAAAAGAATTACTGTGATAAAGCACCCAGTAAGTCAGCCCTAAGAGGACAGAGCACAGAGAATTTTTATATAAAAAGAAGATAGAACAAGAAATGAGTGTTTAACCCTCCAAATTAAATTAAAGCTGTGGACATCCAGACTCCATAGTCTGAGGCTATAGGCCAGGACCTAAATATCTATGGCTTCATTATAGTAATAGAGAAAACTCAGTAACACTAGAAATATTGACTCTCAAGTGCTCTCTTCATCAGTGATGCAAATAAAAATGCAGTTAAAGTCCTGACCAAGGGAAGGAAGTCTGGCTAGATGACTGGAGATGTCAGCTGTAATTAATTGTCTGACAGGACTCAGAGATCCTGTTGTAAGGACAGAAATAAATGAGAATCATATGTAGTGATTTACAACAGAATCCAGCCAAACCCCTGTTTTTCTGTGTTTTTTTAGACAACAGAAATGGACAAATACTACAGGATTTCTGTAAAATGTAACGTTTTCCCTGGGGACCACGTTTTAAGCAATAGAAGCCCAATTCTACCATAAGCAGGAGGGGTGTGAAAGTATATTGTTCTCAAGGAGTATCAGTGAAACACAGAGTGTGATTTTTAGTTCTATTTTGGAATATATAGCAGATGCTCAAATAGTAACTACAGTAATGGGGACATACCAGCTGGTATGGGAAAATATTCTTCTATTCCCATAACTGGGTCACTTTATGCCTTTAAATCAGCAGAAAAAGGTTTTTACTTAGCACTCTCCTGTCAAACTTTCTAACAGCCATTTTGTATATTTCAGGAGCAAACAGTGAAAGCATCAGGAAGAACTTTATTATGATTTTGCCCTTTTGAGTGATCATTTCTTTTCTCTTTATTTAGCAATGTCCTGTCCTGGAGGCAGCATCTACAAGGGCTGTGGTACTAGGTGTCCCTCCACCTGTTTGAACATGTCAGCAGTTGATTCCTGCAGTTCTTTGCCAGTGGAAGGTTGCTTCTGTAAGGAAGGCTATGTTTTGAGTGGAGACAAATGTGTGACAGAAAGCAACTGTGGTTGTGTTGATGAAAAAAACCAGTATCACCAGGCAAGTTACATCAGATATTTAAAGAAAAAAAGGAAAAATCCAAAAACAGGGGGTCTCATTCTTTGCCACTGTGAGGGAAAAACCATGTTAATAATACTACCCAATTCATATTTACACCATTAATAATTTCAAAAGAGGCTTACTTTGCCAGCTTTCTTGGTCCATAAACTGCATGGCTACAATTGCCCAAATGATTATATATCATGAACATTTAAATACTAATAGTTTGATTGTCACCTATGGTTTTACCTTCCTACTTATCTTACAATATATACTTCTACACCCTTTTTTTCCCATGTAGCTGAATGAAAGCTGGTTCCCCCGTTACCCCTGCAATGAGCGCTGCACCTGCAGGGCAAATAACACCATTGAGTGCATATCCTGGGAGTGTGGGGTCCAAGAGGAGTGCAGCATTCAGGATGGTGTGCTGGGCTGTCATTCCAATGGTGAGTCCTGCCTGAAAACCACGCCAATGTCAATTCCATCAGTAGATCCTCTTCTTCTTCTAGCTTTATTATAAATATCTTTTCATATGGGATGGTAAAAAGTCCCAACTGACTGCTGCCAGTGTTAAGAGATGAAAATGCATGATGTTCTGTCATGCAAGCACAGATGCCCTCCTGTTGTAGTGGATATCAGCAAAAACTGATGCTGCCCAAAAGTTTGCAAGGTTACTTGTATTCTATTTGTCCTGATAATGAAAATTCAAGTCCCACATCACCAGTGCTGCAAGCTTTAAATTTGGTCGCATTTCTGTGAGAATTGTATTCTGTGGGCCTGTGTAATGACAAGTGCATTATGTATTGATGTATATAGATGCAATTTTATTTACTTTATGTTTACATCTGTATTTATACAGTTAATTATGCATTTTTATATAGATAAGTAGAAAAGCTTTGTATTACTCTCAACTAAACTATAAAACATAGCTACAACAGCATATAGAAGCATATACAGAAGTTCATTTGCTGCCAAGTTGTCCTTTTGTATACAATTTGCAAATTAAATTTAAGAGATGATTTCTGGAAACTTCTTATTTACAAATAAATGTCATTGGCATGAACCTGAGATGCCTCTCTGAAAGTTTGCCCATATAATAAGGATCAGGATGAGGTTGCTATACTAACGCAAACTGCTTTGGTCACCTGTGTCCATGGTGAAATCCAGTACAAAATTCTTAGATTATTTTTTTTGCCTTCAGGTCAAGCAATATGTCAAGTGGTAGGAGATCCCCATTATTTCACTTTTGATGGAATGAAGTACACTTTTGTGGGAACCTGCACCTACACTTTGGTTGAGGTTGTCAACACTGCCACCAATGTCATTCCTATAACCATACTTGGCAAGAATGAAGACAGAGGACTAAGAGGGGCCACATACCTGAAAGAAGTCTACATAGATGTGTATGGTGTACGAATCACCCTTCAGAAAAAACAAGGAATCCTGGTAAGTGGTGTTTTTTTCCAGAAAAAAGTGGCTCTTTTTTCTGGAAAAAAATATCTTAAAATTAGCTCGCTTAGAATAGCTGTAGGAAAAAGGATCTTCATATATGTCCTAAGGAACATATATGCATATGCTTAACAATTGTGGGTACCCCCATAAAGTGGATGTCATGAGGAAATATAATTTCTCACTAGTTCCCAAGGCTTCTGGTTTGGGTTTATGGACCTATTGTCCTTATCTTAGAGGTTAAACCCAGGGTCTCCAGATTGGGGAATTGTTGCCTGAATTAAAATATGAGACTCCCCACTTAAACAGTTTTTATCAACCCAGTCATCTATAGAGAGCAAATTATAATGTATCAGCCTAGAAAAACATGGGGAGCCATGGCAGGGAATCTGCCCCAAGAGTGAGAAAGAGCTTGTTCACAACCAGGGATCTTTCCAGCTCCCTGTTAAAGGCACAGCATATGAGTCCTGCCCAGCCCTCCTCAGCTAAAAGGCTGATTCCTGCCACCCATAGTTGGAGTATGCAATGGTGGAAATGTCAAGAGCTAAAACTGTCACAGAGAAATTTTCAGCACTGCTAGGAATATAGACTGTGAGTTTTCATGGAAGAATGTCCATACTGACAAATGACACATCTCTCCAGCTGAACAACGAGAGAGTCTACACTCCAGTGCAGAACCGACTGCAAGGCGTGTCCATTGGAAATGTTGGCAGATTTATAGTAGTGGAAACTGACTTTGGTGTGATAGTGAAATATGATGGCAATCACCATCTGGAAATCACCCTCCCACGCTCTTATTTCTCACAGGTACGATTTAACAAACATCAAGAGTTGTTTCAAAACTGCTGGTTTGTGCATTTACTTCTAGTTTCTTTTATTCCTGTGTTTTGCTGTTGCATCTTTCTTTGTAGCTGTATTGTACCAAATGTAATTTTTTTCCTTTCTGTTTTTTTTTTTTTTTCTATTTACAACAGTTTCTTTGTGTTCCAAGGGGGTAGTTAAAGAAAATTACCTGTCTAGGGGAATACTTCCAACTTAGAGAAATAAACAGCTTGAAGCCCTAGGGAATCACAGATTTACTGTAATTTCTGTTCTGTTTCTCCATGGGTACAGTCAGAATGTCTGAAATGTCTGGCACAGGATTGGTTGGTGGTGGTGATTTGGTCACATTATTTCATAGGCAACAATAAGAAGTTATTGGGGAAGTTGATGCAAAGAGGTCATGCTTAGAATATGGTTCTTTTCCATCTGCAGGTGCATGGCATGTGTGGCAATTTCAATGGTAATCGTGAAGATGATCTGTCCTTGACCAATGGTACAGCTGTCACTGCCCCACAGTTTGGAAATAGCTGGGAAGTGGAGGAAGACAGTGATAAGGGGTAAATGTTAAATAATTTTTATACCTCCCATCTTGCTTCAGGACCACAGGTGAATTGTTTTCAATTGTTTTGACTGTCTGCTGCTTTGTAATATATAAGCACTGTATACCAGACTTTTCTCTTCTTGAATTTGTAGCTCAGAAAACAGCCATCCCCACAGGAAACCATTTCTCACAGGAAACCACTGCACAGGAATATCACAGCTGTTCTACATACACACTTGGAGAATGAGTCTTTGGGGCAGTCCACAGTGTGGACTCTGTTTATTTCACACTGATAACACCCAGAGCAAGATGATGGTACTGGGGAAGGTGAGGGCCAGCTGCTCCCTGGCTGACAGGGAGCCATACATATGTGACAACACAGCTGAAAAAACTGTGGCCTCACCAGCCAGGGTCCATCCCACTCTACTTGAGCAAGGCAAGCAGGAAGTCCCACAGAAGGAAGCTAAGGTCAGCCTAGCTCAGTTCAGGTCACCACACAGAAATTTATAGTGATGACACATATCCAAGGTCAAGCTGTGAAGTCAATCCTCTAGTCAGGTTCAAGTTCAATGAGAGTGATAGGTGTCAGACACAGCATGGGGGTTGTCAGGCAGGTCTACTTCTGCTCAGTCTTTCATCCATTGAGATGTTGAGGAAATCAGAGTCTCCAGCATTTTCTACTTTTCATTGGAAAGAAACTTCTCAGTTTCAGTCTGTCTTATAGCAGCTTTGTCTGTGCTTTCTTGCAGTTGTTTGCCAGACTTAAGAGAAGATGATGAGCCTCCTTGCACTGCTGAGAATAAACAAGTTATTGAAAGACAGTGCAATGTTCTAAAATCAGACAAGTTCAAAGTGTGCCATAGTCTAGTCAACCCTGATGACTTCATAGAGATCTGCATCTATGATATGTGCCAGTATGATGGTATGAAGTCTGCTCTCTGTGATATAGTTCAAGTCTATGTGGACACCTGCAAGAATCATGGAATCACCATTAAATGGAGAAATAGCACATTCTGTCGTAAGTACACAAGCAAGTGAAAAAACTGAAACCTGAATTACTGATAGCATGAAAAAATCAGCAGAATTCATTGAACAAGTAAAAGAAAATTCAATCTAAGTTATCACAAAATGCAATTCTTCTATCAGGATTCCACTGCTGCACTGAACTGAGTTCAGATTCAGATAAACACAGCGATAACCCAGAAATAGACAAGTTATGGATATTAATGTGGAGTTAGAATGGCATTGGTAGCCAAATGAGATATTGTAGTCAGCCTAAAATGGAGAAATAATATAACCAGAAGACTAAAAGAAAGAGGGATACTGTGTTAGGACACAGGGCTCAATCCCACTCACTGTGATTTGAACAAAAACTGTCAATTTGCCCAGTTATTTATTATGGACCCTGTTCTCAGATTAATTTCCAGGGTATATGCTTCACTCCACCCATTCAACAAAGCTACAAATGATCTAACAACTAGTATAGATGATGTTTTCCTGTGTGGTTTTCCTGTGTGACCTTTCTTTACAATTTAGTATTGCATTGTGGGATTATCAAATAATGTTGTGGAGAACAAAAGAGTTAACTGGTTAAAAAGCAAGTCAGATGAATGTTTAAGAGATCCATCAGAAATCCCTAGTTGCCTCCTTGCCAAGAGTGAAGGAAAATACTGGACTAACAAACCTTTTCTCATGTTACACTGTTTCTTGGCCTGTCCCCTTATGCATGTCTAGTCATTGGCAGAAATAGGGTTTAGAGCTAGATGAACCTGCAGTCTGACATGTGCATATCTGCTGCTCTTGCATGTCTGTAGTTAAGCTAAATTTACATCTGGTTTGCATCAATGGAAGGTTGAATATTTTAAGGAATTTGCCTTTTAGAGTCTCATTTCTAGCAGTGCCCAAAGAGGCTTTTGCAGCTGAACTGGAATACTAAATCTGGAGCCAGGTGGTTCAGGCATACCTGTAATAAAACTGAATAAGCAGTTCCAGAGAGCATTCTTTGTTACGGTTTTTGTTGTTTGGGGTTTTTTTAAGTAAAACATTAAAATAAAAACCAGCTGATGATAAAAATCAGCTATTAAAAGGCAGTTCTGTACTACCATTCCATAGGCCAAGGTGTAGCTTTCAGTGTTTGCAGTGCACTTTGTAAATGTATTTAATAAGGCTGACTCTGTTTTCCCCCACAGCATTGCCCTGCCCATCCCGGAGCCACTACAAAGACTGTGTCTCTCCCTGCCCATCAACATGCAGTGACATTTTTGCCTCTTCCCTTTGTGAGAAGACAGAAGAGTGCACAGAGGGCTGTGAATGTGATGATAATTATGTGCTCAGCAATGGCAACTGTGTGCCTCTCAGCAGTTGTGGCTGCAAGGATGATGACAACAATTACTACAGTGTAAGTAGTTTAAGGAGCAAATCTCTGACTTCAGAACTTGTAGAAAATTGGTCTCCTGCCCATCTTAGTATGAGAGAAAGAGAGAGAGATCAAAGACTTCAGGATCTACCTCTTAAATACCTTTCATCTGATTAGTAAAAGCTGCTGCCTTGGGTGTTAGGAGATACAGATGCTTGTTTGGTACTTTGCGCCTGAGGCCAAAACTGAAGCCTATTTTAAAACAGTCAATTGATCAGAATTATTCAGGCAGTCTGTCCTAGTCCAGTTTTGTGTTCAAATTCTTATGTTGAAGACAGTAAGATAAATGGACTGAGATCCCCTCTCACAGGCTCTTGGTGAGACTACACTTAACCAAGCAGTCGTGGAATTGCCAACTGGGCAAGGTTGCACCTAGATAATGTCCACATCCATGGCTTTTGAACTTCCACTGCACTGCAAAGCTGAGCACCTTGATAATGTACTATTAACACAACTTGTGTCCAGGCTGGGGAGACATGGCTAACTCCACACTGCACCAAAAGATGCCAGTGCCAGAAGAACGGTGTCATCAGTTGCAGGAGCTACAGCTGTGATTCTAGAGAAACCTGCGTGATCAAAGATGGAAAACACAAGTGCAATCCAACAGGTATGTGCAAGCAGGTCTTCACTTGGGTTCACTTGAGGGCTGCAGAAGGAGGGAGGATGTGGGTGTACATACTTTCTTTCATGGAATTTCATTCTTTCACTGGGAAAGAAGGAAACTCTGGCTGTTTTGTTGACAACATGTTATCAAATAACAAAAGGCCTCAGTTCTCATAACAGAAGGTTCCTATTCCATGTAGAAAATTTGTAGAGGGAAATGGATACCTGGGTATAATTTACTTATATCTAGAAATTTGACAGTTCAATCTGACTAGTTTGACTGAAATTTCTTTTTTAAAAATCCCACTGTATCTACTGAACCCAGTTTGTGAATCCCATCACAATAACCCTGTTTTTTCCATTGCATGTTGATTTGAGAACAGAAAAAAAAAAAAAAAAACAACAACAACACAAAAACTAATAAGCAAAACGAGGACAGAGCAGATCTGGACAGATATATGATAGGCCAGTCAGAGGACTTTGGTGCTTTTCATTCAACATTTGTGTTGGCTAGGCAAAGTTAATCCCATATTCTCTAGGTAGGTTGGGTTAATTAGGAGAGAGCTTCTTGCATAGTGTCCCTAGACTTCAGTTTTGAAGAATAGCATGGCATCAGTTATGCTTTTGTATTGAGGATCAATACAAAAGCATAAGGCAAATTCAGTGTCCCCAGTACATTTTGGCAACATATCTGAGCAGAGGCATCCCAGCAGTTTTAAGGATATGCAATGTAATAGACCTTCCTATGCCTTGCTCCTGGAATAATGGTTTACTCTGTGCTCAGTGGTCGAGGAGAGTACATAGATGATAGTCACTGTATCTGATTGTTAGGTCTGGTAAACCCAATGATCAATTTAGTAACGTCAGCAGAAATCAGTGACACCACTGAGTCAGCCAAAATCAAACATTGCTTTTCAATTATGTAACAACACATGGCAGAGGTTATGAAAACAACATCTCTTATTAGGCCAGTTCAAGCTGTACTTGTGTCAGAGTCATTCCTCTGCAGAGGAATGTGCACAACTTAGACTCAATAAATTCTATAAACCCTAATGTTCTGCTTCAGCTCAGTTGGCTCACAGTGGTTCTCAGCAGAGGAATGAGTTTCTCTGTCCATCTCTCCATTTGAGTTTCTATTCACTAGAGTGCAGCCTGAGCACCCATCTTTGCTTTCAGACCTGCATGCTAGCAGCAATCATTTTTATCTAACAGTTTGGACCACTCCAGGCATACCATCTGGCACAGGCACACTTAGACTGGAGAGTAATGAAGTTCTTCCCTTGCAGGTTTTGGGAGATGCCAGGTCATGGGCGACCCACACTACATCACCTTTGACAGGCTGGTACACCACTTCCAAGGGAAATACACGTATGTTCTAGCTCAGAGCACCCCTGACCTACCTGACACTCTGACACCGTTCAGCATTGAGGGCGTGAACTATCCTTTACGTGGAAGTCGACACATTACCTACCTGAAAGAGATGCTCATCAATGTTTACAACCACACTGTGCGATTCAGGCAGAACAAGCAAATTCTGGTAAGTCCCTCCCTGACTGCAGAGCACAAGGAAGGCCCTTGGAGTAAAACACTTTTGAGTGATGGACATTTTTTTTGAAAAATTAAAGTATTAAAGTGAACTGTATTATTACAACAGCGCCGTGAGGCAACCACAAATGAGATTTTCAGTCGTGTGGAGTCTTTTTTCCCCATAGCTATGAGAGATACAATTCTACATCAAAAAAATAAATCAATAGATATAGTTTTAGCAATGAAACTCCAAATATCCCAAGGCTTACAATAAAGCCACACCAATTTTTATCAGTGGTAAGGAAAGGTTTGTTTTATGCTAGGATAATTTAATTTCCTTCCTCTTTATTGGTGTGTAAGAGCATACATAGCTGCTATATTACATTTTTAGCTAAATAATAGATATTTCTTTGGATGATATGAAAGTACTGTGTTGAGATCACTTTCCTCAATACATGATTTTGTTAACTTAAAAAAATAAATGCTGTTAAATTATCCAATATATTTATCATAAAACCAGAGAAGTGTTGGATTGTATCATTGACCTGTGCAGAAATCAGATTTTAATTTGCCCTATTTATAATGAATTTTATTTTTTTATTCCTTGTTAGTTGGATGGTGTGAGAGTGAGGCCCCCTGTTCGACCTCATGAAGGTATTCGTATATATCAGAGGACAACAAGAATTTACCTGGAGACAGATTTTGGCTTATACCTGAGCTTTGATGGCAGTCAAAATGCAGGTAAGTGATGCTATAAAACTTTGCAGAAATATTTATGCACAGCCCCCAAAAATGTTCTCATTCCAGAGGAGGTCTAAACCCAAGGCAAAACTTGAAATCTTCACTCTTTGCTCTTATGGTCTTTTGTTCTATAAAATACCAGAAAATAGCCAGAAAATACCAGAAAGAAGTGTTTCCCAGTAGCCAGAAAAAACATTAAACTGGCATTTCTCTATCTGGATCCCACTGAACTTAGGAGAAATGAGATATAGACTCAGACTGTCATATAGTTGTTTCATGTTAAGTAAGGTCTGAATGATAAGAACAATAGCAAATCACTTTAAATTGTTAATTGGGATGATGGGGCAAAATCTGGATCTGCCCCATGCCAGCTGAACCCAGCCAGAGGAGTTGTAGGACTGAGATCCTGAAGCTATAGACTGTGAATGTATCATTTTGCATGCTTCCTCTCAGGCCTACTCCAGATAATCCCATTCTTTAGTGTTTGTCAGGACTTCACATGGCCTATACACAAGTCACTCATGTCAGCTGGACACATGGTACCTCCTCTGTTCAAAGCAGAACTACTCCTGATTTACAACAGCATATAGCTGTAGTATTTCTGAGTACATGGTGAAAGTGCCAGGTTCTGTATTTACATGGGCATCTTTCCAAACCCTGAAATTCCAAGTGCAGAAAGCAAATGTCTGTCTATAAAAATTCCATTTCTCAGTGATCAAGTGGATTGTAAGTGAAGGGCAAAAAGTGGGTGATGCATTCCCTTTGTTGGAAAGCAGTAAGCAGCATGCACTAAGAGCACCCAGGCAGTGATATCATGTTATAGAAAAACTTGTGAAAAATTACTTTTTCATGATTCACATTGCAGAGCACAGAAACTGTGAATACCTGTATGAACAGATATGTTCAGGGCTATGCCCTTATGCTGCATATTAAAGCCATGTCATATTACCATCTGCAATCTGAATCATGACATCTAGCACTTGACATGATTTCTACCTCCTCCATACACTCAGTGGCAACAATTTCTGTGTAACAGCTTTTTTTCCTTCTGACTTTGTCTAGACATAAAGCTGGCTACCACCTACAGAGGCAGAGTGGAAGGCTTGTGTGGTGACTTTGATGGGAGATACAGAAATGACTTCAAAAATCCAGATGGTGTTTGGGTGAGGAATGTGAATGTATTTGGTGAAAGCTGGAAAGTTCCTCTGAAAAGAAGCTCTCGTCTCAGGTACTTGATTTTCTATTTAATATCCACAGCAAGCACTGCCACTAGAAGTGAGCGAATTAAGTCGTAGTTAACCTCTAGTAACTACACTGTCTCATTTCTCTAATCTTTCTTCTTCCCATTTTTTGTGTGTATGGACTTTTCCTGCTCATCACTAAGGTGAACTATAAGTTTGGCCAAAAGAGGGCTGAACTGTCAGTGCAAGACTCCAGTTCAGTATCCCTCTTTGGAGTTACAGCCATTACAACTGTTAGGGCACAGGGGTGAATAACATCTTTGCCAAACTCATGGTTCCTGACAAAGATAAATACATGTGCTAGATGGGCCTGAGTGAGTGCAAATCCTGATTCAGTGTCAGTCTTTCCTCTGGAACATGAATGTAGCTTTGAAATCCATCAACATAAATTCACAGTTCCTCCCATAAAAGGTTATTGAAGAGTCTGATTTTCTTGCTTTCATGGCTGTCTATTTTGTTTTTTGCTCATACACAAAAAGCAAGGACGTTCTTTTCACCATACATGAGCATAATATTTGTGGTCAGGAAAATTCTGTGATAATTAGTCCATACACAACATTCAAAAAGGTTTTTCTTGCTTCCTTGAGGTTTCCCTCCTTCCTTTATCCCTGTTGCTTTGAAAGCCCTTTGGAAATTGCTTAGCCATTAACACATTGCTTTTTCAGAAAGTAAATGGAACTGTATTAGCTGTCTAGATATATTTTGGCTACAAAATTTGCCTGCTAGAATAGCAGAAAACAGTATACAGGGCAGTGTTGAGCATAAAGGGGCCCTGGAGTCTGTGCCTATAGGAAAATTCTGGCATTTCAGGCATACAGTGAGTTGTTCAGTGAAAGTGAGCATATATCCAAGAAACAGGGCTTTATTCCAGCTGCATCCTTCTGACTAACATTCAACTTTTGTTGAATAGATGGGATGGAGGAAGAAATGGATAAGACATGTATCATTCAGAGTTTGCAAAGAGATAACTACAGATATCCCATTTACTTTAAATATCCTTAAATCTCTGAGATGGTAGGAAGTGTTCCAGTACATCTTTGATTTGCTATATCTCCTTCCCATTCAGGAAAAAACATGAAAGATAAATACATTTATCTTACATTTACACCACAAGGCAGAAGTATTCTTGCAGTGTTGCTCAGAGCATAGTACCATGAATGCTGGATGCTCACAGAACACTGATGATTTCATAATTACTTCATTTACAGACGAGATGTCAACTCAGAAAATGAATCTGAGGAGGAGCCAGATCCAGGGCTTTTCCAAGGTTGCAATGAAAATCAGCTGGAGCAGCAAAACACAACTTCAAAGTGTCAAATCCTGACTGACTCGAATGGTCCTTTTGCCAAGTGTCATTCTGCAGTCCAACCAGATTTCTATTTCATGTAAGTGTCTACTGCAGACAGTTGTCCTCCCCACTTCCAAAATAATTTTGGCAATACCTTCTGACAAGAACTATCTTCAGTCATCTGGAGTCTCCAGGCTATTAATAGGAGCTAAGGATAGTATCTTTGAAGAACTGGACCCAGTGATTTCATTACTGATATATTTACATCCCCTTATTTATTTTTAAATAGCTGTGATTATCTTTCTTTCATCTATTCAGTGTTTCACTTCTCTGCTAGTTCTACAAAGTAGCTTTCCTCTTTTCCCACCCAGATAAAGCAGCAGTGTTAAGCCTGGAATTTCCAATGTGCTTACAGTTCTCATCCACATTCAGTGAGACTTTAGAACCTGGGTCTATTGGGTAGCAGTTCTAGCTTCATAAAATTTGTATTGTGCCATAGCCAAAGGCTGAAGCTGACAGTGACACTTATGAATTTTTCATGGAGAAGTGCAAAAACCAAATTAGTGAAGATTAACTAACCTGATATCTTCAAGAAAGTTCCCTCTGCTGTGTTTCAAGGTTGCTCTGCCTCCTACATATACAATTCCAACACACCTAATTCTGAGCTGTATTCATCCCCACATTCATCTTTCATGCTTCATCCATCATCAGTCACAACTTTGCCAAGTAGCTGCCAGTTTTCTTTAGTTACATAGCTGTGCCTAATATTTAAAGACATAGATAATGCTCACCCCAAAGTCCCTCTTATCTGGGAGAAGAATGTTACAGTACTTTAAGCCAAATAAAGTGGACCACTATCCATATTCTTAACACAAGCCTACTTTTCTCCTCACTCTAGAATTTGGTTGGGCATCCTGCTCTACCTGCTTAGTGGTAGCCTTGATTCTTCTGAGGTCCTGAATATTTGCTGATTCCATTCATCTTGGATCTCAGTGCCTCTGAAAATCAGCCCGTGAATACTCAAATGATGAGCAAAACTGAGAAAGTAGTACTGGCAGACAAACACTGGATAAAACAGAATTCTGTGTCAACATTCAAGGCAGATGGACATGGGGAGGGTACTCATGTATTGAAAGAGGCACGTAGTTCAGCTGTAAGACTTAGCAGGACTAAAAAGTGCTTTATAAGCAACATGTATCCTGTAACAGAAGCAGAGGGCAAAGAAGAACTTACTGTGTTAAGTCAGGTAACTGTTTATTACTTTATTAGATTGCATAAGAGGAAAACTTTGAATTTAGGGTCACGGTTTAGTAGTGAGCCTGGTAGAGTTAGGTTAAAGGTTGGGCTTGATGATCTTAGAGGCCTTTTCCAACTTTAATGATGATATGATCCTATTTGGACACCTCACATAGCAGCAGCAGCTGCACAACAAATGACCTGATCTTTCCAATCACGTGCTTGGGGTATTCCTCTGTTTCCTGTCAGCCAGATAGTTTTGTTGGAAAACAAAACTAACTCAGAGTCAGGCAGAAAAGCAGATGAAAACCACCAATAACAAATATACTGGGAATTAATGTTTTCTCATGTTGCTCATAGGAGCTGCCTGTTTGATAACTGTGTGGAAGGAGATGAGATCTTGTGTCGCAGTCTGGAGGAATATGTGCTGGCTTGTCAGCAGCAGGGAGTCAGCATGGATGGCTGGAGGCAACAGACAGACTGTGGTAAGCACAGGAAGAAACAGAAAGTAGAGATTCTACCTACAGGACTCAAAATCTGAAGTTTAAGCCTTTTCCTTTATCATATCTTCTCAGGGAATAAAAACATGTTGATTCACACTTCACTCACTCGTTCACAATTAAGCACACTTGTTTTTCTGACCTCTCCTCTGTGTCCTATGCTGACTTTTGCATTTAAACCCCAGCTTTGAGAGATACTTGGGAAATCAGAGCTGTCAACTCCCTGCCATCAGAAGTTTTGTGAGTGAAAAGATGTCCCCATTCCAAATAGGACAAAAAGTTTCAATTTTGGAGACCCTCACAAGCTACAAATCTGAAGGCAAAACATTGCATTTCACACTCTCTTTAAATCTACAAAATATTCAAATTATCTTTTTCAAGATTAAAAAAAAAGATTCAACTGAAAACTCAAAACTCTCAGACTAAAAAAATGCTGAAATAAGACTTATAATCATCTCAATTTTTTCTTATTTTTCCTCATTTTATATTTAAATTTGGAGATTCATCAAACCATGTTTTCCCTGTGTCTGCTATGGTTATATGACTTTGTATTTCTGGTGAAACAAAGTTCCCACAGTTGTGGAACAACTCTGGCACTTGCAGGGATGGCAACCCTGAATGTGTGAGAAGTTGTTTTGAGAGCAGTGTATACCAGGAACAAGAGCGCAGTATACAAATAGCTTGGATGATGCATTTCCTGACTTTGGAGTGCTTTACTTACAACTTCAGAGCTATTATATATGCATGCACATCTTTGTGTGTATTTATCATATTGCCTCCTACACAATGGATCAGAAAGGGAATTCTGTAAGGAAGTAACACACAGCAGCCTGGTATAACTGGACTCCTTATTTTTACAGGTATGTCATGTCCTCCCAACAGCAAGTACAGCTCGTGCATGTCTGCATGTCCAGCATCCTGCAACGACCTGACCAGCCCCTCTGAGTGTGAATCACCCTGTGTTGAAGGCTGTGAATGTCTCCCTGGTTATGTTCTTAGTGGCTTTGAATGTGTGCCTTACAAACAGTGTGGCTGCACATACCTTAACAAATACTATGAGGTACGGTCTCTCTGTGGGTCAGACAGCTCCCACTAAACAGTATTTTCTCTTGTTAGTTATTTTGACCATCTTTGTATAATCCTCAGCATATAATTTTGCAGTAGAAACATTAGAAACAAAGAGAAATTGTTTAATAAAATCCTGGTTTCTGGAGAAAGGGAAGAAGAGGTCAAGATCTCTTGGTCTCTCTCTGAAATTCTGAAGTGGCAGACAGCATTTCCACATTGCCTTGGAGGTATGATGTGGTTCATCTGCCACTCATCCCAAGCAACAGTTGCCTATTTTTGGTTGCACGTGTACCCTGCCTGGGGATAGGATCACATGCCCCAAACTCTTCTTTTGCTTTCTTTCTTGAGCCATCCTCAAGTTTCAGAGAGCTGCATTAATAAGCTTCTTGCTTTGTTTTTTTTTTTACAAACTACTTTAAAAAATCAATCTGCTCTATTGCCATTCATCAGGAAAGCATCAGAGAGAGCATAATGAAGGTTCCAGGCCTACATTCATGTTTTTTCTGGCTGATTTTATTTGATCTTTTTTAACATCTAACTCCTGTTTTTTCAGATTGGAGAAATATTCACCACTGATGACTGCTCTCAGAAATGCCAGTGCACAGAAAGCTCCACTGTTTTCTGCTCTGATGAAGTGTGTGGGTCTGGAGAAATCTGTGACATTTCAAACTACACTCGTGGATGCTACAGGAGTGAGTCAACCACTATCACATTGTCTTTGATGCTATGAAGTCTTGACTAATTTTAAAGAGCATCATTGGGTTAGGGATAGTTGCAAGAGAGAGTGTACAGAAGAAAACCATGCAAGGCATCTTGCTCTGTTGTTTCACTGGAGAAACAGTGTTTCTTTCCCTTATTCATGTTGACAGATACAAGAAACATGCTAAAATACAGGGGATGTGCAGCATTAGGAGTCAGCGTAATCTAAGCAAGAACAATTCTCTTCAGGTTGGATTGTCTGAGAGTCAAGTGTTTCTCCTTTTTTCCCAGGTGGCCCATGTATGCCAAATCCTTGTAAGAATGATGGCATTTGCTCTGAAACTTCCAACAGCACCTCCCTCCACTTCTGTGAATGTTCAGAACTCTACACAGGACCAAACTGTGAGGCTGAAAAAATAGGTAATAAAACTATTCTGTATTTCTCTGTCTGCATTAAACACATAATTTTCAAAAATGGATGTTGTTGTGGAGAAGAACTGGGCTCGCTCTTCATTTTCATGATGTAGGTTAGTAACCCAGTGCGTGAGAGCCTGTGGTCCTCCAAGCAGAGAGAAGGGTCAGAAATCCACTGGAGAGGTACCAGAAAGCAGGACAGCAGGGCTTGGTACAGCACACAGGACCTGGGTCTGACACCATTCCAGAAAGCCACAGAGAACACAAAAAATAACAAACAGACAGAAAAGGGTGGAGAAAAACCATTTCTGTTCACAGCATGGTTAGCTTTCAGTGACAGGGCTCTTGTTTGTTCTTCAGCTGAAGACCCTGCCACAGAGGATTCAGACCACACCATTGCCATTGTCATCGGAGTTGTGGCAGGAGTAGCTGTTATTGTCATTCTCATCTCCTCTACAGTGTACCTGTTCAGGTAAGGCTTTTCCCAGCTTTGCTACATTCAGCAAAGACACCTCTTTTAGCACCTGTAAACCTCAAAACTCTCATCAGTGACATACCTGCAAGAGCAGAAAGGAGCCACGGCATTGGGGATCTCTTCTGAGGAATGTGAGGGAAAACTTAACTTTTTTTATCAGGAGTGAACACATTCCATTTCTTTTACACAGGGCATATGCATCCCTTATCATAAAACTCTAGCTTCTCCAAAACCCAGTTCTGTTCATGCTCACAGCATTGTTTGATCTCTCACTATAAATAAGAATTGAAATTAAAATAGGTTGTTCTTTTCTTTTTTTTTTCCCCATTGTACAGAAGGAAGAGAAAGATGGATACAGTTGTTGTAACAAGGGATTCTTCTTTGAAAGGGTCCAGGGACAAATTGGATGCCAGAGTACGTGAGCAAGATTATGGCTGCATTGTGAACAGTGCATTTGATCAAAATGAATCCCCAAATGCACCTCTATAGTTAACAATATTATTCCTAATAATTTGTCATACTTTTTACTCTGTATTTTAATCATATTTCTAATATTTTGAGAAGAAATAATAATAAATTTATCATTGCATTTGTTGAAAACCTTTGTAATTGTTCATTTAAAATAGCTCTCAGATCTTACATTGTACGCCCAAAATGAAATATGTTCTAAGTGACGGAGGAGACTGTTGTCTTCAAAGGAAGTTTGAAAAGCATAAATTCCAGACAGACCTTGATGGCACAAATGTGCTGCACAATATGACATCCACACCTCGGAGACATGTACAAACATAGGCTGATGGTCAGAATTCAGACTGAAAGAGAGTAGATAAAGGTTAGATATCTGAAAGCAGGTTTAGGATACATCTTAGAAAGAAATTCCTTACTATGAGGGCAGTGAGGCACTGGAATAGGTTATCCAGAGAAGTTGTGGATGCCCTGTCCCTGAAAGTGTTCAGGACCAGGTTGGACAGAGCTTGGAGCAATCTGGTCTAATGAATGGTGTCCCTGCCCATGGCAGGGGATTGGAATAGGATGATCTTTAGATTCCTTCCAACCCAAACCATTTTATGATTCTATGAACTATTTATAGCATCCCAGGCAGGTCTTCGTGAGATCTTACCCAAATCCTTCCATGGGTAGGGATTAGTTGACCAACATGGACACAGCTCTTTACCCCTCTTCTGGCAAGGCATGTCCAACTGGGGAGAGAAAGAAACAAGACACTGAGCTCACCTGAGGACAGATGTAATAAAAAGGATGAGCTCCATTCTCCTCTTAGAGTGAAGGGGACAAGAAGCAGGCTTGTCATCAGTCCCCAGTCTGTGGGGACTAAATAAGAGCATAACTTAACAAAAACTTTCTGAAGAATGAGATTGTGTCATAATGTCTCCACGGGCGTCTTTGCAAACTCAGAAGCTGCCACACTGATGAATGTGAGAGGAGCTCTGCATCAACTCAGTCCCAGACCATACCTAGGGCTCCCCTACATCAGGAGACCAAAGGTATTTGCAGCAATGCCTACCTACATGCTGTGTGTGAGACCCACCCCATGACAGACCACTCACAAAGCTCAGGGACTGAAGCATTGCCTGAGCTTTGTCCAAGCCCAGAACAGATTAGCAGGGCTATGAGTGGAGCTTTGAGACATAAAGCTCAAGCTGTTGTTTTGTTGTTGCACCATGATTAATTCATTTTAAGGATCCAGATGTTTGAGACTCTGCTATGGCAAACCTGGGGCTGTGCAGGTGAGAAAACTTTGGATGTGTGAGTGTGAAGTGTACAGGGAGTCAAGGGCGGCACCTCAAAGGGACTCTGACAGGGCCTCAATCCCAGCTCAAATGCAGCAAGTGAGACTGCCAGAGTGGGTCCTGGATGGTTGCACAGGAGGGTTTCCTTAACAGGACTTGCTGTTTTTTCTTCTGTAATGCTTATTATTATTTAATTGCCCTTTTTCCTTTCCCTTGTGTCCCTAAACCCATGTGTACTGTTAGCCAGAGAAGTATTTGCAGTCTCCGTGGTGAGTTAGGTTATTCTGGGCTATTCAAGAGCACAGCAGCTGTCCATACACACAGGCTACATCTATTTTGGAAAGAGTATGAATAGAAAGGGCCTTTCAACCTCATTACACAATGACAATGAATCAGTGAGAGAAGCCTACTCGTGCACAAATGAACTGTCAACTTTATGCTGGAATTTCACTGTGTTTATAATACCATCTTTGCTGCCTGTTCAGTGGCAGTTTCTATTGCACTCTCGTGCCTGCCACAGCACGATTCTGTGACTGCCAAGCAGTGCTGACCACACTCACCTCCCTTTGCCCTGGGTGGGAGCACAGGCCAGTCCCCTCCCCTGCAGGATCCCAGCCCAGGCTCCCCCAAGCAACAGGACCCTCCTGTGCCCAGGTAAAGCAGATCTCTGGGTTTCCATGTATTTGTTTGGGGTTTTTTCCACACCACAAGAATTGCCTCGGTGATTAAATTTCCAGTGCAAATCTTTGCAAACAGATCAGATTTAAAGAAGGGGATGATACAGAAAGCAGAACTGTTGTACAATGCTCCTCTGAATTAACCATGTCACTGGAAGACAGAAAGATGGCAAATCTTCCACTGCTCTCATCTTTTATATCAACCAGCTTGCTTGCCTGACTTCTGAAATGCAAGGCTTTAAATACTCCTTAGTTCAACTTACCCAGAGGACACTTTTCTCATTTGTTTTAGCACACTGTGCCAGCAGCAGTAAGGGAGATGGCTGTACAGGCTCAGCTGTGCATATTTCTTGGACCGGGACCTTGGCAGGGCACAATCATGAAATTCCTCTGCTGTCCCAAAGGAAATGCGCAGGCCACGTTATAAAAACACATCCTAAAAATCCCTTTGCCCTAAAATTATTTCACTCAGAGCTCCACCTCCTTTGTTTCTCATCACGGTGAAGAAGTAGAACGGCAGCACCCCATTTTTCTCTCGAAAGGTTTCCTGCTGAGGGGTGCTCACTCACCGCTCGGCCGAGCGGGACCGGACCCACCCTGCGGCTGGAGGGACTCGAGGAGCTGCGGAAGGCTCCGGGAAAGTGGCAATGGCACCTCCTCCTCGGGGACAGGATCGGATGTTCCACTAAACCAGTGGTTTTCGAAACAATCTCGGGAGCGGAGCGTCGGATGGGAGGGACGGTGGGAGGGAGAAGGCGGGGGCGGTGGGACGGGACGAGATGGAAGACGAGAGGGATGGGGTAGCTCTCGGTCAGCGCTGCCCGTGAGCCCGACAGGATCGGAGCGAGCGCCATCTTCATCCTATTTATAGCGGGAGCAGCGGGCCGGGAGCTCGGCCACGGCAGCAGCAGGCGCCGGGGTGAGCGGAGCTCGGGGGATGCGAGCGGGCGTTTCCAGCAGGATGCGGCCCCTCCGGGCTCTGCCGGGCGGCCGGAGGTGCCGCAGGGCCCGGGCACGGCTCGGCACCGGGGCAGCCCCAGGCAGCCGCGTCCCGGCACCGGAGCGGGCCCGGAGCTCCCGGCGGAGCCCCGAGCGGAGCGCGGCCGGGAGGGCAGCGCGGGCACGGCGGGCGGGCGGGCGGGCGGGGGCAGCCGGGCACGGCGGCAGCAGCCGGACCCCGGCCCGGCCCCGGGCGGATGCGCTGCCTGCGAGCGGAGCCGTTCGCTCCCTCGCCCTGCGCCGGCGGCGGCCCCGGCCCCGAGCCGGCTCCGGCCCAGCGAGGCCCCCGCTCCGGCAGCCGCTGCCCTCGGCGCCCGCCACTGACACCCTCCGTGCCTGCGCTCCCGCCAGCTGCCCCTGCACAGCCCTCGCCTGCCCGCTGCGCTCTGCCCTGCGCTCAGCCAGCCCAGCTGCGCCTGCACGGCCTGACTGCACCAGCCCGGCATGGCAGAAGGCAGGCGCGACCCCCAGCCCGGGGACCTGATCGAGATCGACCGGCCAGGTTACCAGCACTGGGCCCTCTACGTTGGGGATGGATATGTCATCAACGTCACACCTGTAGGTAAGGCTTGTGCCGCCTGGCAAGGTGCTGAGTGGATGTTGAGATGCCCCAAGAGCCCTGTCTCCCTCCATGTGCTGCTGCTGGTAGACTCTGTGTGTGTGGATGACCTGTCCAGGAGCAGAGGAAACCCATCTGAGGTTGTGGAGAGGCCAGAGAGGGTCTGCCTGCCTGCCTTATCTCTTCCCTGACTTCCCCAGATGAAGGAGCCCCATCTCTGTTGGTGAGCACCACATCAGTATTCACCAAAAAGGCCAAGGTGAAGAAGCAGCTCCTGAAGGTGGTGGTGGAAAATCATAAATGGCGTGTCAACAACAAGTATGACCGCTCCCGCACTCCTTTCCCTGTGAAGGAGATCATCCGGCGTGCCGAGCAATGGATTGACAGGGAGGTGCCATATGATGTGCTTACCAGCAACTGTGAGCACTTTGTGACAATGCTCCGCTACGGAGAAGGAGTCTCAGACCAGGTGAGTGCCAGGGGTGAGCCCTGGGTGCCTCCCAGAGCAGCTCCTGGCTGCTGGCTGCGAGCCGGGCGCTGGGACACAGCCTGCAGCCTGCAGGGGACAGCCGAGTGCCCGGCGTGGGCTCCAAAGCAGCGCTGCCTCCCCAGAGCCCCTGCCCCTGCAGGGTCCCTGTGCTCTGTCTGCACCTGGCAGTGCCCTCTCACTGAGTGCCACCTCCTGGGGAGACAAACCTGGGTGCTGCCCTTCTGTTTTTGGGGGCCCTAGGAGGTGGGCCTCTCTCTGATTTATTTACCATGATTATCCCTGCCTTTTCTAGATTATCCTGCTGGGTGGGGACTAAACATATGTGCTCCTCATATTTCCAGCCTGTGTTTTACTTTCCCTTTTATAGGTCACAAAAGCAGTAATTGGTACTACAGCAGCTGTAGGAGGTATCATTCTTGCTGGTCTTGCCACCGTTGTTGTGAAGGGCTTGTTTGGGGACTCATCCAAGAGAGAGAGAAAGTACTACTGATGGGCTGTCAGGAAGAGCTCAGAGCAAGGCAGGGGGATCTCCTGGCCACAGCATTCACTGGTCAGCTTTTGATGTTCCTGCTATCAAGGCTTCCTAGCAACTCTGCCACCTTTGCTGTAATCATTAAATAATACTAATATAACAATAAACAATTAATATTTAATTAAATAAATTGTCAGAAATACAAACTTTAATTGCCAAAAGATCTTCTTTTATCTAACTTTGCATCCAAGTTCAACTGTTCAGCCTTGGTTTCTCCTGCTATATCATTAAGAAATAAAAAGTCAGATTGGCATCATTTAAAGTGACCTCTGGCAGCATTAGCCTGGTTGCCATTTCTACTTTTATTTCCTTGCCTGTGATGAGTTTTGTGGTAGTCTGGGCACATTTGCACTGGTGCAGGCTTTTCATCCCTTTTCATCAATTGGTTCCTGTAGGCTTTTTCTGTATATCTGTGATTTTAACCTCAACTTTCCAAAAAAGTCAAAAAAGTACTGTTGAGGGTTTTCCAGCTGAGGGTCAATGTAGGTGGGAAAGCCCTGGCTGCAATGTCTGCAAAGGAGCAGGCAGGGCATGTGCAGTGTCTTGAATCTGTACTTGTGCTGCTTAAACTGAGAAACTCCTGGGAGGTCGGAGGAAGGGTCAGTTTTATAAGCTGTGCCCTTCAGAGTTTCTCAGGAGTGCTCTGGTTTTGGCATGATGGCGTTATGCATGGTTTTTCCCTGCCTACAAAGTGTTTACAAATGTACTGAGCCACACCATTTCCTTGTCACAAAGCTGATTTGTGCATTGTCTTGGAAGAAAACTCTTCAGGCTAAGTGTGCTTTATTGTCCTTTTCCTGGAGCATCTGCCTTGAGTGTTTGGAAGCAGGTTAGCTGCATCCCACCTGTGAGACACAGAGTCTGTGCTGCTTTTCTTACAGGCAACTGCCTGGACTGCAGGGACAGGTGAGAGCAGAAGAGCTGTGTGTGAGAGGCTGGCTGGTTTTGTCTGCTCTGAACAGGTTGTCCAGGTTTAGCCCCAGCCAGCAGCAAAGCACCAGGCAGCCACTTGCTCACTCACTGCCCTGGCAGCCCCATCAGAGAGGGAATCAGAAGATTTGAAATTAAAAACTTGTGGCTTGAGGAAAAGTTGGTTTAGTAGGTAAACCAAAATCTTTGCATGCAACAAAGCAAAACAAGGAATCAATTCATTGCTCTTTTAAACAGCAGTTTTTCAGTGTTTGAAATAGCCAAGGCAAAGTTTCCAGTTGTATTTTGTACTGCCCTTTGTTACTACATCTGAACAAAGTTCTTAGTTTTAACACAGGGAAACACCTTACAATCAAACTGAAACTGAAACTCCTTTCTGGATTCCTGGAAATGGAATCAAAACCTCTGTCATGGCTATCTATTGAGGTGGTTATACAGAACTTCTGAACTTTCCTGCTCTCAGAGCATTCTCTCTGCATACCCTGACAAGTGAGCACCGTGTGAGGGCAGCATATGGACCTCTCACATCTCTACTTCATCCTACAATAAAGAGAATTGGCATTATTTTATCTGGGGAATTGTCTTGCTGTTTGTAAAAGCTGCAACATTTCACAGAATGCAGAAGTTGGCAGTTGTACCAGGCATCTTTTGCAGTCAGGGTGATGTTGTTCATTGTGGGATGCCTTTCCTTGAGCCTGGTGGGTGCATTGACAGGATTTGGTGGAACACTGCCCAAACCATAAGGTGAGAGTGTGAGGAGGAGCAGCAAAATCCATCAGTTGCTACATTGTGCACTTCTGAGCCTTTCTAGGAAATACTGGCAAGACCTGAGACCTGCTCAAGTTGCCATGGAGTAGAGTCAAGGCTATTCTTTTCCCAACAGCTGAGAGAACTCTCATTTCCTGTGCTGCGGGGCACACCCAGCACAGGCACAGTGAGTCCCTAAAAAGAATGGAATTTGTAGGACATTAAACAATCTGAATCTAGTGCACATCAGAGGATGAAAACCTGGGCTGATTCAGTACAAGACAGGGAAGCCCTAGCATTGTGCAGCCCTGAGCCTGGCTCAAGGGCCTCACCTGGTCCTCTTCATTCTATTTGTAGGTGGGATAATGTAAATCGAATCCATCAAGTTGTTGCTGCAAAGTTTTTGCATTTACACAAGGCCATTTGCACTGGCCATTTACATCCTCTCTGGGTTTGGTTGACTGGCACACAAGCCAGACTATAAACCTGATCCTGAAGCTGCTCTTTTACAGATGATATCCTGCCACTTGTACAGAAGCGGTGTCAGGGTTGTTTCCTGCCGTGGAACAGAAGCACCCCTTGAGGGCAGGGGCATCTGGCAGAGAGGAGGTGGCCCAACTTTCATGGTGGCAGGACCAGAAGCGGTGGTTTTGGCAACAACAACCAAGCTTTTTTATCCAGCGGTGGTTTTGGCAGCAACCTCGAGAGCAGAGCCTGGAGCAGGCGGCGGGTGTGCCCCGACGGGCTGGCTCCGGGCCAAAGCCGGCAGCGAGCCCTGCGAGTTACACCCACGCGCCCGGTGCTCCCTATTTATAGCGGGTAGAGGGGACTTTGAGCAGGGCCACGGCAGCAGCGGGACAGATGCTGAGGTGAGCGGAGCTCGGGGGATGCGAGCGGGCGTTTCCAGCAGGATGCGGCCCCTCCGGGCTCTGCCGGGCGGCCGGAGGTGCCGCAGGGCCCGGGCACGGCTCGGCACCGGGGCAGCCCCGGGCAGCCGCGTCCCGGCACCGGAGCGGGCCCGGAGCTCCCGGCGGAGCCCCGAGCGGAGCGCGGCCGGGAGGGCAGCGCGGGCACGGCGGGCGGGCGGGCGGGCGGGGGCAGCCGGGCACGGCGGCAGCAGCCGGACCCCGGCCCGGCCCCGGACGGATGCGCTGCCTGCGAGCGGGGCCGTTCGCTCCCTCGCCCTGCGCCGGCGGCGGCCCCGGCCCCGAGCCGGCTCCGGCCCAGCGAGGCCCCCGCTCCGGCAGCCGCTGCCCTCGGCGCCCGCCACTGACACCCTCCGTGCCTGCGCTCCCGCCAGCTGCCCCTGCACAGCCCTCGCCTGCCCGCTGCGCTCTGCCCTGCGCTCAGCCAGCCCAGCTGCGCCTGCACGGCCTGACTGCACCAGCCCGGCATGGGACAGGACAATTGCAAACCCGAGCCTGGAGACCTGATCGAGATCGACCGGCCACTTTACCAGCACTGGGCCCTCTACGTGGGGTATGGATATGTCATTCATGTGACAGGTAAGGCTTGTGCCGCCTGGCAAGGTGCTGAGTGGATGTTGAGATGCCCCAGGAGCCCTGTCTCCCTCCATGGGCTGTGGGTGGATGCTGTGTGTGTAGCTGACCTTTCCAGGAGCAGGCAGAAACCCATCTAAAGTCCTGGAGGGGCCAGAGAGGGTCTGCCTGACTGCCTTATCTCCTCCTTGGGTTTCGCAGATGAAGAAGCCTCATCCGTTTTGCTTAGCAGCTCATCAATACGTGCCACAAGAGCCAAGGTGAAGAAGCAGCTCCTGAAGGATGTGGTGAAAAATCATAAATGGCGTGTCAACAACAAGTATGACCAGTTCCGCACTCCTTTCCCTGTGGAGGAGATCATCCGGCGTGCCGAGCTATGCATTGACAGGGAGGTGCCATATGATGTGCTTACCAGCAACTGTGAGCACTTTGTGACAATGCTCCGCTACGGAGACGGAGTCTCAGACCAGGTGAGTGCCAGGGGTGAGCCCCGGGTGCCTCCCAGAGCAGCTCCTGGCTGCTGGCTGTGAGCCGGGCGCTGGGACACAGCCTGCAGCCTGCAGGGGACAGCCGAGTGCCCGGCGTGGGCTCCAAAGCAGCGCTGCCTCCCCAGAGCCCCTGCCCCTGCAGGGTCCCTGTGCTCTGTCTGCACCTGGCAGTGCCCTCTCACTGAGTGCCACCTCCTGGGGGGACAAACCTGGGTGCTGCCCCTTCTGCTAATGGAGCACATGGCTCTCACTGATTTATTACCCTGAATATCCCCGCCTTTTCTAGATTATCATCCTAGAGCGTTGTAAATATAAATGCCCTTCACGTTTCCAAAACCTGTCTTGTTTTCCATTTTATAGGCCAGAAAAGCAGCTGCTGGCAGTGCTCTAGCAGCTGTTGGAAGTATCATTCTTGCTGGAGCTGCTCTTGTTGGGATGGCATTGTCTGAGAGCACATCCAGGAGATAGTGCTACTGATGGGCTCTCGGGAAGGGCTCAGAGCAAGTCAGGCAGAGTCCCTGGGCACAGCGGTCACTGGCCAGCTTTACAACACCTGCCATCAAGGCTTCCTTGCAACTGTGCCAACCTTACTGTAAACAATAAACAATCCTTAATAAAATGGCTGCAATACAAAATCATATTGTCCTAAAATCCTCTTTTATCTGAATATAGTTTTGTGTGCAAGTTCAGCAGTACAGCCTTGCTTCTCCCTGCTATCCCATTGAGAAACAAAGTCAGTGATTTACAGGCATGCTCTAATTTTGGCATGATGGAGTTTTACTCACTTTTGCCCTGCCTATAAAGTGTACTTTTCCCAGGCTCTTCTGACTCCCTTTGGGAGCAGCAGACCTCCCAGTGTGGGGAGGTCTGACAGGAAAACCCAGTGAGGTCTCTCTCTATCAGCTGTTTGTTCCACTGTACCGTTGAAGTTTTCTCCCATTACCCTGTAAGTGCAGTGGTTGCTGGCATTGGACCTGAATAAGCATGCCAGGAGATTTTTATGGTCCCTTCCAATCCAACCCATTCTAGGATTCTGCTCTTTCAGCTTCTAAAAAAACATTGAGGCTTAAAGAATTGCAAGGACAGCAAGGGGACTTTGCCTGCCAGAGCTGGGGCAAAGTCATTTCAGTGACCAAATGTTGATTCCAATGCATTCACAGTCCCAGCACCAGATCAATCTTCCCCCAGCCAGCAGGAAGGCAAAGCCAGGGTCCCTGCAGTGCTGGGGGTGAAGGATGTGAAGAATGAGCTGTGCAGCACCTATGCTTCATCTCCCAGTGTACTTGAGCCACACCATTTCCTTGTCACAAAGCTGATGTGTGCATTGTCTTGGAAGAAAACTCTTCAGGCTAAGTGTGCTTTATTGTCCTTTTCCTGGAGCATCTGCCTTGAGTGTTTGGAAGCAGGTTAGCTGCATCCCACCTGTGAGACACAGAGTCTGTGCTGCTTTTCTTACAGGCAACTGCCTGGACTGCAGGGACAGGTGAGAGCAGAAGAGCTGTGTGTGAGAGGCTGGCTGGTTTTGTCTGCTCTGAACAGGTTGTCCAGGTTTAGCCCCAGCCAGCAGCAAAGCACCAGGCAGCCACTTGCTCACTCACTGCCCTGGCAGCCCCATCAGGGAGGGAATCAGAAGAGTTGAAGTGAAAACTTTGAAGCTTGAGAAAAAGCAAAATAATTAATTCTTTGCTTTTGTTAAACATAAGTTTTTCAATGTTTGAAATCATCAAGCCGAGAATTCCTGTTGTTTTTCTGCTATCCTTTGTTATTACATCCTTCCCAATTTTTTTTTTTAGTTTTAATACAGGAAAACATGATATAACCAAACTGAAACTGAAACTCCTTTCTGGATTCCTGGAAATGCAATCAAAACTTTTTTTGCAGCTATACCAGTCAGGTGGTTTTACAGCTGGCAATGAGTACAGTCAAGGCTGTTCTTTTCTCAAAAGTTGAAAAAAATATCAATGTATGTGCTCTGAGGCACAGCCAGGACTGATGCAGCCCCTCCCTAAATGGAGAGGCTTTTGCAGGGATGTCAGCCATGTGAATCTGGTTCACATCAGAACATGAAAACTTGGGCTGAAGCCGCAGCATCGTGCAGCCCTGAGCCTGGCTGTAGGGTCTCACCTCACTCTCTTTACTGTGTTTGCAGGTGGGTTCACATAAATCTAATCTGTTACAGCCTAAATTGCTGCTAGTAAAGTCCAGGGTGAAGAAGCAAAAAAGACTTTTGCATAATATCCATAGATGTATAATTCAGTGAGATGTTCTGCTCTCAGACCCACACCCCCCCAAGGTCCCACTCTCCCCCACAGGGGCCTCCCAGCTGACCTTGGTCTCCGGGCAGTATCAAGGTGAGGCCCAATCAGGGAAAAGGGAGGGAGAGCCTCAGGAGCACCTATGTTCAGGCATAGCAATAGGGGAAGCAGCCAATGGGTTGTAACTTAGGAGAAGCCCCTCCAGGGCCTTCACAACTCCCCATTTTTTACATTATTAAGAAAGCTTTTCTGAAGGATCAACTGAATTAACTCAAAATGACAAAAACAATCAAAAGCGCCTATAAGACAATTTTCAAAATGTAAACAATTCTGAGTCCCCAGTGTCCAAACAGACTTTTTGGGGTGTCTTAGAGCTGGCAGGAGGGATGTGGGGTTTTCTTAGCATGGTTCTTCAGGAAACTGAGTCAGGAGAAAGTTTCTTCAGCAGGGGCTGTTTCTCTGTCTCCTGTGGTAAAGTGGTCAGCTGTGATAGACTCTGCACAAGGTAGTGTAGGTGGTGGTGTGCCTGTTGGGAACTCCAAATAGAAATCATTACTTTAAGAAAAAATGGTTACTTTAGGGAAACTTTTCTTTCTTTCCCTCCTAATCACGCTCCCTCTGGTATTACAAAGGAACTCTGGGGAAGGGGATTAGTGGAGGGAGACCATGGGAGAAGGGAATGGGTGGTAGGAATTTGTGGGAACATAAAAAAGGGGTAATAGGACAATGGAAAGGAAAAGGAGAAAGTGGGCGGTGGGCAGGAAGGCCACAGGAATTGGGGAAGGGTATTAGAAGAAGTGGGACTTATCAGACTGGAAGGTTCTTTCATTATCGACATGGGCTTTTGGATGCAGGACAGCTCGCCCGTGTTCTGTGCTCTTCTTGCTTTTAGACTGTTGCTGGGGCTTGATGGCTGTTGGTTTTGGGTTCTATTTCTTTGGTAGGAGTGTGGAAGACTTCTATGATGTGGATAATATCTCACAGGTTTGTAGTCTGGTGCATGTTTACTACCTTGCACTGGACTCCACCAGGTCCTGTCACATCGGCTGCTTGGGGGCCTTTTCTTCCTTGTATTATATTAAATTCCACAATTTCTCCATCTCCTAGACTGTGGAGGTATTTCTTGGGATTATTCTTTTTTATAGCAGACAGATGAACCAACACATCTTCTTTGTTATCATTCTGGGTTATGAAATCGGTTGTCTTTCTTGCATTGAGGAATTCTTCACCTCTTTGCAGGTCAGTGACACCTAAAATAACAGAACACAGAGCCACAGATCACTGGTCCTGTGTTTGCCTGGGATTATTTTGAGATATTCAGTGAATCACAGGAGTGACCTGAGTTTCAAATTTGCAGACAAATTTGAGTACAAGCCTATAATATTCTTGATAGACAAAAAAGAAAAGCCTGTGCTTATTGCAGCAAGAGGACAGAAGCCTTGGCTTGAGTATTAACATCAATTATCCTTAATAACAGTAATTTCCATGTCCACAGTGAGCTTTGCACTGCTAAGATTTAAAGCCTTTACAAGCTGGCTCAGTAACTCAATGCTGAATTTACAAGGCAGTAAGTTAGGAGGAGATGTAGGAACTTGTGCAGCACAACACACTTGATGTGACACAGGCAATTACTGTGATCCTACATCTGCTCTGGATATTTTGACATATCAATATTACTTATGCACTAAATCTTCAGCAGATGCAAGTCAGCTAAGAGATACACAGCAGCTGAACTTCAGGCTGTGTATCTTTCTAGTTGCTGGGCTCTGTGCATCTTTAACTTACAAGCAATGAAAACTTGTTTGTAGAATTAACTAATGACATTTAATGAGCCCAAGGCTTGTTTGTGGGAGGAATCACATATATGCAGTTGCAGTGGGGCCAGTGGAAATCCTTTTAGGATTTCAGCTCCAACATAAGCTCTGATTAAAGTTTTGATTAAGGTCAAAACCACTATAAAGTTGCGCTTTTTGTATGACTGTAGAAACTCCACATGAGTGTTTTGTCTGCAAATATTTCTGGTAGTACTTTCATGTACATGTTGTACTGCTCCTCCCTGATCTTCTGTAAAACAATGGCTATTCTCCACAGCCCAGAAGAAAATGAGAATTGAGGTAGGATTGCAATTCCTTCCACAGGAAACCAGAAGAGGTCAGGAAGGTGAGATATTTTCTGGATCATTGATTACCCAAACTAATTCCATCCTGAACTTTGCATCTTTCTTGATAAAGTGAATTATTAATAACAGGTGACTGTTTTGTTTTTGACAAACTCACATTCTCTGTCTTCTAGCTGTGTAATCAGACCACTGATTTCAAGTTTATGAACCATCGTCTCAACAACTGGCATCTCAGCATACTCCTCAGGAATCTTTATATCTCAGGTGTTTTTCTTTATATTTCACTTGTTTTCCAGTGTTTGTCCCAGCCTTTCTCTTAATAAACACATATTAATGCAATATTTCTAAATCTACAGTCCTGGAAAACTGGAAACTGAAATTTGATGAGTTACAGTGACATTGTCATGGGAACAGAGCAGCCTGTGAAACAAGACTGATTTCATTGTTGCCATAGCACAGTCTTCCTGGTGTTGTTACAAGAAATCCTGCTCCTTCTGCTTGGAAGAAGCTGGTTGGGTATAGATTTTCAGCTGTCAGAACACAGAGCTTCTCAAGGGCCTTTGAAGGTGAAGACCATAGTGTGGTCTGATTATTTTTCAGCAAGCAACAACCAGAATCTCCCTCCCCTGCCTTAGACTCCAGTGTTTCCAATTCAAATTAAGAGAGCAAATGCAGGCAGCCCTAAGTCACTCAAAACCCTTTCAGATCCAGGGGATTTCCCTGAATGTCCTTATCCAAAACAACCAGTATGTGACAGGTCTCCATGCCTTCACATACAGCTCCCCAGGCAGAGGATGGAAACCTAGGGATTTTCTGAAACTTGAATATTGAAAGCATATTGTTGGTGGGACTGCTTTTAAGAGGGCCAAATAGTACTCAATGATTAATTCTCATGAGTTTATCTTGATGTGAAGTAACTGAGATGGAAGAACACTCTGGTGGGCTATGACAGGAATCTTATTTAGCAACTGCTGTGTGAGAAGAAACCACGCTATTGGAGAGGAAACAACTCACAACAGGGTTCTCAAAATATCCTGGTGATGTGCCCTTGGAGAAGGGTTGTGAGGCTGCAGTGTGGAAAGGGAGTGCATCTGCTTGGGCTGGTGCTGCTCACTCACAGGGCTGGACAAGCACTGCTAGCCTGCTCCCAGGCATCCTGGAGCAGTTTGAAAGCCACAAGGAGCCCCAGCTTCACTTCCAGATGTAGATTTTATATTTGCATAGCCACAGGCACTTTGTCCCTCCCACCTTGGTGTTAAAAATGGGTAAGTTGATTAGACCCTTTTGACACTATGCCTCAGCATAACTCAGAGATTCATGCCCCAGACTCTTTCTGTGAAAGAAACTTCTTTCTGTTTCTTTCTTTTGTCTTTCAGCCCAGCCTTGAGGTTTGTTCCCTCCTGGGCATGCAGTTCAGACTGAAGACACTCAAGGCTGGGCTGGGTGAAGACACTGTAATGTCATAATGGAAGTTAATTCCCCCCTAAGGAGCTGCTGGCTGACAAGGTGTGTCTGCCAGACCACAACACGGCCCATCACCATTTAGTCTGGCCCGTTAAGGAGAACTTTAAATAGGTGTATTTATGTTTGATCACCACTAGCATCCCCTGTTACTAGCACAGGCATGGTGAAATTAATCTGGAAGCAAGCAGCTCTATTACAAAGCACAATGAATCCAGGACCTGTTGTGCCTCTGGGCCATCAAAGCCTCTTCTGTTTCCAGCACATTATACCTTGTTCTCAGCCTGATCATAATAGGCTTATTAATTAATTAATACTTCAGAGACACTGTGAAGCTGCTAAACATCACATAAAACCAACAAATATTTATATCTTATTAAACATAAAATAGGATATTTTGTAAGTAGAATTAAATTCCTTTACTGCTCACAGTTTTAAGCTTAGCTGACAGCTAGTCTTACAATACATTTAAAAATGTGAACATTTAGGAAAGGGTAATTATGCAAATAGACTAATGAGATCCATGCACACAGCAGTAGCTCCTCCTCGTGTTCTTGGCAAGAGATTACCAGCACCTTCTGAGCTGGATGCACATTGGACACGTCTACAAAAAGAGCTTTACGTTGTGATGCCTTCCAGAGGATGGATTTAATTACATGAATTTATTCTGGCACACGGATCCAGTTTTGTTCTGCTGCTTATGTGAGACACTGCCTGCAAGGGTACCCTTGGTGAAAATCCCTCTGGCACTGCTTGAGCTGCCTGCCCTTTGGTGGTGGTGCCCTGTGAGCCTGTTCAACATGCACCTCCTCAGTGAGGCCTCACCAGAGCACTGCAGGAGGGCCAAGAAGAGATTGTACTACGTGCCTGCAGTCTGGTCCCACTGGAGGAGTTCTTTATTGGTTGACACTTATTAATTTCATCTCATTAATTTGCATCAGATAGTAATTTCCTCTCTGCTTTCTTAAGAAGTATTGGGAATGTGATTATTCTCCTCTTGCAATGAATTTCTCTTTCATTCATTATGGCATAATTATCTCTGTGGTGTTGAAGTATCTGGTGTACTAATAACTACTAATGATCCTGGGAGTTGATATGGGGTGTATGATTTGTCCTGGCCACTGGAAAAGATTAACACTTTGAGCTTGGCATCACATGCACTGAAGTGCTGAAGTCTGTTACTGTATTTTGCAATACGAATTAAATAGTACAATGTTTAATATAATCAACTTTCATGTTTATATGGTTTTTCTTATTATTTCAATGGTCTTTAGGCTTGGAATTGAGATCTAGCCTGCCAGGATTTAGGAAAGTCCCTAAAGACATGTGACCTTTGCAGCTCTGATCTGTGGTCTCGTGGATTTTGCAGAAGGTAGGTGCTATTTGACAAGCACCAAAATCAGCAAGACTTAATTTCAACAGAAGGAGCATTATCCTAACATTTACAAGATGAAAGGTTTATTGACTAGATTAAGAATATTTATTAACTGTGCTGAGAATGACATAATTGAACAGCCCTGTGCACATTCTCCTAATGCCCTCAGGGTAATTAAAAGCACTCAGGCTGCTGCTGAGTTCTGTTTGCCTTGAATTAGCAGCCTCCTTCGTGGCTACACCTGCCACAGCAGTGCCCAGGTATCTTCCTTAGAGAGAAGGAGCTGAGTAGGAAGCAGTGACACCCATCACACTCTGCCTCCCCAAAAACACTTGGGTAGCTCTCTTGAGAAAAAGGTTGACAAGGAAGGAGAAGAAATGACAAGGTAGTTAACTGTAGAGATCCAGAACCACTCCAGGCTGGGACATGGCAGAGAGAAGAGCAGCTCCTTTCCTTCTCTTGCCTCCTCCCATCCATGGTACAATAGGTTCTGTACATTATGTATGAGGAGGTTGGGAACATTTTGTCCCTGAACCAAGTTTATGCCTTGCCGTGTCTTAGATGTTTAGGGCCAACACTGGCCTCCCTGCTCTGAGTGCTTGAGCTGAACTGCTGCAACAGCAGAATCCAAAAACTAAAAAAATACATATTCTGTCAAGTAACTCCATTTACTTATGTATACATTTTCACTTTCTACTCCTAAGAGTACATAACTACTACTTGTTTTTAATGTGGATAAGAAAGTCATATTACACATTGACAGTGTCCAAAAGCTTAAGACAACTGTGAATTATTCAAGCCACAGTTTTTCTCCCTTCTGCTGCAAACTACACTAATAAATAGTAAATAATTTGCTGTCAGAGCAGATAGAGACACCTCTCTTTCAGAGAACCTTTGCATTTCAATCTCCTGTGCTGCTCCTGAGAACATCCCTTCATTCACAGTGCAGCTTCCATCAATCAGGACAGCATCACAGGGGAGACAGAACATTTTTCCACCTAAAAGAAATGTGTCTCCAGGGAGTAAGTAACAAGATTCCTATAGACCATAGATACAAAAATGAACTTTACTTATGCACAAGTTTTGGGCAGGTAAAGTCTCAAGACATACACAGTATCAGCAGCCTTCTCCACTGTATTATTTTAAACCAGTGCTTCTTAGAAATAATACTGGCTGAAAAACAACAGCTCAAAGATCAGCCCTTTAAACCTCTCTCTCCAAGTGAGCATGGGTGAGGAACTGAGGCTGGGAAAGAAAGCACATACCTAGATGGGAGCCATGTGTCTAGACTCCTTAAAAACCACTTGCAAACTGCTTGACAAGATTTTTGTGTAATCAGCCTATAGCAGAGCCAGGAAGCAGGAAGCAGGTCTTGGAAGGCCAGAATTGTTATCCAGTTGATTGTCTGTGAAATTAAATTTCCGAGCTGTTCTAGACTCTTAACACAAATTACTGGTTTCAACTGTATAATGACAGATGCTGCAGATACAGATGCATCATTACTGCATCATACAGGCTGTAACCACACTTCTTGCTGCCTTGCCCACCTCACCTCCCTCTGCCCCATTCCTCCTTTGGTGTGCAATTCCAGATACATTTCAACATGTTAGTTCATTATACAGGGTGGTGAGGAAAATAAGATGCAGGTGACACTCCTCTCTTGGTGCAGATGGTAACCTGAACTTTGTTATGCTCCTCAGCGAGGTGGTGCAGCTTGGGAGGCTGCTGTGGATGGGAAAGTGACTGCAGCAAGACACCAGTAGTCAACAAGAAACAGAAAGTTACAGTTCTGTGCTAACAGCAAAAAAACTGAACTCAGAGTTACTTAGGGAGGTGCTACATCACTCAATAAAAGTCTGGATGTGAGTTCATTGAGTTAACATAGAATAAGCTGTGGTGGGAACATGGATCCAGTTTTCTGTTTGATTCCAATTCATGCCCCTGTATCTTCCTTGGCCTTCAAGGAGCAATTCCTGCTTCATGCCAGAGTCAGCACACTTAAATGCAGCCTTGCTGTCTGCAGTCCCTTCGTAGAAGGTTTATTTGTGCTCAACAGTTGCAGGATATCAACAGAACCACCAAGCTGTAAAGACTATCATTACAAAACTGCCTGCAAGAAGAAATACAGAAATTCTAATTTAGCTGGGTGTCTGAGCTTTGGCAGTTATTGCAATTTAATTCGTACAGCTGGATCTCCGGAGGTAATGATGAAGTTAATTGTCATTGCAAGTCCATTAGACAGAATGCCTTATCTTGATTTAAAAAGTGCAATTGCATAATGATGGACGTGAGTACTCTAAGTACAGAGGTACACTGACATCTCTGAGCACTTGTTCAGCATGGGAATGCTACTCATCCTACAGATACTGGAGATACAAAAATGTGATGTGCAGCCAACACACCTGTGCAGGTAAAAGCCTCAGCTTTTCACATGGACTTTGCCAAGATCAGTGAGAGGCAGCAATAAAAGTTCTCCTGGGCAGCACTTCACAGACAGCACTTCAGCTTCCCAAGGAACGTCTCAAAAGGCTGAATCTTGCCCTTGCTCAGTAATTCAGCTCAGAAACAATGATTTTAGCAGTGAATTTGGAGGCAACATAAGTTGTGCCTGGCTCTAAGCAGCACGTGATCTTGACAAACAGGTCAGTGCACCTCAGAGCTGCCATCCCTTCACTCCCTCCACCACCTCTAATCACACCATGCCATCTTCAGCAATTGCAACTCTCAGTGTTGACCTCTAAGCCTTATGTCTTCCTAAAGATTAATAAAACATATTGGGAGTCAGGAATCCCCTTGCCTGGCTGGTGATGCTGTGCTGGGGGCACCTCAGGACAGGGTTGTTCCTCCTGGCTAGGGAACAGCTTATCAGCTCACACATGTCTGTAGCTAGAAAATGTTGGCAGACAATTCTCTTTGGCAGCAACTATGTTGAACGTCAGAGTTTGTCATGACTGTAAGTCCTGCCTGTAAGTCGTGTGATTTCCCAGCAGAGCCATCTAACAGAGGCAGCATTTCTGATGATACATAACTGCTACTCAGGACACAGTACACAAATATGGGGGAGGGAGAAGACTGAGTTAGCATAAAAGTCTTTGATCTTTAATGATTTAAGAAAGTCACTGTGGATATGATATTTATTTGGAAGAAAGAAAACCTGATGGTCTGTGAGGTCAGCAGTAATCAGCCTTAGACTACTGCTAAAATAATGGTATGATTTCCTTGTACTTGCATACTTTTAGCTGCTCTACATTCTGTCAGCCTTATGACAACAGTCATCACTCACTTTTATGTTTTATGTTGAAACAGGCCACAAGCCCCACGGATATCTGAGAGCATAATTTTTAATATTGTGGAACCTAAATAACAGCAAAACGTTTAAATGATGGTTTTTTGGAGATTTACTCTCCATTCGGATTCTCTGAACTAGTGACAGACTATTCTGGAGAGCTAGTGGAACTAAAATAGCCATTGAAAGTGTTTTCTGCATAAGGATTGGAACTTAAATGAATTATTCATCTGAAAAATTTGGTCCCTCACTGAAAATTTAATGCATTCTTCAACATTCACTAGAACAAAGAGAAAGACACTAAATCAGGGTGCCAGCCCTTGGACATTGAAGTTGTATCTGGACTGAACTACCACAAGCTTATGAGGACCAGTCTGCCTCCAGGCACTACCATTAGTATTTCAAACATGAGGTTTCAGCCTTGGATGAAAATGCAAAGTTTAAATTAAATAAATTTTTCAGAGTGCCACACTGGAGTTCTCTTCAAAACCTCTCTCCAGAGGGCACTGAAAGGTTGGTAACATCAAATCTAACCCTTTTCAAGAGTCCTGGAATTTTCATGAATTTTGTAGGGTTTCAAAAATACTTCAGTAAAAGTTCAGGAACATACTGGTCTAGAGTCCCAGCATTCATAGGTGTCTCCCATTTTAAGGACACTCATGTGGCATCCATAGCCCAGTAAAGTGAACACAGATAGCATGACAATATCCTGCATACAGAAACACATGCCTGGCATTTCTGTATGCACACTCAGCAAGTAAGTATCCATAACTACTTCCCCTCTTATCCACAAGATGTATTTGTTTTGTCCTCTCTAGAGGAAGATCAGTCCTGCGGTATTTACTTAGGAAAACACATCCCATGTCTATGTCATGGGAGAAAAGGAAGTTATGAGGTGAAAAAGAAATTAAAAATATCAATTTTGCAAATATTTCCTTCCGTGCTTTGCTGTTGAGGCCGCAAGCAATCCCAGCAGCAGAATTTCTCTGGTGATTTTTAGTTTCTGGACTACTAAACCAAGGCTGTTAAAGAGGAACAAGTGTGCCTTAGCTGGACTGAAATAAAGATCATTAGCAAGAGCCTCCATGAAAGGGCAGTTGTGATTTGGCTGTGCTTCCAGCAGCTGCAAAAAGCAGAAGCATTCCAGGTCTGTGTTGCTGCTCAGTCAGGATGCAAGATGTCCCTGTTCACAGGAAAAGTTCTGTCAGGAATGAGGGCCAACAGCAGAGGAGAAGGACATCAGTCTTTGGCAGTACTGCTCTCCAAGAAGAGACTCAGTCACCATAAGGGAAATATATAGCTGTTACAAGCATGCAGCACCTCCTTAGCTTCCTATCATTCCTTGCAACCTTCTGCCAGGAATGTGTGCTAATAGCCAAAAAAGAGGTTCACCAGCTCTCCACCATGGATTATGTCTATGAAGTATCAGCCACCCCATCCCAAAGCACCCAGGTGAAATCTTCATAACTGTCCCCCCAAGTGCTGGCCTGACTCACTGACCTCTTTGAAAAGGAGCAGAGGTGATGACAGTGCTTAGAGTGGCAGAGGTTAAACATTACCTGGCATCTGAATTCTGCTCTCTTGCAGGGAAGGCTGTATTTCAGCTGCAGGCAAGCAGTTCTTTATCTCCTCAACCCAACAATTACCACAGGCTTACCAAGACTTGATACTTTTATAGTGTCAGTGTTATCTAAACATAAATCCCATGCCTTGCTGCAGATGCTACTGCAATGCTACTGCTGCTGTCACTGTATCACATGCAGCAACATTTTAGTTTTGTCAGGGAGTTTGTAACAGGACAGTGAACTTTGTCTTCAGAAAATGTTACTGTACCTAAAAGACAGGATGTCAGGAGTACCTCCACTAAACCTGCTCTTTGGTGCCTCCAGCTGTAAGGAACGCAGAGAGCATCTAGCCTTCCCCTTCCAGTGGCTTTTGCTGTGAACTGGGAACCCATGAAAACTTGGGAGACACTTCGAGGAATTATTATGAAATATTTCTAGTTTGTGTCAAGTTGTGTGGCTTTGTGTGACAGGCATTTACAATTAGGTAAACTACTGTAGGTAGGAAGGTATTTACTCCATTTGCTTATGTCAAACTTGTCAAAAAAAGATAATAAAATTGCTTTGAGTCAAATAAAGTTTTTTTCAAGTTGAAATATTGCTTGTTTGAGTTTGTTGGGTATTTTTATTTTTATTCTTAGCTATTATTTCTTTATTTTCTTAGTTATTTTTAGGTTCAGGCTAGATTATTTTCAGACTCTACTCTGGTGCAGGTATGTTGACTCAAAACAATTAATGATTTCTTCGGATTTGCTCTCTGTTTCCCAAGCTGATTTTTAAATCTAAAACCCAAATAAGTCTTTCCCAATTGATTCCCAGCTTGCCTCTTTCCTGGCTTTTTGTGGCAGCACATGAGTGCTTTAGCATACAATGGTGGGAAAATACAGTCTCCAGTAATAAAGTGCTTCTCAGCCCCACCCAGTAAAAACATGGGTTAGCTCCAAGAGTGGAAAACAAGCTGTGAAGTCAACTCAAAAGGCACAGCTCCTCTGCACACCTTATCCAAGGAAGGAAGAGTTCCTCTTGGTCCAAAGCCCTACTGATTGACTATCTGGTTGTTTTATCCAGCTGGGGACCAAAATTGCAAAATGCAGTGAGGAGAAAGGCAGATTAACATCAGTGGGCTAAGAGAGTATGTGCAGGTAGAAGCTACTTTTTTTCTTAGTAGGTAATACTTGCAGGAATGTGCAGTATTGTTGCATTTATGTATGGCAAATACAGCACAGCAAAGTGAGCAAAACTCTATATCAAAGGTTAACAGATGAGGGATATGAGCTGATGATTGAATTGCATCTACAATTACGGAGAAACCAGAGACTAAACCTCAGATGGTTCAACTTAAAAGCATGCCACAGATTTTTTAAAAAATTATTTTGAGGCCTAGCTGGCTCCACATCTTTTATTTCAGGCCTTAGGTCCTTGAGGTTAATAAGCTCTTCAATATTTGCTTCTTCTGACGCTGGTAAAACTGATGCCAGGAGGCAGCCAGCTGTGCAGAACCTGCCCTGGTAAAGAAAGCGCACCCCACAAGGGACAGCATGTCCTTGAAGGATCATAATTTGTAATTAATACATTCCATTCTACAGTTTAATGGACATCCTGAAAAAATACCTCCTGCCAAAAAAAAAAATAATGAAATCATTCTGCTTTGCAGGTCAACAATTTTTTACCCATAAAATGCAAATATCACTTGCCAAAAACTAAGAGTGCAAACAGGTTTCCTGGTAGCAGTGAGCTAGCAAGAGAGTGCTTCTTGCTCCCATCATGGGAAAAGCACAACGGTGCTGGGAGTGGACACTTGCAGAAAGCTTTGGCTGTTTGTAGCTCCTTTCAGCTCTGGAAGCCAAGTATTGCCAGAAGGGTTAAAACTTCCAAAAAGAAGCAAGACACCGAGTAGCAGTATCTGAAACTCCACAAAGAATCCCAGGGACACCTATGCTCAGCAGCCTCTATCGGGAGTAAGTTCTACTTGTTTTCTCAAAGGAGATCTGCCCAGGGGAGTGCTGCTATTGCAATTAGCTACTTATCTGGAGCACCTTCCCACCCTTAGGGACCCCATAATGCAGTTCAACAGAGGGACACAGCAATGGGGTGTTTCAACCACAAATACTTTACCAATACTCAGCTGGCAGCCATTTGTATACGGGCAAGGGGACAGAGGAAACATCATTGTGGCTTTATGTTACTGCAGAAGACTTTGTGCTTCCAGTTAATTTAGATGTAAGCAAGAGCTGGTTACTCCTAGAATGGGAGAGCAGTAATGAGTCAGCTCTTCCTCTTTTTAAGTCACTGAGTCTTTTAAGATCAAATTCAACTGTCCTGGACGTGCTCACTGCAGTTTCTTTCAGAGCGAGTCCTCATTGCTGTCAAATGTTGGATTGCTATGGCCTCCCATATTTCCTTCTACTGTTACTGCCACAGAATCTGAGAAGAAGGTTTCATTCAGAGGTGGCCAGGCTGAGTCCTGCTCCAAAACGTGCTGCAGCCTCTTGTAGTGGCTCTTTGAGTGGTACTGGAATGTCTTTTTCAGAAGCAGCCACAGGGGTCTGTTCTCAATGACTGCTTCCTGTAAAGGTAAAAGCAAAAAGAGGGTTTAAGAGGACCTGGACAGCCATTTACTCTTCATCCAGAGTACAAATATGGGGCAAACAGTGGAGACCCAGATCTCCCACCTGCCCTGCTCATCCATGTACCTTAAACAGCATTTTATTGACCACATTTCATACCAGCTCCCCCAGAGTTCTCCCCAGAGAACTGTGACCAGTTCATCCTGAGACTCTTCAGGATCTGAGCAGAAAACACCACAGACTGCCCAAATTTTCCAACCTGGGGCAGGGTTCCCACTCACCCGAGGAAAGAAAAGGTGGCTATGCCTTGCATTCCCTTATCATTCAGATGGAGTGCTTTAAGAAAAGGGAGCAAGGGTGAGGCAGCAGCAATTACTCCTGTTTTACTAGATATTCCCAAAACGAGCTGAGGAGGAGGGAGAAAGAGCAAGACTTGACAATTTTATCTCTCCAGTAGTGCTGACCAGCACATCTAAGGATGCACACTCACCTCGACAAGGAAGGACACAGCCAGTGTGACTGCAAGCATTCCCACCATGGAGATTCGCCACGTGGTAGGGGTGCAAACGAGCTGGGGAAAAAGCAGGAGAAGATATTCAGCAATGAATCCACAGTAAACACTGGTGGGCATATGTGCAATAGAACACAAAATCATTTAGGTTGGGAAAAATCCTAAAGGTCATTAAGCCAAACCATAAGCCTGGCACTGCCAAGTCCACTGCAGTGCCACAATTACACTTCTTTTAAATACTTCCAGGGATGATGGCTCAACCACTTCCCTGAGCAGTCTGTTCCTGTCTGTAACCCTTTCAGTTAAAATTTTTCCTTAATGTCTAGTCTAAACTTTCCTTGGCACAACCTGAGGCCATTTCCTCTCTATCACTTGTTACATGGGAGAAAAAAAGTGACACCCACCTTGCTACAACCTCCTGTCAGGTAACTGTAGAATTAAGATCTCCCCTGTGCCTCCTTTTCCTGAGATTAAACAAACACAGCTCCCTCAGCCACCCCTTACATGACTTATGTTCCAGATCTTCAGCAGCTTCATGTCATAAAAAGCCAAACTCCCAAACTGGCTTACCCTGCTGATAAGCTAATACTGCTATTTGTCTTGAGGAATTACTGATAAAGATGCTTTTAAATCTATGATGCAGTAGAGAAAACCATTCTTTAGAACTGCAAGAGAAAATCTAACTGCCTTTTTATTTTCAAATATTAAGAAATAGTTCAAACTGAGTATTTCAGCCCCAAACCCAGTTCCAGCTTCCCAGAGATGGGACTGGGTTTCTTCCTGCTTTTGGAGATGCAGCTCAGATCCACAGTTGGGATCAGCAGTTTCTCCAGGGCTAGGCTATTGCAGAAGTTTTTATTGCTACTCCCTCATTTTATGTTCTCAGCGATTCCAGTGAATTCCCTCCAGACTTCTTGGGCTGGGAGTTTCGCAGTTCTCCCCAAATGAGTTTTATCCCCTTGCAGCTGCAGCGCTGAAAAATGTCCTGTGCCACCACAGTGCACAACAGGACGATGACTTGCTTTAAAGTGCCATCTCGTGGCAGGTTCTCTAACTGGGTTTGCCTGCTGAGCCGGGCTCTGCAAATAGTTACAGGCAAGAGTGATAAGTGGGCTGTTTGACATTTAAAATCGAGACCCGGACCCTTTGACTAACTTTTGTTTTACAAATTCCATTAATCCCATATCTAAACCGACTTGCTAACTGACATGCAAACATACAGGACTGGAAGCATTATGTTCAGCACTTGTGACTCAAGGCCACTGCTCTGATTGCAAATGTACGGAAAAAAATAGCTGTGTGGTGCTTTTCATGTTTTGCTCCTGTGGCTCCTACAGCAAGACTGTGAGAATGTCACAGTAGAGGAGGTTAACATCTCCCAGCCTCAACAAACTAATTGTGAGCTCCACTGACAACCCTGTCCTTCAGCTGATGTAGATCTTATCCTTCCCTCACATTTCCCTTGGGATGGATTTGCACAAGACAACTCCCAGCTTGCATTCTGCCAGATGACATAAGTCCAGCCTTATTGGTATTTATTAATCAAGGATCAAGACAGATCCTCTCTTGCCATGGCAGCCCCACTATTCTTTCCCTACAATTGTTCTAAACCCAAATCCTACTTTGGGAAACTGCAGGCTACCTAAAATTTAAATGGGGAGCCTGAAAAGATTGGAGACAGGAACTGAGAGCTGCTCTGAGTGCCAACTGGCAGATTTTGGCAAGAGGACCTTTGTTCAGAGTAGCACAGCTTGAGAAACACAAGAACATGGTGCTTTATTTTAAACTCACAGAGCCCAGCCCTGTTCTGCTCCTGGCTTCACAAGCCACCAAGATACCACACGAAAGCTTAGTGATGTTATCTTCTTTTGCTTGGACAATGTGCTGAAACAATCAAAACCACATGTGTGGCTGTCCCACTGAATGCATAGATACACAGTTTGGAGTCACTGTATTTCCAGAAGTTTCTACAATCCCATCATCTAAAATCCACCTCTTTAAATATGATTTGTTTTTAGAGATGCCGTATCTTCCTGCAAAAGTCTGTGCCTTTTGTTGAAATAATCCCAGTGTGCTTATAATGGACTGGCAGTAGGAAGAAAATCACCTTTGGAACAATACTCACATCCATCTTGGAGTAGAGATCATCAATGTCAGCAAACATCAAGAAGAGGCAAATGCCCAGCTGCCCTATGAGCACCAGTATGAACACATCTGAAGGGATAAGAGCAAAGAAAGAAACCCACAGGTTTATGAGCATTCTCAGCTGTTTGCCTTTACTGTAGAAAATTGTAATAATTTTCTGCGTTACACAGTCATCAAAAGAATCCATGAGATATAAAGGAATTTTCAGCAAGAGAAAAATGAACAGAGTATAACCCTAGCTTTACTAAATCAAGTGGATATACCACGAGTGTGGGACAAGCCTTGGAGCCACAGATTTAAAATGCCAAATGGGTATTTTGAACAATTGATTTGACCTTCTATATCTGAGAAGTTTTATAGCTTTCCAGGGAGTCTCTCTGATCACAGTATATTGTGTGATTCAGAAAAAATGGCCAGGATATAGTCTTGATCTTAATATGGTTAGGAATGCTGCCTTCAACTTCAGTGATGTCAAGACTTTGGTCTTGATCAGAATCTAAAGAGTCTAAGTAATGGAGAACCTATTGTCTTCTCCATCTGTAGGCAAATGTTCCAATGATAAGTAAATTAATTTTCTCTTCAGCTGGCACGCACCAAACTTCGTCCTCCACCTACTCATTTGTGTTTTGCCTTGTTCTGGGAGACTGATGACCCACTTTTCTGCTCTCTACAAGGAATGTCCCCTCCTCACTATTACTATACTGAAACATCAAAGCCATGGAACCTGCTGCATTATTTTAACTCTTCAGTAAAAATAATAAAGTAGAGCTGAAGAGAGTTTTGTCTAAGAGCATTCTGCAGTATTTGTCCCAAAGAGAAAAAGAACAGCTCTTCCATGACTCACTGAATTTTCTGGAACTGTCACAAACATATGTGCTCATCTTCCCTTCACATGACAGTCTCTCTTCTGATTTTTTGGCTGACATAATTTTGGTCAAGTTTAATTTTTCCCTATTAAACTGACCTACTTATATAAGTTGACTTATATATAATTTCTTCTCTCCCCATACTTACAGTTGGTGTAGATGGGTTGCCTGAAAGGCTTTCCCTTGGAAAACACTAGTGCTACAATGAGGCAATTGATGGTACTTAGCAGCCACACTGTGGTGTTTTCATAGCTCTTGAAGCCATTGTCTGTTTGCTCATGGGCTCCATCTCTCACCCCGTGGAGCCCCAGGCTGGAGGATGAATTCCTCTCACGGTTGTTCACTGACAGGCAGGCACTGAAAAAGAGTGTCACACTGCTCAGGGAATGATCACTGTCCTGGGTATTTCCCCCAGCTTCCACTATTTACTATCAGGAATCCTCCCTCCCAGGCATGGTATAGGTTATTGGCAATGCCCACAATCTCACCACTGGTTGAGTTTGCTGAACTTGTTGGAGCTTGAGCTCAGACCTGTTCTCTCCTGCAATCAAAATCCTCCTCTCTGTGCTCAGCAGAAGCATTCTCACCATATGAACTGTGTGTGGCAGGTCGCTGGAGAGCTTAGGGACCTCAGACAGCACTGATTAAAGTGTTTGCACCCTCTGGGCAGGACAGGGTTGGCTGCAGCTGCTCATCTGGCCTGCATCAGCTGATCAATAATTTCACACAGAACTGCCCCACTAGGTCAACCCTGTGGTAATCAGAGTCCCAGAAAGGGGTCCTACCTGTGTATGTCGGTCTGGGAATACCAAGGCTGCTCCTGGACCAGCACAAACCCGAAGATCTGCATGCTGAGGCTGAAGAGGATGTTAAGCACAACAGAGAGCAGCAGTGGGGGTGAGGTGAGCTGGCTTGGAGGCCTGTAGGGGACCAGCTTTGGATAGGCACGTGTGAAACTCACTGAAATATGCATATACGTGTTTACTAGTGTGTCCAAAATACAAACAGTGATGCTGTGTAATACTGACTGTATCAATGGCACTTTTGCAGTCTGTAATATTCTTCATAAAACACACAAAGATTGTATCAAGTACAAAACACAGAGTTGTTTTCTTACAAAATCGTATGACACAGAAGAGGTTAACTAATGTCATCTATCATGAGGTATTTTTTAAAAATAAAATGTTGGCTTTTTATTTTATTTGGCTACTGTCAGGCCCAAGATTATGGACATATGCTCTTTTATACTCTTTCTGTCACATGTCAGCTGTGGCTTGGGATTTTTTGCTGCCCATGTTCTGTTCATCCTCCTGAACTAAACACCTAACCAGGTTATTTGAGCTGGAGAAGGACAGCATTACCTGACACAACAGGTTTTCCTCTCTTCTTAAGTTTAAAAAAATTATCCAGACTTTGAGTAAAAGAGTTAGGCACAAAGCTTTGATGCAATTCCAGATAAACTACTTACAGCAATGTAGCTTTTGGCATGCAGTGTTGTTGTGGCTGACCTTTTAGGCTTGATTTCATCAAAGTCTTTTCCTGCTGTCTGTGTTCCAGCAAGGATGGAACATACCAGGATGTGGTTTTGCTATATGCTTTTCATGGCCCTGTCATTGCCATTCCTGCTTCTAAAACTTCCCCTGCACTTATTCTGTCCCAATAAAATTGTCTTTCTGCCTCAGTGCTGGTTTCCCCTCTTATTCTTGGCTTACAGCTCCCTGCTCTGTAGTGTCTGACATCTGTCATTTCTTTCCTCTCAATTTTCACCTCTCTTTTCTTTCAGGGCTCAGGTTTACATAGCTTCAAATGTAAGCTGATAAAAGCTAATCCCTACTTTTTCATTTGGGCATGGAGTCAGGTGTCTTCTTAATCTGCCTTGCTAAGTCAACAGGAAAGTGCCTGAATAGACTTTCCACTGCACTTGGTGTGGGTTTACTCCTTGGTCCTAAAGATAGCAGCCCAGTTACCAACAACCTACATGCTCAGCAAATGCACCACAAAGTACTTTCCATATTTAGGGCTTTTCTCAAACAAGACCCCTCTTCTACTAATCCAAACATCCTGTATTCTACATAGAGGAAGTTTAGCCTGCAGAAAGCTTGGCCTCTCTTTTCTTCCCTTCTCTATCTACAATTATGTATTTCCAAGGAGGAGAAAAGTATTTGAGATGATTCTCTCATTAATACATAGGATGTCTAAGGGGCTTACTTGTCACACCAATTACAGTGGTAATAGCCAGATCTTGGAACAAAAATTGGTAATTCCCAAAGGAGTTTAGTTGCTGAAAAGAGGAAAACAAAGAAAAAAATATCACAAATCAGACATTTGCCATGGGCATGTTTGTATCATCTCCAGAAAGCCGTATTATATCCATGGAGCTCCTGCTCTGTTTGTTCTGAAATGCTACTCTGCAGCTAAGGAGACCACACCTTTCACCACCCTGCCAATAGGTTCCTCACCATTGGCCCTGCAGTGAATATTCTCATTTTGCACATTGTTTGGACTAACTACACTTTCAGTTCACTCCAGGCAATAAAAGAGAAGAATATTTGAAGAGACTGCTTTCTCACTGCTGGGTTACTTCTGAACACAAAGCCCTCCTCTCCATCTGGGAAAAAGCCATGCAAAAGTGGTTTAAGGCACTCCAGGGGATTTGCTTACTGTCAAGTTAATTCATGCTTTAAATGCTGAATAAATTCTAACGGCATATGCTTACACCAGATTCTTCCTTTTCACAGACATATGCCCTCATCCAAAACACCATTCAGTATCTCAGCTTTCTTTCTGCCCAGCTTGGATCTCGAGCCCTCTGGCTGAAGTTAATGGGAAGAATCTTGCCAGTTTTCTACTGGAGGACCGTATGATCACACCACAGAATTCTGCAGCTCGGGTAAAGGTAAATCTCCATCTCCCAGTCTCATGTGGCTTTTACGCCCTATTTCTCCTACAAGGAAATAGAAGCTTATCCACTTCCAGCCAATGTGTTCCCAATACATACCCAGTAAAGCAGGAGAACACCAAGGTACTGAATGATGCTGTACAGTGCCATGTACTTGAACATGCAGAAGGAAGTGACAAGAGCAGCACGGCCTTCCCTGTGTGAAGACATAAATAAAGTACAGCAATTAGGTGGTGGGTCTGTCCTGGTGCCAGTTCTCCCAAAAGGATGTTGAAAAACAAGGCATGCATCACAAGCAGAGAGGCCTTTACCAGTATCTTGCTGGGAGGTGAAATAAATAAAATCTGACCTAAATAAAAGTAAAATCTTCACTTGCAGAGGTCTTGTCCAATGAAATGGGCTTGATTCCTGTCACCTGTAGACTACAATTTTACCCCAGCAACTTTTTCTGCTGACATTAATAGTGTAGGTAGCAAACTCTGTATGAGGAAAAACTTACAGAGCCAAGCAGCTGCTCATTGAGTTCAGAACTAACAAGTCTTTTCCTCCTACAGTGAACATACAATACCCAGTCAGGATAATGCTCTCTCCCTGGCTACTCAAACGCCCCAGTAAGGAAAACCAGGATCCTGGCATAAGAGATGCCATATTTTACTGGCATAGGGTATCAGAGGTAGGACCTAAAATTCATTTACAGGTTGGCTGGTGGACATTTGTTTCAGCTTTATGGAGCATTGTTAATTTTGTTATTTCTTTTGCATTTAAAATACTTTTGATGACAAAGCTCAACTGTAAATGTCTTCCTCTTGTGATAATTAATGTATCTTAAAGGAATTTCAGATTGGGACTAGGCAAATGGCAATTTCAAGGTGAAAGACTTTTTTTCTCTAGATATGCATATTGTGACTTGATGGGAACACCCAAGCCTAATGTTTGAGAGGAGTGGGAACTTCCTTCTTTATGAAATAGGAAAGAAAACCCCATGCCTACCTGATTAGCTCTGGAACACAGGCTATGCTGGGCGTTCGGGATGTGAAAGGTGAAGCCACAGATGCCTCCTGCTCCGACAGGGATATCCCTGCATGTGCCACTTTCAAAGCCTGAAAGTCACATTCCTCCTCAGTGCTCACCAGGAAGACACAGCATCTTACATGTCAGCCAAGCAGTGACCCCTTATTACAGGATGTGTTCTGTGACAGCAGTCCCTCTTCACTCCCTGGGTGTGTTCCACCCCGAGGGTTCCTCCAGTGAGATGCCGAGTCCAGGGAAAGAATGGGGATGAGAGCATGGGAAAGTTCGTTTTCCACAGACCCATAGCCATCCACTACCTGCTGCAAAAGACATGTTTGGCTCTGCCTCCTTTTTTAGCACTTGTTTGTTCCCACACTTTATGCAGGTAGTCTGGGTTCTCTGCTTGCTCCCCCCAGGAGAATCTTCTGGTGGTTTTTGCAAGGAAAATGAGCCAGTCTTTGAGATAACAAACTGCAAAAATCTCTGCCTAGGACAGCTCTTGCATGATAAGGACCACACAGTGGGATCAGGTCTAAATCAATACTGGTGATAGTACAGCTGCTCTGTGAATAAGTGGTACACTCCCATCTCCAGCATGTGCTCAGTTTGGAATATTCTACTGGCATTTGAATGTTTGGAATGAAATGTTTCAAATAATTTCTCATTTTTAAAATATGCTGTAAAAAAAATTTCACTTACCCCACAGTCGTTGGCTCCATCTCCACACATGCCCACAAAGTAACTAAAAAATAAAGTGATAAGGCAAATCAGGAATCAGACCCTGCTCCAAGCAAGTCATTTATGCAAGTCATAGAAGATTTTTGTTAAAAGCCTTTCTGGAAATTTAAAGCCTGTCTGGCCAGACAGTAGTTGAGGTGCTCACAACTGCACACACCAGGTTGATAATCTGAAATGCTCAAATCTAAAGCTCACCTTGCTCTAGGACAAGGCCTGAGGCTAGCTATGTGAAATAAGGGTCAGGGTCTTCAAAAGACTTGGGGAACAGCTGAGCAACAGGAAACAAGATGCTTGGATTCAGAAATATATCTACCTCTCTCTCTCTCTCTCTCTTTATATTTATTTATTTATTTATTTATTTATATCACTGTGACTGTGAACAATACAGACTGCCCTGACACATTTTCTAAGCCATCACATTGAGCCAGCAGTAGCACAGTAAAAAGACAGCAAGCTCAGAGAAGCTGCAGTGCTGGGAGAGATTCTTATAAATCTTGGGGAGACAAGTGTCAATCCTTCAGGCCCAGAGAGAAGTAAAGATGAAGGATGATATGAACAAACAAAATCCAGGACCATGGAAGTATTTGATCTCTGACAGGTTGCCAAACCAGAATTGAGTTCAGTGTCTCTTTTTTAACAGACTTTTGGAATTTAATTGCCAACTTGCAGTGTGAGGGTTTCAGTTTTGTGCAGTTCCATGAAACTCTATGCTAAACAAAAGCTAGCTCTTACTAGACTCTTTACAAGCCTGTAAATTCAACAAACACTTTCAAATTCATTAGGAACTTACTCCAGCTTTTGAAATTCTTCCACAAGACTGGATTTCTGACTAGGAGACATTCTAGCAAAAACTGTTCCATTCAGCAAGAGCTGTAAGGAGAAAAATAGGAAATTATTTTTAAAAAACTTGAAGTAAGTGATTTCAGTAATAATCTGAATTAAAATCACCAAATATCACATTTATAAAAAACTGATTCTACACTCTGAAAGGAGGGAAAGGCTGATGAGCAAAGGTAAAGGGGATCTTAATTAATATTTTGAAAAAGTAACAATGACAATAAGGACAAGAGGCCTGGTATGCCATTTGAGTTACCTGATGAACACAGGCTGCCAGGCATGGAATTATAAGAAGAGAATTTGTGAGAATTCATGATAGTCTGTCCATGGAACAGACCAGCTATGCTGAATTGCACCATGTGTAATATCACATTTTGTCCTGTTTTCCAAAACAGATCAGAGCCAGTGCTGTGCAAGGGGTAGGGAATTGGGCACAAATGTTTCAAATCATGTCCTCACACCTTAAGGCATGCCTGCTTCTCTTATGTGCAGAGAAAAATACAGGGATTTTCAGATCCTTCCCCATATAATAATATCAGAGATTCATCCAGCCTATAAGTATTTCAGGGTTATAATTATTCCCAAAGATGTCCTGATACAGATCTCTTCAGCTAATTGTACTGGGACAATTCATATCTCCTGAATGGCAATGGTATTCCAGTTACATAATCCAGATCTTACCTTTGGAAGTAAGTGCCTGAAATGGTGTGCTACAATTTGGTAAGATTTTCCACTCATGGCAAAATGATACTGGCCTGATCCCAATGCCAGCCTGTTTCCTGGCTCAGTCTGAGTGTCATCCTCCTATAAAAAGAGACAGAATGAGTGCTGTGCCCAGGCCCTCAAAAGCTACTCTGCATTTACACAGACACTACTACAGACAAAGTAAAGGGCATTCTGTGAAGAGGGTACTCTTGAAGGCTCTGGGAAACTTGGATTCAAGGCCCATGGCCTTTGCTTGGATTTGTAAAGGGATTGAGGCATATAACACCAGTAATTTCAGTGTTAACTGGGCTTTTGTTGCATGAGTTTGATCAAATGGATTGTTGCATTTGGTAGAATTCAGGAAACAGTGCCAGTCCGGTGAGCTGCACTGGAAGTGAGAGGGACTAAAGCCAGCAGATGTGTACCACATCTAAGGAAGTCTTTGTGCAGTGAAACACAAGACAGAAGTTGCTCAAGATGAGGAACCACTGCAGATATTCCCTACCATCTGCCCGACTCTGTACCTCCCAGAGAAGGCTCAGCACCTTCAGACTAACTCTTCAGGGAGAAAGTAACTGGCCTTTTTCCCATCTTCTCTGTGGAGATGTTTGATGAAATAAATTTCTTAGCCAGGCTTGCCTATGATTCACTGTGTACATGCAATTTCTCAACAGTGGGTCCGTGTTTTTATTCTGCAGGTCTGGGAAAGTGCTAACACTGCTAACACTCTACCAGCTTGAATAGGGCTGGTTCGTTCAATGCAGCTCCACAGATTTTAGGTCCACATTATACCATCAAATTTGTCTTGCAGGAAAAGCAAGCATTTAAACTGGCATCAGCTAAGCATGAGGGCTAGAGACAAATCTTTCTGATATTTCTGCAAAGCTGGTCTCAAACCCAGCTAGGCAGTTAGCAAAAATGTGTTCACAGGATAAAATGCTAGGAAGTAAGCTCTAGGGGAGCACATTTTTATAAAGATCCCCTCTCATAAACACTCTTCTAGCACATATTCTGCTGGTGAATGGCAGTTCTCTGTTGTACTACCACAATCCCACTCCTTGTTTAAAGCATTTCATCCTAGTTTGTTTTCCTGCTGCACAAAACCTGCTTCTGATATACTCACCAGGCTTCTGTAGTCTTCAATTTTGTTTTCTTCTAGGGATTTCCAGGTTATAGATGCTGAAAAAGATCCAGGCACTTCATTTGCTTCCACAAGAATCACTCTGTGTGTTGGAGCTATCATGCCAGCATTTTTGGCAACTGTTATTGCTGTCTGAATGTTGTCCCCTACAAAAATCAAAGGAAGTGTTATCTAACATTTCTGCAGTGAGGAATTGTTTATTCATTAGCCTGAATTCTGAGTTTTCAAATATATCCAGCAGAATTACTAAAATTTCAGTGTCTGTGCATAACAAAGTTTTTTATAAAGATTAAAACTTTGCAGATAAGGTTTGTCTCAATCAATAAACATATTTTCATTTGAAAAAGAATCACTTTGATCTGGACATGAGGTATTTTCATATTCAGCTCGAAGAAATCCATATGGGTAATGTGCTCCTGGATTATTTGTTTTAAACAAAAACAGTAAGGGGTTCAGTCCTAAATTGCTGCTGGTATCCTTGATTCTCATTGATTGGCTTTGGTGTACATGGGCGGAAAGGGGTGAGGCCCAAGTCTTTGGACAATGGAAAAACTTGGGGTTATTTTATCCAAACCCTGGTTTGGATTTGGATAGAATAGCCCTTCAAGAAGAAGAAAAAGATAAAAAGATAGACAGGCAATGGTAGGCATGAGTTAACAGATGTCAAAAGGTTTGGAGATTTGTCCTGAGCATGCATGCCCTGTTTCTGCTCATTTCAGGAGGCCCTATTAAAAAGGGATCTTGCATGACAAGCCTTTATTAGAATCAGACATGGCCTGGTGAAGTTACCAGGGACAACATGGTTCACCTTATGTCATTTTTAAAACACAGATGCTTCTTGGATTAAATATCCATGCCTTCCAACCAGTGGTGTTGACAACAGAAGACTTTTCACTTGAACGTTGTTGGACTCCCTGTGTGGGCCAGTGACCACAAAAACAATCCACCTTTTTTAGATACCTGTGACCATAACAGTCCTGATGCGGGCAGCACTGAGCTCTTCCAGAACAGGCTTTGTCTCCCTCTTTAATCGATTCTCCATTATCAGCAGGCCCAGGAATGTCAGATCAGATTCTACCTCCTCCCTAACAGTTAAAAAGAGACAGATAGATTTAATTATTTCTTTTCCTTTTATCACCATTGGATTTGGTGATAGCCAGTTATAACTACCAACCATCCCACCTAACTCAAAAGAATTAAAATAATTTGTCTGTTTTCTGCAGACCCAGGATGTCTGTCTTTTGCAGTGCTATTTCAATAGCAGCAGTGCTGATTCAGTACCAGAACCTTGAATTTCCTGCAGGACTCCCAAAATGTGGTGGTCTGATCTGAAAAGTCCCTGCATCCTAGACCTTCTCATTTGAGGACTGTACAACAAAGAAATGCACCTTAGTTAATGTGTCTGTTCCTCTTGACAGTAAGAGCAAACATCCTGTGGCAATTTGTTTTCCCCAATTTCCTCCAATTCTGTTTTCCCCTACATTTCTCTTTTCACCTGTGCTATTGCTTTTTTACAGGTGAACATATGTATTTCTGAGAACAGAATTGAGTAGACACCCCACCCCTGAGTCATGAACTAGAAGTCTCTCAGGGACACAGGTCGACTCTGAAGAATCTGAAAAGAATAAAAGCTTTCAAGCATTCATTTTAGGTACCAAGGAGATGCCAAACACTTGCATGGCAGTCAGAATAGCTGAGTCAGGTGGTGCCTGAATGGTCACTGCTTTTCACAAGCTTTCTTCTTTCTCTTGTCAGCATAAACATCACACATGCTGTAACTGCATACACAACTGCAAAATCTGGGCCATTTCACACACATTTGCTCGTTGGGTGGAAAGTGACAAGATTTATGTAACCACTTGCACTCTACCTCAGCGTCATCAACCCTTTCAGCAAAGCAAAAGACCCTGTGAAAAAGCAAGTGACCCTCACCTTGAGGCTTCTTTGTGCAGCACAGTTTTTACAAAACTAATACCACAAGCATAATAGAAGAGTTTGCTAACTTCAATAGAAAGTAAACAGGGTAAAACTGAGAAAGCTAAATGAGTGAACTAACAGAACAGCAGAAGACAGTTTGCTCTGGGCTTTGTGGTTTTCAAAACCCTAACCCTAGGCAGAGCAGTAAAAGCAGCCTTGGGCCAAGGCTGGTTCCAAGGAGAAAGCTGTGGAGAAAGCCATGTCTTGGCAGTTCTGTGTTCCCCTTGGCATGCCTTTTCCTGCCTTTGACTGAGCTGGAGATCACTACTGGGGGTCATCTGCTTTCTTTGCTGAATTGAAGAGTGTGGATGAGAAAAATTTTTTAAAATACTTCTCTTCAATTGAAAGCATGGGTAAATCTGCAAGGAGACTAGTGTAAATGATAGAATGAAGAGGAGGCATGTGTTAGTGTTCAGAGTGTTATAGGCTTATGCTTCCTATGTTAATCCAGAGTTTCAAAATTGAACAAATACGTAAGGATTCTGTGCATGTGCCATAGGAGTGCCCTCTATCTTGTCCCAGGCCTATATCCAGATTTAAATCAGATTCCCACCGGCCTGAATCTAACAAAACTCTGTACTATGATTCTGCTGTTGGCAGGGGTGATGTGGTGATGGTGCTTTGTGAGGCACCCCTGGCCCATGACTGAATGTGGCCAGGAGCTGTGGTGTTTATGGCTTACCTTGTTAGAGCAGCAGGCAGCTTCCCTGCCGGCAGAGATTTACAGGCCAGGCCAATGACCCGAAAGCCCTGGGCTGTGTAGAGCAGGAGCTTGCTCTCAAAGTTCGATGGGACTGTGCAAAAGAGGAAAACACAGTTTATCACAGCATTGAACTGCTTTCTAATGAAAGGAAGCCTTGTAGCATGGAAGGTTTATGTCCCAGAGGACCTGTACACCTAGAGTCTACCGATAGGCCAAGCATGTCAAAGAAGGGAGGTTTTGTTCAAAGAAAGGAAATTTTGTTCAATAAGAAATTCTTTGCCTCTCCTTTATCATTTTGAACTTCAGTCCTCAGCTGCAAAAACTTACCTTCTTCTGGGGTGTCATGAAGGATCTCTGCTTCTCTAGATGCCCTCCCAAGATTTGGAGAAAAAAAACCCACATTTTTGAGGGAGGCGGACCTGTAGACAACTTTTCCAAATATCTATTCTGACAGAGACTGTACATCTTGTATAGGAGTTGGTAGTTACTTTTATCTCTTATCTCTCTCAAAATCCTTCTTTGTTGAGGAGGGCTGTGTGAGAGATTAGCCTTAGACTTGGAAAACAACAGAGACACTTTTCAGGCTTTAGTATAAAGTCTTAGACAGAAATCTCATTTTGGCCTTCTATTTCATTGCACCATCCAAAGTCACTTATATATATCTGTTTCTAGGATGCATTTATAAATGTTTGTTACCTGTTTCTGCTCTGCACAGCATAGCTACTGTTTCAGGAGCCCCTTTTATGAAGGCCTGTGGGTCCCCACCAATTTCCTGGGCAATGACAGACATTCTTTGCAAGGCTGAGGAAAATGGGAACTGATGTAAAATGGTAATTCTTTCCACAGGGGCCTAGGAGAAAAGCAAGTGGATTATATACTCTAGCAAGGATTTTAAACTCAGACCAAAGGATTTTAGGTCTGTCCTTTCAGCCATAGTAAGATGCTAACCATGTATAATGGGCTAATTTGTCACACTTAGAAATGACTGGTACATAAAGATGAGATTAAATTTGTGCAGAAATATTTAGCTTAAGCAGTAGGAAAAGTTTATTGACAATTTTCGCAGACTACAAAATGTAACTCACTGAAAGGAATTTACTAGTCCTGTTTCTTTAATAAGACTCTGTTAGGTCTTACACTGGTCTTGCAAAGGGAAAATGGTTGTCAGAAAGTGTCCCACCAGTGTATGCCACCAGTAAGGGTCTGAGATCAGCCAGCAGACTCCACTGCATTCCCCACTCAGCTGAATTCAGACTGAGTCTCAAGCCATGAGGACAGGCACATCCCTGAGCTGGACAATCTCTAATCCAGCATCCCCCTGTTTCCGGTGTGAGCAGCAAGCTCCCCCAGGCGTCTGTAATCAGATAGAGCAAGGCAATCTCTCTGCAGGCAGTACAGGAAAGACAAAGTGGGGAAGAGCTCTCTTTGACAAGGACACCCAACCTTTCCTATACTGAAAGGTAACCCTTACACTGACAGTCTAACTTGAACATGGATGTGAATCTTGCAAGTAACTTACAGTGGTGGCTTGAAGTCCAGGTCTAACAACAGTGGCATGTGTGGATCCTTGACCTTCATTCTGGTGTCCGCTGGAATCATCTATCACCTGTGTATTGAAAGACAAAAATATTTCAGACTGAAACACCAGTACAGCTGAAAGGAACCTTAAGGATCCATTTAGAGCTTTTCCTTGTCTCTAAACAAGGTATCTTATTCATTCCTAGGAGGGGTCTGTCTGATGTCAATCTAAACACTTCCAATAATGGAAAATCCACTGCCTCTTTTAGCAATCGAGTAGAAAGCCTCACCGGGTTCACTAGGACACTGCTGTACCCTTGCACAGCAAATAGACAATGTCCTCTCACAGACAATAAATCCTTTATTCATTACAACAGAATTAAATAAAGGAAAATCTTTAGATATAACATAGACTCAATGAGAAAATAATACACAAGGATTGGTATTAATGTAGAAAGCTCTGTTCTTCAAATATTCCACAAATCATCTGGATTTTTTTATCATCACAACATGATTATGAGGAATAAAAATATTTTTTCATTTCAAAAGAAACTCAATTATTCCTGTTTCATAGGAGGTATTTAACAGAATTCCTGAGTTTTTCATAACTTTAACAGATGCCTGGCTAAACCTGAGATGGCAAGGTGATCTCCCCACTGTTTGCATAACAATAAATCACCAGTTTACCCAGTTAGTAGCCTCGAACATTTTCACATCCAGTGGGTCTCCTTGGATCTTGCCTTCCCAAACAACTAATGAATGACAAACTGCCAGTGCTTTGAACAGTGGGCCCCAAGGCAGGCCATGGTCTGCAGGGAAACTGTGAATATTCTGAAAGCTAAAGCAAAAGAGAGCATAAAAGTTACTCTCAGAGAACACCAAACAACATAAGACTAATAGAAAAAAAATCCTAAACTGGGGGCAGTTAAAGTCCCATCCTGAGCCCAAACTACATGGATGTTCTGGGGACTTTCCTCCCACATGAACTGCTTTTCATGTACCTATAAAGGCTGGGATACACATGCTCAAACCAGGTGTGTGATGCCTAGTTAGGGAATCCAATGGGATGGAGAGAGGAACAGATTATTATAAAATATCTTCCTTGAGGCTTGTGCAAAGATTCTTTGAGTTATGAAGCTGATATAAATTTGAGCAAGTCTGTGTATGCACATTTCTGGAAATGTAAATGGGCAAAATCAAGGCCACTGAAAGAACAGAGTATCAATCTTGTGGGTAAGAGTGACTTCCTGTCATAAAGGGTTGGGGTTACACTGCAGCTTTGAGATCTAACCCAGGTTTTCAACTGAACACTGTCTGCCCAGACATGCTGTGCCAAATGCTGGCAACAGTGGCTGTATCTTTTCATCTGGAGCAGGACCCCTGGGATAAGGCAAACAATTAATTTTCCAGAGGATATAGAAATAAGATTTAAAATCTAAACATGGGGAACTTCAGCTGCTTAACTGTTTAACAATAACTGTCTTCCAGATTTGGTCCTTTGTCTAGTAGAAGAATCCAATCACTAAGCAAATGTAGATGCCATTGGTGTGTCAAGGAGCCTTACCAGTTTCTTTCAGAGGGCAGTAAGCCCCAAAGATCCAGGCCATCTTCTGTTAAGGTGCCGGTCTAAGTTAAAATGTACGTTTAAATTAACTTCTCACATAAAAGCTCCAATAGAAATAAAAAACAAGACTTATTTTAAGAAGTTACTGTCCAAAAAATACCAGCATGGTGCAGAGCAAAAGCGCTACCAGACAACTCCTAGATTACAAGAAAAACAAGAAATTGCCACAGCTTCTGTTCAGACGAGAAGAACTGAAGTACAGAGCACTCGTCATTTTGTTTCTAAAATACAATGGAAATGCTCATCAAACCCCAGCCTCCCACTCCCAGCAAAGCTCCATTACCAATGAGGGCATAACCACCACACAGCCATTACTTTGTCAAAGCAGACAAGGTTCAGCTGTCCACACATGTTGATCCTCTGTGGGCTGATGCAAAAGATGCCCTTTTTCTTCAACCTCTGCTGGGTATAAATGATTCCTGTTGTCAAGGCAGCTGGCAGAGCTGGTGGTACGGCAATAGTGATAACATCCAAAGCCTTCTTCACCACTTCTCCTGTCTCCTCCTGACATAAGAACAAGGACAGTTATCAGGAAGAGAGTGGCAAGAAGTGCTGCTTGCACTGAGCCCACTTCATTGCTCCTCCCCTCCTCTGCAGGTGCTCCAGGCTATGCTGTTTTCTGCTCGTGGTTCACCACATATTCATCTCCATAAGAAATTAATAGGCTTGATTTAACCAGAGGCTTTAAAGCCTCATCACTGCTAAAGAGCAGCCTCCAGGCCTTCATCCATTCTCTATGCAAACAAACCTGCCAGGTTCACAGCCTCCTTCTAAACACATGTGTTCAAACATGCCAGCTAGATCATTGCACCCTCAGTCAAACCTATTTTCCCATGACACAGCACACAGGAATCTGCTATTTATATGGGCATTCATCCAAATGCCTATAGGCACAGCTCTGGACTCCATGTCAAGGTGACAGGTGAGACATATGGAATGGTGCTGAAAATGAGGGAAGAATGTATGAGCTAATGATTTCTTCTGATCTTATGTTCTAGGAGTTGTGAAAGAAAATTGCTTTTACCTGCAGGAAGAGACATGGGAGTAACAGTTACCTTTGTAAAAGCAATCTATAATTTGGGAGCTTAGAGGTCAGTGTAAAACCAACTGCCAGGATGCTGAGTGTGGACACCGTTATTCTGGGCAGTTGATAGGAATGCTAAAAAATTGAATGCTTTTCAAATTGGGGTCCCAGGACTGAGACACTGCAAACTAAAGTAAATTTGCAGTTCAGAAGTACTCGCAAACCAACATAGAGATTTACTATTACTGCTTCTGAGCTTGGGACTTTGACCACAAATCATGCTGCGTTTGATGTGCTGAATTTCTGTCATGGTCTGGTTCTCCCTTCATTGATATTGTCTCAGACCACAGAACACACCAGTTTGATCATATTTTGTATCTATTTTATGTTAGAAGGAAGTACTTACCACCCACCTTTAGATAAACCCTCACAGAAGAGAAAGCATTTAGTACATCCTGTGATTCAATCTTAAAAGATTGACAAGACAATTTCAGCAATTGAGATAGCATCAGCATGTATTTTACATATTACAATGGGGAAGTTAAATTAAAAAAAAAATGGAAAAACTGCAAAGCAGACACAAGAATATGTTCTTAAACACACTTTGTTTGATATCCTAAGGGGAAATAATCTTCTGAGCCAACTGATTGTAGATTATGCCTCAGGAGAAAAATTATTCAAAAGCTGAATTACAGAATCAACCTTACAACTCATGACTTGGACTTGACATTGGCAGATAATTATCATGGCATGAAATGATTTCTTGAAAGCTTCTGAAAAAGTTCTAAATCAATTAGGCTTTAAAATTTGCAGAACTACTGTTTACAGTGTATAACTGTTCTCCCATTGACTTTGATGCACGAGAATGAGTGAACTGTTTTAAAAGGGTTTCAGGTGAACCATTTCTCCTGCATTAATAACTCACCCCATTAAGTGCAAATACACACACTGTGTAGATCATTCCAATGGCTGCAAATGCTATGAGGCACATCAGGAACCTCATGGCATCCCTGTACAGCTTGAAGTTCATGGGTTTAGGGTAGAGAATGGACCTCACCAGATCCCCCTTGGCTGTGTTGAAACCTGGAAAGACAAATTAAAATCTTTACAAAGGGAAAATATTTTTTAATATTCTCTGCAAAGAATGGGGTGGGGGGGGCTTCAAAATTATTCATAATTTCTGCAACTTATGAAGCAAAGCCCAGGTATTTCATTTTGTGACCTTATCTGCAGAATAGAGAAAAGAGTAATTTTTGTCTTGGGGGGGGGGATTTTTTCAATGTCTCAGAAGTAAAGCAAAATTCTTTGTAATTATATGCTGGAAGTTTTTTAGAAGTTATGCCAAGCAAAAAGAAACAATACATAATAACTTAGCCCAGCCCAGGATAATGATTCTCCATCTGTCTGTTGTAAATATGGATTCGTTTCTTTAACTTAATGTGATTTGACACTTTGTCAGACTGTTCCAGTGGAAAAAAATCATGGAAGGAAAAGTGAACTCAAGTGTTGACTGACCAGTCTGCAGCACCACAGCTTTCACTACTCCTCTGTCATCTGCCTTGGTCTGGATGACCTCTGTTCCACAGAAGAGGACATGTTTTCTGTAATCCTCTGCACAGTACACTCTCCAGGGCTTGAAATTATCAGCTTGTGGTAGGTGGATCTTTGTTACTGGAATACTTTCTCCTAGGGGAGATTAGTTCAGATGAGGAAAACTGCAGTACACTTAATAACAGCCTGCTGACTTTCAAATAAGTACCCAGACATCTAGATGGTAAGTTAAAGGTATGTACTAGAGAAACCAGTTGACAGAAATTTTATTTTTATATTTTGACATCTTCAGAGTGAATAGAGCTTAAAGCCTAGGAAATGAACGGACTGCCAGAGAAGAGTTTTCCTCTGCATCAGTACAGCTTAACTTCAGTAAGTCTGAGAACTGAAAGCAGTCCAAGGACTCCAAACCCTGGCTGTAGATATAGAGACTTGAAAAGAGGCATGAACTGGTGTTGCATGACTGCCTTTGAACCACGAGTTGTTCACCTAATTTGAACCTCATGTGCAGGTCACTACACATTCCCTCAAGCAGATGGGAACATGATATCCCCTATTCTCCCCCTCTAGTAAAAAGGAGATCCTTTAGCTCAGTGCTTGATAGGTGACAAATATCCTATTTATGTCAAAGCAGACAGTTAAGGTGAAGAAGAAATGTTTTGTGACAGCTGAAATTTTCTAAATGAAATGTGTTTCTGGAATTTCTCATTTATATGAAATTTCAGAACTGTCAGTTTCAGTTTGATTCAGACCAAGACCAAATTTAAAGACAAGAAATGGAACTGTGACCTCCTTCTGCACCAAAAATCCTGCCTTCCAGTAACCTTTCCCACCTGGTGTGTCCTCCACTGCTATCACAGGAATGTGAGGCTAAGTGTCTGGAGGGCTAGACAGACACTCCACAGGAGATGTTGCAGTGATGAGACATCCAGTAAGTGACAAAAACCCCTGCAGCCAGATGGACTGTGGGCCCTGTGTAGGAACAACTTTGCTTCATATCCATTTTCTTCTCCTGTCCTGCTCACTCCTCTTCACTGTCCACTCTTTCCCTTCTAATCAGATCACCTCTTCCTAAATGTTGCACCCCGTGAAGGTAAGAAAGGATAAATTGCCCTTCCTAAAGTCCATATTGTCTGTTTAGACAATCAACAACAATTCAATCTCTATTATATGGAACCAAAAGAATCCCCTTCTCGGGCAGCTATGGACTGTCTCACAGAAAGGGATGTGCATGATAACTCTGTCTGTCCTGTGTCACTGGCTGAAGTCATGGGGCAATGATGGTGTTCAGGTGGCAAACCTGGGAGGGATGGCTGTACCTGTCAGCATGCTTTCATTTACAGTGCACTGCCCGCTGACCAGGATGGCATCACAAGGCAAAAGGGTTTTGCCCTCTTTCAAAATCAGCAAATCTCCAGGAACAAGATAGTGTGATTCCAACTCTTGGAAACCTGAAAATGAAAAGTAATGCAAACTTTTTGCTTCATACATTTCTCTGTAGCAAGGGGAAAAAAATACAAGGAACTAATTGCTAAATAGAATTCTTTGTAGTGGCTGATAAAAAAGGACTACAGTAGGACCTATGTATACAACCTCCAATATTTAAGAAAAGCCTAGGCATCAGTTCCAATTCTAGAATTCCTCCTTATCTACCCAGAATCCCAACCACTGGTTACTGTTCCATTTCACTGACCTAACTGAAGAGCCTTGGATCTAAATTTCTTTATTTGACTTCATTTCTTTGGATTGTGCTCTAGATACCTTTACAATGAACAGACTTTGCATGGAGCGATTAGGTGGACTCACAGCCATTTAATGGGTATGTTGTTGGCTATGTCAGCACTACTTTAAGAAAAATGACTTCATTTTCCTGACAATTTTCATCTAAGGCTGCACTCAATTATTAATATGTTTGATATGCCACAACATATTTCCAAGTCAAATTAACTCTATGTGCAGAAGTGAGTTAACTGAGCTGAGAAACAGAAGATGAAAACCACTTAAAATAAGTCTGTTACTATACATGCTTTATGTAAATTGCTAGAGAAACAAAACACATTATAAAAAAGAAGCATAGAGGAGTCACCTTCCTTATTTCTGCAGACAGTGACCATGATGTTGTTATGAGACTCAACCAGTCTGTGCAGTTTAATGGATTGCTATAAATTAAAGAAGAACAAACAAAAGTGTAACATCTTACTTACATGATGCAATTTGTCCACAACAATCACTTCCTTTTGTTATTTGTGGTTATGAGAGCCTTCAGAAACTGGGCTCCAGCTCTACCAGGAACTATACCACCAGAGAGAAAGAAGTCCCCCACCCTAATTACAGAGAATGTAACAAAATGTTACCAGGTGAAGCACTGGAATGGGGAAGGGAGGATGTGGGTAAGGTACCACACAGAGATTATGATGACTAGGAGGCCAGGCCATTGCACCTGCTACTACACAATGTCACAAGAGTAAGCCTCTGAGTAAGTCTTGTAGCACTGTGTGCATGTTGTAACATGCTGGCCTGTCTCAGACATTTAAAGTAAATCTGCCTTGTGGAAAATGTGAGGTGTCTCACCTTTCTAAGATCATATATGGTCAAAAAAATTGAGAGGAGAGACATGAAAATGATGGCAATGGCATACTCCATGTAATCTTCAGCAAACCACAGACACACACTGAACAGCTGGAACACGTAAAATGGATTTAGAACCTGTTTGGAGAGACAGCAGTGGTAAAGAGCTGGCCACATTTAAATGGCCCCAATATACTTAGACAGTCCAACCTGTTAGAAAAGGTCTGGAATAAGAGACATTGAGTATTGTGACTTCTGACCCCCTTAGTAATTTTCTCAGCAGTCACTTTAGTCCAATCAGATCAGACCATCTTCATCTGACAGAAGGGACAAATAATATGGACCAATAGGATATTATTTGGGATGTGAATGACTCAGTCCCATCCTTGTTTTGTTTGCTTCCTACAAGAAATGTAACAAAGGTGAGAGAAGAGCAGATTGTGCTGTGAGCATGGAGCTCACATTCCATAAGCACACTGCCACAAACATTCTGCTTAGGCCACGTATAGGCTGTTCCTGTTTGAAAGAGATATTGGTGCTTTGTGTGGTGCTGTGCCCAAAATCATGAGCTCATTGGAGCTCTCTGCAGCTATAGGCATGTACCAGGTACTGCTGTTCACTTAACCTCTGTTAATTAAGAGACAGCCCTTGTCTGGAAGGTTTGATCTCCAGTGCAACTTGGAAACCTTCAATGGCCCTCAGAAGGCAAATACAATGAGCTCCCAGGACACAGATACATAGAAATACCAAGCAGACACACAGGTATGGAGATCAAGGACAGGAAAAAGGGAGAATGAGGGAATTTATGATGATTTCATGGAACAGCTTTCAACAGGATTTGAAAAAGAAATGTGCTTGAAGAGTGAGTAGTGGGAAGTTAAATCTGATATAGAATCAATTATATGCACATATGGCCTCCCAAGCAAAAATAAAAAAAAATAAAATAAAAGCAACAGAAATGCTTAACCTCTTTGATGAGTAGTTTCCAAATAGGGATCACTGGAACATCAATAGTGTTTGGCCCACAGATAACTCTCCTGTATGGGATAAAGATACATCACTTACAGATAAAACAGTGAGAGTGTCACTTGCTCAAGAAAATACAGATTTCAGTAGTCCTGAGAGCTTCTGTTGATCCCAGTTTAAAGGCCAGGAGGATATTTTTTCAAGAAAAGAAATTTAAATGTCCCTACAGTGCTTATGTCAGAAAAGATGGCTGTACCAGTGACATTTACTTATGCAGACAAGAGGTGCGACACAACCTATTAGGCAAATGTATCCATCATAAAAGAATTGCTTTGATACACCATAAACAAAGGAATTCTGCATCTAAAACTAAATGATCCAAACCCAAATAATTCTGCAAAAAGTTAAGAATGATTGGAATGTAAGATTTGACATGAGCTAAGGTCAGGAGCTGGATTTTCAGTATTCAATCAACTGAAGATTATTTATTCCTCTATTTCATAAATACATGTTCTGTAACTTGCTTAATGATACAGTAGTTTATGAGAATAAGTTCAATGACTAGAACTAGTCGATTTGGAGCTCCAGAGAAGAAGCAAACACACAACTTATCTGCACTCTTCCACAGAGACTTTCTCTTACTCCAAATAAGAACTGCTTAAAGTTAGTTACAGAACACAGTTATTTTCTGATTGAGAACAATAACAGGGATGAATACTGAGATGCTTCAAAAACTTTGACAAGGAATAAACAACATTCTCTAGCCCTTTTCATTCAATATTTCCATACATGGCTGTTTCATCTAAAATTATGTGCATATTATTAAATACACAAAAAAATCATGGGAAGTACACCAACAGATCAAATTTACATATCTTTGAAATCCATATGTTGAGTGTTCATGTTTTACAATGAGTACCTGACATTCTGTTCATTGCAGGTGAGACCAGAACCAAATTTATCATGTATAGCTGAGCAAGTGTAGTGGTCTTCTAGGACTCTAAAATAGAAAGGGAGTGTATTCCTTAGGATGTTATTCATTAAGACACTTGACTTCTTCAGAGACTTCTGCAAGCAGTGCAGTGAACTCACCCAGCTTTCTGGAACTGTTTTGCATAGACATTCCAGACATAGCAGATTTTTTGCACTTGGATAGTTTTCACCTGGAAAAGAAGACAGGGACAACAAAGCATGCAACACAGCAAACAAAAATATGCTCACAGAGCTCAACTGGGCATCCTCACTGGGGTCAAGTACAGATAAGGGAAATTTTATGGGGGCAAGGAGGGAGAGAAGACAGGATTGCATTCACTGACAACCTAGATGAATTACAGATTGGGATCCCCAATCTATAATTGGAGAACAGTGTGGGTTCCAGAAAGCTTTACAGATCTTTAGGTCAAGCAAGTACAAGGCAGTGTTCTTTCTGAAGAAAGAAATAATCTTCACTCTGATCTCATAGAATGAATGTAAGAGATCACTGATGCCATGGTGGCTACACAAGCAGCTGAAAAAGCCAACAGCTCCCTTGTCTTCTGTCTAGTTTTGGGGAAAGCAGGGGGCTTTGGGCTATTTCCAAGCTTGTTGCTGAGTCTTTCAGCTAAACAGATGTGCCAACAGACAAGAAAGGCCATCCCAGGATACTGAGTCACTGCTAATGTTAAGCCCTTGCAGAGCAGTTATCCATTAGGAACACACGCTGTCATTTATAACTTGCAAGAGAAGTCTGTCCTGTCTAGCACAACAATAACAAAGCCTATTAAAGATAATGGCACTCACTATCAGCTGGTAGAAGGCAGGGATATACACCTGTACACAGGAGTGATAAAGAAATCAGCTCCAGGGAACTCTCCCTGCCCAGAGCAATAAGCATTATTATAGGCCAATGAAATCTAGACTCAGCTCATCCACCAACTCAAAATGGAGCTATAACCACAGTCATTAACTTAACAAGAAATCTGAAGTTAGGATTTCATGCAATAGGAGCTGCAATATCTGCAATGCTAAAATCTGGAGGAGGAAGTGAGGGACTCAGCTCACTGTCAGAAGAGGTCCTTGGACAGCTCTTGGGCACTACGCAGAACTCTGTGCACTCAGGTAGCTTAAATGGAAAAAGCACTTTGAAATTGAATTATAAGTAGGGGATTTTGAATTGCTACAGAAAGATTAAAATGTTCTCTCTTTGCTGCTTTGAAATCTGATCCTTTCTATCTAGATGTTTTGATTGATATGAAAGTGGTGTTCAAAGGGCCTATTATTTGAGGCTATATTTAGCCTTTTTTTGTTAGTAATTTGATCCTCAAAAGAATGTTACAGACCTGTCTCCACCTTTTTCATATTGTGCCAGTTGATTAAATTAGTTGGCACTAAACTTTCCTATGTACATTAATATATGTCCACAGTAGAAACAGCAACAACAGCTTTGCTCAGCTAAAGTTAGGTTTATATTGAAAATATTTACTAAAAATCGTTGTAGATATAAAAAAGTAATTTTAGTAAGTTAGAAATTTATTTCCTGAAAGGGAAAATAGCTCTTATCTGGATTCCTCAGTGCAGTGCTCTAGTATCTATAATCAAGAGCCAGATTTAGCAAATGTATCATTTTGCATTCCTATTGCTCACACAAACTGAACATGTAATGCTAAGCAAGGCACATAGCTGAACTGTCTGGTACATGTTTTAGACATGGGATAATTACATTTACTCAGCTGATGAGGGACATTGAGATCTGCTTGGATCAATCCATCATCTATCTTCTCCCCACTGTCTCACTGGGTTCTCAAATCTATGGGACTGGCAGAGACCAGGATACATTTTTGCAAGAACTATTAACAGTGACTCCTGTTAACCCAACTCTAGCAAATGCACTTTAAAGAAGAAATTGGTGCATAGAAAGGCAAAGAAGCAAAATGTGTTGATGAAACATTTCTGGAAATACTGATCCAGCTCAGACACTTTTCTGTGCTATTCCCTATTTGCATTCATCCCTGTTTTCATGTTACTGGGGCAGCTGCATTCAGTTCTGCACAGTCTCCTTTCAGACACACAGTCACCTCTAAATTCCCTGATTCCTATGCCAAGAATTTTTTTATTTGGAACTGATTCCCCACTGCAAATCCCAGTTTCCTGAAGCTCTCCTACTTATAACATGTTTTCTCTTAGAAATAGTGAGAATTCTCATTTCAAAACCCCCCTCAGAATAAGAGGATTTTTACAGAGGTGAGTACAGTTGAATACAGTTCTTTTCTTTTCACAGCTCACTTTTACGCCATGAAGCATGGCTGAGATTTGCCATCATCTCCCAGATGCTGCAGAGAGTACTTTACTTACTAGCAAACTTGGCTTCATTATGGCTTTGCTGAAGACTGAGTCTTCCTCAGTGGCTGGATAGTCTGATCTACTTTTGATAAATGCAGACACAGAGATCCATGTCACAGTCTTACGAGAATAAGTCCGAAAATCATCCTAAGTGGGTATAGAAGAAAAATGTCACAATTTGCCCCAAACACAGACCAAATTCACTTTCACTTTGGAGTCAATGATTACAGCAGCATTTCTAGAGCACTACTCTGGCTTTTTTTGAGGATTAGCCAACAGAAGCCTCCCAACAGCTGTGATTTAGAGAAAAGTCATTAGAATAGGAACAGAACCACTATCCTGTCAAAATGGGAGTACTGCAAATACTTCAGTGACCACAGGTCTGGTGTTTGGCTGATAAGGATGGAATGTGAACACCCAGGTCAAGATCTAGGGCAGGCAAACAGCACAGGGCAATCTGAGATGCAGTGACCGTGCTGTAAAAAGAAGATCAAAAGGAACACAGTGCTGTGCTGCAAAATTGATGTTTAGTGCCAGTACTTTAACAGCCACTCCTGAGTTAACACTTCATTGGAAGAAGTGTCAGCACTTATGACACCTTAGACAAGCTTTTACCACAAACTGAGTTCATGACCTTCCCTTTTTTTATAAAGCATGTTGAACATTAGAACTGCCTGATGACAAGGGTTGGTAGTACAGTCTGAGAGATTAGAGGAACTACTGTATTGAGTAGCCTCATGCTAAGTTTCAGTCACAAACACTAAACTACATGCATTAAGGCCAACCATGAGACTGACTTACATTCTGTGTGTGATCAGTTTTGCAGTTATGAAACTTTAATTGGAAAAGGGAAGAGTAAAAAAGATTTCTGTACCAAATATGAGCCCTTTGGAACAATTTAATTGTTAAAAAAAGAACTTTAATAATGTTTATATATCTTATTTGCTCACTTTTCTTCTTAAACTGGTCTTCTGAGTAAAATGACATTCATTTTCTGATATTTATCTTTAATTTAGATTTCAGAATGAGTAGACATTGGGATGCAGATTGAGATGGGAACCAGTGAATAACACAGGTGCTCATCATTTGAACTAAAGTGAATCAAAATTCAATAACAAAAGTGAGTTAATAGGCTCTTATATTGCAAATGCAGAGATAATGATGACTTAAGAATTAAGGTTTTATGTGAAGCAAAAGATAATTCCAAGGATCAAGCTGATGAGATTACTTGTATCCTCATTAGCAGTAGCCATCACATTTGAAAACTGATATAATCATAATGTAGCACAACAAAACAAAACTGTCATTTTAACACAAATGATTATGAAGGAAATCTTAAATTTTCAAACACTTGGAGCACATTTGAGAAAGCTTCTTGATAACAAGAACATACAATATGATTCAATTCCTGTTTAATTACACAAAGGATCATTTAAAAACTCATTTATTTGAAAAGTGCTTGGCATGGCACATCTTTTTAAAATTACACACAAGAATAGGCAATTAAAAATGCAAACTGAATTGAAGATTAAGAAGGGATATTAAGCCTAATGCGATGTTTTTAATAAAAGAAAAAACATACCCCCAGACTATTCGGATGCAGATTGTTTCTTTATAAAGTATTCAACAGGCAGATCTGTGATTTTCAAAACCTGGGATTTTAACTACACACTGCTGTGCTCATTTAAGAAGGCAGCTCAAACACAGAGGCAGTAAGTGATCCATTTTGCAATTAAAAACATTGAAAATGCCATTGTTCAGAAATCTTTGAAGCAGAACAGATCAAATTTCTGGAAGTAAACCAACTCTGCCAGCTCCTGGGGTATTCAGGCTCAGCTGGTATTTAGATCCAAGTCTCAGTTTACTTCTTTAGTGTTGCAGTAGCTTCCATGAAATAAAACCAAGGGTTTGCATATGTTGCAGTGCTTCAGTACAGTCCTCAACAGGGAGTGACCTGTATCAGGAAACTACAGCAAAATGTGCCAGCTCTGAAAGCATTAACTGCAGGATTGCAAGCTTATTGGACATGGGAAAGGCTGATGGGAAACGGAAACACAGAGCCAAGAAAACAAGCAGTGTAGGCTTGGCCTCTTCTGTGTACTTCTGTATCCCTCATGACACACTTGGACACTGCTGGGACATTGCTAAACAAATCTTTAATTTGGCCCAGTAGATAAATTTTGGCAGAGAGGGACATCTTTGCCAGAACAGCCAAGTGATGGAAATGGGACCTGCTGGTTACTGCCAAACAGACAGATGCTTTAGAATCTGGAGCACAAGGCTACAATGTAGAAAGCACAGGGATGATAGAAGGGAGGAAGAAGGACTGAGAACAGTCTTGAAACCACAGATATTACAGGTTGTTTCAGTCCAATGTCTTTCACCTTGTCTGATCAGCTGTTACACTCCATTCCCATCATCATCACACACATAATTTGTGGGATATTTTGAAGTTCTTTAGATCAACAATGGTACACATAAGATATTATTGCTGGAAACCAGCAATGTAAGAGATTTCAGCCAACTGGATACCTTACAGTTAACTCACCTTCCAAATAGCCACCTACTAGGGACTAATTAAAAGATTAAAGTAGGCACCTACCGTTGTTCTAAGCAGAATAATATCGGCTTCGTCCAAGCTGCATCGGATACAGTTTATCCACACATCCCACTCTGGCTTCCAGTAAAACAGCAGCCTCAGAGCCCCACAGGACAAGATGTATCCAGCAATGCACAAGGCCCTTCGGCAGCCTTGAGTTTTGTAGCCAAATATCTCCTGTACAGCAAAAAGAAGACAAAAATTATTACTATTCCTCCTAAAGAAATGCATGGAATACTACACCTTCCTGTCACTCCCTGCTCTGCCATAGCTACTGTTAGGTATGGTACTGTGAAAAACAAGCCATAGAACTTGTATTTGGCTACTTTAAGTATCCTAAGCATTATTATCAATAATTTGCATCTTCAAGTGAATTTTCATCCACCTTCACAAAATCCAGATTGCTATAGCCTGACCACTATTCTTATGTAGTTGTGAAACTCAGCATGAGACATTGTTTTGTGTGTGCATGAGCAGGAATGATAACAAAATATAGAGGCTCAAACCTTTATTCCAAGTTAGGAATTCAGATTTGACCATCAGGTTTTTTAAGGGTCAGACAGCTGAAGAGCTTAAGTACATCTGCACCAGGGGATGGTGAGTGATCAGTGCAGAGCTGCTGCCTTAGAAGTGATCACTGCTCTAGCAGTGATCTGCACTAATGCACATATACTTCAGAGACTCAGCCAGTGTCTCTGATTGGTGCCGAATGGCACTGTGTGCCTGCACCAGCTGGAGCTGCTGTGCACAACTTGGCACAGACACAGCTTTTGGAGCTGTTACCCTCTTCCATGACAGCTCCAGTACGGGAATTTGGAGCTTGTCAATGTGCCTAACATCTAATGATGATGATGATGATGATGATGATGACAAGGATGATAATAATAATAATAGTAATAATAACAACAACTGTTAGAAAGAACATCTAATGAACCCTTGCAGAATGCTTTACCTGTTTAGAAGGCCAAAGGAAGCAACTCATTTTAGTTGTATGAGTAGGTATTATTATTCCATTTTTAAAGCTGGGGAAATTGTTACAGTGAGGCAAGGTGACTTGCCCAAAACATGTCTGTCAGCATTACATTTTAAGAGCTGCAGGTCTTGGTACCATGGCCAAATTTCCTCTCAGTACTGCTATCAGGGAGACTCAGTAAATGTGAAACCAAACATATACAGTGCCTTTATAGAGAAGATGCAGCCTAAGCTAAGATGGGAGATTCCATGGCTGCAATTACATCAGGTGACCAGGAGAATTTGCTGGCATAAGGGTTAAGGTTCCTCAATTCCTTCTTCTATCTGCAGCAACTGTGTAATCTGCTTCTGAGGATCAGATATCTGCAGCCACAGATATTGCAAGATCCATTTATAAGGTGAGAAGAAAAGGCAATGTAATTGTAAGGATGACTAATGCATAATTCCTGGTTCTGTGCTGGAGTCTTTGCTTGTTATGTGAAATGCAGGCCCTGCCCAGTGGTTCCACATGCTGCCTCGGCACACCTGCTCTGTGGCATTCTCCAAAAGACAGACTCTGTCATCCTAGACAATCTCCAAGAGATTTCTAAGGGGAAGAAATTGGCAACCGTGAGGAAAAATTATGGTAAACAACACAGGAAAGTGGCCTGCACTGCAGAGGACCTGGTTATACCACCTGTGAGATAAACACACTGCATTTTCAAAGGCTTCAATAATCTCTGAGCAGCCAAGATAATAAGACAACTCTGGAGCAGAAAGAAGGAAGCCCATGGAGGACAGCAAACAGGCAAGCTTGCTAGGAGGCAGTTGGTGTAGCAGTTGTGCAATTAATATACACATAACAAGGTAAAGGGTCTCCATTCAACTCTCTCTAGCCATAACCTGATCAAAAAGGTTAAAGAAATAGGGTCAGCACCCGCATACAGAATAATACACAGGACAATGTGAACATACTCTTCTCAGCAGTTGCTTACTAGCAGGATCCAGATTGCTTACTAGCTTGGATCCAGGCTTCACAGCTTGTAAGCAAGGCAAAGGATCTCCTAAGCAAGGCAAAGGATCTCCCAAGAAGACAGAGACACCTAAGGGAAGAACTGTTAAAAGAACACGCCTTCAGACTTCCTTCAGTATATGGCTGGACCTGGAATAACTGGAATAGTATTTTCAAATTGGGATGGGCATGAATATCAGGGTGGGGAAGAGCAGGATTGCTGCCATGTGCATCTAGCTTCTGCCTGTGAATCACTCCTTTAATTTTCAGTTTTTGTTTCTTACACCCAATGTCTGAGGAGTCAGTAAAGCTGTACTAGTAGAATTAAGAAGAGAGAGGGAATGCTCTGCCCATGTTTGGCAGTCATTTGGGATCATCTGTTGGCAGTGTTCTTCACTGAAATGTTCAATGGTTTCCAAGTCTGACACAACAACATAACCACAAAACTAGAGCAAACTGTATTTCTCTGAATTTTTACCTAGGAAACCACAAACCAATATATGAAGATATGTATCTGAGTCCCCCTATGCCACCATATATTTTAAGGCCTTTTTTCCAGATTAGTTTCAACTCAAAAAGTGATTTGAATCCATAGATTGCAAGACGCTCCCCAGAACCAAGCATGCATCAGTATTCCTCATCTTGAAATACAGAAGAGAGGGAAACAAGGAAAACAGCTCATCTTGGAAGAAAAGACATGCTCTTTAAGACATTCATTATGCTGTGTGCTGGATCTTGCTGCTTCTCACAAGGGACTTTCCTGAGACAGACAGAGAGACAGATAGACAGAGGGATACCATTGAGCTGTTCTGACCCTTCAAGGGCATGAATTGCCATATGAACAGACATTTTGGTTCAGGTTTGTTGGTTCACGTCTTGATGAGTGTGACATTTCTGAATACAGATGTTTAGGAGTTCTACAATGAGTCATCTGGGAAAGAATAAATATCAGATGTTAACTGATGCATCTGGATGTCCATGAAGGAATCTACTGCCAAAGCAAATTATTTCCCACAGTTTGGAAATGTCTGGAGTGGGTCACCTGGGCCACGTCACTGAGAAGTAAAGCTAGGCAGGGAAATAGACTGAGCTCCAACTTTGACTTGTGCCAAAGTTCTCTGAGCCAGAACCTTTCAAGCTTAACTTCAGTACAGAATGTTCTGTTAGGTTGAGGAGTTTTTTCTGGCCCTGTGCTTTCAGCTGGAAGGATTATAGCAATGAATGCTGCATTCATAAAAAAAATAATACATGAATAACTCCTTGTTAAAGCAGAAACTTCTCACTCATCAGATAAGTCAAAATGAAATTCTTTATAAAAATTCTTAAAACTATTATCTTCCACAAAAAAGGTGAATATTAGACCCATAACAGAGGTATCCACAATCTGCATGAAGAAGGGAGGAACAGGCACACACATGGTGCAGGTTTGTTTAGGCACATGAATGACTTATAGTAATCAGGGTTTAGAAATTCTTGATTCACTCCGCCTCTGCTAAAAAGATCTCCAAGCAAATGCATGTCCACTATGGCAAACAATACTTTCAAGGCTGGCAGAAGTCCTGCTGAGAGGACTACAGCAAGAACATGTCTGTCAGGTTAGTTTTATGTTGTTAAGGAAATAACTTTTGCTGTGTTTCATTTCGTTGCACTCATGCAGACATGCTTCTTTTGAAGAGGATCTGATTTGCACCTTGACAACTTTTCTAATGCATGAACAAGTTTTTGGAGTTAAATGAGTGCATTTGGCATATAAAACAGTTCACAGTCAAAAATCTGGGTTCTTGAGTGCATCAGACTAGGAAATGGTGGAAAATAAAACGAAGATTAGCTGTCTGTAAGACTCCTCATAGGAGGTAACACCATCTACAGAATTGGCTGGTATACAGTTTCATCTCATCCCTATAGAAAAATTTTTAATAAAGTGTAGTGTACAGTAAAATTTTCTTTCTTCATCTATTAACATCCCTTTTCTCTTGAGACTCAACAGTCACAGTAACTGTAACAAAATGACTGTAACAAAGTGACTGTAACAAAATGGTTTGACTTGTGAGTGAAGGGTCTAAGAAGCGGCCAGGATTATTGGACAGAAAAGGCTGCCAGACCTGCTCAGTGGCAAGTAAGGTTCTTAGCTGCTTTTACAATCATACAAAGACAGCATTCAAGGGCTTATCACTCTAGTGTCCAGCAAGTCTTCGTTACTTATGTTCAAAATAAAAATTGCCTCTAACTGCCAGGTCATCTGCACAGCAGAATTTAAATGCAAATGTCAAACAAACTCAAGCACCTTTTTCTTTGGTAAAAACAAAGCCTGTAGCTACCATCAGGGAACCTAAACGGTGGCTGTGAATGGTCATATTTCTGGCAACCCCAACACCAGGTACCCTATTATGAGCAACCTGTTGCTATAACAACAGTTAATAGGATTAGACTTGAAAGACTGGCTAAATTTCACAAGCAATTTAATAACTGAATCTCAGTCTTACCAACCAGAACCTGTTTCATCAGAGGTTTGTCCCTGTTCTCTCCGAAACCAGTAGTGACATTTGCTATTGTTCCATTAGGAACAAGATTGTACCTTTCAGATTTTATTCGATTTTTCAAGTTACATTTTTCAAATTCAAAGTATATAAAATTCCTGTACCAGATTCCCTTCAGAATTGTGGCCTCTCAAAGGATGCAAACAGCTGCCAAGATGCAGCAGTGAACTGGGGTGCACCAGTTGATTGACTGCAGTTCTTCCATTCCTTCAGCCACAAGAAATGGGGAAACATATGCTTAGGACAGGCTGCTGGAAAATCCTTCCCAAAGCAGCAGCCTGTCAAAGTCTATCACAATCTTTTGCATTGCAAGACTTAAGGTTCACACTTTAGGTTCTGTGCAAAGGGAATGAATATTCCCAAGCTGTGCAGAGAAGAACATCAAATTGGCAGAGAGCATAAAGCTGTGGTTTTACTTCCTCTTTGTATTCCACAGTAAATGTACTTCTTCTCAAAATCTTCAAGCAGATTTTTCTGAAGGGAAGCATACTATTAGCCCTCTCTGAGGCAAGCTGCTGTGCCCAGAGTTCTCTCACACTACTAAGATCTTTCTGGTACTATAAATGGTTATGGAGAAAGAGTTTATTTCATGCTCTGAATATACTTGGCTAAGTTTTAGCTGCATAGCAAAATAGTGAATTTTAATTCAAGCAAATGTTCTGCAGCAATTGTAAAGTAATCCCAAAGACATACACAAGGATATACAGGTTAGATTTCCTAAGTCAGACTGATTACTCTTAAATCCAGGACTATCTAGCACCTCAGCTGTACCAAGAAGTGGAAATAACAGAAGAAAGCTTAAAAGCATTTCCTTTTATTAGAGTTCCCCAAATTTCCTCAGCAAACAGGACAGCTGGTTCAACAGAGGGAAGCATTGCACATCCAGAGTTCAAGTGAATTGCTTACATTCTTTCAAATTACTTGAACTATTCCACTCTGGAAGAGCTGGCACTTGCACAGCATCAGCTGTTAGAGATCTGATCTTGTTTGAAAAGTCAGGAACTGCTTGTTAATAATTTAGTTCAGGTAGATTAAACTGACTGTTGAAAACAGCATCAAATATATTTTTATGGCTTTGAATTTAAAAAAATTAACTTCTCTTTACTTCACATATTCTTCTTCACTCCTCTACTTAAAGACTTCTCTTTCTTCACAACTACTCCCATTTACATACTACTTTCTTTTTTCCTTTCACACAAATACACATATTAGCTGTTCTCTTTTTTCTATACACACATTGCTTTTTTTCTTGTCTCTTACAGTACCTCATACATCCTCAGGGACATCTTCCTCTATCTTGTACTTTTTTTCTCTCTTGCATCTATGTAACAAACACACATGCATTCCTGCCTAAAGTAGCATAATTTGGCTACGGTTTTAATTGCATTTTCAACTCAAGTACTTGACAAGTCTTTTTTCTTTGATTTCCATTTGGAAACTCCAGGTGAATGAGCACTGATCCTACTCACTGCAGGCATGGAGAGCATGGCAGCTACCAGACACTCTGGACTCATAGTGAAGACTGACTCAACACTGGGCACACACAGTAGCTGTGCATGGAAAACCTCAGATTCACAGATCCTTGAGCACCAGATTCAGGACACATGGGGTCAGTATGATATTGGTGAGAAACAAAAACATCTCTGGGATAACTGGCTCCATACAAGCACAGCTTGGGTGTCCCAGCAGTGCACAGCTGGAAGTGAACGTGCAGGGTACAATAGTGTGACTGTACACAGCACAAGACAATCCACTTAAACCTAATTAGCTCCAGCTCAATTCTGGCATTGCTAGAGACAGCACCGATAGCGGTGAGAGCACAACAGGGTGTTTATAGTCCTAGAAGGACAGGGCAGGGTGGAGCAGAGGCACAAACCCAGCAGCTGTTTGGAGCTGGGGAGCAGTGGCACATCAGCACCAGGGCTAGAGCCAGGAGCGGGGTGCTGCCAGCAGGTTTAGTAACTGGCCGGCGGAGCCAGTCGGGTTCTGCATTGCACGGAGCTAATTAGTCCCCACCCGCGGAGCCAGTGCCTTGTGCTTCCTGCACTGCTCACTTCATGGTGCTGGGTGACTCTCTCCTGCATTCCCCAGGATTGCATTACACAAAATGGGGCATCTCCCCTTCCCTGGATGGCTGAGAGGGCTGTCTGAAAATCTACATTTTTCTTTGCAAGATAACAGGTATCCATCCATGTTTGCATGTGACACAGTCTCTTTCACTAGAACAATAATGTCAGTGAGGACATCTTGAAGACTTCTCCAGGATTTCTGAAAGTGAACAGTTGTGTCAACTTGGAAGTGACTGTGTTTCAATAGCTTTGCTATTGAGATCCTGCAGGCACTCACAGCAGAGCTCCAGTGGCTCTGCAGCACATGAATTTTGAGAAGCACTGCATTTACCAGATATGCCTAAGACCTGTTTTTGTACAGCTGCATCGTGGATCTGACATCTTCAGCAGAATCTATTAGAGGGACAGAATCTATGTGAATAGCTGACTCATAACACACAGTAATGCCAAAGCAACTCAGAAGCACTGAATTCACTTCAATCGTGTACTGGCTTTACTATTTAAGAGCATTGCCATGCAGGAGACCAGAGATTTGCTGTAAACATTGGACTTATTTCCAGATGTTACAAAATGCATGCAAACTCATTTCTCCCTGGGAAACTCTGGAAAGAAATATAGTATTTCAGTATTTAGGAATCCCAGCTTCTGAGATAGGGTTGGCAATTCAACAGACTGCATTTGTCAGTAATTTATGCAAACATAACAGGTGTTATGTTTTGGAGAAAGCCAAGGTTTCCTGTTCTCTAACTGGAGCTGATCCTGGAGACCCAGCTGTCAAATGGTTGGGGATGCCAGTCTGGCCCATGCCTCAAGCTCATATTAAGCCATCTCCATCTAGATTTGTAACACCACATGAATAATCTGTTGAGCCATCATCCCTGTTGGAGGGAATAACCAGTTAAATCCAATGGACACAGTCAACCTTATTTTCTTTCTGCTAAAAAAAAAATTATATCCTTTTCTAACTGTATGTTTCTGCCAAAGAAACATCCCAACTAGCAATAACTCAATTACAGTCTGTAGCATTTTATTGCAGAACACGTGCCACCTTCTGCTTCAAGCTAAGAAAGACCTAGACAGAGACACAACTCACCATCTCATTCTCTTCTCCCTGGTTAAGCTGTGCATAATGGTTCTTGGCAGGATTTTCCCCCATGAAATGACCCTCTGGAGACTTTCTACAGCACCCTCAGGACAGGTCTTCAGCATAGTGTGCTTGAACTTCTACATTGAGGAAGTGCTCTAAGTACACACCTTCCTTATAATTCTGATGATGTTTGAAGTAGGGAGCTCCTCCCTCTCTGGGGTTAGCAGGTAACACTTTATCCCTCCTCCCTCCATTCTGTTGCTGCAGTTTTGCAATTGTGAGGGTTCATGCAGAATTCAGTCAAAAATGCAAGAAAGAAAAAGTTCAATCTTACAAGTGTTTGACACAATATGACTCCAGAGCATAACTCTGGTAGGTACAAGCAAGCGCTGCTGGCACAAAATTTTCAGGAGAGGGCAAGAGGGGAGTATTTTTCTTCAAGAGATTAGGGAATCACTGGAGACCGGGAGTGTGTCCAAATAAGAAACAAAATAGCCATTGCTGTTGTTAACACTCTTAGCAACCAGTCTGAGCTAAGAGTCCAGCAGCGATCTCCACATAAGCTGTAGAAAATAAATCAAGCTCTGGCACTGGAAAAAGGGGCCCCAGCTTGTGCAGGTGGATTTGTGTACTGACTATGTGTCAGGATTCAGCCAGGTAGGATCTGTAACCAGGAACTTTATTCATTATTGAGAATATCCTCATAGAATGTCCTCTGACCTCGCCATATAGCTTTGGGAGACATCACTGAGATTATTTACTCACTCCTGGGGAAAACTGGAGTTTCCCACTGATGTCAGTCTCTGACCTTTAAATCAGAGCCAAAAGGAAGCTGGCAGGAAAACAACACTGAGAGTTTTGCCACCTCTTCTTTTTTTTCTTTTTTTTTTTTTTTTTTTTTTTTTTTTGGGGGCTGCATTTGCTGATTAGTCTTGTGATTCATTCCCATTCCACTACTATTTCCTTGTACTTTGCTACTTTTTAAGAAGTTACACAAGAAATATTTTAGGAGTGAGGTCAGGAAAGGCAAACCTGTTCTTCCAGTAAGTATGTTAAGAAAACTAAAGCATTACTTCTAGGGTGACTGAAACAGATCAAGAGGTATCAAGTTAGTTCCTTTTCCTCAGCATTTTGCTGCCATGAGGCATGGACTTGTACAAGTCCAGATCTCAAGCAACAGGAAAGAGCATTGCCTATCCTCCAGTGGGCAGGCTCAGAGGATCTGAAACAGAGAAATGCAGGAAACAGAGAAGAGAAAATGAAGGAATTCGGTTAGTTAATAAAAACAGATGTGCACCCATGCCCAGCACAGGGACAGAGGTGTTTGAAAATGCTGGTGCTAAGCACTGGAGGCAAGTTGTTCTGCCTTGAAACCTACCACACCTCCAAAAGGAGCCCAGGCCAGAGGCTGCACGCACAAAGATATATCTGCACTAAGCTGTGTAAGGGTGATTTATTGCACAAGATCAAGCGGGAAGAAGGTTCTCTCCAGACCCAACTTCAGTGCTACCCTCTCTTTCCTTCCACTGCAACTTGCTCTGAGCCTCTCAACTTATCATTTTATTCTTCTGAGACCAAGCAAAGGGAACACCAGTTGTTATACAAGAGCCACAGTACAAGCTAAAACTAAAAAAGGGAACAACTGCAAAGGTAACTTTTCTAAGGCAGGCTGATGATTTTGGGAAATGACTCATTATTTTGGGAGGTGCCAGGTGTGGAAAACACGATGGTCACACACGCTTTTTCTGCCTGGTCAGCTTTTGCTGCTTTCCCAAACATCATCCTTGCTCTTTCTAGTGCCAGCAGCAGACTAGGGTGCAGCAGGGGTCCTTGGTTGCTCTGGCACAGAGATGAGAGATGCAGAGTTCCCACCAAAGCAGGGTCTCCAGGGAAGAATAAAGACTCATGCAATCTTTTAACTATTCATAGTTTTATTCCAGCTCCAAGGTGTTCTGCACTCTTAGAGACAACCCTCATAGGAGTATTTATACCTTCAAAACTGAAAATTAAGAAAAAAACAGGTTAAAGGTGCAAAACATTCATCATTTCCAGAGTCTGACAATCTGTAATAATAATTCATCAAATTGTTAATCCACAACCAAAGAAGATGGTGACATTTGTTCATTTTCTTAAGCATGTTCACATTGCCTGGAGAGAAAGCAGCCTGAATTGGAACTTTTAGTAATATGATGCTCTCTACTGTTTGGAGTAAGAATTACATAGTATTTATTCATAAAAAGTTATTTGTTAGCATGTCCTATGGAGTGTCATCATTCATATTTTTAAATTGAAACGTGTCTTAAAAAATCATACATAAATTACAAAAATAACTGGTCGAACTAAAATATAAAAGCAAAGTAGGATTTAAAATATAGTCCCTTAAACTTATAAATGGTCACAAAGTAGGCAAGCAAGAGGCAAAAACACGTGCCTCACCTCAACCCAACTTTTATCCTAGTTCTGAAAATACATGTATGTATTATGTCATCCTTAAGCAATTTATTTTGCTTTGAAAAATCTGACAGTATAAACAGAAACCTGACCTCTAAAGCACCCCAAATCTCATTTTCTGTTTCTCAGCATGTGACACCCAGTTCTGGCCACATTACAGAAAGGAAGCTGTGAATCAACTGGTGACATTCCACAGAAGAGCACTGAGAATGACAAAGGAGTCATAAAATATGGAAGAGCTACTTAGTGTTGTTCTATCTAAGGAAAAGGAGACTGAGAAGAGTCATGGCAACAATCTCCAAACAGGTAACTGGAGAATGTAACATTATCCCTGTCCACTGTGGACATGTTACAAGAAAGATTCAGATCAGGCACAAGGGAATACTTCCTACTGAAGTCAGCAAACATTGGCATTGCCAGGTGAACGCTCCAATGTCTGTGTGGTCTTTAGGGACAGGTGTGGCATGCACTGCTCAGAAGTGACCTAACCAGAGGTGGTCCTGTGTGAGCGCAGATGGACAGAGCTAATGAACTCTTCTGATGTCGCCTTTGCCTCCTGCTTCATTGTGGCCAGAAAAAACCCCAACAATTCACAGAAGCCCACTGGGAAGCACCTTGTGTTTTTCAGCTTTCAAGGCAGAGCATGCCACGCATGTCATGCATTCCCCAGGCACAACAACAGCTGGGGACTCATCAGAATCTTTCCTGTAACAGCGTGGGAGCCCCTGGTACCACCACCCGGGCTGGGCTGCCCTCAGCACCCTCTCCAGGCCTGCCCGAGAGCAGCCAGGGGCACAGGGATGAGGCCCCGAGGCGATCACGGGGGTATGGGGGATCCAGAACCCCAGTGTGAGGGGTCCACGACCCCGATGTGAGGGAACCATGATCCCAGTGCGGGGTTCCATGATCCAAGTGTGACTAATCCGGGACTGCGGTGTGAGGGCTCCATGCCCCCGGTGCGGGGATCCCTGATCCAAGTGTCAAGAACCCCTGATCCCGGAGCGGGGACCCCTGATCCCGGTGCGGGATCCCTGATCCAAGTGTGAGAGCTCCATGATCCCGGTGAGGGATCCCTGATCCCAACATTAGAGATTCAGCACGCCCCTATTCTCCGCTCCCGGCCGCCCAGCCGCCGCGGTGCTCCCTCTAAACCCTCCCTGCTTCTCCGCAGCTGAGCCCGGAACCTTCACGCAGTGAGGCGCTGTTTCCGGCGGGCCGGGCCGGGCGGACCGCGGTGCCCGGAAGCGGCTGCCGCTGCCCTTGCCCTCAGCGCGGCCGCGCTCCTGCGGCTCCCGGGCCGCTCCTGCTCCCTCCCGGGCCGCTCCCGCTCCCTCCCGGCCCTTACGATGTGGCGGACGCGGGCGGCGGCGGCTTGGTAAGCGGGACGGGCCCTGGCGGGCTGCAGGCGGCGCAGCACAGCGGGTTGGGGTGCGAGGTGCGGGTGTGAGTGGCGCAGGGCTGGGCCTGAGGCTGCTGCAGCCTGGTAGCCCCGGGCTGGGCACTCTCCACCCTCCGGCTCCCCTGGGACCGGGGGAGGCGGTGCATGTAGGAGAGGGCTGCTTCTCCCGCATTCTCGCCCAGGGGAGCTCGGGCTGCTTTCGTGTCCATGCGTTGTCCCTGCCAGCAGCTGCCTTGCGTCCCGCTTGTTTTCCACCGTTCTACTGCAGCATTCCCGGCTGGAGCAGTGACAGGGACTGGTGGATAACAGCACGATGTTCCTTGGCAAATTTTATAGAGTCATGGAATAGTTCGGGTGGGAAGGGGAACGTGAAGATCATGTAGTTCCAACCCCTATTTGGGAGAAGCAGTAGGAAAATAAGCATTGTCTTGTGCTGAGGGAGAAAGAAAATGCCACCGTGCTTTTTGTTGGGTTATGTTTGCTTTGTAGTCACAGGCATAGCTGGCCACTTATTTTGTGTTTTATAAGGCATTTATAATCTCAGTGCAGTGTTGCAGGTTGCAGGCCTGTAATCAGGCAGAACCACTCATATCTGGAAAGATAGTTATTGTTATTTTTGTTATTGTTAAAACCAACGTAGCAGAGGCTTGAAATTTGGAACTCATTAAGTGGTCGTTTAATAGCATTGTTCTGCCATCCTTTTCCATCTGGCTGTACTTTTCATTGGAGAGCTCAAGGTGATTTTTTGGTCAGTATTCATCAGGAGACTTAGCAGCAGCAGGAGGGAGGAAATAGAATATGGATGTTTTGGTGTGATGGAGGAGTAGTGGGGGTTTAAATGAATTATAAGATTTCAGATGTGCAAGTAAAGCACAGCTGGGTTTGAAATAGGCAGTAACACTCAAAAGGAAGTTGTGGATTGAGGTTTTGCCAGGCAAATTTAATAGAATTCAATTTTCCCTTCAGTTTAAGCATACAGACAATGCTATACAACACAATGTGTTCTAAAAGAAAAAATCACAGAGAAGAAAGTCACATAATATTGCACAAAATGCCTTTATCCCAGACGAAGATGAATAATGAGGAGTGACTGCTGTAGTATGTGCTACCACATGGTCTCTGCTGAAAATAATAAAGATCTGTGAAATGGTAATGACTGCAAAACAAAATAATGAACAGCCCAGTCATTGGCATGCATCATACAGGATTAGCACACCCTGATTTAAAAACCTGGCTTCAAAACTGGGAAATTAAACATTTCAAGTGTGGAGGCACTTTTTTATTGGTTCTCTTTGTAGTTAATTTCTGAGCCTTTTGTAATTCCATGTCCAAGAGGAGAAATGGTTTACTGGTTTAGGAATTGTTCTGTTCCTGCATATTAATCTCTTTCTAGGTTCTAAGTTTCATATTGCCAAAGCCCAGCCTTGCAGAGATAGTTTAGTATAGCAGCAAAGGGAGTCCTTCTCAGCCATAGTGACTTAGGAGCAAGGACTGGCAGAGCAGTCCCTGGAGTTCCTTTACTGAGCTTTCCATTGCACTAAAGGAAATTTCTAAACTTAGATCATTGGCAAAATTGGTCTTTAAGAGAGAAAAATATCTGAATTCTGATTCCAAAAGCTCAATTTCTGGATTAAAAGTTCTTTTTATGACAAAGTCTTTCACTTGTTTGGACATTAAGAATGTGCCTGTCACCTCTAGTACATTGAAAATCTTGAGGCAAAGAGCTGTATAGATCATAAAGCATGTTATTAGAAAGTGCTGTAATATTGTCCACTAAGTATGATTCACTTGTTCTTGTTAAAATCTGTTAATTTTAAATGTTTTAGGATTATGGAATTAGTAATTTGCCATTTCAGTGATATGAAGCATTTCTTTTCTTTTTTTGTCCCATTTGGAAGTAGATGCACTTGATAATATTGGAAACCCTGAAAAAGGACAAGGTTTCATTTCAACTTTCAAAATTTCATGCCTGTAATTTCACATATAGTACACAAGTTTTATTCCAGACCATGTGTTTGCATAACATAGGCAGGATTTTTTAGGCTCCTGTGTTTTAATGTGTGCTTTTCATGGCTGAGCTCTGCTTTCAGAGTCAAATTTTCCAGACTTTTCCCTCTTAAATCTGAGTTCCTTCATGAAAGCATCAATGCGCATGGTGCAGCCACCTCCAAAACTAATCTTGTCTATACATAACCCAAGACAAAACCATAATCTTGTAATCCTAGAACCACAGCAAGTGAAAGGAACTGAAAAATGTCATTAAGCACATGGTTGGCCTAAATAGGACAAATGTATTCTCCAAAGAATTTTTTTCTGTGTATTGGGGTTTTTTAAAGTTTGGAAATCCTCTGCTAACTTAATGTTCACTAAAAGTTCATTTAGAGAATAAGACAGGCCAAACTGTTTTTTGTATGTTGGAAGTGTTTTATGGACTCTTTAGCCCAAACAATGCTTTACCACATGTGTTACTTGCCTTATTGCAGTGTGAAAGTTAAATGTAATCCCTAACAGACTTCAGAATTTGTAGTGAAGGTTTTCTGTCTGTAACCACTAGAAATACTATACCCATTAACAATGTTTGCAGCTTTTTATTTTCCTCATAAGCATAGCAGCAGTAGCTGGAAATTGCGGATTCAAGGTGATGTAATAAGATTATCTGTAGCCAGCTGGAATATAATGTGGATTGCTTCTACAGAGGTGTTTGAGTTAATGGTGTGTTGAAGAAATCAGTTGAATTTTTTATTTATTTCTTTTAGTGTCATCTGCCGGAGTCTAGCAAACAGCAGCTGTGGAATAAAGAGAAAATCACCGCTTCAAAACCTGCATCTTGTTTCCCGAAGTATCCATCATCCCTACTATCCAAGTGCAAAGTTCCAGAGACCTCCCTTAAGGATATCCATTCAGCAGTTCTCTTCTCTGAATCGTCTTCCCCTTCACAAAACAAAACTTTTAAATGTAAAACATGGGTACCAGTCCCACAGGAACTTTTGGCTGGCCAGATTAGCCTCTAGGCTTCTCAGAGTTCGCTATCTCATCTTAGGATCTGCAGTAGGAGGTGGCTACACAGCTAAGAAGGTATTTATCTCTGGAAACTACTTCATGCATTTTGTCTTTGCTATTATATACTTCAGAACAGAAGTTCTTGTTATAGCCACAAAAAAGGGATGCCACTGCTTGGTTAACTGATGATAATAAAAATGAGTGAATATGGAAAACATTGTTTAGGAAAGTGCTATAGATCTTAAAAGATCAAAGTACTACTCATAGCTAAAGATGGTGGGTTAGTATGTTTTATGTGTAGGTAGTAGTTGCTCATACACTTCTCTATGTACATTTCTTTTTTCTATTTTTCTATTTCTACCGTGATTTTTCTCCTTTCTTGTTAGACATATGAGCAGTGGAAGGACATGATACCAGATCTCGAGGATTATAAGTGGATTGTTCCTGACTTCATTTGGGAGCTTGATGAACTTGTTGACATCGGTATCACAAAGCCATGATGTTTCTCTGTCTAAAGACTGGCATGTGTAAAACTTAACAGAGGAGTGTAGGTCCTCAGGGCCTCACTCCAGGAGTAGCTTTTCAGGTGTAATTTGAGTGGACTTTTATTTTTGGAGTTTGATGTGTGTTTCACCAAAGAATTTGTATCAGTGTGTTTGTAAGAAGAAATTAAGCTCTGTTTAGCATGGGTATTCCCTAATGCATCCTTTCATTTGAGAATGTTCTTGGTCCTTTCATAAAGCCATATAGTCCCATTAGTCTCCCAGAAAGGAGAGTTGCAGCATGATCAAGGGGACTCACACAGGTTTTGGTAGTATTATGCAGAAAGTTTTTTCTTTCTATATGATTGACTTATAAGTGGAAATATAAATAGATAGTAAAAAATGTGTGAGCAAAAGACCAGTTGGAAATGCAGAATAGCGAACCTGCCTATCCACACAACTATCTTGAAGATACAGAAGAAAAGAAAGTGAAAAATATAGACTTGCTTTCCTGAGCCTTCAGGTTGCAGTAGAGTCTTTTGTGTATTTTTAGATGAAAGACAGAAATCTGAAAATCAAGCTCTGACTTATATTTTGTATGTAGGGTAGAAATGTGATGATCTTTTTTTTGGAAAAGAAAATGCAGATTTTGCTGCATAGAATGGTAGAATGCTTTGGATTGGGAGGGGCCTTATAGATGTTTACTTCCAGCCTCAATGCCATGTGTGAGAATTGCATAGGTAAATGCAGAGATTGGAAACTGATACAAGTTTTTCTTGTTCTTACTGCAAATAAACACTGCATTTTTATAGTACTTTAAAGCTAATGATTTTTACTCTTAAGGATCACAAAATTGGCTTTTTATGAAATTGAAAACTAAGCTTTTCTTAAAAAGATTAAAGACGTGAGCATAGATACAGTTTCATGTAATTTTAAAACATCCTCTACAAAGTAAGTGAAAGGATAGTGTATGAAATGTGGTAAAATGCAGCAATAAGTTTTTGGTAACTATAAAGTACCTAAGGCAGCCAACTTATCAGGAAGTTCAAAGTCTAAAAAAGCAAGTGGTTTTTCAGATCTGATAGTCTTTCCCAACAGTAGTGGGGGGAGGTGCATGTGGAGAGAAACTTCTTCATACTTGTTTAAAAATTTTTTTAAAAGCCATATCCTGAAACAGTTGCTAGGTTTTATAGCCTAAGACTTTTTCCCCAAAAAATAATAGAAAAAAGCCCAACTCACTAGCTGTTGTACTGTTTTCCTAGAAAAACTTCTCAAAGCCCTCCCTGATGCAGATGACCTTGCCAAACTTATGCCTGACTTTGACAAGATTGGAGAGAGCCTTGCTTCACTGAAAGGATTTCTTTCTCCTGGTGAGAACAAATTTTCAGCTAAGTTTTAATTTCAAAAGCTGAACCTATTTGATGATGAGGGTGTAGGTATGTCCTTAGACACTAAAACAAACCAGATCCTGAAAATGTTTGTGTTTGCATTGAATATCTCTTCTGAAAGAGTTGTGGACACAGGTAAGTGTGATGTATTTTTAAAAGAGAGAATCCTAGTAGCAAGTGCAGAGAACTGTAATGTGAAATTGAATAGAAAACTTCTATTCAGCTTCATCTTCTTCTTCAGCTTGAAAGCTCAATTCATCAGTGAGTCAGAGAAGCTGGATGTGTCCAGCTAGAACTCCGTGAGTGTGTCACTGGACAGCAGCAATATCAGCTGTTACAGGAGAAAAGAGTTGGATTGGATTGTTAAGAGCAAAGGTTCTTAATGTTGCAAGCGTGTGAAGTAGGGCATTTGTAACAAAGGTATTCTTGGAGATTTAGGTTAGGTGGGGCAGTGTTTCAAAGGAGCAGGTGAGTTCCAAATCCTTCAGAAAAGGCATGGGGATGGTTTGTCTATTCAGTATATCCAGGCAGTAGGAGGCTTAGTGTATCTGTGAGGGGTTATATCATTGTTCTAAGTGTGTTTGAAAATATTTTCATATCAGTGTGCGTAAGAAGTGTGGTTTTGTTTCTTTGAAATACTGTCAGTGGCAGAACCAGTTTATTAATCTTACAAATGCAGCAAGAATCTAAGTAGGGGCCAAGTTCAGCAGAGTGACAAGTAGATTACAATCTCCTATGTATTCTGGCTGTTTAAAATTTTAACAGTTTAAAATTGTGTTGTTATTGACCAATAGTGAGATGTCACCAATTACTTGTTATCATACTCACACTGGCATAATGGCCATTTATGATTGTGTGGTCCTCCAAATGAAACAAAGATCCCTCATCTTTATCTTGCATTTTGTTTTGTGTTTATAATTTTTATTTCCCCTCTTCTGCTGATTTTTCACAGGTTACAATTTGGTTAGTGAAGTCATAGGAGCTTCTGATCTACTTCTGTTGTTAGGTGTGTAAAAGCCCTTTTTCCTGCCCTTGCCTTTTTACAGCAAACTGTTAAAACACTACTATACTAAGAGGAGTGAATATCAATATAAATACAACTATTTACAGCAACTTAATATGGATTTATAAATACTTTCCAACTATTTTAAAAATACTTCATAGAATCACAGAATCTCAGAATATGCTGAGTTGGAAGGAACCCATCAGGATCATAGAGTCCAATTCCTGGCCCTTTTCAGGGATATCCTAAAAATCTCACGTGTGCCTGAGAGAGGTGTCCAAAATCTTGTTGAACTCTGCCAGGCTTGGTGCTGTGACCACTTCCCTGGGGAGCCTGTTTTAGTGCCCATCCACCCTTTGAGTGAAGAACCTTTTCCTGACCTAGGTCCTCCCCTGTGGGAATGAATAGGTGAATGGTTGATGTATCTCTGCCATAGTCCTTAGCAGATGCTTTTTATTTCAGGCTTGTTTCAGAAGCTTCTTTTGAAAACCTGTCATTACAATAGGAAAGATTTTTTTTCTCATTACAGTAACAGCAGTGGATTTTGCATTATCCTTCTGTCTTTCTCAAAAACTAATTCTGCAATATTTTGAGAACTTCTAATAGTCTAACTGAAGCTCCCTGCTCCCTTGTGATATAATTAATCTGAGTCATAAACTAGATATAAAATTTTCAGATGAATTTTAAACTGGGTTTCTTCTTCACTTTCTTAAGATGAATTTTTTTTATAGGAACTTCAAAGATTATTGAATTACTAACTCATGGGGGTTGAAGCTTTAATTTTGAAGTAACTGTAGTTCGAGATTTTAAGTGCCTTTTGCATCTTATTATTAGTTTCTGTAATTGTGTCCTAGGTTCTCCAGGAGAAACAGCATTCCGGGCTACTGACCAGGGATATGACAATGACAAACAGTTCAAGAAGGTAATTACTCACTTGCAAACCTGAAAATGTCTCTATAAACAGGTATTTATGGTTTGAAAGTGCATCAGTAGCCCATTGCAGAAGTTCATTTGAAGCAGCTTGAAAACAATTTATTGTTGAATATTAGTTCAGTATGCATTACTGCTTTTTATAAATAAAATTATTGCACGGATAATGAACATTTTGGTGTAAGGAACTTCAAGGCAGACATGAATAGGTTTAGTAATTGCATTATTAAGAAAATTGGTCTGTAATAAAAATGTGATTTTAGGTATTGTATGTGCATTTGCAATTTTTCAGGGCATGATCTCCATGGCACTTGAGTTTATAACTTATTACTGAAGTTGGTTTAGGTGTTTATATTTATTTTTTAGCATTTCTGCTTCAAACTCATTTCTGTTGACATTTTCACAGTTTTAATTCTTACTTAAGAATTTCTGCCTTAAAGGATTCCATTTCTTAAACTAGTCTGTTTTTTAATTTCTTCATATAGATAAAGCATACATCATATTTTTGTTACTATTTTCTGGAAAATAATGTTACTGTATTTTGATAACCTAAAGTTTTAGCACTTTTTTCCTTGAAGTCAAGAAGGTGAAGTTTATTTTTTTGTTTTCATGAACATTTCTGTTAAATTCCTAAATTGTCGTATTGCTCATTCTTTAAAGGCTTTTATTTTTCTTGTGTCTGTATTTAAAAATTGTTTTAACAAAAATGGAAGGAAAACAATATACATCAGGGAATTTGTAAATTATCATATAGTTATTTTTGAACTGAAATTTTCTGAACTATAACTGGGGCTTTTCCATAAACAACTTTTCTGTATATACAGGCATGTATACATTTATTCTGCATTAATTCTGCATGGTAACATAGTGAAACATGTACAAAGCTCAGATCTTACAACCATTTTTCCCCGTGTAGAACACTGATAGATTTTTACACAAGAATTAACCTAGCTTTTTATTTCCCCTTTGTCGGTAAACTGTCTATGTTTTTCTCCAGAGTGATTGCTTTGCACAGGTTTCACTGTATAAAACATAAAGAACACTTTACTATTGATTTGTGAAGAAGTGGCCATCTTAGTTTATTGTCTCTGATGATTGAAATAACTGACACTTCTATTGAATACTAGTAATATCATTAAAACTTGTTATGATTCTGTGGTTGTTTTGGATGCAGTGATATCTGCATTTTAACTTTGACTGTGGTGTGGAAAATATCACCAGATTAAATTAATATGATTAAGAAAATTTTGGTCTAATGATTATATCTGATAAGAAACTGTTAATTTACTAATTAATCTGATCAGTTTGGACAGAATATTTGAAACTAGGCACATATGAATCTCTTACATTTATTCAGAGCATAATCACCAAGTTTGTTGGCAGGAAAAATTATTGCTTTCAAGACAATGGATGAGATGGCCTTTTTGCATTCAATGCTTACCACTGCCAACCAATGCTAGTTTAAGAACTGTAATTGTATGGGTTCATGAAGTGATTGTATGGGTGCTGTAGTATGACCAATGTGCCTGATGAGAGATGGTTTTCTTTGTTTCGTTGTGAAGAGATTAGTAACTGATAAATCTAGAAATTATTTGTTTGGAGGAATTTTCTGAAGAATTGTTACAGGATGTGATCCTCAGACAGGTCTCTAAAAGCTTCCAGCAGACTGAGTAAGAAACCAGTTGTTTTGCAAAGTAACTTTAAGAGAGTGAAAGATGTCCTAAACACGAAATCAGGCTGTACTGCTTCTTGTCAGCTAATGTGTTTATCTCATAATCTCTCATTTAATCCAAAAAGTACAATCTTTTTAAAAGAGAATTAAATTACTGGAGTGTTCAGATAAGTAGTTTAAATATGTGGCATCTAAATCTCTCTTTACCTGGATTAAATAAGAAATTTTGTTCTGGGAGAAAGAAGAGCAAAGTTATAAAAACTATAGTGAAGTAAAAGTACTGTATTGTAAGTGAGGAACTAGTTGAGGCTCCTACTTGAAACAGCTGTGTTATCTTCTTAGATTATCTTGCACTATTGTCTGTCTTCATGAAAATTTTCTTTAAGAAATAGTTTCCTCTTAAAGCAGACAAATTCTAAAGCTTAGTCTTTACCATTAAAGGAAACATATAGTGGATATAGCATTGATGGAGTTGGATTGAAGACTGTGACTCAGGTCTTGGTGTGGGGCTTAGGGTCCTTTCCTGCTCTGGTTCTTTGGCACCATGTCGTGCTGTGGAGACCCTGCTGCTCCCTGGAGCACTTGCAGTGTGTGATTGTCTCTCTCAGCCTGCACAGGGTCACCTTCAGCTGGTGTAAGGAGCTGCACAAATCCCACAGCCCCTGACCACAGCTGCTGCTGGAGAGTGAGAGAGACTTGAGTAAGGACTGTCACTCACTTGGATTTTTTTTTAAACATTTGTTTTTTGTTTTGTTTTTCCTTGCAACTTATGCAATAAAGTTTGCATAATTTTCTCTGTTTTATTAAGAGTGCTATTATATTCCCAACTTAATTCCCAGTTGGAGGTTATAGATGCTCTAGATAAAATTGTTACATTTATTCAAATTCTTAAAAATTTATCTCTTTACCTATCTTGTAATTTTCACTCCTTTGTATTCCTTTTAAAATAAAGAGAGAGTTGCACTCAGCTGTAGTGCAGTATCTTAACTTTTAATACAAGATAATAGGAGATGGGAGAAGTTTAAAGAATGCACAGTAACAATGTCAGGGTTTGTCCCAGTATGTCAACTACTGTAGTCTTTTAACTCCTGTTATTCCCTACCCTTTACATTGTTTCTTTGACAATGAAAAGAATAATGTAATGATTGTAAAGAACTTGATTTTTGAAATTTCATTAATTGATTGGTGTTGATTTTTCTAGCAACAATTCTTTGAAGGACAGGTTGATTTTGGTGGAGGGGACATGCAGTGATAGTGTCCAATGACAGAGAGATATCAATATTTTTATTTGTGTCTTGGTTTATGCCAGCTGGGGTGCTGTGTGTGTAGTTCTGTGCTATTTAAAGTTCTTAATTTTTTAATATTAATTTATTTTTTTAATCTAAAACAGTAAATTAAGATCTAAAATATAAGTAATAATGTGATTATTGATTGTAACATTATCTTCGTATCTATCAGAGAAGTCTTTTAAATGACTTAATTTTTTTATTTGAATATTTTATTAAATGGTGTGACTGTAGTTGCAAATTATTCTTGTCATATTTTATTGTGGAATAGAAGTCACATGTACCAGATGTCTTTGAAAGGAATTGCTGATTAAATAATTCGATTTGGTGACTTCAAATTTCTGTTACTTGCTGTTTAAATGCTGAAAGGCCTTCATGGCAGATTTTGTTCAGCGTTTTTTCTTGTATTTTTGGACCCATAGCATAATGTTTAAAGGGAATGTGTTGGGTCATACCGAGAGTTTCCTTGTCTGCAAAATATAATTACTGTTCTTCTAATACTAAATCTAGCCAAGAGGCTTCCTCTCCTTGCTTCTGTGTAGGAATGAAGTCTTTTGCCCGAGTTCCTGGCTCAGTTTTAGTGCATCTGCTAGTCTGGCATTAGAGGCATTTATTAAATCTGAAAGTGGTTCAGTAAAATGCAAGAAGATTTTTCTGTGCTTCAAATTATACAAATCACTGTTTAACAATGTTTATATTTGGTCATTTGATTGTGTCTCTCCTTTTATCCATTCTCTTGTGTTGTTTATCCTTATGTGTACATGCCTGTGTGTGTATTTCATGCAACAGATGTATACTTGATGATGGATGTCTTGAATTCTTACACCAAAGTTCTGTTTCAGAGCTTGTTTTGATTCCTGAAGTACAATTTTGAAACATTTCATTTCACTGCATGTTTTCTTAGAAGATGTAATATTTTTTTAAAAGAAATTTATTTAAATAGTTCATTAATATTCTTCTCTGCATTCTCTGAAATAAACAGTTCATAAGATTCTGGTAGAGGCTGGCATTGTATTTCTCAACCAATTTTGAAAGACAGCTCACCATTATAGGATTGTTTGGTGTGGAGGGAGAAGAGAACTAAGCTTTGTGGAAATGCTGAATGAGTAAAAAAATAAGCATCAAGTTTTAGGAAGTTTTGGAATGATCAGGAAGAGTTATGACAGCATGAATTTAAATTGCAGTGTGTTATGGAAGTGGAGAAGGAGCTTTTTCTTTTTTTATGCTCAAGAAACTATTTTTCTTCAGCTAATTTTGGAAAGTCAAGTACCAACCAAAAATCATTTTTTATAAACTGTCTGTATTTTGCTAGCAATAAAAACAAAGCAAAAATACCCTAAAGAATTTTTACTGACAAAGCTGAACCGAACAGTTTGATAATATTTTAAAGCTGAGATAGTTATAGATGGAATTTTAAAAATATTTAGATGCTTTGTTAAAGCTGAATATAATTGTAAAATGTAGCTAAACATTGGTTGCTTTGTTCTCCCTGGATTTGCAAAATGCATGGTTTTGCTGACTCTATCCACTCCAGCTAGCAAGAGATCTTGCTAATGAAATTCCACTTGCATTTGAATTGACCCGTTCATACCTGGTTTTCATCTGTCTTTGTGTCATGCCTTTTGGTTTAACTTTGTTCTCCTTACGCCCCAAATTTTTCCTCTCGTTTTTATTATAAACTCACGGCAGGGCCTGCTTGGGGAGCTCATTCTGTTACAACAGCAAATCCAGCAGCACGAAGAGGAAGCACGCAGAGCCGCTGGCTTCTCTTCCCAGCAGAAGCGCAAGGTGATGCCCTGAGGGATGAAATGTTCTGCATTCACTCTAATCCAATACTTCAGCTCTCTGCATTTGAGCTAGAAAAATCTAACTAATTAAATCGTGGATGCAAGTAATTGGCCAACTTCACTACAGATGGGTGGTCCTGTTTCAGTTTAACCAAGTTGCATTTAAAGCATGATGTTAAAAGCAAAAGAGGTACTTTGTGTTGCTTTGAAAATGTATTATCTCTGCCTCTATAAAAAGTGTTATTTAAAGTTCAAACATTAAAAATGCATTTAAGGAAAGTACATGAATCAAACCTGTTTACTGTTGCTTGTTTCTGGTGGCTCTGTCTTGTAAGAGTGTAGGTGTTTACAGGGACTATATCTCTGGGAGTTTTTCTCCCCTGCTTTATACTGTTGCCAATCTGAAAATGACAGCAGCTCCTTAGTAAGAATTTTGCCTATACAATAGAATACTGCTGATAATAACAGTATATCTACTGTATAGTCATCAGTGGTAGTCCCTTGTCTGTTCTCCATCTTAAAGCAGAATTTTTACTGATTTGTTATGCTTGTTGAACATCTATACTTCTCTTTACTTGTTTAATTTAAGCTCTGATCATTTTGTTAATTATTATATGGCTGATTGGAAATCCTTCTTAAAGTGGGATGTTTTAGTTGTCTGATCTGTTGCAATCTGTAATTCTTGACCACATTGCTTTGTTGGCTGCTTTTGTATCTCCTTAAAAACTTTCTGATTAGTCATACTTTTCAGCAGCTTTGGAATTGAGCACTGAATACAGAACTTGATCTTCTGTACATCTAAAGATAAATCCCACAGAAAGAGAAATGCTCTAAATATTAATTAAACTTTTAGACATGTTTGCATAGCTGTAATTGTCATGCTTTTGAGTCCATCAACAGAGGAAAACAGTGTTCTCTGAAAGTATAGTAGTACTTCAGTGTTTTACTTTCTTGCCATATTATTTTATATGGTTTAGAGTTACAAGCTCCCTTGTCGGATTGTATACAGTTTATTGTGAGAGAGCTAGAGTATAGAATAATAGATTGAAGTAATAATAAAATGTATGAACATGTAAAAATTGCTGGAAAACCAACACAATATTTGATATATAAAAATTTATCAGGCTAATAAACACGTTCAGAGAAAAAATGAGCTTGATACTACATTTGTTTATGATTGAGAGTCTACTTTTTAGAACTTTGTTGCAACTAATTCCGCAATTCCCAAGCTGTGAAGAAGCTGCAAGGGCTGTCTTTGTAAATGTTATCCTGCCCTCCATGGCAAGTATTGTGTTTTCAGAGGACTGAAGGTCTACCTTCCTTTGCATATGGAAAATTTTCACTTAGCATTCAATGTGCTGTTTGGCATACATGCCTTAAGACAAAGAATGAGTCATGTTTGTTACACTAACTTTTATGTTTGAATCAATTTAAAAGAGATGGTAAACTTTTCTTTAATACTTTGATATGAGGATATGGGTCAAAGAATCCAATTATTGATCCATATTCTCTTTTGGAAGAACAAATTGTGACTGTCAATGAAATAAATCATTGCAGGCCCTTCTGACAGGGCGTAAACTAACCCTTTTTATTTTTTAACTGAGTTGTCTTGCTTGCATGTCTGTAATAAAACATGGTACTTCTATTTCAGTTCTTGAAAGTTTTGTTGCCCAATTTACTTGCATATTTTTCCATTTTAATTTATTTACTCAATATTAAATCTACTGCAGTTGTAAATTGAGTAACAGTACAAACCATCTCACAATCAGGAGAAGATACTAAAACCAAAAATTTAATCTTCTGTTGTTGATTTTTTTTTTTCTTGGGCAGCCTGTTAAATATCTAGCAGTAAAATTGTTTACCTACTGCACTGTGCATGGCTGCTTGAATGCATTTTGTCTGGGCCTTAATATTTTCATTTAAATTATTGGAAATTGTTGTAGTTCTGCACATAATCAGTTTCAAATTATTTGCAGTGAACAGATATCTGTGTGCAAGGGTCCTTGATTAAAAATAAGTCTCCAGCATTCTTTTCTCATAATTCTTTATGGTGGCAATGGGGAAAGAGGGAGTAATCTTGAGTTACAAACCGTATTGAACTGGATTAAACAAATACTCAATACTCTGTATTGAACTGGATTAAACAAACTCAGTATGTTTCTATACCTATGTACTACCTTCTGTACTCTATACCTATAGAAACATACTTTAATAGTTGTTTTTTGGGGGGGATAGAAATCAGAAATCAGTCTTATGTGACTGTTAGTACTTCAAATTGATACTTTAGCTTTTGTGGCAACTTTAAAATTTCTAGCAATATTAAGGACCACATGTTCAAAATACTGTATGTCTAACATTGAAATCACACCTGCACCAAGCACTGAGGCAAAGGCATCATTCTGGAGCTGTTTGTTGGTTTTGACATAACTTACCCAAAGTCCTTGTTAGAATTCATCATCTAGTGCTGGATGATTCTTTGCTTCAGATCTCGCAATGCAAGGCTGTGCAGTATTTTGGCTTTCTGCATTGAACAGAAGCATCAGCCCACACAGACAGTGCCTGTGGTTGGAGAGGTCTGTAGGGAAGCACTTTAGAGGTGCATCATGGCCCCACAAGTCCTCTGAGAGCAACAGAGAGCAGGAAAATATTACCTCCTTTGAAAGTCTGCAGCACATGGAAACTCTTTGTTTTCCTTTTCTTTCCTAAATTTTCTTGCTTCTTTTGGCTCTGTGCATCACTTTCTTTGCCTCCTGTTTTTGTTTTCCCCTAATATCTCTGAGGTGTTGGAGGTGTGTGTATATGTAAATGTTTATTTACATATAGCAGCTTATAGCTGCACGCATCAAGTCCTCTGTTCAACTAACCCTGTTTCTGATGTACTTTTGCTACCACTGAACTAATTAACAGCAATGAAAAGTTAATTTACAGCATTTTGTCTTTGCTCTTTATGAAAGAAAATAATGGCAATTAGATGGAAGTGTCAGTTTGGATTTCTTTCTATAAAGTGCAGACACAGTTCTTCAGGTTTAACAGCTAAATGGTACTGAGTGCTATGAATACTTGTGGATTGTAATTCTTGTTTAGTCTGTAACAACTCCTGTAAAGTTTTAGTAATGGAATTAATTTATGTCTAAATAACAGCTGTCCTCTGCATATTAGATAATATGCTCTTTCTCATTTGAAGCCAGCTTGAGTTGTAAATGTCACATGGGCTTTATCACGTGAACTTTATTTAAATATTGACACACTCAATAATTGTTTAGGTTACCATTTTTTCTAAATTGAATATTTTATCAGTCAACCATTAGATTTTGTTGTCTGTAAATATTTACATCATAGGAATTTGTATTCCATCATTAATGCTTTTTGCCTTTGTGTTAGTAAAAGGGGATTGTTTAAAACAACTGTTTACTGCATCTTGATGAACACATTTTAGGAACATGTAGCTTAGAATGTTTCTTAGTGCTTGATCTTACTACATTAATTCCTTGAATCTCAAGATGTCTTGTACTATAATATCCTAATTTTTCCTAAGTTTTAATGTAATCTAAATAATTTTGAAATAACCCTTCAAGACTGTCCTGCCTATCTAAAGTATATGAAGTTGTGTAGCCTGTTTAGAATTATGACATACAAATATGAAGTAAGAATGCTTATGAATATTCATAAATAGTGAATACTCACCTGAAAGTATTTTCTGTAGCAAGCAGGTGTTCAGTGATTTTATCACATTAAGATGGTGCTAATTCAGAAAATGGATATACAAGATCCTGAGAGTTTGACCACTAAAACTACGTTTAGTTCAGTGGCAGAAATCTCAGCACCATATGAAGCAGCTTTTCCTTAAGCCCACTTTCCCAGTATTAAGGTCTTGAAGGGTTCATTTTTACATTTGCATGTACTGAAATTCAGACAATTCTTTGATGTAAAGCTCCTGATGCAGATGGGGCTTTCCATCGGCTTTAAATTTCAAATGCTAATTGAAGAATTTTACTTGCTAAAATGCATGTCAAGTCACTTTTCTTATGTGGAATGAAACTTTCAGTTCATAATTTGGTTACTTACAGTGCTTAAACTAAACAAGTGATAGTAGCCATGATTATTTTTCTTCGTAGGTTTCTGACAAAGAGAAGATTGATCAACTTCAAGAAGAATTACTACGCACTCAGGTGACTTTTCTGAGTTATTGGTGCCTTAAGTAGTGATTTATGTTCAGCGGACTCAGATTTACTAGACAAAAGCAGACCTGAAGTATGTTTGGTAGAAATGCAGTGCTTTTTTCAATCTCTGAATGTATGAATGCAGAGGCCCCTGTGTTGGCACAGAGCAAAGGTCAGTTTAGTCTGTTCTTCTCTGACAATGACTTACAGAAAGCAAGACCTCATTCCAAGCAAGTTTTAATCTCACCTTGATTAGCAAGACAGAGCTAGTTATTTGTAAGCTAGATTTTTTTCAGGGATGGTGCACATTAGTCATATTTGTCAATGTTTTGGTTTTCTTGCTCACATTAATGTACAATTAATCTTTTATCTGCAGGCTTCTAAACTGATTGGCTCTTTGACTCAGCTACATTCTATAGGGGCATTCCTAACCTCATGATAGATTTGCTAGTTTTGAGTGCATTTATTACTTACCTTTTTTTAATAACATATTGAAATTTGTTTTTTTTTAAGGTACACTCAGGCCAAACACATTTCCACATTGTAGAAAAACATTTCCAGAGTAGATATCAAAACTATATATATCTCTCATCTTCAGAGTACTACTGCAATCTCCTAAACAGGGCAAAGCTGGTACAGTTGTCTCAATCTGAGGTTTTATGTTGAAGAAAGGGTCTAAATGAGGCATGCCCATTTACATTCAAGCTCCATTTTGATTGAATGGCCAGTTCACACTGACACTGATTTCTGTCTGGTTCCATATGTGTAGCTTCTTTGAAAATGATGCTTAAGAAGCTTTAATATTGATCTTTGTGTCCTGAGGTTTGAATAGTGTGCTCTTATAAAAACTTTTGAAGCAAAAGGGTTGCATTGCAAAAAATAAAGTAATTCTGACACACTTCTCTTGGTGACCTTGTATTCTTAATGACTAGTGATCATGAAGGTTTCTATATTTCTGAAAGACCTGCCTGAAGGATTATAAGTTTTTCATAGGTAAAACTTCACTCATGTGAATCTATTATGTCCATAATTGCACAAATATGTTTGTACTACTTTTTATAGCTCAAATACCAAAGAATGCTTGAGCGATTAGAGAAGGAGAACAAAGAATTGAGAAAATTGGTACTGCAAAGAGATGACAAGGGAATTCATCAGAGGAAGTTAAAGGTATGTGTTACAAAACCTCATTGAAATATAATGGCACTGTATTTTCCATTATGCTATTCTAAATTGCATTTGTTTATTCATATATAAACTTCTAACATTTGTTTTAAGATACCTCTGTTAATTTTTTGAGTCATCAGGACTTTCACACATCCTTTATTTTTTAACTATATAACTATATATATCTCTTATTTGACTGTGTTTTTTCTATGTACTTTTTTTTTAGAAGTCCTTGATTGATATGTATTCTGAAGTACTTGACATCCTGTCTGATTATGATGCCAGTTATAACACTCAAGATCACCTACCTCGAGTAAGCAGATAACAAGTTCAATGATTTCTACTGAAACACCAGTTTTGCAATTAAATAGAGCATTTCATTATATTCCAGAATAATCCAGAGTTAGTGCTAGGCTATTTTCTTATAATTCCACCTTTTTGCTTAAGACATGTCTTTCATTTTAAAAGCAGTAAGATAATTTTGAAGATAACAAATTTAACCATGTTAAATAAGCCTGTTTTGGCTCTTAGATAAACCCTGTCTAGATTCAGTTACTGCTGTTGTGCTCAGCTTTCCATTTTCAATGGAAATGGATGATGTTGATACAGATGTATGTCTTCCTAGTCAGCTTTTGTCTAAACTTCCAGAATATCCTTCCAAAAGCCAATGGCTGTTTAAACTTTCACTTAAGGTGGTGGTGGTTGGAGACCAAAGTGCAGGAAAAACCAGCGTGTTAGAAATGATCGCCCAGGCCCGCATATTCCCTCGAGGCTCTGGGGAGATGATGACACGTTCCCCTGTCAAGGTAAGAAACATCCCCATCTCTGAATCAGCATTTGCTGCATTGTTCTCCCTCTGATTGTGACATTGATTGAAGCATACATGTACATAGGTTTATAAAATGGCCTGTAAGCAGGGGAGTTGTTTCAGCCAATGACAAGAGCTCTGCAGGTCTGTATATGATCCATGTGTACTGTCTGAGTAGTAGCAGTACCATTTAGTAATTTTGTGCTAAATGATCATTACATAGAACTGTGTTTCTACAGAGGGAAGTGTACATATGTCAAGTGTTTCTCATGTTTCTCTGTGCTAGATTTGCTATACTTTCTCATTAAAGCTTTTAACATTTAGGTGACCCTTAGTGAAGGTCCCCACCATGTGGCTTTATTCAAAGACAGCTCTCGGGAATTTGATCTGACCAAAGAGGAGGATGTAAGTATAATAAAGTGACTAGAAGTTAATGAGACTTCTGTTGATTCTCTGAATAATTTTGTATCTCTGTGATCTCTAAGCCCCTATTTAATTAGAGTGAAAGATGTTTAGTGGGGCAAGGCATTGTATTAGCTATTAAATTATCTCTTTGTCTGGCACTGAAGTGGATAAAATGTTGAGTGCTCCTTGTGCCAAGACACTTTTTGAAGCATGAAGGGATCTGCAGGTAATCTGTCATTTAGTGCCCTCCCATTTACTAGACTTACTAAACATGCATTTGAAATACTTATAAACTGAGATCTTCATCCCTAACTAAAAATGTTTTTCTGTCTAGGTAATTTTTCTTCTATTACAGTTATAAAGAGTTTTCTGTTTGGTATTTTGCTTTTCTTGTAACAGCTTGCAGCTTTGAGAAATGAAATAGAAATCAGAATGAGAAATAGTGTGAAAGAAGGGTGCACTGTTAGCACTGAGGTAAGACTTTTCAAATACTTCATGGTAAATATCTGTATGTGTATATGTTTTGGAAGTATTCTTCAACTGGGGGACTGTGATGAATCCAGTCTGCATATACTTTGTGTTTTGCAGTATACAAGGTGTATTTGGACTGTTAAAATCAGTTTCATACAACAATGCTGCATTTATACTTGCATTAAAAGTTGTACTTCCTATTTAAAATGACGGGTTGTTCCTGAATAAAACATATGTGTGTAGATATGTGTTCATATAGTTTCATGTATGTTTTTGTCTATGTAACTATATTCAAAGTAGATGGTGTATAAACTTCTAATTTCAATTTTATTTCACAGACCATCTCCTTAAGTGTGAAAGGTCCTGGTTTGCAGAGAATGGTATTGGTTGATTTACCTGGAGTCATTAGTGTGAGTATGCAATAATTTAAAAAATGAAGACATGTAAATAAAGTAGTGTTATTGTTGAGAACATTAGCTGTTGGGGTTTTTTTAACATGTTTTTTTTCCTTTGTTTTTCTTTAAATATTTATCTCCATATGCATATTAAAGACTGTGACGTCAGGTATGGCTCCAGATACAAAGGAAACTATCTTTAGCATCAGCAAAGCCTACATGCAGAATCCTAATGCCATCATCCTCTGTATTCAAGGTACTAAGAATCTAAGCAATTATCCATTTGTATTTTTAATCATGGTTCATATGTTACTCTGAAGTCTGTTCTGATAGTATTTTTCCTTTTGTGGTAATTTGTGTAGTGTACAAAACAGCATGCTGTGGAATATCTGTTTATAAATTAAGGCAATCTGTGCAAAATTTGTGGCAAAAGCAACTTTTTGCTGAGAGTTTTTGTATCATTAAAGAAAAATGGATAATAAAATTCAAGTTTTCCACAGAAGTGTTTTTGGCGGTAGCATGCAATAATATTGAATATAATATAATGTTGAATGTTTTGAGTAAGCTGATACTTGTTGAAAACTTAGAGAACTACAACAAACTGCTTTGTTTTGATTCTGGGAACAAAGCAATTTTTCCACTATGTGTATCCAAAAAGGGAGCATAAGTCTACTTTTATGGGGTTAAATTTGTAACATGAAACTTGATGATGGCTACTGTGTTTTCAGTACTGTGTGTAGATTACATAGTCCCTAAAATAAACTTTATATTTATTTTAGATGGGTCAGTGGACGCAGAGCGCAGTATTGTCACAGACTTAGTCAGCCAAATGGATCCCCAAGGAAAAAGGACAATATTTGTGTTGACTAAGGTTGATCTTGCAGAGAAAAATGTGGCTAGTCCAAACAGGGTGAGTCCAAAGAGGTGAAACTCTTTTTCTCATATTGTGCTGGCTGAAGTCACACATGGTAAAATATTTGTGATGCTGGCAGAGATATTGGACCTCACCTGCCTGTTCTAGATGGTTTTGAGTGCTTATTTCTCTATTGAGTATGATGATATTTTTAGTAGTTGCTGTTTTAATCTCTCTCAGGTCTTGCTTTTAGTGATCAGCTACGGGACTTCAGTCTCAGCTTGCTATAATACTGATTCCTTTCATGAAGGTGACCTGAGCAAGTTCCATTTCCCAGAAAGGCTAAGGATATTCTGATATAGGCATTTTTGTTGTGTTTTGTGTTCTGCTGTGTTATGCCTTTTTAGATTTATGCCTTTATTTTTTTTATTTGTTTTGTTTTCAATCTCAGTAGTACTCATAGTCCCATGACAAAATGCTTCCTGCTGTAGTCTATGCATAACTATGACTAGATCTGGCCTTAAAACTGTGGAATGTCTCTGTGCAAAGTTAATGATGTTTTTTTTAATCCTTTATTTTCATAGATCCAGCAAATCATTGAAGGCAAACTCTTCCCAATGAAAGCTTTGGGTTATTTTGCAGTTGTTACTGGAAAAGGTAAAGAGAGCTCTAGCTCTGCATATTTTGTCCTTGGTAGCCCAGAAAGCTGTCTGAATGGAACTGTTGCAGCACTCTTTTCTTTTTGCAGGAAACAGCAGTGAAAGCATTGAATCCATTAAAGAATATGAAGAGGAATTTTTTCAAAATTCAAAGCTTTTAAAGTATGTTGCTGTTTTATCCTTTCTGTTAAAATGAGCTTGTGTTGGTAAATGCTAGCATCAGGTTTTCTTGTGGAATTTAGAAGGATTGCAATGTGGAAACACTAATTGAGATTTAATATGCTTAAATTAAGTACCATGTTGAGGTGACCAATTTATCCTGGTTTCCTAATGCTTGCTGTAAGTCAGTGAAGACAGACAGGCATCTTCAGGCAGCAGCTGATTCCACTGCAGTTCTGGGCCACTCTTCCAAGGTTTGTGTGTCTCTCCATCAGCTCTACAAGAACTAAGTTTCAGCCTGTCTGAGCACTTAGAGCTGAGAGGAGTGAATCCAGCACAGAAGTGAGTTTTAGTGCCTGTAAACGTCAGTTGTCTTGGTGTGACCATGTTGTATTCAAAGGGTTGGTTTGTATGTTCTGAGGGAGACTCACTGAGTGGAATTTTGATTTCATAGGCTGGTATTCTTCAGAAAAGTACAGTACATGATCTTTGGGACTGTGGTACCTGCACTGCAACCTCTAGAATAAAAACTTATTTAGGGTGGGGCTTTTGTTCCTATGTTTTGTTTTGGGGCTTTTTCTCCTTGCTTTGGTGATGATCTACACTGAGTATTTTAGAGGAAGAGACTGGAATTTGGGTTTGGTACACAGTTACATTGTTATTTTCTGCTCTGAGAAGCAAAGCTTTATTGTAGAGAGCAGAAAATAGGGGCCTGAGAAATGGTATGCAGAGAACTTCCTCTGGCTGTCTTTCTTCACAGGACAAGTATGCTGAAAGCACATCAGGTAACAACCAAGAACTTAAGTCTTGCTGTGTCAGACTGCTTTTGGAAAATGGTGAGAGAGTCTGTGGAGCAGCAAGCAGATGCTTTTAAAGGTAAACATGTTTTGAAAAAATATAATAGCAACTTGCTATTAAACAATTATTTCTTCCATATGCATATAATGTTTTGCCAGCATACTTGGGAATTGTTTCATATGTTTTATATTATCAATATTTCCCATTAATTGATAATTGCCCCAGGTCATTTCTAGAAAAAAACTAAAAAAGTAATTTATGTTGCCAAGTACTACTTGCTCTAAAAACCAAAGAAGTAAAAAAGTATGAAGACCAAAAATCAAGTTGGGTTTTTTTTTTTTGTGAGCAAAATACAGCTCTTCCACTGGATTAAGATGTTTAAAATGGCTTCCTATAAAAAGGTACCATCTGGTCAGCCAGGGCAGGGCTGATGTGTGCAGAGCTGGAAGCTGAATGACTCCTCTGTGCTTTTTTAATGCATGAATTCTGCAATTTGTAGACAGAGTATCTTGGCATAGACAGAAAAAAAAAATTCTGCTCATTTGCAGACACACTTAAAGTTCTTGGAGAGTTTTTCATAAGCAACATTCGTGGCAGTTTTAAAACCTGCTGAACTTGTAAGGTAGTCATGAAGTGCTTATGGACAATTAAAAGAACAAGGCCCTGTTTCTGATTTTTGCAGCCACACGTTTCAATCTGGAGACGGAATGGAAGAACAATTACCCCCGGCTGCGAGAGCTTGACAGGGTAAATTACACTGCTGCTGTTTCTGTGTGCTGCAAAGGCTTGAAGACTATGAATCTAAATTTATGCCTTTTAATTTCATTTGTAAAGGTTTCTTAATGTTAACACAAAGTACTAACATTTCAAAATGTTAGGACAGGGTAAATTATTGTAGGGGAAGGAAATACTGTTCTTCAGAATTGTGATGCTTCAGCACTTAAGTCCTTCACTCTTCTAGTATACAGTTACCTGACTTAGGTAACTAAGGGATAGGTCAGTGTTTCTTTGTGATTATGACAGAACTGGCAAAGAGAAGTTACATTCCCTGGTCTTTCAGACAGAGTAGCAAAACCATTGGGATCTCATTTTGTAATTCTTTTATAGAGATCCTGAATGTTGAATGCCATGCCTGGACAAAGGCATGCAAGATTTGGGAGGGAAGATGTATGGTAAACCAGGGTGCCTGATGATATGCACACACATTGTTCAGAACACGACCAGGAGGCATCATTTGATGCTTAAAGGCCTTAAGGAAAAGGTCTTGAATTTTTTTACCTTTTGTATGGAGACATGATCAAACTACACATAATCTTATTATTTTCTTTTGCACAGAATGAACTGTTTGAGAAAGCAAAGAATGAGATTCTTGATGAAGTCATAAGTTTGACTCAGGTCACCCCAAAGCACTGGTACAGTAATTTTGTCTTTTTTTTTTTTCCCCCCACAATAAGTAAGAAACTGTTTTTCTTGGACAATGTATTGTGTTCCTATAATCTGTAATGTTGTTTTCTGTGTTCCTAACAAATTGAATGCACACCTATTAGTCGCTTGTGTACTGGAAACTATCAATAATTCTCATTTTAGGGAGGAGATGCTTGAGAAAACTTTATGGGAAAGGGTATCTACTCATGTGATTGAGAACATATACCTGCCAGCAGCACAGACTGCAAACTCAGGGACATTTAACACCACTGTTGACATCAAACTGAAGCAGTGGACTGACAAGCAGCTGCCTAATAAAGCAGTAGAGGTGAGAATTTAGTTATTTAAAGAAAAAAATGAAATTAAAACTTAATTAAAATGTAAAATGAAAGCATAACTCCAGAGAAGTAAGATGATGTTTGAATGGCTGAACTGCAGTTCTTTTAACTAGCTTACAAGTCAGAAAAGGCTGGCAAGATCTACATTCTGGCAAGATCAACGGTCCCAGAACCGTTCAGAGCAAAAAAACATTGTATTTTGCTCTTCTGGTGAATTTTGTCTATTTTAAAGAAAAAAACCCGAACCTATTTTTGCAAGGTTAACAAACCCCTCAAGTAGGTGTATTCACATTTAATAGATTTATGCAAGTTTAACAGAATTCTGCTTGCTACAATATAGTGAAGCAAAGTTTAATGTTGCTTTTATTAGCAGTGGATAAGGCAGCAAAGAAAAAGTCAGTGATTTATGTTTGTGTGGGTTTTTTTGGAAAAGTCTCCAGATTTTCATGCTTGAAAGAATTGTAGTAAATGTGCCTTTATCAGGTGGTGTATGGTGTAATGGTCCATTTCAGGAGAAATTGTTTGCTAACTCTTCAGGTGGCATGGGAGACTTTGCAAGAAGAATTTTCCCGTTTTATGACAGAAAAAAAAGGAAAAGAGCACGATGATATCTTTGATAAACTGAAGCAAGCTGTCAAAGAAGAAACTATTAAGCGGCATAAATGGAATGAGAGAGCGGAGGATAGCCTGGTATAATGTAGTGGGCTTTTTTGCCTTGAAATGTTTTTATTAGAGATGATTGGTATTTTTGCATTCTTTCGATGTAATCATAGAATGATTATTGTTCTGTCCATCTCACATTTTCTATATGTTTTAATTCAGTGTTCCCCATTTCATTATTATCTTTTATTAGTTATTGCCCTAAATAGTATCTAATAAAACTGTTTTGGCTGTTTCATGAATGTCCTCCATAACCCACTGGCTGCACAAGGGCAGCCTGGTGAGAATTGTTTGGCATCAGCTTATTTGTTCTGTTCAGTGTAGCCCTATAAAATAACAACATTTGGTTTTCATCTTTATAGATTCCGTAATCCAGAGGGATTTCGTATATTTTGCTTTATTTTTTCCATTATTTATGTAGGCTGTAGAAAATAATTTTGGCAGTGCTTTGAAAGGTGCCTCTTGAATCTCTTGTATGTGCCCAATATAATCTGTTTCATCAGACATTTTAAAAATTGAAAAGAATACTAGAAATGGGTTATTAAGTAAATCCTGAAGGAATGATTTGCTGTGTGCTAAAGTGACATTGTGCATTGCAGCGGGTGATCCAGCACAACGCTTTAGAAGACCGGTCAATATCTGACAAGCAGCAGTGGGATGCAGCCATTCATTTCATGGAAGAGACGCTCCAGAGTCGGCTCAAAGACAGTGAGTGCTGTCATGTATTCCACTCTTCTTCCCTTTTTAATCTGAGCCAGTCTTGAGCTAGCTCACTTCACTGAAGGGCAGCCTTCATATCAGCCCAGCTGACACAGTGGTGACTGCTTGCACTGGTACTGATACTGAAATATTTAGCAAAATACGGCCTCAAAAGCTCTCTTGCTCTTGCTCTTAAAATGAGACATCTGCATGAGAGCAGTAGAGATCTATAGAGTCAAAAAATGGTCTAAATGCACATGTAGGAGAACAGGATAAATTCAGGGAAAATAGTTGGTCTGTTTATGGTTTCTAACATAATCAGTTTTGATGCAAGTTGCAGCCAAGGTAAGATTTGACCGTTTTTTAATGCATGATTTGGAATCAGGAGGCTGATCTCAGTAGAGGGTTGTTGTGTTTTTTATATACTTCTTGAAGTATCTACTGGTTGGAAGTAATTTTTAAATTTTAGTAAAATACATCAACAATTGCTTGAAGTAAAATACACCTGACTTAACCGAGTGTGGTGTATTTTATGTTCTTCAACATTAAATGCTCATTCTTCTTCACATACCTAATTTTGAAAGTTTAAATTTGGCTGATTGCATATATTTTGTTTGATAATTAATATCGTACCTCCTATTTCAGCTGAATCTGTTATTGAAGATATGGTGGGTCCAGACTGGAAAAAAAGATGGTTGCACTGGGTAGGCCGCACCAAAGAACAGGTAAAAGGAAAAAAATTATAAAGAATTTACAGTTCACAACTTTTAGAAAACTTTGATTATTACTCAATAAATTTTCAAAACTACCGATTCTCTTCACACTATTTAGAGGACTACAAAAAAACCTCACTTGTCATTGTTTTAAATAGCATGGAGAATTTAGTATACATTTCCATGCTCCATCTACAGAGTGACTTGTAAACTGTTTTCCATTTTTCAGCTGAATTACATCTTTGCTATTATGCCATTGACCTGTGTATTGAAGTTCTTGCAGTAGAAAGAAATCAATGTTAGCAGGTGGATACTGGGCTATTCTCTCCTATACTTTTCATGCCTGCCTTCTAAACAGAAGTCAGATGCAGTTTCCTGTCATGCTCTATTTGGATTTAATTAGTATGGGAGAGCATTATCATAACATCTCCTTTTATTTGCTCATAACTTTTGGAAATTTCCTTTGAATTTTAATTGCACCTTTTGTTGAATGCCCAGAGATTATAGGCTTTTTATATTACTTTTCCTAGATGTTTCTCAAACTGATTCATACTTTAAAGAAGTAAGCAGAATTTAAAAGGATAGAGTAGGAAGTAATTGTTTTGGAGAAAGGACTTTTACAGTCAGCTATATGCAGCCAGCTATTGGAGTATGGTAGTGACTTCAGCCTATATTAGTTGACTTTTATGAACAGCAGCTTAAAGGTATGAACCCATGGAGAGTTCCTGCTAGCTAATAGTCAAAAATTACAGTTTTAATCAGTGTCACAAGTGATATATGAATGTGAAACCTGCTAGCAGATATTCATCTAGGGAAAAGGGGGCTAACACCAATGATTTTTTCCCACCCTTCTATTCTTGTTCTGCATTTCTGTGTATAATGAAAAGAGAAAAGAATTAAATTGACAGTTAATTATCCATTAAAAATGCTATATTTGATGTGTCCTTTGCACAAATTCCTTTTGAAGTAACTTAAAAGTAATAGTTAATAGTGTCAGAGGTTTTTTCTGCCCTGGCTTATTAAGCAAATAGAATGTTTATTGGGGAGGGGCTGATGATCTCTATGTCGCTAATAATAAATTCCAACTAATCATTTATATCCTAGAATATTCGTAATGAAACAAAAAATGAACTTGAGAAATTAATCAAGTGCAATGAAGATCATCCAGCTTATCTGGCAAATGATGAAGTAACGACTGTCAGAAAGAATCTGGAAGCAAGAGGAGTAGCAGTGGATCCATGTCTGGTGAGATGCAGGGTTGTAACAAGACACATGGAAGCCCCCTGTGAACATCTGAATGTTTTCTAGATGCCAAAGAAAAGATTTCATCTGAATACTGAGTTTGTAGTGCAGATGTTTCCAGACAAATCATTAAGTGACTGCTTGCACGCAATTCACACACTTCTGTTGGCTGGCAGACAGAGGCTGTGCAGCACTTTGGAATCTGTCCCTTTAGACTGGAATCAGAATCTGCTGAGCAGACTTTCTTGCCTACATTGTCACAAAGCTTGTTAGAAATTATTGTTCAGATGTAATCAAGGCCTTTGTGAGCAAGTTACAGTAAAAACATACTGTGTATCCTACAGCTTTCAGTGTGGTTGTATGTGGAGTTTACAGTTCATTAGTACAATGAAGAGAGAGAAAATTTTTTTAAAATACTTAGAAAAAGGCAGGATTTTTTAGAGTGTCCCAAGGGATTGTATTGTACATCTGAAATGTTCTGGAAAATTACATATCTCATTGCAGTGAAAGGCCCCTAAGGGTAATTAGACCTGTTATCTAATTAAATGTGAGATTTTAAATGAGAATTCAGACATTAATAAGTAATAGATGTAGATTTCCTATAGCAGTGATTTATTTTCTGCAATAACTTTGGCTACCTTTGCACCATTAATACATGCACTTCTCCTAGGAAGAAGAGTTGTAATATCTGCTGCTCCTTTCCTATACAGCACTTTGCATTTTTTATAAAGGTCATAGTAGTGATCCACATCTTCTACATGAGGAGGCTGAGTGCAAATTGAGGTTTATCTAGCTAAGCAACTGATTTTCTTAATTATGTTTTATGGGTTTTCCAGAGAGGCATCTTGATACACATGTTTAATTTTGAAGAATTGAAACATAATAAACCTAATCAAGAAAAGTTATAAATGTTTGTTTACGTAAGACCCATTAAATATTTCTCTAAGCTTTAATCTGGTTTAATTGCTAAATTAATGGGTACAACTCAAAAATGTGTTCTCAGTGCTAATGTAAAAAATGTTTTCTAGTATATAATTTAAACGTGTTTTGGCCACAAACTGTATTTTTAAGCATTCGGTTATGTTCATGGAAGAGTAGGTTTTTAAACTGACAAGTCATCTGTAGTGTTTGCCAAGTGTAACTAACACATTAATCATATCCCAGTTGCAGACAAATTGCTGAGAAATATTTAGATGCATGTTACATGATAGGAACAGTGGAATTTGGAGTTATATTTTAAAATTAAATGCAATCATTAATCTAAGCATGATAGTGAGTGTATGTATTTATTTATTTAGACAAATTTAAATGCTCTTTTCATAGATTAAAGACACGTGGCACCAAATTTATAGAAGATACTTCCTGAAGTCTGCTTTGAACCACTGCAATCTATGTCGAAGAGGCTTCTATTATTATCAGAGGCATTTTGTGGACTCAGAGGTAAATTAAAGAACAGATGTACTTCATCTACACTGGTGTTTTGCCTTAATATTTCTATTTCAGCTGAAAAAAAATCTAGAAGTACTTCAAAGTAATCTGACCAGATAGCTGGTGATCTCAGATAAGTTTTACATGGGGCTTGTAATGGATAAAATGCCATCCTGGTGGTAATTATGTAAAATGACCACTAGGTATCAGCCATGACCTAAACATCTGTTTCTAGTCCATGTGCATTGAAAATGCACCGTTAAAACCAGTAGTGTACAGCTGTTGATATGTTTTTGATAGCCATTTCTCCCACTTTCCCATTGATAGTTATTTGCTTCACTTATACAAAAAAATTTAGAAAACATCCGTATGGATTCACAGGAAAACTATGGTCAGTAAATGTTTATGGTTAATGCTTCGAACCATGTGTGATCAGTGGGGAAAAGAATGAACAGCTATGAAGTTTCCAAACAGGTCTTTATAAATAACTTTTCCAGATTTGTCAACCCAGGCTTGTGCAAGAAATGACAGTATGCATCAAATCACTCAAAGAATACACTATTTTCTTACCATTATATTTTAAATCAAAGAGAAATTGCTGGAAAGATAGAGATCCTCACTTTTTCTCTTAATAAGCCATGAAGCCAGAAATATTTGTTACTTTAGAAATACCATTGCCTGTAAGAGATAAGAGAGAAGGAGATCACAATATGGAGAGCTCCCTCTTTATAACACTTAAACTCCTAATCGTGTTCCTGTCTTTTTTAAGGTGCCCTAATGTGAACTTAATGCTCCCTTCTGCCATCCTTGCAGGTGTAGAAACTGTCTCTTCTGTTGTTAATAAATACAGCTCTTGGCCCAGCCCTGTCTTCAGAAGCATTTGTCATGCAGGGAGGCACAGCCTGGAGCTCAGCTCTTGTCTCTCAGTGAATTTGCTACCAGCAGTGGTGTTCCAGTAAGCATTAGGTTACACTCCCCAGCCTGCATAAAGTGTGTACAAATTGTTTTTCCATGGTTTTCCATGATACAGCTCTCTCTGTTGAAAATAGCAGAAGGTGATGCAGTGCATTAAATAAGGCTGATGTGGTTCTTGTGAAGTATTTTTGATGTGTTTCCTTGTTACCTACACCAGTAATTCTGTGGGGTTTTTGTGCAATGTCTGGATATATATACATGAGGTTACAATTACTGCTAAAAATGTCAAGAGATTCTTGTGTGTGTAGGATGTTCACTGGACACTGGTCTGACCCCACAAGTTCTGTCCTTCCAGCTCGAATGTAATGACATCGTCCTCTTCTGGCGGATACAGCGAATGCTGGCCATTACAGCAAATACCCTGAGGCAGCAGCTCACCAACACTGAAGGTAAGGCTCAGTCACTGGAAGGGCTTGAAACAAAAAATTATCTCCTTCTAACAAAAGTCATCCAGTAATAATTTTGCTTAGAGGGGAAATACCCTTTGAAATTTAAAAATCTTTTTCAAAGAATTTCCATTCTTAATGGCCCAAAGAAGGGCCATTAAATGTTCAGAAGTTTGCTTTTTCTCCTATCAGGTTAATAAGTATGGTAATATATATTGTATCTCCAACAGACCTTCCCAAAATTCTGTCCTTAGGTCATTGGAATTGCAAAAGTGTTGCCACTCACTTTTTTTTGGTTGCTTTGTTTTTTTGTTTTTTTACAGTTAGGCGCTTGGAGAAGAATGTAAAGGAAGTGCTTGAAGATTTTGCTGAAGACAATGAAAAGAAGGTGATGCTCCTAACTGGCAAGAGAGTCCAGCTTGCAGAAGATCTCAGTGAGTACTCACTCTACAGTGTTTTGAAGTGAGCTTGAAATGAAGTAAATTCTACCACGGTTCTTGAGAGCATTCAGTGTGATGTGGCTTGTTTATGTGCTGGCATTTATTTAATATCATACAGATTTTTTCTTAAATATGGTCAGATCTTACTGATTCTAAGGTGAACATAGGTAGTATAGTGTGATAATATAATTTACACTAGATGTAACTTCACTTATATAAATATATTGAAAAAATGTAGTTAAAACAGAGTAATATTTAAGGGCGATTCCTCTTCCAGAGGGATTACAGTAGTTTAATGCTCTGGGTAACTCAAAAAGTACTCAAAAACCATTAGGGTTTTATGATTAATATAATAAAATTTTAAACAGTGAAAGTTGTTAAGGTGACAGTCCAGGTTGAGGTTGTCTCCTGTAGTTACATAAATACCTGCATGTTCACATCGCAGGTGAGCATTCTTCTTAGATCTCTGTTTTGTGTTTGATGTAGAAACTAATTTTTGTCTTAAAGTATGACTTGGGATATTTAATTCAGAATAAATTAATATTGTGATCAGTGTTTTTTCCTTCAATTAGCAAAGTAAATAGGAAAGTTCTTATATCCAGGGTTCAGTAGGACAGAGAAGTCTGCAATAGGTGTTAGTTACCTAAATATGAATCATAATTTTCATAAAGTATATTGGTATTTTAATTAGGAAGGGCAGTGATCTCCTGAGCCACAAAGTCCAGTCTCTCTGTTCCATGCAGCTGTGTTTATATAACCCAGCTGATTCGAATATCTGGAGCTCTGTCTTCAAATCAGTTACTTGTTGGGGCTCTCTATTGACACTGAAAACATGTTCCAGGATGTCATTCTTCTGGTGGTTACAAATAGACTTCTAATTTCCAGACTAAATTTGTAAATATGGGGCTGGGATTCACTTCCTGATTAGAAACTCGACTTGAAAATGTAAATTATTTATATACCTGAGGTTGGGATGACTCCTCTTGATGCTGATTATATGGGAACACTGTCTCACTGCTGTTTTATCAGTCTTGTAGTGCTGAAGCACTGAAAGTGTTTTATTGTTTATTCAGGATACTGGTTAATGGCTATTACTCACATGGGTGACCAAGTCTCATGATGAGAGCTCACACAGGACTCAAAACTTACTTGAGCAGGTTTTGTTGTCTGTGTTCTACAACCTTGAATGGTACTTTAATCCTATATAAGAATATTCCTTCTATGACATTTATGCCCTGAATCTTGCTGCTTCTCACTGTTGATATCTCAAGTTTTATTCTAGGTATTTTAAAGAGTGTAAACAGATCTTTGAACAAATTATTAATTTTTTAATATACTGAAGGATGCATTTCTTCAAAAGTATGCTTTACATGTAACATAAATATACTCCTTAACATAAATATCATCATGATACTTGTACCAGGGAAAGGTTACTAAGTTTATGGAAATAGAGAAACCCTAGAATTAGAGTCCTTTGGGAAGAAAGGATCATGAAGTGCAAAAAGGGGCAGAGGAAAGTATGAACAGCTGAATTGGGAAAATTTAATTCAAAAATGTCCTAAAATGCAATCACTCTATGAGAATGCTTGTACTGAAAGATACACCTGTGGTTGATGTGTCCCAGAGTCCTGACCCTGGCAGTGAGCAGGCGTGGGAACAGCATAAGCACACAGTAGTTCTTGCCTGTTGTGCTCTCACAGCAGCCCAGTCTGCGGTTCCAAGATTTCCTAATCCTGAGGTAATATCTTTGTGATTAATAGGCATTCATGGAGGTTTTTTTTTCCTCCTGTGAATTTCTCTAATTGCTTTTTGAACTCATGTAAACTTTGGCATCTGCAACATCCTGTGGCAATTAGTTCCAGGGTTCAACTACACATTGTGAGAAAAAGTACTTCCTTTTGTTTGTTTCTGAGCCACCTGCCAGTTTCATTTGGTTCTCCTTAATTCTTGCACTGTGAAAAACATTCAGTAATCTTTTTCTTTTCATTTTTTTTGCCATTCATGACTTCACAGACGTGTATGCTACCTGCACTTGATGTTCTTTTTTCTGACTTGAAAAGTTCTTATGGTGTAGCTGCTCTTTGCATGGATATTTTTTCCTGGTTTCAATCAGCCTTGCCACTCTTCTCCTCTTTCCTAGTTCCACTAAACCCCTTTTGAGGTAAAAGAGCAGACCTTGCACAAAATATTTGAAATGTATCTACATTATGGATTTATACAGCTGTGTTATGATGCTTTCTGGGTTTTATTCTGGTCTTTTTTACAGTAATTCCTTGTAGTCTGTTTCCTCTTTTGCCAGTTACTGAACAGTGAGCTAATGCTGCAGTGACCTATCTGCTACAACTCACAAGTTCTTGTGCGAAAAGTAACAGCCATGATATTTTCCTTTTCTTGTCATGTTTTAAAACTGTAGGTACAGTTGAGATATATTTATTGTTTTTTTATTATAAGGATTCAGAAACAAGAGTAATGTGCTGTCTGTCTCTTACATGCCAAACTGGGTTCTGTAGGCTTATTCAGCAGTTGATAGGAACCTGTTTTAATGCAGTTGTTCACAACCTCCTTCATAACTCTGGAGGATTATTTTTATTGAAGCTCTTCACCAAAGTTGTCTGGCATTTGGGAAACATAGCCCTGACTTGGACAGAAATAGGAGGAATTACATTTACTTTCCGGTTGGCACCTGCATCTTGATTGTACTCATTGCTGACGGACAAAATACTTTGATTTGAAATTTATATTTCACACAACTAAGTATTTGCTTAGCTATATCAGTATCTTAAATATGCTTCTTAGGTGTTCCATAAGAAGTAAAATGGGATAGAAGGAGAGCTGAAAGTACAATGGTAAACATTAATATTTTATAGGAAGACTTTCACAGAAAAGCCTCTTTGCAAGACTGCCCTGTTTGTATTGCTGGCTTTAAGGCACTGCTTTGGGCTGGAGGGAAAATCTAATGGTGGCAAGTCAGTCCCTTCAAATTCCTGCAGCTGTTACACACAAGTGTGTGCACCTCTATACAAATCTTTTCCACTTGCTCTTTTTTTTGGATATTAATTACCCTTTATTTCTAGAGTACCTTTGAAAATGGATGAGTCAATATATAACCTTTAATTTTATAAGTGAACATTTGCAGTATTTGCAAGTTCCTACTGTTTCTTCTGTAATTGTGTTTAACTTTCTAAAGTGAATGATATTGAACATTCCTGCAGGCTGCCTCTGAAGTTACTGAAGGTTTTAAATGTTCTCTGTATTTTAAAATGGCATTTGGTTGGTTATTTATAAAAGACAATGATTTGAAGTCACACCTTCCCTAGAACTGTATTAATTATGTTCTTCAGTATTGGGCAATAGGAAAATAATACCTAGGTGAAAGAATTCAACACGAATAATGTATTTTCTGCTGTTTTATTTTTAACACAAATGACAGACTAGTAAGTTCAGCAGAAATACCTGATAGCACGTGGATAAATCATACCTTTCTGTAGACTATTTATAACATGGGAATTGTTGAAAATGTTGAGTCCCCCAGTACAACACTTGGCAGAAGTAGCTCACTGATCGCGCCATGTCTCTGTGCCGGCCGTGCTGCGTTTCCCCGCGGGGCCGGAGCAGCTGGAGCGAGCTCCGGCGGTGCCGGTGCCGAGCGCGCGGTGGCGCTGAGCGGCCGCGGAGGGAGCGCGGGGCTCCCGTCCCGGTGTTCCTATCCCGGGGCTCCTGTCCCGGTGTTCCTATCCCGGGGCTCCCGTCCCGGGGCTCCCGTCCCGGGGCTCCCCTCCCGGGGCTCCCCTCCCGGGGCTCCCCTCCCGGGGCTCTACTCCCGCTGTCGGCAGGAAGATGCCGCTTGCCTGTCCCTGGTCCCTCTTGTTCTCCACTCCCCCTCGGGGTTTTCTGGTTTGTTTGTATGACACGTGATTCATGAAGATTGTAAAGGACGGTCATTTTTTTTTTTCCTCAGCTGAATATTTCTGGTTAGCAACTGCGTGGAAAGTACTGGTTTAGTAAGCTTTATTAAGAAAAGACTGTTAGGAATTGAATCCTTTAATCATTTCAGAAAGGAAGTGGATCTTCAGTGTCTTATCCTAAAGCTAAGTGCCGTCTCTGCCTATTGCAGTAGCACCTAAAGCCTCCTAGGTGGTGCACATAGATGTTGAATGCTTCAGGTGAATCCAAGCTTCAGACAGGCAGCAGGAGCATTGCCATTCACTTGGAATCTCACAGACCCAAACGAAATACATATGTCCTATCTTCATTTAGTTCTTCTCCTTTTAGTCCTTTTGGACAGCAAAACTATGAATGTTGCAAAGCCACAGGATAAACAAAACATAGTACATACAAAGCATCTTTCCTAGGTCAGCATACTATTCATCCAATATCCTGTGTCCTCACAAGTTGGAAAAGAAAACCCAGTTCTTCACCAAATTATAAGTAAAACCATGTGCATGGGAGAGTCATTGGCAGGAGGTGGGAATGCCTGTGGAAACTTGATTCTGAAATTGCTAGGAATGAATGTGAATGGATCAGCCTCCGAGTTCATTTGTCAGTAATGTTGACACCTGTACAGGTGTCGTGGGCTAGCTGAGACTTTGTTCTGCACAAAAGCTTTTTGAAACATTTGAGGAGTAAGCCCTCACATGAAGAAAATACAGCTTAGGGCCATTTGTTTCGATTCTGTCATGCGTTTGTAAGCTATGAAATGTAATAGTTTGCAGAACTTAATTATTTTCTTGTAAAGACTAAAACATATAAAAACTAAGCAAACCAGAGTTACAGTCAAATACTTTCAAGTTTTATATCTAAAGTCATTGCTTTGCAGTCACAGCATTAAATTTTTATTTACTTTTTCTTTTGTTGAATGTAAGCCATTTGCCAACTTGGAGCATGAATTATGTAATTTCATATAGTCATATAATAAACTTCCCATTTTAATGGAGTTAGAAAGCTAAGGTTGGCACTTCCATATGCAAGTTGCTGACTCAGGGCCTGAAGTTCCTGTGATTTGGCTAAGCTGAGTGGATTCTGTTGTGTCTGTTCTGTGTAACAAACTGGTTTTAATCCAAGTGAGTCCCCTTTTTTGTTATGCATTTATTCAAAGTTGGGGGTAAAGTCTGTGAAGAGTACTTTGCATATAATTACTTGCTCCATGGTTACATTTTTTCTTTCATTGCTGTTAGCTGTAGAACACAAATGTTGTGTGAAAGTAATCCTATACTGTGGTCATTACTGTAGCCTAATTAAATTTCAGTTCCTTCAGATGACTGCCAATCGTGTTTTGATTTGACCTCCATCCTTCATGACATTGTTGGTTACATGTGCTCCTTAAAATCAGGCTTTGACTTGACTTTCTAAAGCCTTTGCTTCCATTTGCTCTTCTATTATGAGCTTTAACTTTTTTTTAAAAAGGTCACAGTGTTTCATAGGGGCAAAGCTCAGCTGTAGGGGGAAAGATCTCTCAAATAAGCAGATCATAGGCAATTTTCCTGTAGAAACTAGAGGCAGACAAAACAGCTCAAAAGGCAGTGGTCAGTAGTTCTTAAATCAGAAGCAGTATGGTTTTCAGTGTTCACAAGATACAGAAAAAAGGTATAATTTTCAAGATATTTGAATGTCACCCTTGCTACCCAAAGATAGATATAGGAAAGAGGAAAGGATCTTGAGAAGTGCAAACGGAGGAGTAATTTTATTAGAATCTGATTATTTACAGTTATTTTGTGCTCTTATTTCTTCCACAGTGCCTAAATATTGGAATTTTAGAAGCTACTTAAGTAAAAATATGGTTACTTCATAGTTGTAAGACAATTCCAGAGGTGTCAGCAGTCTGGCTTTAGTCTCATTCTCCTTTCCCCTGGTCATAGCAGGGAGGAGCACTCACTCATCTCATCCTGAGCTGGCAGAACATTACACCAGGAAGATGGTGTGGCCTTCTACCCAGAGAGATGCACAGCAGCCATTTCCCTCTGGGAATCCCCAACAGATCTCCAACTTCTGTTAAGTATGTGCAGGGAGCTGCTGTCTTCACAGTCCCCTGCCAGCAGCTTCCCTGAGGACGTTGGCATGGTCTGTGTCTTATCAGGGGCTGCTTGTCATTTAGAGCACATTGGTTTCTGCCCAAATCTCAATCAGTCACAAAGTGTGGGCTGTCTGTTTCTTAATGAGTTCAGGCTTGTGCTGGTGTCACCGGTGTGCTGGTGGCAGCATGATTCCTGGGCTCCCTTGGAGCTCTGTAGGGGTCCTGGTGCTCTGTGATGCAGGAACTTGGGGAACAGGGTGCTTGGAATCAGTCTCTATGGTCATGTCTTCAATTTCCCCTAAGTTTGAACCCAAGCAGTATCTCACAGTAGACTTGCAAACTTCCTGTTAGAATGCAAATTAATTATTTTTGTATGACTCTCATGTTTTTAACTCCCTGTAGATAATTTAAGAAATCGACCCAAGCAAGTGTACCTTGATGTGAAAGACACTGGTTAAATGTTCAAGTTCTTTTTTTTTTTTTTTCTCTTGAGTTTTGGGGCAGCAGCATGAAACTAATGAATTAAAATCAGAAGAATGTGTAGGATGGTCTGTGTGTCAAAGTGCAGATAAGGTAGTTCCTGCTTTGTGTCATGGCAGAAAGTGCTTTAGAAGGCTGCATCTTCTCACAGAGGGAAGTAATCCTCAAGGGAGAACATACATCACTTGCAGACATCCTGTGATGGAGTGATGGTTTACTTAACTTAAGAATCCCAGATGACCAAAGCCTGTCTGCTGTGATTTCTTAGTTATTGATGAAGAGTTAGGCACTGATGTCCAGGGTCCTAAAACGGATCCTTACAAAGTTCACCACATTTGTCACTGACTAAAAGAAGCCTATCACTTAAAGTTGACATTGAAAAATAGTGATAAACTGCTACATGAATAATGACATGTTTAATGCCTATTAATCTTTCTCTAGACCCATGTCTCTTGTACTTGAGGGTCATTGTGGTGTTGTCTGCTGAATTTATTTTTTTGCTAAAATTTTCTGAATGATGCAAGGATCAAAACATCTAATTGGATGCTATTTTCTCTTTGGTACTGGTTCCTTGTGAGGGTACTTATTAATCAAAATTTAAGTACTTATCATGGAGAGATTTACTTATCATGGAGAGATTTACTATTGGTATAAATTACAGGCTTGTAAATGGACCAATATATGCTTTTGTTCTAAAGCAGTATGGAGCTGTGGAATGTAACATTCCCATTTCCAAAAGCTGGAGGGGTCAGTGTCATGCATGTTGTACATTGTCAATTGCAGTAGACTCCACTCTGTCCATAGGAATTATAGCAAAGAAAAAATAATAGAACCATTTGGATAAGGTGACTTAAATTTCCAACTATTAAACATTGTTATGATCTAAAAATTTCGTCTAATCATCATTTTCTCCCATATTCTAGAGACACTTAAACGGTCCTGATGGTATATTACTTCATTATCTAACTAATTACTGAGTATGCTTTCTTTTGGGTGGAGAAACACCCAAAAATATATCAGTTATTTTCTCTGTTAAAGTCTTTACAGTTTTATAGCCTTAAGGTTGCAGTAGCCTTAACATAAGTAGTTTATCTTCATCACTGTGTATATACTTTCTGCATAAGGTAAAGTTTCTCTTTTGTTACATCACTGGATGAATTGTTGGGTAGTATTTCTGATTTGCCTCTATGCTTTTCACTGTTTGCACACAAAATAATGAGCATCACCATGTTCTGATTCATTCTAGTTTAACAGTTTAAATTTGGAAGTTCAATCTTCCTGTATCTGTAAGTCTGATCCAAGTATGAGATTGTTTTATAAGGTTGCTTTGTCATTCTGCTACTGTGCTCTTTCCAGCTGTCCAGTAAGCAACACAGCTAAGTTCTGTTGAAAGGCTGAGTTATTAGAGCAGTTTTAATTAAAACATCTGAGATGGAGGCAGAGGACTGAAAGATGCCCAAGTCCTACCTTGATATTGCAGACCTTGTGACTCTCATAAACTTGCAACTTAATACAGGATAATGATCACTGGGACATTAGGCTAACCTCAGTGACAGTGTAGAAATAGTTTGTGACCTCACATCACAGTTTGGTAATATTTTGTTTCCTTCTGTAGACAAGCAGAATTTCCATGAGCATGAATAGCTCATGGAAATGTCTGTTGTATAAAGTCAGTAGTCTACATAATTGTCAGTTTTGCTTTAGCCCCATAGTTCAGTTCTGAAATGCTCTGTCAGAGACAGGATTTCTTGCTTACCAGCCTGAGGAGCCCCAGGGATTGCTCCAAGAAGCTCAACCAGCTTCTGTTCTATTCCACCAAAGAGGGGGCAAATGTGTGGTCAAAACTGTTTTGTTAAACTGAGAGCTCTGGCCAGTGAATCTGGAGCAGCTATAGATCAAGACATTGATTATTAATCTACTATTTCAACAGCACAATACACAGTTACCATTTCTGGGGCTGAAGATCATTGTTAGTAATGCTAAAATATTGTTGCAGTGCTCAGTAGCTTGCAAAAATAGCTGAAGTGTTTTCAGACAAGCTACTTCTGCTGCTGCCTGGTTATCTCTAGTGTGAAATAAAGGTAATACTGTTTCATACAGGCTGCTGACAGCTTTGTTCAGGTGTGCTATGAAGGGATTAATAATTCATGTGATAGTAATACTTGCAACAAAGTAACTTCAGTGATGGCAGCTGTGACTTGGGGTTTTTTTCTTGATTTTATTATATTTCTACATCAGGCTAAATATACAGTTTGGAGGTGATCTGTTCCTATTTAAGAGATGGAATTGCCTACAACAGGGAAAACAAAACTCTATCTTTGTAGGAAACAGGGTCCTTGACGTTTTCTCCTGTTATGGCCATGCAAAAGGAGATCAAACTGGATGCAAATTCAAATGTCCTGATAGATTGCAACACATACAAAAAACATAACATTTAAGGACAGGTACTACAATGTAGCGTCAGTTGGCATCTTCATTCAGTCTAACTACTGGTAACTAATGACCATGACAGCTACATTCTGCAAGCTTGCATTTTAAAGGTTGTATATTCTTAATGATTCATGGATTTACTAGATGAACTATTATAAATTCCATTTAAACTTTTCAGGATTCTGCAGTGCTTTTATTACACTAATGAGCTAATTGTTTAAGAATCATTCACATGATTCATCCTCCTGCTCAGCCTTTTTGAAAAAAAAAACTTTTAGCTGCTGAAACTCTCTTGACAAACAATATTTATAGCAGTTTGACAGCAGGATGAAGAACAGCGTTTGTCTTTGTAACAGCTTAAAGAAAAGACCTTTCCAGCACCCAGCCATGCAGTTACAATCTTGACCTCTTTCTTTTGCTGGGAACATACATACAGCATACAAGCAGCACCTCCCATGTGTTTTCTTGACCCTTTGACTGTCCATTCACTTCCCATCTGTTTTGCAGCCTTAAAGGAACAGAGGGGGCCCTCTACTTATAAATCTGTCTTTGCAGCTGACAAATTATGTTCTGTCTCTTTAAGGGCAGCCTGGGTGGTTTTGCCTTTTTTTCCTTCTTCCCCCTTAAAACTTTAGCTTTCCTCTCTGTCTTATCCAGAGGAAAATATGGTATGTGAACAAGAGGAAACTGGCAAAATATGTCATAGATAATTTCAAAGGATTTTCTAAAATTCAGCAGGACATGACCTTGCAGTGATCAGGGAATTATGGCAGTGTTTGCACGAAGCCTGAGTAAGCATGTTGCTGCAGGTAACTGTGGCTGGGAAGTCTGCTTTCTGAGGCATTATTTGGAGTGCCTGGGAGTGTGCTATCTCATACCATTTTAACAAGAACTAAAGCTTGCACATGGCCCTTAGAAAATCAAGGAATGTGGCACAAAAGGCTGAACTCCAAACAGATGATTCCTCCCTCCCCCCTTCTCTACCTGACTGTTCATAGGGGTTTTTACAACTATGGAGTTTGTGTTTTAGATAGCCCTTAGGTAAAAATCAGCTTTCAACAGAAAACTTTGGATTGACATCTCTAGTTTTAATGGTGTATTTCTGGGCATTGTGATGAGTTCTGACTGACAGGGCTTTCCTTTTTACTAGAGGAAAGATGATGCATTCAGAGCAGTAAATTCTGAATTTCTGCCTCTGTGGTTAACTAACCATAACATAGAAGTAGCACAGCAAGCAGTGAGAAAGTTTATAGACAAGGAGGGGATTAAGAATGGAAGGAAGGTGGAAAAAAAAAAAGGGAAGGGGAGAACTCAAGTCTAAACACAATCCAGAGCAAAAGGAGCAACAACCATGAGCTTTCAAATATCAAAGCCATGTAAACATGAGTTGGAGATAGAAGTAACTTTAATGTAGAACAGGAGAATTTATTATAAGATATTAACACATTTTTGTGGTCATTTCATACTGTAGGTTTCATCAAAGTACAAAACAAAAATGGATTTGTGTCCAAAAAGATCTTAGATTTTTTTTGTTGCTGCAGTTGAAATTTGGTATCATATGTGCACATTTGTAATTGGGAAGGGAAAGCTTTTTGATTTGCCCAAAGTACTCATGTACTCTGGCACAGACAGACATGAACATTTTTAAAATTCTCTGCTAAAATTATTGGTTCTTTACAGGTGAATATGTATTTGAATGTCTCAAAATAAATTTATCTTCAAAACCATAAGCAAGACAGGTTTTGTGGACAGAGGCCACATCTCTTAGTAAACCAATTAACACAGCTGGAAAATACAAGAAAACCTTTTCTTGCCTCTAGGAGTGTGTTTGAAATAAATCAGTAATACACTTTGCTTTTGTAATTTGTGTTTCTTATTTGGGATTTTTCAGCCTTACATCAGGAGATTTGCTTGATAAGTTGCTTCAGCTGTTTCATTTTAGCACTGTTTATTGCTGGCTAGCTTAGCTTGGATATCTGAGGCAGCAATCAGAAAGCAAACCTTCCTTGTAAGACTGAATATTCCAGGGGGTTCCCTTCTGGCCAGGTTATGATAGCAGGAAAAGCAAACTCTCTCTGTGCCTGCGTCTTTCTGCATTCACAGTGTATTCCAAATCCTCATTACAGTTCAATTAGTCTGGTTTTGAGCCTTTTAGATTTGGGATCACAGGATTAATGAAAAGAAAATGAGTGGGTAGCAGTATCATTTCATATGGAGATAAGGAGAGACTGAGCATGAATGAGGATCTCAAGACATCTGAATAAAGAATTTCCTCATTCTGTCAGTGAAGTTTTATGGGATATGGAGGGAGGATTATGGGAATATTCATGACCAGATCAAGAGGCATAATGAGTTGATGTATGAACCAGCTTATCTTTTAGGTAAACATGGGGTAAATGGGAAATAGAATAACCATTCATGGCCCCTAGGCCTGTGAATTTTACTGTTCTAAGATGGAAACAAGGGTTTAGTTACAGTTATTCTTCATTGATTTAATTTGATTTTTGATCAGTGTTTAGCAGGTGCTGGAAGAATTGTTTATTTGTAACTTTAGGTCTGCATTAGAGCTAGCAAAGAGCAAGCACATCATCTTTCTAGAATCCACTGTAAGCAATATGTGTATTAAAACTTACAGAGTACCTTGTAATAAGTGTAGCACTTTTGTTAAAGTCCCCTTTGTGACATGGGAGCATTGTATAAAAGAGCTTGGGTAGTTCAACCAGTTACAGGAGTAATTTGCGAGCTGAGTGCTTTTAATCTGTGGTTTACTTATCCTTGGAAAAACACAGTGTCACAAGACATAGAGCAACAGGTCTCTAAGTCTACCCCTAAATTTACTTCTGCAATAAGTATTCTTACCTGAAACCCAGATGCTTTTCTGTGTTTGGCATGCTGATAAACTCCCTCAAAACAGAATGTACTGTAATTTACAAGTATAAATGACTGATACCTTGATCTAAGTGTCAGTCAGAGTCCTACAAATGTGGGTACAGAGCTTGTGCATTTCACTTTCCCTGAAGTTGGATAACATCTGATTCTTGAATTTTGGGAATGAATAGTTCCACATACAAAGTCACATGGTGCTGATGAAACTGTGGACAGTTACCCCAGAACTGCAGGGCCTGCACTTGCACTCCTCTATTAGAATTCCATCCAAACATTTATATTTACTAGTTTATTAAGATGAGTGTTGTGTAAATGCATAACTCTGCCCTCAGCCTATTTCAAAAGTAAACCAGTCCAGCAGACTGCTTCTCTGAACTACAGAATGGACTTGCAGAAGTGTGTTACAGGTTCCCTGGGATCTGCTGCTGCAAAAGGCTTTACCATGGCTAAAAATACAGGGCACGGCATGAATAATTGCAGCTATTTGGCACTCATTGTAGCTGTTCTTTTTTAAGAATAGCCAGCATATTATTTCAAAGTATTAAATTACCTCAAGACCTCATAATTACTACAGTTAAGTAATCATTTCAATTCAGTCCAAGTATAAAAACTAATAAAGTGCTCGTAGTATGCAGTCAATTTTAGTATACATGTTCTCTGAGCAAACACAGCTGATTCAGTATATTCTGGTGGAATACATATTTGCTATCCTGTTGTTTTAATATGCCTTAATCAGAAAATTAGAATAGATTTGTTGGCACAAACCTTTTTTTAAGGGTGAAATAATAATTACATGGTTTTGCTGATGCTATTAATTTTCAGAGCTGGAATATTTCATTAGCAAGAGGTTGAGAAAGGAAAATACTTGCACTTAATACTGCTAAATCTGCCTGCTTTCACTGGGTCTAATGGCTTGATCAATACAAAGAACACACTTGGGAAAACATGTTGCGATTGGAAAAAAAGGTGCCACAGAAAACCGCTGAAAGCACAACATAAAGAGATCTTCTGAGTCATGAGATCTCGTTCCCAGTTATCACGGGCAGCTGCTGTTCATTTTGGAGAGCAGGGTCCAAGATTAATGATCTGTAAACCCAGAATCATTATAGAATATTTGGAGTTGGAAGGGACAGTAAAGATCATCTCATTCCAACTTCCCTGCCATGGTCAGGGGCACCTTCCAGGTTGGTCAAAGTGCCATGCAGCATAGCGTGGTCAAAAAAATATGTTATTTCTGTCCAAAATAGTAGAATGTTATTTCAAAGGCTGATTTTGTAAACATTCATAGAGCAACAGTATTGGAAGCTGAGTTAATTAAGTTGCCTGAATTAATGTCATAGAAATAATATTTTCTATACACTAGAGGTTTATATACTGGCATACAATGCATATTCTTTTTTTATTTAAAAAATAGTAGTGAAAACACTTTGAATGTGCTCAGTAAGGAGAAGTACTCATAGGACTACCTTTTTTTTCATTGATGGCTTTCAAAGGTTCTGATGAACTGAATCAGAATTAATTTTTTTTTTTAACCTGGTGAAAATCAACTATTGCTGTTTCTTAATTGCCAAGGTACAGCTTTTGCCCTCCCATTGACTCTAATCTTCATTTTATATCAAAGTACCTTAAGAGAAAAAAAAAATCAGCTGAAATTCAATAAGCTTTTTTGGTGTTTTCTCTAGGACTTGAGTGTGATTCTGCTTCACTGTACTTGTGTTTGTAGATAAGCACCACTGGGGAGGGCATGCTGAAGTGTTGAAAATGTCAGAGGCTTACCCTTCATCACCTCAGAGCTGCAAGATAAAGAGAGAAACTTTAGGTTTCTTCATACTCATGCAGGCTATTTTCCATACTTTATTTCAAATGCTCACTAAAATTCTCTACTTCTGTTAGAACAGGACTGGAGGGGTTTGTTCAGTTGTTGTTGTTATTATTACTCTTACTCTAAAATGGATTTTATGTTTGTTTGTGCAGTTGTCATTTTGTTAGATCAAACTTTCAGTTCCCATATCTACATTAGTGTTCTCTTTAAAGGTCATTTTTTTCTGCTTTTGTTTACATGTTCCATTTATAGCTGATAGTTTTATTATTCTTTTCGTTTTGCTGTTACTTCAGCTCAGCAAAGTTGATTACATATGGTATTGATAAAGAGAAGAAAAAATAAAAGTATTTTTAAAAAAGCTCAAACCCTGTATCTCAGACAAGGGAACATATGGCTTTAATCCAATAATATTTTTAGCCTGGAAAAAAATATTTGTCTGTGTTTATGCTCATCTAACTTATTTTTGTCTGTCCTATTGCTCTCCCCCCATTCCTTCATATTTCTGAAGTGTGTGTTTTTCATGCCTATAATCACACACAGAAGGAGCTTCAAATGAGGATGTGGTGAGATCGAATCAGGAAATCTCACAGGGTTTGGATTCCAGCTGTGTTCTAAATCTTGCTTCATAAGCAATTTAATAAATCAAATAGGTTATATGATGACAAATGCTGTATGGAATTGAGAAAAGAGTGGAAAAATGCCTAAACCCCTGGATTTTTTGCAATCTATTTTGCCTTTTCATTCCTAGTAACTATTTGTAGTTATGGTCAAGTCTTGTTTTGTTAGGGAAGTAAACTCCTAGATTTAGTTTTTGTATAAAATGAGATTCTGCCCACATCCATCTGGTTACTACTGAAATGCAAGAAAATAAAATGCAAGTTTTAAACATTCTTAACATCATGTGTGCCCTTTGGAGGAGGTGTCCTGAATACTGACATGTGGTTCCCTGAAATTATCTTGGGTGAAAGGGCATGAGCTTTCAACTTTATTTAAAATGATTAGTGCTGTTTGTTACATTTGCTGTGGAGAATGAGGACATTTGGTTAAAGAAGAAAGGGCCTAGTGGGCATTATTTAAAACCAAACAGCTCCCTGCATGTAACAAGTGTACAGAAGTTCTGCTGTGCATAATCTGATGGAAATTTCAGGTTTTTGAAATACATTTCTAGTATTGGATTCCTTCAGGAAAGTTTTGAGTTATTAAATTAGCAGGATAGTCATAAAATGTGTCTGTAGGAGTTCTTCAAACAGGACAGGGTTTCCTTTTTTCTGATGCAGAAAAATGTTGCAAATGTTTCTCTGTAACTGAGAAACAAAATGCTTAGGGTAATATCGATGACAGCATTAATTTTTGTTTGTGTGTGCATGTTTTTGTTCATGGTTTTCGTGTGAGTTTTCCTTTCTTTTGGAACCTGTCCTCAGGTACTTAATAGTAATAAGTATTTGAACAGGGATCTTTTTATTTCCACCAGAAAAAGTTCGGGAAATCCAGGAGAAGCTTGAAGCCTTCATAGAAGCCCTCCATCAAGAAAAGTAGATTGTTCAAGCAGGTAATCATGTTTTGATCATAAAGAGATTGCTGCAGTTATCTTATTGATCTATATAAAATCATCCATCTCATTTAAATGCATCTTTTCATACAGACTTTGTGAAAATTCCTATTTGTTTTATTCCATTCTCTGGCTGTTGCTGCTTCTTGCTTCTAATCTGCAGAACGATACTTTCTGTTTTTACACTACAAGCAGATATGAAACTTAGTAAAAATACAATAACTGACCAGTTATTTAAGTATTGGGAATCATTGTAGGCTATCTGATTACTTTCAGTTCAATATTTTTATTTGTATTAGGAAAATTTTATTCCATAACTAGCTTGAATCAAAATAAATGGAACACTTTTCTATGGAAGCATTTTGGTTCTTTTGCTTTTCTTCAAGACACTATATATCATTTGCAAAAGTATTTGCATGCAGGTAATTTCCAAATCTCATTTCTGTTAATTCTCAAATCCATAAGCTCAAGTGCTGTCATACATTTGTACATATTTTAAAATAATTGTCATTCTGTTTCAACAGCAACTTTACACAAGAATGCAACCTTCTCCAGGATACCTTGCACAAAGACTGAATTGAAATGGCTTTTGTGTCCCATTCTCTTTCCTATCTTTTGGGGAGCATCCTGAAATGTTGAAGGAGAAAGAAAATAATGTCTCATGGGATTGAGAAGTTCAGTTAAAATCACCTGCTCGTTTAATTTTTGAAGCTACATGCACAGAAGAATCTGATTTGTGTATTAATGAGAAAACTTGGGAGCTTGCTGAAGTTGTACATTTAAGGGTTTTTTTTCCTGAAAGGGGAAAAAAGCTTGTTATTTTTAGTATGTGTCTTGTATGGTAGAGCTGGATCAGATTCATAAAATGATTTTATCTGTTGTCATTTTCTTGCCTGCAGATGATGCTGGGAGTTTGACATAACATTTTAGTATTTGTATGTACATTAAAATGCCCTTCTAAGTAATTTGTATCTGTTATGCTCTGTGTTGAAGCATTTGCTGCTCACTGTGGTACAGATTTAAAAGCATTGTATTGACATCCTGAGAGGAAGTGGTGGATTTTGTTAAACTCCTAAACTATTTAGAGATGTCAGCCAAGCAATTCTTGTAGTTCTTTCACCTGAAAGCACAGACTGCTATTCAATGACACCTTAAAAGGTTTAGGCTCAGGAAATAATGTCAGCAGCTGGTCCTTTTACCTGTTCTTTCCTGATATATGTTGTTACTCTTGAATGTCAGCCGATTACATTTCATTTCTGGGATTGCACAGACTCAGATTTCCTTGTTAACTCCTCCCTTCACCATAGGTACAGAGTAACCTGATGGAATAGGTGTGAAATATAAAAAGAATGTACAATTCCAACTTCTCCAACTTCCTAACTAAAAAAAAAGGAAAAATTTCATTAATTTAATTTTTACTAATAGCTACTGTAAGACCAAAATCACTTCTATAAGAATGTCATGCACAAGGTCCTTCCACACCCACTTGATGTCTATCATTCAGTAAAATTAGTAAGGCACTGAAAACTGCCTTTCTGTTTTGCCATAGAAATATTACTTCAGACAAATTTAAGCATGATATAAGCTCTCTGTCATAGGTGCCTGGTGGTTAATCACCACCACATTTCTCTGCCCACACTTTGCCACAAATGGTCTGGATACACTTCTGAATACTTATGTGGAAGAAGATGTTCGGCCTGAAACAATTTGTGTTGCAGTTATCTGATTATGTACATTGAAAAACTGACCTGGATTTATTTTCCCTTTTGAAAAGACAATTGATTTTAACATGTAGAAATGAAAAGAGAGGAATCTGAATGTTTTCCAACAGATATTCTTTTGGTTTGCTCTGAGAGGAAACAATACAAAGTTTGGAAAGATGTTCCCCAAATGTTTGGACATAAAATATTCAGCCATGTGGACAAAAAGCTAACATAGAACTTAAAATTATGTTGAAAGGTTAAATATTTCAGGGTGATCTAACTGAATGTTTGGAGATTTTCTGTTCAAAATTAATTCCTGAAAATGAGTGTTTAAGAACTGAAAAATTAAAAAATGGCTTTTGTCATGACCATTCTCTGAAGATAACTTCAGAAATGTAAGTTTGCCCAACTTTGAAGGTAGACACCTTTGTGTATAGCAAGTGAAAGAAGTCTGTACTTTGTAAAAAAAAAAAAACAAACGAAGAAACAAACAAAAACTTTTGCATTTACCTAGAGATCACTGTTTGAAACTTCTGTGTAATGTAAATGTTGCAAAATATCGCATCCAGTGGCCCAACGCTCATTTCTTTTAGCGTGATGTTCCTATGGGTTTAGTTCCAACTTCTCTGTGCTGCTCATCTAAGATTTAGCATGATGTATTCCATGGAAACTAGGTATTTATTGAATAAAAATGTAACTGAAGGAATAATAAAATGTGGGTTTTGAACACGGTGTTATTGCACCTAACTAAGAAGTCACTTTGACCTTCTTTTTCTTGTTTGTTAAGTTGTGAACAAATGTACATTAATGATACCAGTATATGTTAATGATATCAGAATGTCTGATTGAGAAGAGCTGGGTCAGCACCAGGTAAGCAGTGACTGTACCAACTGTTATCTTTACTATATAAATAATGTAACAAAGATCTTATATCAAGCAGCATAAGAAGGCTTTGCTGAATATTACAACAGAATTGAGACAGAAAACACAATTATTTGAAGTGCCTAAAATTCATGTGGTACTGAAGAGTATGTTATTCCAAACTGGTTTGCACAAGTTCATGATATTTTTCTGTATTTCATAGGCTACCTTCAGATTCTGGAGACAGCAATTTATTGTAAGGAGCAATGACTAATCTGAAATTTCTGTATCTTTTTGAGTTTAGGGAGGAGAATCACCAAATGTAAATATTGTTGATGTTCCATAAATGGATATTTCATTTCCAAAGAATGTTCATTACTATTGTGTAGATATGCTAAGTTATTTCTGGTTTTTATAAAATGAACCCTTTATGAGCCAAGGTTTAAGTACTAATGGCCAAGAGGTATCATGACACTTTTTGATAAATGATACAAATGATAAAATGATACAAATAATGTCTTTTCAAATGTCAAGAATTACTCCTTCTCAGTGGTTACTAGTAACCTCATTCTAAGTTATCAGACTATGAGAGAAATTAATATTTTGGAAATGTTTAGAAGTGTAAAAACCAAACATAAAGGGTGAATACATCAATGAAGTTCTTGGTTATTTCACACACACTGGTGTGCTCTTTCACCATCAAAGCCACATGAATCTGGTTCTTTGCTGAGTCTATTTTGAACATAAGCTGAGTTATGATGTAGTTCCAAGGCTAAAGTTTTAGTAAATTTTCATGTATCTTAATTTAGCTTAGTAATTCTTAACAATTGTATTTAAAAAGATGCAAGAGATTTCATAATTTGAAATGTCGAAATATGGGGATTTCTATCTGAAAAAACTTACCATCTTAGTGATTTACCATATCCCAGGCACCTTTTTCATTTTAAATGTCAGTTAAAAGTTCTTGGATCCTGTTCTATTTTTAATTAGTCCAGTAATCCATCTTCCCTTGCAGTAATCTTTATAGACCATGATCAATCACTTGCTAGTTTTTATTCAGTAAGATAAATTAAAAGTATTATAAAACCTTTGCAAGATAAGTAACTCCTAAAGCTAGTTTCACAAGTGCTATGAGTTCTAGATGGCTGTTATCACAGAGCTTTCACAGCATGTAGCTGTTGCCAGGAATTTTTTAGTATAGTACTATATAGAAAGGATGGGAAGAAGCTGAAATGGTACAGAGATTGTAATGGTTGTTTATCCTGTGGTGCTGGAATGGAAAACCCATGCAAATTTCTGTGTATACAAATCTTGATTGCATCTGCCATCACCTCAGTGCTTCAACACATCAGAAGGTGAAATTATCCAGGCTGTTCTGTAAGAAGTGCTGAAAGTCAGAGACGTTATTTTAGTTTTGACTAGTAGTGATTGAGGAAGTAGTTCTGAAGGTACTGATGAAACAATCCTAGAGCCAAATTCACAAATTTTTCTAGAAACATTTCTGAAATTGACTCAGGTTTCTTGGGACTGGCTTTAGGTGCTGTTCCAGTGCCAATTCCAGAAATATTTCTAGTCCTGTCTTCTGAAAAGCAGTTCATTGCACACAGCTGCAAATGCTTGTGTGTTTGTGTTGCAGAACACTGATAGAAGACTGTTTATTTGCTGCTCTTGGAAGCCTATGGGCTCCAAGAGGACTTCCAGAACAGTGGTGATTTCCCAATATGACTTTAATATGGCTTTCTAAACTAACCTTTGTAGTGACAAGCAGCAAAGTGAGCTTTGTTCAGGTTTTTCACCCAAAGGACAACAACAAACTTTAGAAGGTTAGTCAGTGTAAGGCAATAACACCTTGCCTTATACCATTATTAGTACAGAGGAATATGTGAAGTTTGAATGAAAAGGGTCTTTTATAATAAGTTTTAGAATAGAAGCTTGAGTGTTACATCCATTTTAGAGACCTTTTCAGGAAACACCTGACTAAGTGAGCATTACTGGACAGGACTGACAGCTGCCACATCCTTAGAACTGCAAAGGACAACTATGTTTGTGCTCTATTAGTACCAACCTTACCATTTGGAAGTGACAGAAGCTCTACCTTGGACTGAATCTGCACACTCATGTTTCATAAAGGATCATCTCTTCCAGATTGCTGAAAGACAGTAAATTGTACAACAAAAGCCTCTTTAGATATAGATATTATTTCACTACAGAAATCATAACTGAAAACCATTTTCACTTCTGTTTCAAACAACTGCCCTCTCTTTGCCAGCCTCATGAAATAAGTATTAAGGTTACAGTATGCCCCCTATATTTAGGAACATTGGAAGCAGTGTTTGCCTCATGTCCACAAGCCAATTGCCTGTAGCTTTTGATGTTTAGAGATGGAACATTCATTGCAGCCTTCTTTACAATGAGTCTGTTCTGGTTCATGTGAAAATCAACATCCTTTTTTGTGTTGCTGTCTGACAGGATGCTACAATACTATTAGCATTTGCAAAGGGTTTGCTCTGTCTAATAGTGCAACCCCCAGATCACAGGCTGCTCAGTTTGTGTTTCTCTATTATGTGAAAGACACAAAGAAGCTGAAGGCTGGCAAAGGCCTGTCAAATCTTGTAATGTAGCGAGCGACCCCAGAGCTTCATTCCGCTTTATATCATTCCTTGTTCCCCATCCTACCCCTCTCCTTGAATGGGCTCTGAGGTAGGTAAATGAATTCAGGGGTATGGTAGGCGGATGATTCTTTTCTGACCTTGTTCCTGTACCATTTGTTTCCAGGCTTGTTGGAGGGAAAAGGACATATCTGAACCTTTTGTTTCAAATAATTTTCTCGCAGGTTGGGGAGTTAATGCAGACCTTGTCTGAACTCACCCGAGCGGAAAGTGCTCTGGGTACAAGTCTTGACACGCTTGGTCCCTTGGAATTGCCAGATTAAAGGAGAAGGCAGTGAATTGGAATTCTTTCACATTTGGCATTGCTTAAACACCTGGACACTTTTTTTTTTCCCCCAGTATGCACGTGTTTATATCCTCTGTCGTGCCTTGGAACATCTGTCTTAAAAGCAGTCAAGAAGCAAACAAAGAATGACCTTTGAGCAGCCCAGTGTTATGTGTTTTAGCTGGGCAGGAGGTGAGGCTGAGGCAAAAGCTGACTACAGCACACACCAAACACCAGTGGCTTTCAAAGGAGTATTTCAGACTGATGTCTGAAATTGGCACAGCACATCTTGAAAACCATCAGGTTTGTTTTAGGGATTGATCTTGGATTATGTCTTTGATGATAAGGAAGGCAAAGCCTTCCTGCATGCCAGGACTAAATCTTGGGAGCAATGACACTTTCTATACCAGAGTTTCTGAGCTCTGAATCCTTGAAGATACTTTGTAGAAAGAAGACTAGAGGAATGTGACCAGTAGCAAAACACAAGGTGGAATACCACTACAGCTGTCCTGCAGAGTCATAAATTTGCCCTCTGCACTGTCAGTGCCGTGAGGTTTGGAGGACTGTTCATACCTGCTGAATACTGCATTGCAAATGTCTCAAACAGAGCACAAATTATAGAATCATAGTGTTTCCTGAGTTGGAAGGGACCCACAAGGATCATTGAAGTACAGCTTCTGGCCCTGCAAAAATACTGCTCTCTCCAAGTCTTCATAGCAGACAGTAATTTTGCTGTGCCTGAAGTGTCCAGTTCAAGTCCCCATCTGCCCAGGCCAGCACAAAGCTGGTGAGAGGCCTGTTTGCCATTTGAGCCCAACACTTTGTGGGACAGGTATCCTTTCCTAAAGGCTCCACAGGCCAAAACAGACACTGGGACAAATCTGTAAGAACATCAGGCCTCAGAGTTGATACAAAAGACACAGGCATAAAGGGGATGAATGAGGATGGTCATACCCTATCTTGTCTTAAAAAATGTAGATACTAATGATTTTCTGTTGGTAGACTAGCCTGAAAGTGCAAGCATAAGGGATGTTACCTATCACATCAATGCCTATGCATAATAACATATTTTCTGCATACAGTTATAGACTAATAATAATGACATGTTATGGAGTAAGTAGTATTAAGTTTGAAAAGCAAACTTCCACATCCTGCACAGATTTGTGCAATCCCAAAACAAACTCTGCTCATGCTTAATTTGTGATTCCTCTGTGCTATGTCTCTATATCTCAGGGGGATGATGAGTTCATCTAACAGTGGTAATCTCAACCCACCTAAACTAAAAGTTATTTGCATGTGCAAACTATTTTGTAATTTCAGACTAATTATGGGCTAAATTTTTTATCCAAATGGATAAAAGCTTTGCTGCCCCATTTCCTGGATTCCTTGCTAAACACTTAATGCTTTCACAAGATTCCAGTATTGCAGATGTATAGCTTTGTGTAGGCCATCCTTATGATCTCACAAGCAAGACCAGCAGGAATATTATCTTTATAAGGCCCTTCAAGAATACATATAAATAACTAATTTTTTTTAATCTTCCAACAATAACCAGGAAGACAATGTTATCCCTTTTGTTCTTATTGTAACTCTGCTCTCACCAATGGCCAGAAGATTAGTTTTTATCTGGAAGTTCTGATCAATTAGATCTTTTTGCAAGACAGCAGTTTTTAAGCTATTAAATGTTTCTTTTATGACCCAAGACTCGTTACCACTGGAAACTGTTGCTATACGGAGAATAAGAGCTTCCCTTTTAAAAAGTCCTTTTTTCCCTCCTGTCAGTTTATGCAAAGTCCATCCCTTCAGCTGGAGGAAATAACACATCCCTTGTCAGAAAAAGAAAATAATTTTCCACTGCCTAGTGCCTGAAAATTGGAATTCCATAAAGCTTATGGAAGTACAGCTAGCCATAGGTTATCTGGTGAGGTTCATTTCTGGACTCTGCTTTGTTGGATATTTTTGCACACCCTGTTTGCTTTCCTTGCCAGCACAACCGCCTTCCCTGTCCTTCTCTGCCCTATGGGCATGAAAATTACACCCTCACCAGGTGACATTCTCTGGCCTGGGAGGTGCTGAACGTCAGATCAGATGCTTGCAATAATCTGTCTTGAAAATATATGGTAAAATTTCTCTGTCTACTACTGCTCATGTCCCTTTTCAGTTTTATTTTTAATGTCTTGGTTTTAGCTACAGACGTGTATCACATTTTATAAATATACCTGTATCTCAACATTTATATTACATATGCATAATTATGCAAGAAAAAAACATGCTGAGTGCCTCAGAAATCGTGACTTGCTGACTGATCTCTGCCTAGCCCAAACCAGAATTTATCTAATCCAGTCTGAAAGACAAATGCCACTAGTAGATGAGTAACAGAGAAGAAACATTGGAGAGTGGTTCATGGCAAGAGGCTGTTTTCATGTGGAAACAAGGGAATATTATTGCACTTGCTGAAGTTTAGAGCAACTCCCAGATCCTCGCTGAAATCAAGCTCTGTGATGAAAAGGCCTGTAGCCTGTTGGGCCAAGAGATGGGGATTATGAGAATATTCATGACTCCTGAGAATCAGCAGGTGAGACCTAATGCACACTATTGCCCCTCACCCCTTCCCCCAGCTCATCCTTTTGGTAAACAGTACATAAAGGCTGAGTTCCCAGAGTGACTGAACTCAGTTCCTGATCCTTTTTTTTCTCCTCTTTTTTTCACCTCCATTCTTTATAAAAAAGATTGCAGTGGTTTTGCCACTTGTCCCGAGGAGAAGCACAGAATCTCCTTTTCATTTCTAAAAAGCAACTGTGTGGCCAAACCAGAAGTCTTGTGACATTACTTAAGAAAGCAGAATGGTATCTTAGCATCCAAGGCCTCTTTTAAAACTTAGTGAAAAGCCTTTCTGAGAGCTTGGATAAGCTGGAGAGGAATCTCTGTGACATATGTGCATTGTCTTAGAAAAGCATGGGTTGGAGCCAACTGTGGGCCTCTGCCTTTAATATACTGGGTATTTGTCATGCCTGTTTTGGTGTGCTTGCTAGTCAGCAAACACCCTTGTGTAGAGCCCATGCAGTTGGAAGAAGCTGCAGTATGGGATTGATGCAGGACACTGTTCCAAGGCAGTGAGTGGCAGGGGATGCTCTGTGAAAAGGAGATTCCTTGGGCAAGATGGGCAAAAGTGTTTTGCCAGCTTTTCTCCAATGCAGCACAAGGGCATAGTCTATAGCAGATTACATCAATGAAGGTTTTGTAAAATTGTCTCACTGTGATGTAGGTGAAGAGGGATTCTCACAAATGCTGATCCTGTCCTGATTCTGACAGCTTTTACCTGCAGGCATGAAGTTGCATGTTCAGCCTGGTGGGGTAGGGATGATTGTCAGGTCTTTAGCTGAAGTCTAAGTGTTGTCATCCCTTTGAAGCCTGAAACAGTGCCTGCAGTAAACAGAGGAGACCATGCTGGATCTTTGCTCCACCTAAGTGTTGTTGCTTGCTTTATCTCTGCAGGAATGTGCCAGCCAATTCTGCTGGTGTGTGACTCTCTTGTACATGGATTGCAGCTATAGATCAGTGATTTGGCAGTGGGAGGTGTTGCAGTGAATGCAAGCACAGGACATTTAGGCTGCTGTCAGCCTCAGGCCTGTGCCACTTTTCCAGGACTGGGTGAAACTGGAGTACCAATCCTCCCTCTATGTGCCCTCATACATGGCAAGGGCAGGCACTTTTCCAGGCCCATCAGCCTTCCCAGCAGGGATAGGCAGTCAGCTCAAGCCTTTCTGGCTGTGCTGAGGCAGATGACTGCAGAATTATGGTTTGGTAAAAATGTACCCTCATGCCAACATTTGCTGTAGCCTAATGCTTGCAGGACATCTGTCCACGAAGCCAGAGTGATTATTCTGCTGTAGGGCAAAGGTAACATCTTGTTAAAGGTTTTTAGCCTTTCCAGGAAGGATGGTTACATCATCTTAAATCCCTCTTGGAATTTCAGTCTGCAGGACCTGTAGTGCCTGGCTCTGACAAAACTGTTGTTACAAACTTGCTTTCAAAGTGTCTCAGCATAAGGATGTTTGTTTGTTGTGTCCCTGTGACAGCAACCAAACAATACTTCAACAGTTCTTTCTGTTAATCTGAATGTAACAAATAGCACTTAATTCTACGGCTGGAATTTGGTCCCCAACAATTGAAACTGAACTGCTGTCTGCTCAATATAGTTTTTCTAGTAACTGATGCATCTAGGTCAACAAACTGACAGGCGTTGCTCATTTTACTGCTTGGCAAATATTGAACTAAAGTCTTCAGCACTGTAACACTGTTGACAATTGCAGGATAAAAGCATTGTCCTCCTTTGTTACCATGAAGTGCATCTTCACGTCTGATTCTGGCATAACACACTTGGTAAACAACACGGGATGTTGTGCTCTGGAGTCCCAAGTGTTTGCTCTGACAATACAAACTTACTGCCTGCTCTCTAAAACCAAACATCTGTCTCTGCCATGGTTACTCCAAACCGATATTGAAACAATCCACTCTCTTCCTGAAAACACTGGAGGATGACAGCATGACTGCTGTTGGAGAAGCTCTTTTCTCTTTTTGAAAGCTATCTGTACCACCCTCCCTTATTATGTTGCAGGTCTACGTTCAGGAACCCAGACTAGGCTTCAGGAGTCTGAAAGATAATACTTGAATACTTGACAGAAAAAAATCACTCTGGATTGGTAGAGTTAAGACTAATCCCACTGGAAAGGAAATGCTATGTTGCAAGTCCACTGTCAATTCTTTCTTTTCCAGGAGAGCATGGTAGGAGAGACAAAAGACTAATGAGCCAAAATGGAGTTGAAAAAATTCCATCACAAACATCCTGTTACCTGACCTGAGCACTGCTCCAGTGACTGGAGGTGAATCTGCAAGAAAGAGCATTTACAGCCATTTGGATCCTGCTGCTCTAGACTGGTGCCCACCAGCTTGGAGGATTGGTCCCCTCCACAGAAGTATTAAAAAATTAATCCACAGCTTTTTATATCATTGATGGAGACACAGATAGTGACAGCATATACTGTTTGTTGCCTTTTTGGGTTGAACTACTGGTGCTTCCTCTTCCTTTCTGCCTCAGAAAAAAACCAACAGCTTTGCCTTTGAGATTAATGCAGTCAGATGCTAAAAAGAAATTTAAGGCCCTAGAAAAAAGAAAGAGGCCAGCATGGATTTCAGTACCAGGTGCTGAGATAGGACAAGTCCTGTGACCATTTTGCATTTCAGACTCGTCTTGGGTCACTCAGAGCTGAAGGGAATGAGAGATGGGATTGTGATTGTGTTCCCAGCAAAAGGGAGAGACAAAGCTGCACGCTCCAGGAAAATGCCATCGTAATTCTTCCCATATTAGTTCAGAGGTTCGTTGGTCATGAGGCTGGAAGCTTTTGTGGCTGATGTCAAGTGACTGCTTTTGGGTATGATTCACCTATTGTCTATAAGGCTCCTTTTACCAAAAAGCAGCTGGTGAAGCCTCTATTTCCCTTAGACAAAACTGTCTTGAACTTTCAGGGGAGAACAAGGCCTTCACTGTGCTGCCCTGACTGAAATCCCAGCCACGAGGGAGAAGTCAGACCTGTTTCTTGCTTTTGCAAAAGCAAGCACTTTTTTCCTCCCAGCAATAGCTGTGAAGTAGACAAAGGAAGCAGCCATCAGCCCTAGGAGAGAGATGAGTCTGACCATCCCATAAAGCTGCAGTATTTTTGTGTCACCTGTGAGTGTGGATGGCAGAAGTGGCTGCTGTTCTGGCTGAGCCAGCCAAAGCATGATACAGCAGAAACTGATTTCCCAGCTGCTACTCAGTTCTGGTGTCTGAGTTTTTCACAGGTTTAAAGCTCATTTTTATACAATCCACTCAGCTCATGTGATTTTTCCTTTTAGATGGCATTCATCTATATGCACTCTATGCTAGGAATGAGATAACTAACTTGCAAAGCCTGGCTTCCCTTCTGAAGGAAGCAGCTCCCAGAAATGCTCAGCCAGAGCTTGTCGGCTGTTTGGGGGAAAGGACAGCCTGGTACTTCAGTAAAAACAGTAGTGAGTTCATGTGGGAAGGGGAATGGCAGCCTTCTGATGAATCAGTTGGATTCTGTGTGAGGCAGCATCTTCCAGCTTCCCTCCCAGCAGGAGCTCATCAGGCCAAATACAGCTGGCAGCAGCTCTCCATCCAGCTGAGGCTGTGGAGTTGGATTTATGACATGGTAACAAACTCCCATTCCTCTACAGATGGACAACTGGCTCTGTATTAAACAAAGGCAAGAATATTTTATATTGCCCTTTAAAATACTTGTCTATTTGTTTCACAGGTTTTGTTGTGCCTGCCTTGAAAATTGCATGTATGTGTATGACAGCCTGGGAGTTTCCCTATGCACTGGGGTCAGTTTATTAACCCTGCTCCTGCAGAAACTGTTGTCTTCAAATGCATTCTTCAAAATCATCCAAACCTGTGTCTTAACCCCAAAAAGGCAGATTTTTACTTAAGAAGATATTTGAGAAATAGACTTCTAATAAATCTGAAATCCAGTTCCTAAGTAAAGAATCCAGAGATTCTCAGCCTTTTTACTCTATATTCAACAGCAACAAAGAAATAATTGTACCCAACCAATCAGCAGAAGGAAATATGCATTAAGCCATATTCAAGTGTATATAGGCACTGAGCTTGGAACTTTTGGCTGGACTGGTTTTTACCTGCAGAGTTGATTTTAGGATGAAAATAATCCCTGAATAAGACCTAGAAATCCCTGAATAAGACCTTTTATCTCTCAAAATGATCATTTATGTATGGTTGGAGAGTTTTCCCAGAATTTGTCAGGTTCATTGGGCCTGATAATTTTAGAATAAATGCTAATGTGAAAATTGCATTCTGGTTTAAGGAAATACTCACTTGAACAAAGGCTTCACTGTGGACCTGAACTGAGTATTTCCTGGAGTTTACTAACACCTGATCCTAAACATTATCAGAAACACTACTCAAACTCAGCAAACTACAACTCCATTCCAACATTTAGGGAGAAAGAGGTTAGCATGGAGCAGAGGAGCTGCCTTGGGCAGACAAGCCTGCAGAGAGAAGAGAATGGGCAGGGTATGCCACACTGCACACTCACATAGGGCTATTCCAGGCTCAACAAAGCCCTGGAAGAAACTACTGTGTTTTAATTGTGCAAACCCATGTGGCTGACGAGAAGTACCAGAGTGGCTTTTTTGCTTGTTAGAATTCTTAAACTAGTGCTTTGCTACAGCCTCTTTCTCTGGAAATGCCTCATGGTTGAAATATGCTGTGCCTGAAATCCCCTGTTTCCAAGTCCTTCTGGAAATAGCTTTCCTGTATGTAGGGCTTAATTTGTAGTCAAGAGACAAAAGGATCACCTTGAAATCACATCAGATTAGATGACAGAGGGCTGATTGGGTGTGCAAAGAATAAGTCAAAACCTTTCAGGAGAACTATGGCATAAATTCCCAAGAAAGCATGTCTATCCTTTTGTTGTCAGGAATTTTGCCAGTATTCCAGTTTTCAGGTCCCCCAAATTGCCATTCCTGTTAGTTGTGTTTGCTCAGTCAGCACTGAGACAGTGATGTGAACTGTGCTTGCAATTACTCTAATGAGGAACAAGGGCAGAACTACCTCAAAAAGATTGTCCCAGTCAAACACCCCCATGCAAAACTGAGGGCTTTAGGTGATAATTAAGACAACAGGGTTGAGGAGTGAGAGGTGTAACAGGTTTCAGGTAAACATTTTCAAGATAACACCATTTCATTTATAATAAGCTGAAAACAGACGTGTTAGGTCCAAGATACAGAGGTATGGTGAGTTGTTTGCTTGGTCAAAAGGAGATTCTGAGGGATAATGCACACCAATGATCATCTGGTCTCCTTCTACCAACATTAATCTTGGATTTTCAAGGTTGTTTGATATTGTTTGGGTGGGGGTCCACTGACTTAAATGAAGTTTTTCCTGCTATTTGTTTTCACTTACACTGGAAATCAAAGGAGTTCAGCAATCCTTGACATGAAATATTTGAGTCAGTCCCAGTGTTTGTGCTTTTTCTTGCTTGATTTTTTTTTTTTGTTTTTACAAGGTAATTTTCCAGTGTAAGGTAAATATTTGGTAAAGAAAAGTATTTCTACATCTGAGATTTTTTTCCTTATTTTCCTATAACAGGTTGTCTTGGGGAATTTGGAGATGGCAGGGAACAAACAAAAATCCATTACCTGCTTGTAAGCAGCTTGTTAGAAGTGTTTGTATTCATACTCCTTGGTATTATTTCTAGGTGGTAGAAATGGGTGAGAATGGATCACTGTGATCTGCACCAAACTTCTGCTGGGCTAAGGGAGACTTGCAATAAAGAAGCATGGAGGGCTAGTGTGACAATCCTCTGTGATGTATCTTGTCACCAGATAAGTTTGCTAAGCTTATTACAGGTATTGGTAAACAGCACCATCTTATTTTGTCTAAGTTTATGCTGTAGTTTCAAGCACTGAGATTTCATTCTGCCTTTTATCTGATGCATTAAGAGTTGTCTTGAATGGGATGTCTTATCACTGTTAATTATGACTGGATGCTGAACTTGGAGGTTATTAATTCTATTCCCTACTAGCCTAAGCAAAGGTATTGAACCTGGGTTTCCAAGCAGACCCTCCCAGCTTCAGCCAGAACTCTTTCCAATGCTCAGAGTGTTCTGTGCCTGCAGAGATTGGCAACCTGCTTTGCTGATGGAAACTAAGAGGGGCTGAATGAGCCAAACATGCAAACCAGCTCAGCAATCTTGGCTGCTGCTCCTCCACTACTGACCCCAGGCCCAAGGTCCTGGTCTGGAACTGGATCATGGCTTTATGTCTGTGTGGCCCTATCTGGCTGGTTGCCATCCCTTGTGGGATAGGCCTTGCAGTGAGCATTCCCATAGGTTGATGAGGTCTTCAGTGCAGTCAAAAAATCCTTTCTTGGAGCCAATGATTCCCAAAGTCTCCCCCTTGTCATCTGGGGGTGACTGGCAGTTCAGCCCCTTTCATCTTTGACTTTTTTAACCCAACTTGCTGGGTCTGGCAGAACTTTAGATCACTTTGCTTTTCATTTGGCATTAGCCCACTTGAAGTAGGAAAGTTTATGCCTGGAAACAGTTGGTCAAGATCTGAAAGGAGAAAATATTAATTCCAGGCATGGAGAGCTTTTAAAAGAGCAGGAATTTCATGGAAATAAAACAGTGTAGTCTATTAAGTTCCTCTCATGGACTTTTATGAGGACAATTATTAATATTGTTGAAAATTATACTCATGAAACGTGTTAATGGGAATTGTGCTGGCTGCTGCCAGAAAAAAACTGCAACCTTTACAGCTCATTTGGAGACAGAAATATTCAGCAAAGTAGCCTACAGGGTGCAAAGGTTCGCGTGGTGCCGGCTTAGACTAACTTAACATACGCCCTCTGTAGCCCTGGCATTGTCCAAAACCTAATGCCTATAATAAAAGAGAGGAAAATTGGACCCCAAGTGGCAAGGATTGTAAGCCCTTGGAATTCTCCTAATCAGAGATATTCAGCTATTTTTAGTTCATAATGTTTAGTCAAATAGCAACAATGATTTTTCTTCTTTTTTTCAACTCAGCTGCACGGTGTGTTGGAGGGGGTCTCGATGGCCTGTGACCTTGCCTTTATCTGTCAGTCTGTCACCACTGGTCTTCAAAGTGCAGCTTAAAGGATCTGAAGCTTCTGTGTGGCCTTGATGTGATCTGCTTTCCTGGTAAAGTTTTTCATTAGCGGGTGCTTTTTTAAGCTGGTTGGAACTTGCTTTGCTTGCTCTGTGGGATGTTACTGGCTTGGGGGCTCTCCTGACCCCCACAACCAGGTTTAATAACCCTGCATGGCCTGTATTTGCAAGCTTTGTGTGTATGGTGGATGCTGCTTCTGCACAGGGGATGCTGCTTCCTGCCTCATTGATCAGGCTCATTCTTTTCTCCTCCTGCCTCTGAAATCTCCATCAAAGACTCTCAAAAGAAGAAATATTTTTGAAGTACAGTTGGTTGGATACAGTGACTGAGCAACAAGCCCATCCATCTGCACAGTGCTTACCCACCTGCTAAGGGTACTGCCCTTCCACCCAGCCCAGATCCTTACTGCTGCTGTGTCAGCCATGCATTTCTTTCCCTCTGAATCTTAGGAGGAGAAGGTACCAAACAAAAGAGCAGTCCTGCTGCACCAGACCACTGGCTTGGGTAGTCCAGTATCCTGTCTCCAACTTCAGCCAGCAGCACATGCCTAGGGTAGAGTGAAAAACAGGACAAGTGTGCATGATACTCGTGGTTAGGAGCCTTTTGAGCCAGAGCTGTTGTCTGTGTATTCAATATAACTTGACAAAAGACAAAAAGTATTCTGGGGACATGTGGTTCACTTGTGTGATCCCTGCATTTGGGTGGCTTTTTGTGGACACCTGGATGCAATTATTGATGATGTTAAAAGACTTGCCTCGGTCACCAAAGGAAAATAATTTATATATCCATGGCTGTAGTAAAGGTGTTGGGTGTCCCTGTGCAAAATGAGTGGAAGGGCTGAGTGTGAAACAACTTTGTCATGGCTGTGGCTGGCTCTGAGTGACACTGACCTGTCACTGCCATGGCAGGGGGGCCTGGCTGGTTCCTCTCAGAGGAACAGTGTGTTCTTGCAAAGCTGCTTTCTCACTGCCAGCACAGTCAGCCCTGTGTGTTTTGCCCATCAATAAATAGGTGGGACAGCTGGAGCCCTTGCTCAGCAGGTTCTGCAGACATTTGACTTCAGCTCTTTTGCTTAGACTGTATTTGGTCTCAGCCATCTGGGGAGCCATGGAGCACTTCTGGAGAGTCCAGACTGGTTACTGTGCATGGGTAGGGGGGATGCAGCCCCTGCTGTGCAGGCTGGACCCCCTTTACTGCAGAGCTGACCATGGACATGCAGCAGCTCTTCTCCCCCAGTTCCAGCAGAAGGGTCTGACAAACACTAAATCCAAGAGATGGGAAGAAGGATTCCTCCAAAATGTTTGGTTTCCTTTAGTGCAGTCTGTAAGGGGCAGGCCAGAGCAATTACCAGCATGCACAAGATGCCTGCTATGTTGCTTGGAGTGTTTTTCTTTGCTACGTGTCAATACAAACCTAGAGCCATTTTTCAGAGTTTGCCAATGGCTATAATTGAAAAGGCATGAATTGCCCTCAAGAGATTCCCCACTGCTCTGCATTATTATCTGCTGGATGGCAGCTCTATAGGCCATGTATCATTTTTTTCAAATAACCAGTTAATTACTAAATAAAACAACCTAGCTTTCAAGCTGATTAGCCTAGATTAATGACCAGCAGCATGTTTCACTCTCCTCAACAATTTATCATGGAAAAGAACTATGTCTTTAATGATTTAGGTACCTGGTCTATTGAGGCTTGCTCCAATCTGTACAGCCTCCAATTTGATTTAATTGCTCTTCTTAGTTTGTGACCTGGAAAAAACCAAGTGACAGCCCCCATTAGTGAAGCCCAGCTTGCAACTTGCTTACAGTGTTACAAAGGCTCACTGGGTGTCTTTCTCTGCTGACTTCATTAAGAAGATATATAGAGGTCAAGTGTCACTTTGGCACAGAACAAGTACTATGCCGTTTATCAGCTGAAACAGGTTGAATCAACCTGTGTATTTTATTTAGTTTATATTCATTCTTTTTCCCCTCTCACTGTTTTTAAAAGATGTTTTTAGAAGCTCCTTGTTTTGTTTAAGCTAAGATTGAATTTACAGACTGGCCTTAAAGGCATTAATTGCAGTTCATTTATTGTTACTTTGGCATGGAAACTTTGGCATTGCACTCCTCTACAGTTATTCAATAAAAGATCTTTTGTTATAAGGGCTTATTCAGGGCCCTTGAGTTTGCTTCCTAATTAATATTAGACTTCCTTGCAGTTGTGCTCTGGAGTACAAATGCTCACTTCCCAAGGATGTTGCTCCAAAGGCACATTGAATGTGTCTTTAAGTGCATCCTGAATTACTGACTTATTATTGGGCAAATCTCCGAGGTCTTCACTTAGCCGAAACTCCCACTTAAGACAATGGGCCCATGGGAGTTGTCTGTCATTAACTGAGCTCCAGCAGTTGTCTGGCACTCAGTGAACTAAGTCATGGTCACTGCCCCTGAGAGTTTACCATCCACCCTAGAGACAAAGACTCAAAAAGGCTGAGAAGATAATGAGGCAGCATGAGCTGGAGCTGGGCTCCCAGACCTGGCACTGCTCTGTGGACTCGAGGTGTTTGTGAAGGGCAGAGGAGCCACTGCGAACACCCCCGGTCAGTGCTGTGCTGTGAAAGGCAGATTTCAGTGTGAGCTATGGCAAACCAGCTCTTTCATTGTGCTTTGCAGCAGAGAGGCCAAAACAGATGAAGTCCCTTCTATGTCCTCTCTTTCCAAGGAGATTTGTGGCCCTCTTGGACTGGGAGCTGCTGTCTGCTGCAGTCCTGTTCCAGGATTTTCCAGTCTGAGGGAAGGTTACTGTCTGGCTGACCTTCTCTAAGATTTTAAATCCCTGAGGTTCAGTTGCCTGGTGGCAAGGTCAGACCATCACAAACACTTGGATAAATGCCTGTGTGGTACCAGCCAGTCCCTAACTGCAGCTCCCTGGTCCTGGCTGTGCAAGGCACTGGGCAGTGATCTGGGGAGAGCTCTCCTGGAAGGAACAGACATGTCACCGTGTCAGTAACACTGGGGCAAGTGGCAGGAACACATCCTGCCCCTAACAGGCTCACTCTGTGGGGCTGGTTATACCTGGGGGCCAAGGAGAGAAACCCAGAGAAAGAAGATGCACTGATGGCTGTTGAGGTGGAGAAGGGTTTGGAGAGAGCAGGAGCTATGAGCTATGGATTGTGCCTAAGGAAACTACAGTGGGGTGGGAAGTGTTAAGTCTTTTCACAGATTAATTGTTACCTTACTTACTGGGAGGGGTAAGCAGGCTCACACTTTTTTTTTTTTTTTTTTTTTTTTTTTTTTTTTTTTTTTTTTCCTATCAGGAGCAAGGCAGGTCTAAGAGGGGATGGCTGGAAAGGTTGATGCTGTTGATTGGTACCAGCATGAGCATTATTATCAGTGTCCCAAACCTATGCTGAAAGTGCTGTAAGGATTCCTGTCAAGCCTACTAGAAAGCTCTAAAAGTCCAGAGACCCTTTGATCTACCCTCAGTATAAGCCTTATTACTGCCCATGTGCCCTCAGTGCTGTCCTGCATGAACACAGCTCCCATATTACCATTGCTGGAGAGAAGACTCCTGCCTCTACAAAAAAAATCCCTTGCAAAGAAATGCAAAATTAATTTCATTTCATATAGTCCTTGCTACTACTCTTGACAAAAAATACAGTATTAGGTACTAAGAACAACAAGGGAAGTCCAGGGTCTGTGTAGCAGAATAACTCCCTGCAGTCAGCCTTGGAGCTGCTTCTGTGCCATGAGTAGGCACATGCACATATCTCCCCATCCCGTGGCTGGATTACTTTAAGTATGGAATTCAATGTAGTTGAGCAATTCAGGGTTACTGGTTTATTTACCAAGGTTGTACAGGAAACATCAAACAAAAGTTTCCAAGATTTACACCAGTTTTCATTCCTGCAGATAGACACCCCTATGTTCTTATGGTGTGACCCAGTATAGGTGTGTTCCTGCAGCAAGTCCTTGTGGGTGCAGGAGCCCTTGAAGCTCTCCTCATTCCACAGGGTTGTGCAGCAGGGCTGGGACCTGGACAAGAGCTGCTGCTGGCATTCACAGAGCACAGCAGCTCGTGGCTCCGTCAGATCTGGGTCTGTCTTAATCACTTTGCAAGGGTCAGGAAGCTCCATCCCCTGACCCCTTCCTTCACCCAGCTCCCCCTGCTGCTTGAGCCATTTGATCAGAGCATGAACCCAGCTGTGAGGGAATGTGGGCAGGTGTAAAGCCCCTTCCTAATCCCCTGGCCGTGCACCTGGGTTCCCGTGGTACACTTTGAACGTGTGCCTCAGATCTTCATTTCGGGACATAAGAACTGGTTCTCCTCTGAGCGTGTCTTATGCATGCTTTTTGGGTTTTCCTAAAGCAGCCTAAAAATCTCCTAATCCTCCCTTTCTGCTGCATATTTCCTGCTGGTTGCACTTTTGAGCCCTTGTGCACATTTTGTCACAAGAGAAGGTGGGTGTTTGCTTTTGCAGTGAACATTGCTGCTGCCAGCTGACACAAGAGGTGTGTGACAGAGCCAGTGCTGGCCCCAGCTGCTGGTGTCTGCACCATTTGGGTGTGAGCATCAACACAAGGGATGCAACAACTCACCTCTGTTGGCTGCAAGCATCTATCAGTGCCAAGCACTACAAACCTCTCAGGGGAGAAAGAGAAGGGGAGATCTCTCCCCTTTCAAACCCTCTCCTGTTACTAATGGGGACAGGTCACAGCCATGGGAATAAGGCACAAGGCATTGATTCATTGAGCTTTTCCTTGTAATGCTGTAGATCTTCATTAATGCTCCCAGTTGTGCTTTCTGCTGTTCCCAGTGGGGCCACTTAATGGCATAAAGAGCTTAACAAGGAGAAGCTGTGGTCACAGCTGAGGAGAAGGGGCTGGTTTACTGCTGCCAAGGGTTGTGCTGTTTATCATGTGCAGCATCAGCCTCTAAATATTTCTTACCATTGGGACTGAGAGAATCACTTTGCAGAGAAGGTTATCCAGTAAATCTGGCAGGGCAGAAATAAGAGACCAAGAAGGGAGCCTCTCTTGTGACAGTACTGGTCTCTGAAAGCTTTTGGCAGGTATCTGGAGAGAGAGGGCTGTTTCCTGTCATAAACTGTGACTGTGTATTGGCCATGGATATGAGGTCTTATGAGCCATGCAGTGGGGTTTCTACTGCTGTGTTTTCTTACCTGTTCCACTATCTCTCCTTGGGGAATCCCAGAGCTCCAGGCAAGAAGCTTCACAGAATCACAGAATCTGCTGAGTTGGAAGGGACCACAAGGATCATCAAGTCCAACTCCTGTCCCTGCTCAGCACCATGCCCAAGAGTCACACCATGTGCCTGAGACCATTGCCCAAACTCTTCTTGAGCTCTGCCAGGCTGGTGCTGTGACCCCTGCCCTGGGGAGCCTGTTCCAGCCCAACCACCCTCTGGGGACAGAACCTTTTCCTAATATCAACCTAAACCTCTCCTGACACAGCTTCAGGCCACTCCCTCAGGTCCTGTCACTGTCAGCACAGAGAGGAGATCAGGGCCTGCCCCTCCTCTTCCCCTCAGGAGGAAGCTGTGACTGCAGAGTCTCCCTCAGCCTCCTCCAGGCTGAGCAGACCAAGTGCCCTCAGCTTCTCCAGTTTCCCCTCAAGGTCTTCACCATTCACAGCCCTCCTTTGGATGCTCTCTAATGGTTTGGTGTCTTTCTTACATTGTGGTGCCCCAAACTGCCCCAGCACTCGAGGTGAGGCTGCCCCAGAGCAGAGCAGAGCAGACAATCCCCTCTCTTGCCTGGCTGGCCATGCTGTGCCTGAGGCACCCCAGGACCGGGTTGGCCCTCCTGGCTGCCAGGGCACTGCTGCCTGACATTCAATTTTCCATCAACCAGGACCCCCAGGTCCCTTTCTGTGGCACTGCTCTCCGGCCTCTCATTCCCCAGTCTGTCCCTACACCCAGGCTGTGCCATGCAGAACCCATCACTTTCCCCTGCTGAACTGCATGGTTGGTGATTGCCCAGTTCTCCTGCTTGTGGAGGTCTCTCTGCCAGCTCCCTGCCTTTGCAGGAGCCAATAGCTCCTCCCAGTTTTGCATTGTCTGTGAGCTTGTTCAGTATCCTTTCCAGTGTTGTGTCCAAGTCATTTATGAAGATGTTGAAGAGCACATCAGCTGCTGCTGCTGGGCCCAGTGCTGTGGAACTGGGAAAGCACAGAGCTCTGGGAAGGAGGAGCAAGCAGAGGGAGGAATCTGATGTATCTGTGAGAGAAAGGAGCCACAGAGAGCCAGAGAGGAAGGCACCTCTGCAGGATGTTCCTAGTGAAACCATCAGGTGCAAATATACTGCAATTTATCTTTTCTACTTGTTGAAGCCATACCAAACTACATATTACTGGCAACCATATTTGAAATGTAACTGTACAAATGTGCCTTAGAAGTAGACTTCCCCTTATTTATCTTAACTGCCTTAGCTCCTGCCTTCCCAGCACTTAATGCATTTGTGCTAAGCATTAATCTTTCCATGGTATTTCAGCTGGACAAGTTTACTTTGCAGCTGTAGTTTGGACAGGCAGATTAGACTCAAATAAGTTACGATAGTTCCAGATCTAGAAGTCTTTACTTCAGTGGAGAAAGTTGTGTGAAGCCACAGCTCAGCTGTGCACTTCAGGGTCTTTCCTCCAGCTGTCCACCCAAAAGCCCCACTGGGAGACCTTGTTGAGCCTTTGCCATTGTTTGGGATACCTTCACTAAGATAGTGGTGTGCAGGAGGACAAATCTGCAGCCAGGGAAGCCATGGGGTGCTGAGAACTTGTTAAACCCAGCTACAAGCCCAGTTTTCATCCTGGTGTGAATTGATGCTCAACATTTATTGCAGAGCAGGTGTTAATGGAAGGTCACCTAAGGCTTCTCTGCAGCATAATGGTGGGGCTATTTCAAGCTTTCTCATTTGGTTTTAATGCAGATCAATGTCGTAAATTGTCAAGAATCATGAAGTAAGAGTGTCTGCAATGCTGCTGGATCACCTGCCTTCCAAAACTGCTTTTTGCATACCAAATTTAGAAATTCATCACCTGAGATCCAAGCTTCCAAGGATTTGGAATGCTTTCCAACATGGAAAGCATTACCAGAGGCTAAAGACTGGATCATGCCACAAGCACAAAAAGCATCCAGATGGAGCTGCTGCTGGCTCTGCCGTGGATAACCCTGTGTGGGCTGATTTTCCCTAAATGACACTGTTTCTCATGCTTATTCCCATTAGTCACCCAGTCTCTGCTCTCAGGCTCAAATCTCTGTATGCACAAACTGGGGCATTGTGCTCATCCAGTTTGGGACATAACTAAATTCTCATTCATTTCTACCCCACATAGAGCAGACCTGTCTCTGTGATTTGAGTTAAAGGATCTTTGGCAATATTGGCTTTAATATCCTCTGCAGGAACAAGCTCTCATTTCAATGAGTCCCATTTCCTCCACCAGTTCATACTCTCTAATAGCTTTCTTCGCTTTCTCACCTTTTTTTGCCCACAATTTAAAGGCACTTCACTTAATTTCAAGAACTTTTTTTAAATGAGAAGTTGGTGATTATTAATTTGATAAAAACTGGAACTCTGACCTATGCTTTTCTTCCTAGCTTTCAGGTGTGACATCAGATAACTTTTGTACCCTGGGATTTGCTGTGGGAAGAAAAGCTCTCCCCACAGCAGCAGGCTGGTGATTTACATTGTTGACAGGCGTGTGTGTTGCAGCACTTCACACCATCCCTCTGCTGTATCCCTTCTGTGCTGGGCATCCTCTGGTCGCTCTCCTTCCACTCAGGTTGCTGTGCTCTCGTTGCTTAAATAAGTTTTACTGCAAGGAACAAAAGTAAGTTGAAGGGGAATTGTTTTTAAATCAAGACTAGCCCCTAGACTTGGTGGTGTGCCTCAAATAGGGATTCCCTTTGCTGGGGAAGCCATAGCTTTTCCGGGTTGGGGTTGCTATAGAGATGGTGTCCGATCTCTCTCTGTTAATATTGCTCCTTTGGAAGGGCCCTGAATAGGCACTGAGGTAGGTAAATTTATGCAGTGACACCGAGCGGGTGATTTTATTCTGACAAATTCCTGCACCGTTTGTTTCCAGGCTTGTCTGAGGGCTGGGACGCAGTGTTGGGCTTTTTGTCCCACGTGCTGCCCTCGCGGGGACGGAGTTAATGGAAGCCTTGTTCGGAGCCGCTGGGGCAGAAAGTTTTTTGCTGAGAGAGACAAAAGCTGAACGGGCCACCTCAGAGGTTGCTTTGGGAAGGCCATGTCTTGTGGGCTCTCAAAGGAAACAGGAGATAACGCTTGGCCCAGGAGTCTCATGGAGAATTTGCAGGCACCCTCCTCTCTGCCCTGCCGCCTTGTGCTTCCACATCTGCCTCCTGCAGCATCTTTCCTAGGGTGGCAGGGAGGGGGCTTCTCCAGAAAACACTAATTAGAGTTGTTTTTTCACAGCCTGGCAAGAGAATAATTCCCAGCATTGTGAGGCATGGCCCAGAGCTGCTGTTGGAGTAGGATGGCTGTGATGGGGCCAGCAGCAATGGGAAAGGACACAACATGGCTGTACCTGACTGTGGACCTGTGCAGGCTGGTCCCAGCACAACAGGGCTGTTTGGGTCCCCATTCCTGCTCAGCTGTCATTGTATTAGCCAATACAACAGGGAGCTGAGCTGGGACTGAAAAAGCACCATCTAGGCTGCCAGCACCAAAGCTGTGTGTCAGCAGCTCTCAGTGGTTTGGTTTGAGGGCCTGGCTGTTTGAGTGTTTTCTGGGTACTCGTGTGTTCTCAGGAGGACTCCAGCTCCTGAGTCACTTGGTTCTGGCAGACCACCAGCTGCACTTCATGGAAATAATTTCATGGGTCCAGGAAACATTGCACATCATGAAAGCTCTGAGGTGAGCACTGAAGGTAGCCTGGGATCCCATCAGCAGAGACAGGATCTCCACCGAGCTCATCCTAACCAGACCAAGCTCAAGACCCAGATTCAGCATCAGGTCACCTGAATGGGGCTGGGAGCACAGCAAAAGCAATGGACATCAGGGCACCTGAATAATCCTCAAGGACAGTGGCAAGCTGTTCTGGTGCAGAAGACCTCCAAGACAGGACTGGGTAAAGCACTTAAGCCTGAAGTCAGGCTTGCAGTGCTCCATGGCTCCTGCTGTGCTCTCTGGGGCTAGCAACATTTCAGAAAAAGGGAAATGCATTCAGCATAAATTTATCAAAGAGCACAGGATCTTTAGAACCAAGCAAAACTTTATCATTAAAATACGGCCTTTCGATTCTACCAATTTATAAGGAGGGAAATATTTTCTAATGAATAAATTATTGAATTTTGTCTGTTTCTGCTATTTAAGTATCCTAGTTTTTCAGATGTACTTTGTCTTTTTTTTGTGTGTGTTATTTGATGGCCTGCCTGGAAGGGACAATGTTTTGTGGTGAGTGGAATGTGAAATAACTGTTCTAAGTTCTGCTCTTTAGCCATTCGGATGGCTATATTGCTATTCCTCTTACTGGAACTGAGTGTCTCTTATAGTACAAATAACCAGATCAATCCAATTGGATGTCGGCATTTTTGATGCAACATATTGGAGTATTATGTCAGTTGCAATATTGATGCAGAGATTATTAATAAAAGGCAGCCATGGGCTCTGATCAATAGAAGACTGCTTGGTGTCTTGGGTTTTTTTGGTTTGGGTTTGGGTTTTTTTTTGGAGGGGGGGGGGTGTTTTGGTTTTTTTGGTTGGTTTGGTTTTATTTTGCTCTCCAAGAATTTTTTTTTTTTTTGCTCCATCCTTTTCTCCCATGCAAAGCTGCCATTTAAGAGCTGCTTTTTTACAGAGAGAGGTACTAGACCTTCAGAAAGATGAGCACAAAACTGGTTCCATTCATACAGAAAATGAGGGTTAACTCCATAGGACAGTGAGACATGTGCTGGAGTGTACAAGATGCTTTTAGGCCTGTCAGGAAGAGCATCACTATGGAGGCATAAAGCAGGGCCCTCATTAGGATGTCTGTGTGTGGAGCAAGCAGGACCCTTCCTGTTGTTGATATAAATTTCATAGGAGCAAGCTGGAAACCAGTAAAGGGGAATGTCTGCCTGTATGTTTGCAGTGGGAGCTGATGCAAAGCAGGGAACAAAGGCCTCTCAAGTGTCAGCTAATCTGTCCCTTGGGCTGTCCCGTGGGCCACAGCTCTGGCAAACCAAACACTGGTGTGTGAGCTGTGCTGTGCACTCACGTGAGCTGTGCCACCGAGCTCACAGATGTGGCTCACGTGCAGAGGCTTTTGCAGAACAGAGACTCTAATCCCAGGAGTTTTCTTGGGGTTACCAAGGACTTTTCCCAAGTTATGTGCCCGCTTTAGTGGCCAAGCAGCGTTTCTGCTCCCTTGAGCCCAGCTGAGAGTTGAGAGGACTGTTGTTTACTTGCTCCTTTTGTTTTAACGAAGAGGTTCATTCTCTCCAAACACACATGGGCACCTGGCATTTGCCCTCCTGGGACCGGTGGCCCACAGAGGACTGCAGGGCCCTGTTCTGCTTGCTCAGAGTAGGATGCCTTTGTAATGCAAACCGAGAAGGGTTACAGCTCCAGCCCCGGATCATTCACAGCCATATAGCTGAGCAAGAAACCACTCTCAATAGCACACAGCAGCATTTCCAGCTCCTGTAAATACTCCTCAAAGCCACACAGCACTCTTATGAGGGAACTCTGGCTGGATGGCTTGGGGATACTGTGCTTTAGGGATGATACACATCATTCTACAGCCTCAAAGGTTAAAAAAAAAAAAAAGGCTTCTAATATAACACTGCCGTTTAAGAGAAATCAGAACTGAAAAGCAGCTGTCAAACTTTAATTTCCTGGCTAATGAATGACCATGAATCCATTCTTTAATGATTCTTGACCCTAGAAACAAAATGTAGTAGCACTTTCAGATTTTGCACAGTAGTGCTAAATGGGGCATGTAATGTACTAATTTAGTGCCTCTTTAGCATAATCACAACCTACATGCACAGCTACATTTCCTTGCCAGGCAGCTTTCACAAGACCTGCAAAGAACTGACGTAGGATGTTTCACCCTATTATTCATTTCACTGATGCCTGAGAATCAATATATGCGGGTTTTTTTCCCCTATCCTGTCTTTCTCCACAAAAAAGCATAAAATCATCCATTGATCTTCATGGGGTGATTAAGATGCCTAGAAATCTTTACTTTTCTCTACCTGCAATGAGGCAAGTTACCTGGTTTTACTGTATTTATCTTGTGAATCTAAAAGCTCAGAAAAATGCTGCATTTGGATATAAATCCTATTTCCTGGAGAAATACAGGGTCAGACTGAATAATGACCAGACACTATATTTTAAAAATAAAACAATAACTAAAACTGATTTTTTAAAATTAATTTAAAAGTAAAATTTTCAAATTTATAATCCTAAAAACATATTTCTAGTAATAGCTTAACCTGGCTGTCCTATTCAGAAAGAAAGCAGTCTGAGAAGTGAAAACACTCAGCTTGATGTGACCCCAGCTTCCTTTTTATTTGGCTTCCCTTTGGTCACTGTTTGGTTTATGACCACTCTCACAGTAAATATATGTTTTCTTCTGTTTAAGTAGGACCTATGTTTCAGTTTGTCCCATTGCCTGTTGTCCTTTCTCTGGGCATTACTGAGAGGAGCCTGGCTCTGGCATCTTTCCACCCTCCCTGCAGATATTTATGCACATTGATAAATCTCTTTTTCAGGCTGAACAGTTCCAAACTCCCTCTGACCACGTAAGTTCAAATGAACCAGACAGTTCTCTTGGCCATGAAAGAGCAGCTTGGGTGCTTCTTTGCACTGTTCCTAGCCTGGGGTTTGCTCTCCTCTGTCCTCTCCTCATTGCAATGGATGAGCCCTTTGGAGGGAACATTTCCAATGCACTTTCAGGGGATGTGGATCCAGATGGAAGCACAAACATCCTAAAGATGTTATTGTAACACCACAACAGGATCCTTGTAACAGTTTGCCTGATCCTACCTGGTTTATACAGATGCATGGGGGTGTCCACAAAGGCTTTGTTACCCATCTTCAAAATGCAGTTAAGCCACTTGTTATTTATTATATTAACATTTACTCGGTCTTAATAATATTGAGGCCACTGGAAGGAGTTCTGCATATCTGTGTGGTCTAGAGCAGGCAGAGCACTGTGTGTGCTGTGCTCCTACATGGGTTTTGTCATGAAATCAATCCTTCCTAAAGCTCGTTATCCCTCTGTGTGCAGGAGCCCTGCCAGGTCTGGCCTGGAAGTCCCTGCCTGCAGTGGATCAATACGGAGAGACAGAGGGAGACAATGCACACACAAACACTCCTGGCACTGCAAACAGGCTGCCTGTGCTCACAGCACGAGGGAGGTGTGAAGCTCCACACCTCCTTCTGCTCCTTGGGCATCTCGGGGCTGCTGGAGGTGTTCAGTCAATTAGCGTGCCCAATACCTTTCTGAATGTTTTTATTTCCGTGTGTAGGCTGCACTTTAAAGAGAAAACCTGGATCTATGCCACACTCTTTCCAGAAATTCAGGAAAAGGAAATGGGATTGTTAAATAAAATAGCATTGATCTGGGAGTTTCTAAGGGCAGGCTGTGCAGTCTGGCAGTGCTTGCCTCTGCTGTGAGCAGAGCTGCCCTTGCAGAGAGGCTCTGTCTGTGGGGAGCACTGTGCAGGGCTGGGGCTGGTCTGGCACTGCAGGGCAAGTGTAAGGTCTGCTCTGAGCTGTGCTTGTGAGAGCCCAGAGAACAGCCCAGATCACCCCATGGCCTTGCATTTCTGCTCTGGGACTGACTGCTCGAGCAATGGGGCAGATCCTGAGACTGCCTGGATGAAAAACTTTCCCTTCGTGAAAAACAGAGCCCTGTTGCCCTCTCAGAGAAAACTCTGACTTATAGGGAGGGTCATGGGTGCTGAAGGCACAGCACTGCCCAGTATTTGATTGATATTCATTCTCAGGGCTGTGTGAGTTGCCCCAGCTGTGGCTGTCGCTCCTTAGCCTGTAATTCCCACCGATATTCACAATGAGGTCTTTGCAGGCAGGTGTGTTTGTGGCCTTTGAAGGAAGCAGTGCAGTTTTTTAGGAGAGATTTCCTGTATGTCATTACTACCATTCCCAAACAGCAGAAATACAGCATGTAATTGCTACATCTGAAACTCCTGAGCTGCCACATTAACAAGGAGTTAACAGGAACCAGAGGCTGCAATTGTTGCAGCTGTTTTTAATCACACTTATGGAGAAATTGCATCTTTCCAGAGATAATTCACAAAGAGCAAAATTTCTACTGAGTTGACCAGATAGCAATTTTTCTTTCATCTCCAGTAACAATTAATGCTAAAACTTGGTTACACAAAAATGTACAGACCATAAGGAGGGGTGTTTTGTTTGTGATAGATGCTAAAAAAATAGTACTAAAATAATAATTAACTAGTACTGTCTTGTGATGTGCACAAAAATTACAGCTGACCATTGCTGTGGACATGGAACCCAGCCACTCCTTACTGATGTCTGTTCTGCTCTGAATGGAGTCAAATCTGTCTGCTCCAGTTAAGACCCTGTTTTCATATATTAATTTTTAAGGTGATGACTGTATCATCATATCATCTGCAAGCCGTGAAATGCGTCTGAGCCTGAGGACTCTGCAGGACACACAGATGCCTGTTCAGCAGGGCTGGGTTTCTGTTAGTGGGTGAGTAAGGAATGTAAGCACCCTGCTGTATCTGGGAATGAGGTGGGAGACTGCAGCCTGGCTTCACAGAGCCCAAAACCTTGTGTTTGATTGATGCTCAGAGGGTTCTGCTGCTGCTTAGAAGCTGATGGGAGGCATGCTGCCCCTCGAGAGGATGGGGGAGAGTTGTGCTACAGGCTGGATTGTCAGATGTGTCTTTGGGGGCCAGAGCCTGCAGAGCCCATACTGTGCATCTCTGGGCCAAGACTGTAAGAAAATCACAAGTCACAGTGTCCCTCTTAGCAGCACTTTGTAGCCCTGCATGTGCTTGGTGTGATCCTGTGCCCAAATTGGGGAAATTACCAGAGCAGTCAGTGCTGGAGCACCCTGGTAAGTCACGTTGAGAACAGCAATGTGTGAATTGGCAGCTTTTCCCTGAGCTGGGCAGCGAGGGCTGCACCCTGCTCTCAGCATGGCCTTGGTGCCACTGCACATGTTGAGCCATCAGCCACAGCAGAGGTGCACTCCTTCTTTTAAAAGAAAAAGCAGATTCCATTGCACATGTACTATTTAGTTGGGAAACCCGGATGTGATTTCCATGGGCTGTTTCAGACTCATCCTTAACTATTTCGGAAGGCATCCTGGAATGTGCTGAGATCCCCTGGCTGCTGTGGCCAGGAGGCGAAAGATCTGAGTGAGCTGGAGCTGCTCCTGCCCTGGGTGGGTGCAAGGCCACCGAGCCCTCCCTGCAGCAAGCCCGGGCTGTTCCCCGGGCACTGCCAGGCTCAGCCCTGTCCCAATGCCCAGAGCAGCCCAGAGCAGCCCAAAGCAGCACAGAGGAGCCCAGAGGAGCCCAGGGCAGCCCAGAGCAGCCCTGTCCCAGCCCAGAGCAGCGGGGCCGTGGCCCCGCGGGTGGCACGGTCCCGCCCGTGCTCCCGGCAGCTCCTCTGCGTTCCTGCGACAACAGAGGGCACCAGCGGCCCTCGCTAGTGCGGCTCTGCAGCCGGACACGGGGGATGCTCCCGGCTCTGCCGACCCGCGGGAGGAAGGAGCCTGCGAACCCAACCCGCTCCTGGCGTTCGGGGCACGGCTGCTCGCCCTGGGCCCGGGGATGCTGCTGGGAGCCGGGATGGGGATGGGGCGGGGAGGTGTGAGGGGACGGGGGTGCAAGGGGGGCTCACAGCCAGGAGGGCACCGTCAGCCTTTGGGAATCCTCACTCTGCGCCTCCTGCCTGGCGGGGCCCGACCCTGTCATCTGCACCCCGGGAGAAGCCACTGAAATGCGGAATTTGAGGTTAATCCGCAGTGAAATGGTGCGGGTCAGAGGCTGGGCCCGAGTGTCCCCTGCACTGCTGCGGAGTTCAAGCTCGCTGACAGCGCTGTGGGCTCTGCCTCCAGCGCAGCCCGCAGGGACCGCCCTGAGCCACCTCCAGGCTGGCTGCTGCCCGGATCTGGGGCAGCCCGGCTCTGGAGCAGCCCGGGTCCTGGGGCAGCCCGGATCTGGGGCAGCCTGGCTCTGGGGCAGCCCGGATCTGGGGCAGCCCGGGTCCTGGGGCAGCCCGGCTCTGGAGCAGCCCGGGTCCTGGGGCAGCCCGGATCTGGGGCAGCCCGGCTCTGGGGCAGCCCGGCTCTGGGGCAGCCCGGCTCTGGAGCAGCCCGGGTCCTGGGGCAGCCCGGATCTGGGGCAGCCCGGATCTGGGGCAGCCCGGCTCTGGAGCAGCCCGGCTCTGGGGCAGCCCGGCTCTGGGGCAGCCCGGATCTGGGGCAGCCTGGCTCTGGGGCAGCCCGGATCTCGGGCAGTCCGGATCTGGGGCAGCCCGGCTCTGGGGCAGCCCGGATCTCGGGCAGCCCGGCTCTGGAGCAGCCCGGGTCCTGGGGCAGCCCGGCTCTGGAGCAGCCCGGATCTGGAGCAGCCCGGGTCCTGGGGCAGCCCGGGTCCTGGGGCATCAGCTCTCCAGCGAGCCTGAGCTGCTGCCGCTGTGCCCAGAGCTGCTCCATTTAGGGGTAGCCCTGTATCATGGGGGCAGTGGAGGCACACCCTGCCCCGCAGTAGGATGGGGCTGCTCCAGCCTGCTCAGCCCCTGAGCCGCACATCCTCCCTCCTCCCGCTCACCCGCTGTTTATCCCTGCCGCAGGCGCGGTCAGACACGGGATGCGCACGGAGGGATGCCGAGAAGGTGAAATGTTTGTTCCTTTCCTGAAGCACAGCTATCCAAGCAGGTAAGCAGCAGTCACTTTTAGTGATGACCCACTGCTTTTGGTCATTGTGTCACGCAATAAAATAATCAGGGAGTAGAGCAACAAAATACAAGCACAAGTCCTTCTGTTGAACAGCCCCTTTAGCAGAACATCCTGATTCACTGCTACTGTGAAAACAGAAAGAAGCAGTGATTTTATTCCTACTTTCTTCCTTGCAGCTCTGGGACAGAGTTCATCTCTGCTCTGGTTTGTGGGATACTTTCTTTGTTTCATCTTAATTTACATGAGGAAGATGAACGGAGAAAAAACAATGGAGGGGAAAGGGCTTCAAGCAAAGAAATAACATATCACACAACATGAAAATGCCACCCAACCTGTGACATTGACTACTTGCAAGAATAAGAGCTCTTGTGCATGTAATCCATAACCTAGAGTTTGTACCAGGGCCTCATCCTCTTCAATCCTGCAAATTTGATACATCTTGCCTATTGCAGCAGGACTATTTCCATACCAGAAGATCTACTCACACGAGCACAGGACATTGGATGCTCTGTTTATCCACAGCCTAGAAACATGAAGATCCAAAGTTTCTTCCACTGCCAGGGGCATGTGAAAGCTTTGAGCACATGCTACAGAGATAAGTAGAGACATATGCTTTGTGCCAGGCCAAGATGTTTTTATAAAGAGTTTCTGGCCTTGTCTGGTAAAATATTTTATAACTTTTCTGCCAGCAGCCAAAAGGCAGTCAAATATTTAAAAGCAGTAATAAAAGTTCCTATGTGAGTCAGAGTCCTACAGAAATCCTGCTAGTGAATTTCCCCATGGTAGCCTGCAGGACTAGCAAGAAAAAAATCCTACAGAACTTTGCTGGTATGAAGTATTTTTTAACAAGCTCTTGGAAGTGGCATGGAATGTCCTTGCAAAGGCCCTGAAACCAGATCCCGGGCTATGTGAAGCCTAAAAAGCAATTCTGGTATTTTTTTCTTAAATTACTATAGCCTCAAATCTGATTTTACTCCTAGGAAATCACAGAGAAGCCAGCTTCAGTGTGACCTTTAAGTGGCATCTCACTTGTGGATAGAAGAATATGCACAAGTGTGTATTCCTTTAACCTGGAATCCAGCATACTGGGATGCCCATGTCACAGATGGAGCAAGACATTGCCCTGCCATGTGCATGGCCTGGGCTCAGCTCTCTGCTCTCCCTTCCTGCCGAGCTCTGCTCTTATAGCTCTAATGAAGTGCCTCTTCTTTCCCTTTCAAAGTCCTCAGGTGATCTCCTCCTGCTTGGAAACTGCAATGAGACCCTGGGCTTTTTTGGAAAAGAATCTCATTAAGATCCAAGGCCACAAAAGCTTCTCTGCTAATTCTTCCTGCTGCTAAAGCCCTGTCAGTAACCATTGTGCTCAGGCTTGGCTCTGCTGTGGGCAGCAGTGCTGGGGGTGGGGGCAGGCACAGGTACATCACAGGTGTGTCACAGGTGTGTCACTGGTGTGTCACTGGTGTGTCACAGCAGCTGACTCTGACCCCAGTTCATGGGCTGGCAGATGCAGACATTCACATTCTTGATCTCTCAGTTGGCAGATGACACCAAGAGAGGGGAGTGGTGCTGCTGGCCCCTGCCTGCAGGATGTGTGCAGGGGCTACTTGGTCACTGATTTTGTTTTACAAACTGCTTCCACACTGCAGTTCAGGTCTGGTTTGGATGCTCTTCCCTGGAGCATCTGGGAGCTGATCCGGGAGTCCTGCTTGGCCTGAATCCCTCTTATTGCCCTTGGACCTTGCCCCCTTTTTTTTTTTTTGCCTCTTCCAGCCAAAAATCTCCCAAGAGCTAACTATGTTTCTGTGGTTATTCCTGTGCTTCTGACACTAGAATGGGAAGAGTGTCATTTCCCCACAACAGAACACCAGGAGATGTTTCACTTCAGCTTGATGCTAAAAAGTGAGGCAATTGGTGGGACAGATAAGTCTTTCTTGGAGCTGTTTTTCAGGTCCCCCACAGACATGTTATGCCAAGTGTGACAGCATCAGCACAGCAGACCTCAGCAGAGAGGCTTTGAGCTAAGCAGGACTGGGCTCACACAGACGTGGGATGTCACCATGCCTGCCAGGCTGCTCAGTCTGTCAGCACAGATCCTCTCCTGGATGTCCCAGTTCCCTGTCCTGTGCTCTGGCCCTGACCCCTCCTTCTCTTGTACAGGAAAGCCTCTACAACCTGCCTGGTCCCCCTTCCCCAGTTCCACTGCTTATTAGTGTGATCTTCAGAACAATCTACGTGCAGGATGAAGGCAGCTGCTCTCTAATTATGTGTGAGGGCAGCACTTCTCCCTGGGAATGGAACATGGGTTTTCTGAGCCTACAGGGAGGGCCTGTGAGCCACAGCATGGTGGTACAGCTGAGCTGCTCTCCAGAGGAGTTGGGGGAAAGCTGGGGGTTTATCACCCAGGGCAGGAGGCAGCCTCTCCTTCCTCCTGGCCTTGTCGTGGGCAGAGAGCCCAGCTCCCATAGCCTGCCTGGTGAGCAGCCTTCTTCCCAAGGTGCCTGACCTCCCAAAATGTGCCCTCCAAAATAGCAAGCTGCTTTGAGCACATGGCAGAGAGAAGGGACAGTGAAGAAGTGTCTGGTTACCCACCTCAGCTCCCTCCTTCCCCTCCTCTCTGGGGAGGGAGGTCTGCCCTCCTGGGTGTCAGGAGAGATTCTTTCAGGGAGAGTTTGGCAGTGCAGATTTATGACAAGCATCTTACAACTCATTGCAGATTTGGGTAACACTTGGGGAAAATGCTGTCACCAGCTGCATGCTTCTCTCCTTGGAAACCCCAGTGTTTCTCTGTGCTCAGCTTGCTGCCGCAGTTCAGCACTGGCAGTGGCTGGGGGAGTAGCTGTGTGTGCAGAGCCAGCCGTTCCTGGCAGCAGGGGGGTGCCTGCACTCAGCCTGGCTCAGGGTGGCTCCCTCAAGGATGGCTGCCTGGTCCCAGGGACCACAGCCCTTTAGGGACAGCGTGGGTTTGCTGCTCATGGGCGTCACAGTCAGCAGAGCAGAATAGGAAAGCACAGCCCTTCCACCCTCAGATCATCACAGGATCGATTGAGCAATTCGGGGTGGTTATCTCACAATGATAGTGTAGCCCTGGGCTGTCTCTGAGGTCCTTGCTGGTGCAATGGCTGCTGTTGCATCAGAACCAGCAGTCAGAGCAATGGGGTCATGCTTCCCGGAGGAGGCAAGTGCTGATCCAAGCTGTAAAGATTGCATCTGTCTGTTTGCATTTGCATTTTCAGCTGCAGGATGAATACCAGGGTCCTGGGGTGGCCAGAGGGGATTTAGGTTAAGCAGGACTTCCAGATCAGCTCCAAGTTTGTCACCTTCTGCTAAAAATCTGCAATGGACACTGGTGGTCCCTGCAGTTGCTTCTGGATTCACATGTATTTCTCCTGGTGAATCATTAAAGCAGAGGCAGCATGAAGCAAAGCTGGGAATTTAGGCAAGGGAAATAACTGTTTGTTTGTCAGATGCCTTGGGAGAAGCTGAAGTGATCATAAACAGTGGAGCAACTTGGAAGCGTGCAGCACTGAGACACAGCAGGCATCCCACATGCCAGATCTCACTCTCTTATCCTCAACATCCAACCTGGAACCACCAGCAGGAGCAGCTGGTGGCACGGATGGCTGCACAGTTGTGTTGGTCACCTCTTGCTGATGGGATGTAGAGATGCTGGTGTTTCTTGTGTAGTGGGCAATTCATGTTCCACAGCAGCCTGCAGGGTTGTGGTGATTCATGGGGAACAGGAAAACCTAGCTTTATCTTCAGGGAGAAAACTGCTGAACTTCAGGTTTCAGAGCCTTTGGTTTGGTTGAATTAGAGGTTCAAATCCTGCGGTTCAAACAAGGTCTTTCTCCCTCTGAGACAAATGGAGTGTCATGCAGTAAATCACCAATGACTCTCTTTGTTAGCTGCTGTGTTACTTTGAAAACGGCATCATGACATATTTCAGCTTTCTGCAAAATAAATAACTGCACCATTTATCAAAAAGGTTTGCTTTCAGAAAGGTTGCCACTCTTTTAAGGCATCAGAGATTCCTGGGAATGAAGGAGATAAGAGGAACACAAGATGCCTCTTTTCTTTTCTTACTCTATTTTATTTGACATTTCACTTTTTTTTGCTTATTTGAAAAAGCCCTGATGAGGAGTGATCCTTGGCTGTGGCATGTCTCAGCAGACTTGGTGGAGCGTGACAGTGAGGGCCATGTGCTGCCTGACTGGCCCCTGAGGTGATGGGGAGCAAAGGCACCCCTGCTGCCTGCAGCTCCCCTGCTGCCTGCCATTACCCTCACACAGGAGGAGGTCTGAGATTGCTCTCCTCCCCATGGCAGCAAACATCACCCATCAAACCCACCTCCAGGTCTCTTGCAGTGGAAGACACAGCTCCTGGAACACCAGCAGAATCACCTCATCAGGACTGATGGGCAGTGACAAGCAGCATATTCTGCCTCCTCAGCTGAGATGGCACATCCAGAGCATGGATGCTTGCTGGAGCACGAGGTTCATGCTCCTTTCTCACAGACCACCCCTGCAAGGCAACATGCTCAGCTCTGCTGTGTGCAGTGGTTGTGCAACACAGGTGTGCTGCCCCAACAAGGCACCTGTCAAATGCAAACACTGTCACAGGTGAATTCCTCCTCAAAACTTCTACAGGGAGAGCTATGTGAAAAAAAAAAAATCCAGCAAGTCAGAGAAACACTTCTGAAACTTTGAATTTATCTTCTTTTAAAGCAATCTCCAGTTTTCAACGATATCCACACACTCATTCTTTGTCTAGGACAGGATATAATCCACCGGATGAAATGTCAAAAAGCAGTCCCTGCATTCAGCATGCTCAACAGTAATTTGTTTTATAGTGTCAGCAACAGTATCTTGTTTTGTGCTTGACATAGCAAACATTACCAGTGTCCAGCCACCACCTCACTAACTTTTTAAAACAGAAGTATATTGCAAGCAGCTTTTTGTACAATCTATGGGATGCCCTCAGTGCTTTCCAAATGCCTGGGAGTCCTAAGTACCAGGCAGGAATTGGCATCCTCTGTTTACACGTGGGAAAACAGAACTAAAAGAGTTTATGTCTCCTGTTTCCAAACACAGTCACTAGCTTTGGGTCTCTGTCTTCTTGGTGCCAAACTGTGAGAGCTTTTAATTTCTGGCATGTGTGCAGAACAAAGAGCAACTGTTCGCTGGTTTAACTGGTTTGACTTGTACACAGCTCCGTTGAAAAGGTACCTTAATGTAAAGTCTGTGTAGTGCACTGAAGAAGCAGATGTTCCCTCCATCCCCATTGCATCCATCAGGTCTGGATTTTACAAGTGCCCCAGTCGAGGCCAACAGTGTTTGCAGTGTCCAGTGCTGCTGAGAGCTAGGCCAGGTGTTAGATCAAATGTCTGGAGCTGTGTGTAACATTTTTTCAGATGTGCTTCTCAGGGATTTTTTTCCAGACAGATGCGGGAAGTCTGTGGTAGAGCTGGGAACAGAGCCTGTTCCTGTGCTGTGAGAGGCTGTGCCCCTGACAAGACACAGGCACTGCCCTACAAAGTAAATGTTGTGATTTCATGGCTGGAGTTGAATGGCACCCGGCAGTTGCACCAGGGAATATTTCCCCCTAGTCTTCAGATTCACAGGCATTCACTATGCAGCTAAAGCCTCAGAAAACTCTGAAATCCAACAGAGGTAGCGTGGTGCTTAATTTTGGGTCAGTTGTACCAGTGCACCTTTTTACTCATGTCCCTGTGTGCAGCTGTTACAGGATAACCTTAAGGGACAATAACCAGGCAGGAAAGCTCAGAGAGCTGGTGAGATAGAGAGGAAAAGGACCATGGGGCTGAGTTTAATACTGGCTTGCACAGAAAGTATTTTAGCCCAGGAGGTGTCTGTTGACTCTAACAGATGTAGCTAAAGCTGCTGCCTGTGCTGGATGGTGGAGTGAGGACTGGGCTTATGGAGGGATGACAGAAGCTGTGGCTCTGCTTGCTTGGTTGAGCTGTCTGGAAGAATCACATATTTCTTTCCTTTTTAACCATTAGTTGAGCTTATCTGTGACAGGAGAGCCTGTCCTGTTGTGTGTGTGAGCATGGTGTCCTCTGCTGGAGCCAGCTGCATGGCAAACCAAGGACACTGCTGGCCCTGCCAAGCCTGGCAGTGCCTCACTGGCCCATCCACAGCTGGGCCAGGCTTGCAAGGGGTGGGCACCCCGTGGGGGTGTGGGCTGCATGGCAGCTCCCTGCTGTCTGTTCTTCAGTGTTTGGAAGAGCACAAATCCACAGATTTTTCTGCCCACCTGCTTCCACGAGTTCACATTGAAAGCCTACTTTCTCAAGGAGTTGTCTTTTATTTATTTAAGATGTGCTGTTCCCATAGGTTGCACCTGTTCTTAAGGGTAGTACCCATGGATAAAGGCAGAGAAGGCACAAAGCCAGCATTTGACAGCAGAATGGTCTTCAAGCACTGACATGACTTGGGCAGGTGAGCTTTCTAAAACGACCAGTTGAAACCATATCTCCCAACAACCCCCTCTGCCAGTATAGGTCAGGAATGGTGGCTTTTCTTGAGTAAAATTTCAGTCAGGCTAATTTTTCTTTCTGTTTCTGTTTCAGCAAATGCTAAATATTAAGCTGTGATTACGGAAAAAGTAGTAAGAGGAACTTCAGACTGAAAAGCAGGACTTATACTTTTAACTTAGATGGGGAACTGGGAAATTTTTTCAGCAAAGCTGCTTCCATGAAAAAAGAAGAACATTCTGGCTGAAAGCATTTCAGCCATCTGCCATAAGAAGGTAATAACCCCTCAGACCCTTCAGACCACTGAAAAATTCAGGATTTTCTGTAGTAAAAAACTGAAGCTTTCAATGGTAGTTGAAGTATCCCTCTTTTTTTTTTTTTTTTTTTTTTTGGTATGTATATCAGCATCACTAAAACATGTAAAAGAAAGGAGTTTGGGGAAAACTTCAGCTGATACAGGGCAGGGAACAATTGTGGGCTGGCAAGAACCTGGAATCAATGACCTAATCAGCCATTTCCCTCTCTAATTGCTATGATTCTATGGCTTAAAGAATTACACAACGTGTATTTTAGTTGGAACAAGATACTATTATTGAGGAAAGTGCATAATAATTGTGTTTCAGAAGGTGAAATAAACGTCTATCACCAGGCACTTCAATCCATCATTGTACTTTGCTAAATTACCAAAATTGCACTACATTCAATACTAAAATTGCTTGTAATAAAGTGCTTGCTGGACTGACACTCACAAAAAGATGTCTAGTACCCACATTTGTTTTCCTAATTGACAATTTTAGGCTTCGATCTAGGGAGGGAGGAGCACCCTCAGCCCTCCTTGCAGTTTATAGGAATGGAGGGCATGCAGCTCCTGCAGAGGCAGAGTCTGTTAGGATGGAAGGCTCCTGCCTGCATGAAGTACCTCTGACTTCCTACAGCTTTTAAGTCTTTGGTTAGGTCACTGTATGAATCCATTTCACCTACATTTATAAAAATATTAGGCTTTGATACAAACCTTTCTCATAATGCTATACCACTTGATTATCTTGCTCTGCAATTTCTTCCCTGCCTATTCACTAATTAGTGCCACATTTTGCAGACTTGACCAAGAATACACAGCATAGAGATACATCCCTTGTCTGGGATCTCTGATAATGACACTTTGAGAGATGTCCACAACTCTTGTTGTTTCTTTTTCCTGCAGTCTCTCCTCCCTGCAGGATTCTAGTTGGCAAAATGCAAAACTTTTCATTTCAGAAGTCAGAACTCTTTGTTTCAGCTCCTGGATATGACATTTAGATCAGGCCCACCTAGAAGAGCATTACTATTTTTGTTTTAGATAGTAGTCCAAAGATGTTAATTAACTGATGCTGAGCTAAATTCAGTTGGTCTTTTAGACTTTGGCTTATGTATGTGGTCACATGGGAAAACACATAGAATTCTTCTACTCAGGCTAAGCAACACCCTTTTGCAAAGGTGTATAACTACTTTTTCATGAGACTGAGTGAACAGCTGAAGAAATCTTGCTTTCTGAAGCCCAGAATCCTCTTATTTCTCTCACGGATTTTCCCAGCCTAGCTCAGAAAGGATCTTTAAGAAATTTAATTGTAACATGTTAGAATTTTTCTTTGGAAGAGAAACACATACTCCATCCAAAAGACACTGAATTTAACTCCTTGCTGGATGTTTCCATGTCCTCAGCCAAAGGGATGAAACCCTTCTTCATGGCAGGTGACATAATCTGTCAGGTTTACTGACTCTCTAACTGAAATATCAGATGCTCTCATAGGTATTTTTCAGCTTTTTCTTTACATGAAAGGAGATGTGAATGTCTCCTCCATCAGCAGTCACTATACAACATACATACTGTAAGGTCTATTTCAATAAGCTAAGCAAATATGAGGAATTCTGATGGGAAGGAATTAAAGCAGTCTATTTTTTTCTTCCAAAATAAATATGCGAGTTAATCTGAAAAAGTGGAGAGTGCCAAATATTCATCTGATGTGCTAAAGTGACTCATGGCAAAGGTAGACAGTTTTATAGTGCAATTTCTTTACTTGTGTTGGAAATGGAGAGCTTCCAAGTGGCACTTACGAAACAATTAGCTCTTCAAGGATAATCAGATTTGTATGAAAATGTAAAGATAAGTGATTTAGCTGTGATCTCAGCTGGAAAGTGACGGAGGGTAGTGGGCCACACTCCACAGTAGAAATCTCCTTTCTTTTACTAAATGGCACTTTTGCTGAAATGTGCTGGATTCAAGCAAGAAAGGGCTCCCTTGACTTTCATTGCTAGGATGACACACGACTGATTTGCATCATTAGAGATCTTTGCTGATGGCTGAACTGCTTTGCATATAAATGAGACCTAACCAGAACAGCTGCTCAGCTGGTGGGTGTGAAGGATTTACAGTTCCAGATCAGGTCCCTGCTCACTACCAGTCTCTGAGGGAACTCCACTCCAGACTGATGGAAAACATGAAATGTTTCATACTTGCATCCCTGGAGCTTGGGCAAGTGCAGAGGCTGGCAGTTCAAATGGCCAAAAAGCCTTTCTTGAAGCCTTTTAACATTTTCAGGTGAAAATGCTCATTTTTCAGTCTTGCCCTGGCCCTTGAAATTATCATGCATGGTGGAAGAGCAAAGTGGAGATGGAATAGTCCTGACAGCATGACAAAGACTCATCCTTGCATCTTCAGGTGTTGCCTGTGACCTCTCCACAGAGCTCTTCTGCTACTTCCACAACCTGGTCATCTCCAAACTGCCTAAGGTCAGGGCAGGCAGTGCAGAACTGTCTGTAACAGCCCTTGGGTTTTCTTCCACTGAGGTGTTTGTCCTAGAGCTCCTGTTCACTGGACCTCTGTTGTTGGCCATATGTTTCTCCTTAAAATGTGCTCTCTCAGCTCTGCCTTTGCAAATGCACTTTGTGGAGAAAGTGGCAGAAAATGAGATCGTGGCTTCCTGACCTCAGCCTCACCTGAGCTGTGTGGGAAGGCCCCTTAGGAAACCTGTTTCTGTGTTATTTTCAGTCTAGTTTCCAAATCCCCAGAAGCCTGGCAAAGACAAGTAGGCAGTCAAGCCTTGAGTAACATCTGCCTGAACCCTCCCTAAAGATTCTCCTGTCTATGGAGCAAACCACATTGTCAAGGACATCTTTAATGATGTGTCAGAGATAAGAGTAGCTCTTAGCCCCAGGAGATCCAGAGAGCTTGGAGACAGTTTGGATCTTTGGCTAAAACACCTGGGAAAGGATATATCTCTAGAGCAGAGGTGATGGTGACCTCAAATTCAAGGACTAGCAAACACCTGCGCCCTGTTTAATGTCAGAGGTATCACTGCCAGTGGTAGGATTCAGAAAAATTATATTTTAGAGGGTTTCTGATACAGCATTTGTAGATTGAGGTGTACAAACCTGTGAAAGTGTTTGGTCTCCTGGTGATGTTCACACATGCACACAAAACATCTTGGTCTTGAAAGGATGCTTTTACCCTGCTTATTCCTCCTGAAGCTGGCAGAACAGGGAATGAGCACTGTGACCTCATGGCTGTGCAATAAATCCTTGAAGATATGAAGGCACCTGGCAACTCTGCAAGGATTGTTAAGTGTAGAGCTGGTGATGGCAAAATCCTTCAGATGCTGCTTGTTGTGGAGGCAGAACTCAACCTGTTATAAACACATCCTCCTTCCCTGAGTGTGGTTGGATTTATCTCCAGGTTGAGAGAGTGTTGAGATCCCATATGGAAGAGGAAGCTGTTCGGCTTTAAGAGCTTTGTTTACTTATATAAGGCCTAACAAACATGGTTGTTAAGGCCCCCTAGGAGGTCTTTCTTATGAAGCTGGGAGCTATTGGATTAGGCAAATGAGAGCCAGAGATTTGCCTAATAGCTTGACAGGCCAAGAGGGATTAGACACTTGTGGGCTGGTGTAAACTTGTGGGACAGAGATGCTGTGGCATGGGTCTCTTCTTAGCCATGGATAAATGCCTTGTCAATGTGGGTTAATCTTGTTTGCCTTGTCTTCCATAATGCTGCATTGCAGGACACAACCTCTGTCAATTTAATCACTGTTGGAATGGAATTGTAGGCTTTTGTTTCATGTACTCAACTCCTCTCTAATGCAGCACTTTCAGCATCACAGGGGTCAGTGATTAACGACAATTTTCAGCTCACTTTGGTTCAGACTCCTGAAATAGTTGTTTCTTTGGGACCAAAGGTTCTGTTGTCAGTGGCTGAATGCAGGTCCATCTGGGGAGACTCCAGTGCTGCCCACTGATTGTGGATCCATCTCTCCTCACTCCTTTTTCCAACACTGGCCTCCCATGTCTCTCCCTACCAAGATAACAAAGAACCCCTTCCCCTGATCTGGGACTCTCCCTTGTCATTATGCTGTGCTCAAGTCAGCAGGCCAGCCCTGGAATGGCACTTTGTGGAGCCTGGAAGAGACCCTCAGAGAGCACCCAGCCCTCACTGGGAAACTCTGACACATTTCATTTGATGGGAAGTGAGAGTCAGTGGAGACTGTCCTCATAGGTGAGTGGATGGTTCACAGTGGGACTGAAGTGCCAAGTGTTAAGGGAGACTAAAGAAAGTGGACATGGGATCCACTGCTCCCAGATCCCTTTATCTTGATAGGGTAAAGTGTGCATGGTTTATGGAGCATCATGGCTTTTACAGCTCCTCTCACTTCTGATCCTGAACAACCTAGACAAGAGCAGCTACCTCTGCTGGGCTGGATTTGCTCCCAGGGCACAGGCCGTGTTTGTCTCATTACAGTGTGGAGTCCATCCACTCACACTTTTTAGATGTCTTCACATTTCCTCACTCCCTACCTTCCCTCATCCTCCCAACAACACACCAAGAGCTCAGCAGTGCTAGATCCAACACAGGAGCTGGGCTCCAAACACCCTGCAGCTGCTGTGGACACACAGCTCTGAGTTTTGCTTGATGAATGCCTGTCAGATCTAAGGAAGCCAGGAAAATTCATGCAGGCATCCCTGAGTCTGGAGGCAGCCTCCCCCACAGCCCATTAGCATCTGCAAGACACTGGAGGGGCCAGTGCAGGTGGGAGGAAGAGCTCAGGCCCTTTGGTCGACAATGGGCGGCATCTTGCTCAGTTGTGCAAATTGCTTGTGCAGTCTGGGGGGGCCATAAACCCAAAGGGCTCCTTTGAAAGCCCAGCCCCTCCTCAGCCCTGTGCCCAGGCAGTGGCAGAGCTGCAGGCAGGGGGCACATGGGGACAGGTGTCAGTGATGTACCAGGTGACAGCCCCATGGCATTGACAGGAGACAGGGCTGCCTTGAGTGCATGCAGTACTGGCAGTCACTGGGCTCAACAACTGCAGAGAGATTGCTGTGAAAAACTGCCTCAGGTCTTGTCCCTGTCACCTTCACTAGCCCAGCAGAGAACAGATGCAGATGCCAAAAGAGTTGTGAGCACAGACCTTGCAGGCTGGTCCTTTACTGACACATCTCCAAGGCAGCACCTTTTCCTGAGGGGATGGAGGGGGCTGCAGGGCAGTGAGAGGGTGTGGGGGTAGCAGCCAGACCCTTGCCAGTGGTACAGAGCATGGCTGGTTGTGTCATCCACAGCTGTCCCAACACATGAAACACTATCCACCTCTGTGTCCTCCTTACCTAACAGGGAGTGGGAAGTCCTAGATAGCCATGTGAGCTCTTAGGAGGGGGTGTGTAATGGGGAATTTCTCCTCTGTTCCACAGAGCTCTTGCCACCCTGGCTCTGCTCTTTCTACACCCAGCCCTGGGCAAGATTGAAGCTGTGAACCAAAGGCTGGCCAGCACAGAGCCCAAAACACAATCTCAGAAGAGTCTGTGCCAGTTTATGAATCTTCTGTAGACTGGGACCTGGCAGAAGGAAGCACAGCCTGCCTTCATGGAGGGACACATGTTTGAGACTGAAGCAGTGAGGGATAAAGCTCACCCTGCACATGCCTGCACTGCTTTGTGCTCCAACTTAGTCATGGCTGGCCCAGGCAAGTGGCTGGGAGAGCAAGGCTGTGCTGGTTGATATTAGCTCTGCTTCAGGCTGAGAGGCTACATTGGCTTTGGATCTCCCTGGCTGCTGCTGTGCTCTGGCTACAGATTGAGATATGAGCTAGGAGAGCCCAGAGCCTGCCACAGCCTGGCTCAGCACAGCTCTGGAGGCACAGGATGGTCTAATGCACTTTATTACTGCTCTTTATTATCAGGCTCCACTAATTAATTCCACTAATATAAAAAACCCTGCATGACAAGGCAGACCTTGATCTTCTTCCATGCCCTTGCTTCCAAGCCCTGTAAGACTTCCTGCTCTAGCTGAGGAGCTCCACTGGGGACAGGCAGCATAGCTCAGCAGGTGATAAAGGTGCATAATCCTGAAGTGAGCCAACTGAGCCTGGGTGCTTCCTCTCCCGGGGTCTCACTGCTGGTTCTTGCACAGGGAGAACACCTGGGTTTTCATCAGGCCAGGAGCTATCCTGCATTTTGGCCTGGAGCTGGTTTAAATCACGTTCCCTGGCAGAGGCTCCTGCTTTGCAAGGCAGTCCCAGAAGATTCCTGGGTTGGGACAAAGAGGGCAATTGCTATTTAATGAATGGAGCTGGGCTTATCACCTATGATCCTGCAGCCATCATTCCTCAAACACAAAGGTTCTGCCACCCTTCCTTCCCGAGGCACGGGATCCTCATGGAGCAGAAACTGACCCTGCAGGGAAGAGGAGAAGGAAGGAGAGGGCTCCTGCTGCCCTTGGCATGGTGCAGGCAGCCCAGGGCAACTATCACAACGAGACATTGTTTTTTCATTCTGAGTGCTAAGCTATATAAACAGAATAAAATATCATGCAGAGGACTGCTTACATATTGCCTGTGACTTTTGTATATCTTAATTTAAGAGTTTACAAATTACAGTCCTTCTGCCTAGCCAGCAGCTATTGAGCTCCCAGAAGGAAGTTCTTTGGCCACTTCTGTCTGTACTGTCCAAATGTCTGTAGAAGAAATACCCTGGGAAGAGAACCTGTCACATTGTCCATCACTGCATACAGTGGGCTCTTACCTCTTGCTGTGCCTTTGGAGACCACTTTGTTCTCCTATTCCTTTCCTTTAACTGGCTCTGTCTTTACTCATTGGAGGCCTTGTACTTAGACAAGATCCAAATTTTGCATAATAAAAGGGCTCCCTAAAAGCTGGCAGTGCATCCTGCTGTTCCCTATGTCCTGTTGTTGAAGATTAAACAGATGTAAAATTAGGAGCTGAATCTCTCTGCATTTGGGGTCCTTGTCCATAGCTGGAGACGAGAGATTAAGATGTGACCTTTTCCCAGGAAAAGCAATTTAAGAGATCAACAAATTATAATCCTTAACAAACCTTTCTCCAAAGAATTTTGCTTTAAATGCTTTAAATCCCACTGGCCATGTACATTTTTGCTCACAGCTTTCTTTGCTTCTCTTGACTGCACACTCCAGTGAAATCCCAGATCCTTTACCAGAAATGCTTTTGAATGCTCCATCCCCACCTACTCTTTTGGATCCCTAAGGGACACAAATAAACAGAAGGGAAGGTTTACTGCAAGTAGAAAAGAAGACAACAATTTCACTTCACAACAGGAGACTTCACACAGCTCAGCATCTGCAGGCCTTAGTGCTATATTGCCCTGAGTAACTCATGCTCCTGGGCATGGTTTCCAGGCAGAACCAAGTCCCAGTCCATACCAATGCACACTAATATCTTCTTGGCATTCCCTACTCCATCTCTTTAGAACAGGCTCACAATTGCTTGGCTTCATCTTAGGGTGGAAATCACATAAAAAAGCTAGAAAAAGTAATCACATAAAAAAGTAGAAAGTGAGTTTAATTTGTCTCCTGGCCTAGCAGCAGACTCTTTTCGGCAAATGGTCAGAACTTGTGTTTAAAAGCTCATTGCAAAAAACAGTATCCATGGCTGATTGAGGTCTCAGTGTTGGGAAACCTTGAGATCTGTAAGTGGAGAAGGAGCCCCATTAATTCCTGTCTAGACTGGCTTCTGAGCCCAGGTTCCAGAGATGAAAGGACACTTTATTAAGACAGGACATAAATCCACCCTGCCAACAAGTCCGTACTCCTCTGGATTATTTACACCTCTCTCCCTCCCTCTGGTCATTGCCTGTCCCTACGTAATCTACATTAAAGTCCTGACAGGATTAAACCAACATGTCTTACACTTTAAATATCAGGCTCTGTGTGCTTTCCTTTCCACCATGTCACAAAAAAAAGACATCATGTTTTTACAGATAGACTGAAAATAAAAAAGTAGGTGTCTAATGAAAGGAGCTTGATGTTATTACTGAGAGATAAAATGTGTGCTTGTGAGATTTTATTGTGAATGTGGCCTTTGCTGCACTTACAGCTCCTCTCCTTGGTGTGCCTGGTGCTGTGTGTCACTAAGGGCCAGCCAGAGGCTGTATGGACAGAGCCATCTGGGCTCTGAGCATCTCCTTTTGGATGAGGGTGACTGCCTGGGCTCAGGCTACATCCCCTCTCTCATGCAGGACTGTCCTCCCTGGCAGTGCTGTGCTCAGCTGCCAGGGCTGGGGACTCAGGGGTTGCAGAGGGCATGGGCAGTTTAGGGTGAAGGCTCTGAGGACAGGCTTCTTCATTCAGAGATTTTACAAATTTTCATTGCTCTTGAGGCTTTACTCCTTTATTCTCTGACATTGGAAAGTTCCTGTAGTTATCTGTGGGGTTTTTGGTGTTTATGGAAGAGCTGCAGCACTCTATGAGAGTAGTAGATCCTGTCATCTCATGTTTGCATGAGCTTCTCCACCTTCCCTTGCAGCCAGGCAATGGGGAGCAAACAGTGCTTATGGAAAAGAGCATCAAAAGGATTTTATACAAATATATTTTTAGGTTGAAAATGTAAAATGTTCATTCACTGTGTGAATCTCTCTGCAACCCCTGGCTCATTTCTGTTGTAGGTCCTGTTCAGCCACAGGACTGAGGGGTGCAGTGAGTACATTAGTGACATGGGTGCTTTACACAGAAATGAAAGCCAGGCAAAGTGCTTGTAGCTACAGGCAGCAGAGTTTCTGGATGATGTGGAAGTGCTGCAGCCTGCAAGGAGACATCCAGGCACTACTGCAGGACTGGAGTTGGTGCTTCCCAGGCACGTGTGTGCTCCCAGAGCAGGGCAGATCAATCCTTTGGCACAGTGACTAATACTTCAGATTAATTTCTTTGAGAGGACAGATGAGCTCATGAGCACACTCTGATGCAGGACTCCCTTGCTGAGGCAGGCCTTGTGCGTTTGCAGGGCTGCTTGGTACATCCCCAGTGATAAGAGCCTGGGATGACAAAGCTGCCCAGGGCCCTGAGACTCCCAGACTGCAGATTTCAGCACGTGGTAGACATGGCAGGCTAAGGAAATGATGAGTGATCTTAGAAGGACACTCTGAACTTTTGTGTCATCAGACAGAGCTCTCCTTAGAGTCATGGTCTGCTTGGATCTGTGTTTGAACTGACTGCAGTACTTGCAATCCCTTTGTATGCATTTTCTCTTGCCTTTTTATCAAATGAGCTTACTGGCATGGTCAATTTGAAGTCATTAGCAAATGTTTATCTAAAGTGAGTTTGAAACCTATAAAAAAGACCATTTGAAGTGTTTCCAAGATTTGCATTCATTTGGCCAAAGAAATCATGACACCTGGTTTATGTGTCCAATCCAACATACCCAGACTACTCCAACTTTGAATATCAAGTGTCTGCATTGAGCTTGAAAGACTGCTTCCAAAACAAGGCTCAACCACACTACAGAAATAATTCTAATAGGTAAACAAAAAAAAATAATTAGCTGAAGAAAAGAATCACTGAACATATTATTCTGCAACTTTCTTACTTTTTTCAGTAGCATTAAAGGTCAGTGTCAATCTCCCTGTTAGACACCCAGCTTTGGCTCTCCGTGTGCTCCAGCAGTTGACAGTGCAGGTAAATACCTTGAATTTTGCCTTTTTGACTTTACTGTTGAGTTTATTGTTAGATACTTGGGACCTCATTGTTCTTAAACAGTTTCTATCCTTTCATTTCTAGCGGAATTCTCTGAGCTGGAAGAGCACAGCAATAATCTCCGCATCCTTTCTGCTCATACAGCAAAATCTCCTGTGCCTTGTCATGTTTTTCATTCCCCGGTTTGTGTCAGGATGAGCAGAGGGCTCCAGGATGAGCACAAGGCTGAATGGGACAAGAGCCTCATTGAGGCTGTCCCAGGCAGGATCCTGTGCCCCCAGTGCCTGCCGGGCACCAGCCACGGCCTCTGTGTGGGCAGAGCACGTGGCAGCTGCTGGAGGCAGGGACGGGCCAGGCTGTGCTTGTGTTCAGCATGGAGCTGGAGCAATCGGCTTTTGTCTAGCAGAAATAGACCACAGAGTCCCAGAATTACTTCTCACTGGCTCTCCTCCGGTTCATCAGTTTCAGTGGCTCAGTGGGCAGGATCAGCCAGGAGCCATCTTTTAGTCTGCCCTGGGAGAGGAGGCTGGAGTAAGCAGCGTAGGGAGAAAAATCTCTAGAAATAGCAGACTTTTTTGCCATTTTATGGAGCATATTTTCACATTCCCACTAGTCTAAACTCACCAGGAATTCTAGCAGGAGCAGGCTCAGTTTCATGTTATCCTCTTGCTTTTCCAGCTTTTTATACAGAGATCCTGGCTAAAAATGGAAAGCCAGTATATATGTGTAAGGACCAAGTCCCCACATACCTACATGACTTTAACCTGATTAACAGTGACTGCTGTAGGCAGTGCTGTGATGGCCACGTGTGTGAAAACACTGGGTAACCTGAAATTTGGAACTGCTTTTAGTGGGCTTGTCACTGTGACCCAGAGCTCCAAAATGCAAGGTAATGATGGGACAGATGGCCCAGGAGGACCTTCATCTGCCCTGATGGTATCTGAGCCAGAGAGTTTTACAGCAGCAACTGTTCCTGCATCTCCACAAGTCCTGCAGCCAGCTTCACTGCAGCCATGCTCTGTGTAACACTCGGGAACTCTCTTCCCAAGCATGAAGAACAGAGGTTCTGCTTCTTAAACACTCAAAAGCATCATCACATAAGGGTGGCAGATGGGTTAGTGTGGATCACAGGCATTAAAATCTTCCCCCAAACTTCCATCCACTGCATGTTCCACCATTTTGGTTTGGATTTTTTTTTTCTTTTTTTGCATATACCTAGAATCACCTCTCTTGCCTGCAGCACAGAGCTTCTTACAAACTCAGACAAGTCCTTGGGTGTCTCTGTTCTTCCACAGATAGAAAAACAGCAGCTGCTTCCTATAAGAAGTTGTGAAATAATTTTTTTTAATAGTAAATTGATTAAAATAGAATACTTTCCCAAGAAACAAAAGAAGTGTTTTATGACCAACCATCCTTTATCAGATAATACTGCTGAGGTAAGGACTCCTTCCAGCTGGCATGTGTCCCATCTTTCATTTCCTCCAGGAAGTGAGAAGAGAGAGGAAATGGCTGGGAACCTCCAGGAACATGCTGATATGGAAAATCCCACCACCTCTGTACTTCAGAGATGCTGTAATCATGTCTTCTAAAACAGTGTTAACTAAGAGCTGGGGAGAATTATCCACGAGACACAGAATTCTTGTAAACTTTTGCTATCTAGCCACGTAGGGGGACATTTTTCTCTTCTGTTTAACTTGCCTGTTATTTCCTTCTTCTGGCATTTATTAATCAGACTGGTTAACCATTCAGTCCAGCCTAAAAACAGATCTCACCACAAATCCTGTTCTCTGTGGTGGACTCAGAAAAGGCTCTGGCTGAACAAACTCACTTCTCCTGTCTTAACTCTGAAGGGCAGAGCTAAATGCTGGAGATAGATGTTCACCATAAAATTCACACTACAGGTTTCCTGTTTGGAGCAGCCAGTAGTGCTAGGGACACTAGAGTTTCCATTTGTACACCATCTCTGTTTTGACAGGGCCCTTCATGATTCATCAACAATTTGGATGCTTCTGGCTATGCAGTATTCACTGCACCCATCCCATTCCTGATAAACAGATTCAGGAGCTCTAATCACAGGGGTAGTGTACTCAATAACCATTGCTCTTTAATTGTTTATGATCTTTATCTCCTTCCCTCCAAGGGTTTTTTCCTGTGGGAGGACCAGGGTTTCTCTTTGAACTGACTTTTCCTTTCAACATTTATCATTCAGGGCTGCTCAAGTGCTGTTTCAGTGCAGAGGCCGCTTGCAAACTATTTGTAGCAGCTGCCTTTTTGGAAGTTTGCTGTTTGCAGTGCTTGATCCCTCACTTAAACTACCCAACACTGTCTTTCCATCTGTGCACGAGACCCCTGCACCACACAACGTGCTTCTGGGGAGCTGGTGTGCATCTGGCCTCCTGCCTCTGCTTGTTTTGTGTCTGACCCTGGGGGAGTATTTCAGTGTGCTGCAGACCCCTGAGCAGTGTCTAAGGAGAGGTGAACCACAGCCAGGCGTGATGTTTGGGTTGGGGGCTGGCACTGGCTCCAGTGGGACTGTCTGCACCCCTAGGACTGCCCCTTCTGCCTGAGAGCTCTGCACAGAAAGCCTCAGAGCACTTAGAACATGAACATGTGTTTGGGATGGAGGCACAAGTGAAAAATAGCATGAGGCAGAAAGGAAAGCTACAGATCATTTCATCAGCAGAGCTGTCATGTCCCATGGCTTATTTGTGTTCTCTTGTAATATGGGAATAATTACTCGATGGCTGTCTCCAGTTGTGTCTGATTATTAAAATCAATAATGCATACATTGGTCTGACAGTGATTTGCATGCACAGCTTTTCCTATTTGTTGGTAGCCAACAGAGCTGCTTGTGTCTGGAGCTGTGAAACCCCACGTTGCTCCCTAGACTGTTCCTGTCTAACACGCTCTGTGGCTCCTGGTTCTGATCTCCACTGGTCCCCACCTGAGCAGTTCCTGGAGGAGAACCTTGCTGCACACCTGGGAGTCCTGGCCAGGCAGGATGCAGCCAGGCCAGCTCGGTCAATATTGACTTTGCTGCAGGCCTTGGTGCAGTGATGGTGATCTTGTTCACCAGGTAAGTTAGCCCATTAGCACAAGTGACTTTGAAGCCATTAAATACACAAATTCGATGAAGTTGAAAAGGGGGGATCCTTTCAAATGAAGGCACCCCGTTATTAGCCCATGCAGGTCACAGGGACCCAGACCTGCACTTTGGGCTGCACTCTGGGGTGTACTGGGTGACAAGTGTAAATGAGACTTCTACAGGGTGGTCTCTGTCCACCACACTTGCTTCCCTGTCTTCTCTCCCTTGCATCCTAGGCACAGTAATCTGCAGGGTTTTCTTTCCTGGTGTGGCTGTGCAGCCCTACTTTCCCAGCTCTGGCATTGGACAGGATGAAAACTTTCCATCTGTAGATGTTTGCTTTATGGGAAGGAGTTTTTTGCACAGCATGAAACTTTCCATTGTATTCACAATTGGTTTCCAGCAAGCTAAGTAAAGGTGAAAAATTCCTCCCTGACTGCATGGCAGTGGCACCCTGGGGCACACACAGCCTCTCTGGAGCCAGGCCCCCGGGGCAGGAGTGCCAGACAGGGGTGGCACAGCCTGACCTTGCAGGTCTACCCACAGAGACATGCTCTGGGGCACGGGGTTATGTTGGCTCAGGCCATGCCAGCTGGAAATTCAGGAGAGAGCTCACTGATGGTCTCTCCTGCTGTGCACAAAGGCCTGACTACTTTCCCCAGTGGGCAGTGGAAGGCTCCCAGGTCGCAGCAGGATTTCCTCCCTTGTGCACAAGCCAGCTGCTTTCCTGCTAACACTAAGCTTTTATTTAGCATTCCCTGAGCTGCCAGAGGGATGGGTGTGTATTTCTCAAGTAAATCCTCGTTCCTTGCAAGTCCCTTTTCTCTCCCCATGTACATCTGCTAGTGCTCCCCAGATTTCCTGCAGGATCCAGAGTATTCACACAGCTGCTAGCTAAAAGGGCTCTGTAGTCAGTGCATTCATGCTCTGCACACTGAGCTAAAAGGGACTGATCTTTGAGGAGGGCAATAAGGAGCTTGGCCCCAGTGCAGGGAGAGTGTGAGCAGGGTGAGCTCCTGCATGGTGGCTGTTCACAGACTTGCAGTGCTCTGGGTCCCTTGGTGTTGGGCCAAGATCTCACTGGCCTTCAGCTGTGCCTGGTGAGAGCAGCTGTGTTTAAACCAAGAGCAGGGACTGCAAAATTGGAGTATAAGGCCCATGGGCGTGTTGCATTAAGAGTAGCTGATGTGACCCGAGAAGGGTGAGTTACTGCTGTACTGGCCAGAAAGGTGCTGGGGCAGGGGGAAGGGAAGCAGTCTGGCTGCTCCCCAGAGGGAGATGGGCTGCTCTGAGATAGGGAGCTCTTGTGGGGAGGGAAGCTTTCCTTCCTTGGCTACAGTCCAGAAGCTTCTGTGTTAGGGATGGGAAGAAAGGGAGGTGAGAGGAGAGTCTTTGAGATCATTCTCAGGGCAGCAGAAAAGTGATTGACTTTAATGAGAGGCTCCAAATAGAAAATGGAGATAAACCTCTGTGGGTGGTGTCTGATCTAGGACTGACTCAGGGGGGTCTCTGGAGATACACAGCCTCTAGCTCACTGCCCTCTCCTACTGCAAACAGCCTTATGCTCCCAAGGAAAAAGGCTCTGAGGGGAAAGGTTTGGGGAAGGTGAAGTACCTTGGTGAAAAGAGATGGCAGGGAGCTATCTAAAGCTTTTCTCAGATGAACTGTATTTTGGGGGGTACATGCAGTGTCAGCTCCTCTGACCCATCCTGCAAGGTGGTGGTGGCATGGTAAGTGTGACAGTTTTCATATTGCCCAAAGCAAAATGAATGCTGATAGCTTTATATTGCTTCCCCGTGTCACAAACCAACCTTCACTTCATGTTAATAGCTTGAGGTAGGACTTAGATGTTCTAAATTAGAACAAAACACCAGTACCTGACTTATTAGGAGGTCATTAGCAACCAGGACAGGTTTAACCATTGAGTGGATAAATCTGCAGCTGGATTGAAGCCTAATTGACTCTATGATGAATCACACTGTAATATTTCATACAAAGCACTAGATTTAAAACCAGCCCAAAGTGGGGAGGTCCCCAGTGTCTGTTGTCACATTCACATCACTGATGCACGCTCCTATTTTAACTTCATTCTGGTGCTTTAAAGGAAAGTAGGGAAAATAACTAATTTACCAATTTTTTTCAAAGCAACATGAAGGTATTTCACTCCAGCTTTTTTTCCCAACTAGAAAAGAAGCCACTGTGTCCTGCCCTCACAGCCTGCTGCAAGCCAGGGGCCGTTTCAGGATTGCATTTGTGCTGCTGTCTGAAAGCTTGGCTGTGAGTCTGGAAAGAGCAGGGTAGTGCCAGCCCACTGGGCTTATGTGGTGACCTTAGAGCTGCAGCTGCTCTTGCCAGAGGCGTTTATTTCCCTAAATGCCATTCCTCAAGGTATTTTTGAGGGGCTTGTTGCTAAGGTCCCTCTGGGTGTGAAGCTGTGCCTCCTACCATGGGATCAGAGGTTTCTCCACAGTGTCCAAGGGTAAAGCTTGGGGATGTGTCCTTGTTAAAGCTGTGAGACAGAAATGTCACCCTGGACTTACCCCGTTTCCTGGGGAGGCAGATTGTTTTGCTGGGTTTTCCCATTAAATCCCTATCTCCTAATAAAATACTACAAGAAAAAAATTCATTGTTCCTGCCAAATTTAACAGGAAATTGAGAATAAATATTTTTACTTCAGCAAGCTTGCTTTTTAGCAGCCCAGGCTTTTCCTGGGGGTGGGTAGACGCCTGCTTGGTCTATCCTTTAAGCCAGCCCTGGCAGAGCAGCTCACTGCAGGGGGCTGAGCCCTGCTTGAGACCACACTGGAGCCAGGTTTGCTGCAGGGGACATTACTGACTGCTGTCACACTTTCCCATGTCACATACATTCCCACTCTCTACAGTTTTTTCTCACAGCTGAACTTAAATACGAGGAGCAGAGAATGAGTTCTGCCTCCAAATGTGAAATCAGCTTTGTGTAATACTAGTTTGGGGCAAAAAAAAAAAGGAGTTCTAGCCCTGGTTCTGTTACTAGAGATGAGATGACAAAGAGCCCTGCTGTGGAAAAGGGCAAGAGGGGATAAATGAGCCAACACAGAGCAGCAATCACAGTGTGGCAGCAACTGATGAGCCTCTGCTCTGGAGCAACTCTGAGAGGAAGGTCTCTGGTCGCTCAGGATATGGCCATACTCCTCATCCATCCTGTTGTGAGGAGAGAAAGGAACAGCCATTAAAAGTGATGAACAGGCTTAATGGCAAATAGGAAGCCCACATAATAGAGCAGGAACAAAATGCAATTTTACTGCATCTACCAGAAAAACAAATCTTTTTAATCCAGAGAGAGAAAAATTACTCATGAAGCCCAAAAGCAGGGGAGGAAGCAAGTAGTGCATAAGAAAGTAAATAAACCATTTGGTAATGGCCTTATTAAAGTAGCAAATGATGTTTATTCCGTGTGGATTATGGGATTTTTGCACAGGTGGCAGAGACTGATATGAGAGAGGTGACTGGCACCTGGGAGGGCACAGCAGCCTGCAGCCCCCCATTCTCAGTGTGCCCCACATCCCTGGCCAGCCCAGCTGCTGAACAAAACCCATCCTTCTCACCTCTTGTGCAGCAGGAAAGGAGGGCCCTAAGGCCACAGGGGCCCATCCAGGTCCTTTACAAAGATTGCAAATGGCTGTGGAAATGGCCAGGGTGGGGGCCAGGGCATAGTAAAAGTTTGTCAGCCACCCCCCCATTCTGGGCTCCATTCTGGAGGGAATCTCAGGGTCCTCCAAGGCCATGGGACAAACCCTCAGGGATCAAGCCCCTCTCCTCAAGGCCCTCAGTTGAATGGGTGGCTTGTGCCCTAACTCTGCCAAGCCCAGAAATTCCATATCTAGCCTGTGTGTGCTCCCAGTCCTTTCTCCCAAAACTTCTGGAGGTTCCTTTGACACCACAGGTCTGTCTTATGTAGTCAACCCACTTGAGCTGTGGTACAGGAACCTCTCAGCAGGTTTTGCTGCAGCCCCAAACTTTAGTCCTGTTAAATGTCCCACATCCAAGAAGCCATCCTCCGTTTTCACTTCCACAGCACAATGTTAGCTCAGTTGAAAAAGCAATGCTTGTGGTGGGAGTGCTTTCCATTTCAGTGATCTCTAGGCAGGAAGTGCTTATTTTTCTATATTTTTTAAATTATCCACAAATTCACCCATGGAGATGGAATTCCCTGTTAAAACTGTAGTTTTTTCCTGAAACCTTATAGAAAAGGCTTTGTTTTCTGCTTAGCTTAGACAGTTAAAATTGTTCCTGTATGACCTGCAGGTTTCATCCTGCTGTGTTCTAGGGGACTTTTCACAGGCTACAAACTAGACTGGACCAACAGTCTTGTATTGACACCAGAGAGGTAATTAGAGCTACAAATGAAACAGTATTTCTCCTGTGCTTGACAGCAGTAAAATGCAAAACAAAAACTGAAAACAAAAGAGAAGAATATCAGAAAGAATGAAAAGTAAGGGATAGGAAGGCTCCTCCTCTGAGGGATTTGGAAATACAACTAACAGTTTCATCAGGAAGAAACAGAAAAGAAATACTGTTGACTATAGAGACCTGGTGGTTTTTGTTCCCTAACTTAATCATCTTCCCTAAAAAACTTCCCTAAATCATCAAGGATGATTTAGACACCCTCCTAGAAGAGGGAAAACCCTTTGGCAAATGTTAGTGAAACCCTGGATTTATGGCATGCAGCTCTGCAAATCTTTTTCTGGCTGAGCTTTTCTTGGGATTAGCCTGTATGAAGGAGAGTGGGAATGCTGGGGAAAGTTGCCTGTAGGGCTTTTCATGTGGTTTCCAGGGCTGGAAAAGTGTGGCTGCGTTCCCTGCCTTCTTATAAGTGGTCAGAACAGCTGTTTTATTTAAAGCATGGCTTGAAGTCTCAGGTACATTACGGGAAAAGAGCACATCAGGGAGAGACCAGGCCACATGCAACATGCAGCAGGGAGGTCACTCGTTTAGCTTGGAGGTCTTTGCAATGGGCTGGACAGAAATCTTGATGCTGGCAGCCCTTTGAATGCTGCAGGTTCCCAGGATGCTCATAGAAGGCTGTTATGAACACCATCCAGGTGATGTGCACACGTGCTGCATGGGGATCTCAGCTGCTGCCTTTGTTTCCATAGGGTTGGTTTCACTGTCAGAGGGGAACAGGCACTAATTTGCTTCCAAGGAACAGAGTCCATTCCTAGGGCTCCTTACTATGGCACTGAAGTGCAAACCCCTGCTAAGACACCTGCTCAGTGTTTTGTTGGAGCTCTAGTGCCCTCTACTCTTGGGCAGCAAATTAAATATATGAGTGCACTGCTAGATGTTGAGGAGAGAGGGACGTGCAATAGCATGTCAAGCCAGGAAACCCCAGCAGTCCTGGAGAAATAAGGACAGCATCCTCCAGAGAGCATTCCCTGAGCAGCTGGGAGGGACAGCCCAGGCAGCCACACTCCTGTGCCCTCTGCCCATGGCCCCAGGAGCAGCAGGATGCTGGACACCTCCAAGTGCCACCCCCAGCACGGCTCCTGGGGCACTGCAGTGTTGGGCTGCACTGCCACAGGGCAGAACCATCCCAGTGCATTTGTGCTTCCAGTTGCTGATCTCAATGACCATCCTTTTTATTCTTGCTCCCCATGCTCATAGCTGTTCATAGCCAGCCCTGTGGGTAAGCAGGTCCTTGCTGCAGTTCCATTGCTGATTGGTCCCTCTGGCTTCTGTCAGCTGTGTTTGAGTCTGATCTGTCCTGCAGAGTCCCTCCTGTAAATAAGTGGGAAGGGAAAGGGGCAGAAAGATACTTTTTACCCAGCTCTCAGACATGAAGTCATCAGGTTATTTGGCTACCTGAGTCCAACTTTCTTGAGCACTGGCAGTACAGGACACAGTCTTGACAGACTGGACTTGCTGTTTCTTAAGCAGAGCACAATGCCCCTTTGTGTGGGGTTCCTGGACCGGCCAGGTTAGGTTTTGTTTGACAAAGCCTCTTTAAATTTCATTTTTTTTCCTCCATGGAGTTGTGAGTAAAAAGATTTCTTTCTTCTTTCACTCAAACCTTAGCCTTGAGTTTGCACAAGATAGGTCTGTGACCCTAGAACTAAGTTTCAGGTTTGCAAATAAGCTTGTAACCCAAGCAGTCTGGGTGTTTTATAATCAAATTTGTGGACAACAAAAATGCTATGATTTCAAACCTGGAGAAAAAACTATGGGGCCAGGAAACCAGAAAATTATCGTTTACTTCATTCAGCATCTCCTGCAAGTTCTGTGTGAAAAATTACTGTGTGCAGCTTCCTCGTGTGTCAAATGGCATGAAGAAGTTGTGAGATGTCTCACAGGAGTGGTATAAACCTCGCCCATGTTTCCAGAGTGCCTGAGGTCCTCTCGTAAAGAGGATGAGAGAAGTGAGGGGGTTGGAGGGAGTTTCCTCTGAAAAGGGGAATCCAGAATGAGAAACACATTCAGCCCCTGCAAACAGCAAAAACACACGCGCTTTGATTCCAGGAGCCAGACCATGCGTGCCTCACATGTGCAGCTGCCCAGATTTATGGCCTGTTATCCTCTGAGGCAATTACTAGAGTTTGTTGTGGGGATCTGCATGAGCAATGCACAGGTTGCCCACATAGCCTGGCCTTCTGAGAAATGACACGGTGCTCACTCTGCCAGCACTCGCCATGTGCTGCGGCCGGGAGCAGCTGTGCTGGAAAACCACCACAGAGGAAATCACAAGTTAGTGAGTCACTGAGGCTGCTGCCAGCCTGTCAGGAGTCTCTCCATAACTCAGCTTTCATATGCCTCTGCTCCAGCTCTGAAGCAGGCTCAGATGCCACCTCGAGCAGCAGAATGGCTGCTAGCATATGAGGAGGGAGCAGAAGCAGATGGAGAGATGGAACAGTTTTCACTCCACAGTCCCAAAGGGAGGCCCGCAGTGTGGAGGGGAGAAGTCACCCTGGCAGGCCTGAGCACTTCTTCCTGTGCAGCCTGTGATGTGCCCCCAGACAGCCCATTAAAGCTCAGCAGAGATGTCATTCCCAGCCTCTTGGACCTGCCTTCTTGGGGAAGGTGCTGCTTGGGGCAGGGCCAGGAGCACACTGCTGCCAGGACACTTTTGGCCCAGCTGCAAGCATCAATACCGAGGACTTCCCAAAGCTGCTCATGGCTTTGGTCCAAGTGGTTCAGGCTTTATCTTTGCTTTGGGAGACCACTTGCAGCTGTCCTGGCCAAGAGCACACTCCTGTGCTGTGGGCTGGACTGCATTTACATCACTGGTGCCTGGGAGAACCAGGAGGAAGCTGTTGACGTAAGGGTATTAAACAGGCCTCAAGCAGCAGCTTTGTGCCATGATATGCAGCCTCTCATGCCTTACACCAGCCAGCTGTGGAAGGGTTTCTCTTTCCAAAGTAGGGGCTATGCTTCCCAGGGCCCAGGGCAGAGGTGCCTCCTGCCATCTGAGGAGGCTTCTGAAGATGAAGCTGGAGTACAAACCCTTGGGAGAAGGGGACAATGCCATGCTGTGGGACACATTTCTGGCAGGGGCAGTGCTGCTGTCTCTAAGTTCTCTCCCTGGGGCTGCCTCCAGCCACTCCTGCACCCAGAGGCAGCCCCAGCTCATCCCACCAGCCCACAGCTTTAAACACCTCTCCTTCTTAATCCCTACCAAGTGAGGAGCAGGATCCAGAGCAAACCAGTTCCAAATGCTTGTGTTGGGGGTGCTGTGCTGGCTCTTGCTACCCTTAAAGCCAGTGGCAAAAATCCATAGTAGGCAGAGGTGCAAAGATGCTCCTGGCTGAGTATCCAATGTTGTTTTCCTTGGAAGTGAGAGGAAGTTCTTGAGGTGCACTTTTGTCAGTGAGCAAGACAAGGTGTCTTCAGCTTCAAACCAGACAGGAAAATGAGGAGTATTTTCTATAGAAATATAGTTGGATAAGGCCTACATTTGGCATTTGGGATTTGATGCTTTAACTGCCTTTTTTTTTCTTTTCCAGAAACTGAGCAATAATTCTTTTTTTGGGACTAGGAACTTTTCAAGCAATGAAACTATTTTCTTAAAATCTCAGTTTTAAAGCAGTTCACTCTGCACTGGGTTTTTGGATGAGTACTCACCACATTTTTCAGCCATGTCTGTGCAGCACATGTTCCCCACAGCAGCAAGTAGAGGGAATGCTGTTCCTGCTGCCCAAGGGGCAAGGAGGGCTGGAGGAATCCAGGGCTTCCTCCCAGCCTTCCCCAGTTTTAGACTCACTTGTGCTCATTGGTGTGTGTCAAAGGCACCATCAGTGGAGCATCCCCTCCGTGCTCTGGCTCTCAGCTGGTGACAGCCACAGAAAGATCACAGTGCCTGGGAGAGGTGCTGAGGAGACACTTGACAGCAGGGTGAATTCTTAGCTTGGAGTAATGCTGCCTTGTGTTTCTGTGCTTTGATCAACCATGCTTTAAATTGACACTTGGGCTTAACTTGCTTTAACTTCATGTGCAAACTAGCTCAAAGTAGACAGGTCTCCCTTGGACTGCTCAAGGAGGCCTCCAGATGAGCTCTGGTGAGCCCTGATGAGGCAAAATCCATATTTTCTACCTACTCTGTCCCTTTGTAGGAAGCATCCACCGGCAGGACCAAGACTACAGCAGTATATCAGTGCTGGTTCATGCACCCTCACAGCCTAGGACATTCTCTTCAGCTGCCCAAAAGCCTGATTTGTGACCTTCAGGTTTTAAAAATTTGGTCTTATCTTTGGCAGGCCAGTGAGCAAACTTCCCAGACAGTCTCAGAAATGCTGGTGAAATATCAGAAGATCCCTTTTCTCAGCAATGGCACCAGTAACAGTGGCTGACATTATGAGTTGGTCACTGGTCTAGTGGAAAGGCAGTATGGCCAAACTCACAGTGTCTGGGGCTGTTTATTAATTAGGATCACATTCAGTGGATAATATTGGAGGGAAAAAAGATGGCGAATAAACATTTTAAAAGAATATAACACACACACCTTGAGTTGAGAAAGTTCTGTTTTTTGTGTTGATCTGCTGTCCCACTATGAAATGTTGAATTTACTATTTTGAATTAGTACACAAGCTTAGATTTAAAAAAAAACCAAATTAATCAAAAATACCGTAAGTGAAACACATGAAAATAAAATATTTTCTCTTAGGTTGAGTTAAATATTCTGTTTGATCAGGTGTGATTGAGGTTTTCTTATTTTAGTTTTGTTCTGTTTGCTGCCTTGTTTTGGAAAGGGCATGGGAGGGACGCCCACCTTTGTGCTAGATCCACCCAAAGGGAAAGCTTTCCAAGCTAAATAAAGACCATTTTCCATCTGTCCCTGCGCTGACCTTCTGGAAAGGCCCTTTCCATGGCTGGCACCTCGCAGAGGGTGTCTGCCCTCCCCACTGACACAGGGCTGTAGGACCCTCCCAGCTGTAGCCAGCGTCTCACAGCACGTGGCTGGGACAGACAGGGAGCAGGCTGGCAGGTGCCATCCCTCTGAAAGCCTCAGCAGAGCCCACCCTGCCCCTGGGAACACCTCCCAGCTGATACAGCTCTGTGTAGCTGCAGTTACTGCCTGCTTTGCTCATCCTCTGCATTAGCTGCCTGCTAGTGGATTCTGCTCATGCCATCGCCTGTCCCAGCAGACCTGGGCCCCCTCTCTGATCAGAGGCTGCTCCTGTCATTCAGCAAACACCACTGTCTGCATCTCCAGGGAGGTGATGGCTGAAAACATACCCAGGGCCAGCCAGGGCTGTTCCCAGTGTGGCTACCATGAAAACTGGGTGTCCTGGCACACTGAGGCCACTCCTGCATGTCTGCAGTCAGCAGTACAGGTGATGCTGGTTAAGCACATGGCTTCTTGGTGTGAGTTAGTCTTGATCTTCTCACTGAATGCTTTACACACATGTCCTCTGGGTCTTGTGAACATGTGTCTTCAATTAATTCTCATCAGCAGGGCTAAGGTAAAAGACTTTTCCAGTTGGAAAATGAGATGCCTGGTATGCTCCAAGCAGCAGATTCTCAGGACTGGGCTGCTCTCATTCAAATGCTATTGGCAAATTTTCCAGCAGGCAAGGAGGCAGTCACGGGTGGTGAGAAGCTGTTTGCATGCAGCACCTGAAGGGCAGAAAAGTTTGGATAATATGGGTCCTGTAGGAGAATGACTCTCCCCTAGCATCATCTCCTGGAAACTGGCTCCACACGAATGTTTGAAAAGAAGAATTTCTCTCCAGGAGCCCTGTATGGATGCAGACACCTGGAGCTCTTAGTCTACAGTCACCACCCACAGAGGATTTGCTGGCAGAAAAAAGCTGCATTGGGTGTTGGTGCCCAAGACATCACAGCAGCCTCTTCTGTCCCCTGGAGCTGCACTGACAAAAAGAAGGAATCTATTGATTTCAGACATGTAGACTTTAAGATGCTGAATCCTAAAATATGCCTGGAAGATCAATGCCTTACATCACTGCCAGTCATGCAGGTGGGATCTGTGTGGGGTAGATTTCCCCACCTCCACATTTTGTGGGGCTTCTTTCTCCTTCTGAAACATCTGAGATGGACTTTCAGAGGGGGGCTGTGCAAGCAGCAGGTAAAACCCATAGCTCAGGAAGGAGCAGGTGTGCTAAGCAAGACTGGACTATTTTCACTGGAGTCTCCTCTGAGTATGACTGCTTCTCAGACAAACAAAATCAGGTCCAGGAAATAGTTCCTGTCCTCTTTCTCTGTCTTGCTGTGGAAAGGGCTGGAATGTGTTGGTGGGGCTGTGAAGTTGGAGGAACTTGCAATCCCAAACACCATGGTACCACTTATCTTTTTATCAGAGCTGCCAAATTCTGGATGGATTTGAGTAATATGTCTTGCTCTCAGGCCATCTTCATAATTTTATAATTTTCTTTCAAGACAGAAAGTAATTCAAGCAGCCTTGAGAGACTGATTGAAATGACAAATCCTCAAAAGCAAAGGACCAGTGGGGACCTGGTGAAAATGTAAGTAGCTGAAATCTCAATCTCTGTCCAGCATAGCTACAGACTCTGCTAGCAGTGAGTCCATGACAAATGATCCCTTGTTGTTCCCAGCATACTTTCTACTGTTGAAAATCACCAGGAGCAGTGTGAGCAGGTTAGCTTTGCATGCCTGGTAACCCTCTTTGCTCTGGTTTCTAATGGTTGTTTCCTACCCTCTGGATTCCCTGCAGCAGGGAAAGAGGAGGGTATCCAAATAAGGCACTAAAATGATTAGGCAAACCAAGGCTGCAGCCTGTTAATCAGTCTCCTTCAGCTGAAGGAGGCTGGCTGTGTAGAAATCAAAACAGCATCTGTGATTTGAGGTCTAGCATCACTCTGCAAACAGCAAATATGTATTTTGCTTGCTTTCTCAGAGCCAAAGGATGGAAATCTTGCTCAGAGTGACTCATTTGCCTTTGAACAGATGGTGTAAAGTGTTGCCCCGTGAGCCCATGAAGCAGCCGCACAACAGCCCAGCTTTGCTCAGCAGAGCCCCCCACCCAGTCAAGCCAGTGCAGTGTGGAGATCAAAGCCAAATCTTCTCCTTCATGACTTTCCTGTTAGATCTTTTTTTCCTCTCTCCTACATTTTTTTCCATAATCAGAGTCTTGACTCCTTTTTCTTCCATATTCAGGCTTGAGATCAAACAGGCCAGACATCTGCTTCACTATTTTTAAAATAATTTTAATGATTTAATAATTTCTAAGGAGAGGGAGAAGAGGGAAATGAAAATAATGACAAAGCCAAAAAAATGACACCATTTAAAAAAATTCGGGCACAGTCAGGAGTGACTGTTCTTCCCTCCTCTTCTTTTTTTTTTAATCTTGAGGAAATCACCATGATGATTGTAGCTGATGTTCTCTGGCAAAACATTTAAGTAGATGTGTGCCCAAAAGCATGACTCACATCTATTTTCTTCTTCTTTCAGGAAATATGCTATACTGATTAAGGCCTTTTTCATCTGAGAATGCAAAAAAAAACCTGTTGCAAACACCTCATCCCTGTGAAGCAGGTAGAGCTTGTGTGCTGGATGGGCAGAGATGGAGAGTTCTGGCAGCTTTCCCAGTGGGACAGTGTCAATAGGGAGTGACAATAAAACAAATCTATCTCCTCTTCAAAGCTGGACTATGTTTTTCATTAAAAAATTCAGTATCTCTCAACAAAATCTTACCTAGGGATGAATTGCTGCTGCCACGACACAGGATACTCAGCAGAACTATGGTTGCATGCCAGGCTCACCCTGCCACTCCTTGGGAAGATCCAGCCCAGATATCTGAAGTCCTCATGGTTTTAATGAATCGTGGGCTCGGGGTTGCAGAAGGAGGAGCATGGCCAGGAGCTGTGGGGGGCCAGCCCCTGTGCAGGGGAAGGAAGCAATGCTGTTGGCTTTATCCACAGACCAGCTCTGAGCCACAGAGGATTCTCAGCTCACCAGAAGGTCTCATTTTTCACTCAATGTGACACCAGTCACACTCCAAAAGCTACAACATCTTTGGTTGTGTATCAGCACCAGGCCAAAAGATTATGTGCAAACTCACCCACGCTGCTTATTTTTGGAGAGAAGGCAGCCTGCCAGCTGCCTCTGGGAAGAGGTCTTTCTGCAAAGAATGATGGATGATGAGAATATAGGATATCAATCTGGTTCTCCTTTTTCAATTTAAATATACACCAAAAGTTTTCTGATTATGGAGAGGTCATTTGAATGTAGACTCTATGTACCATCATCTTGCTTTTTTTTTTTTTTTTTTTTGTGCAGAAGTTTAAAAACTGGAAGCAGAAAAGTCAAGACAAACCCAGCATTCAAATGTGGTGTATAATCTTCCTCTTATCTGCATGCCATTGCCCAAAACAAATGCATTAAAATGTATTTTATGTTTCACGGTTATGAGTTGCCCTGAGATAATCAAATCAAAATCAAATGCACCTATGGAAGATAAGGTCACTGATACTGTTTCCCACCCATTCCCAATCTGGCTATGAGTTTCACTGCAGCTGCATTTATTACCCTCTCTCAGTTTCATTGCTGTTCCTTTAAAGATTGCTTTTCCATATGGATGGATTAGGTATAGGTCTCTTCTATAGCTGTATACTCTGCAGAAATCAGACTTACTGACAAAACTGGCAGATGTAGATGTGAGATCCTATGAGTGAGAAATAGAGGGGAACAGTGGATCACAGTCTCCCACAGGAAAGGGAATTCCTTGGAGCACAGTCTTTTGAAGTATTCCTCGCCTGCCTCTTAATCAAGTGATCATATCAGCCACCTCGTTCCTTTCAATGGGGGAAAATTTGCAGACAAATTCCTGCCAGCAGGACGTGTGAGCTCTCCTGGGTGGTGGGATAAAGATACCTGTCACCTCCCCCAGCCTGGCTGCTGGCTCACGCTGGGAGCGTGGCTGGGGAGCCCTGGGCTGGCTGCAGGGCCGGTCATTTCCAAATCCCCATCAGAAAGTGAAATAAGACCCAGCTCCCCAATGGCTCAGCAGCCCCATTGACCATGGCAAACAACTGTGTAAGTGGTCCCATATGCTGTAGGTACATTAGAGGGACATAAATTGTGCTTTGTGCTCACAGTGGTGGCGTCTTGCCCCTGCTGCAGAATTGCTCTTGCCTTTTATTGATTGGAGGGGCAGCAACTCTTCCCAAAATATGTGCTAGTGGCATTGCAGCTCTGAAAACTGCATCTTCCCCAGCTGGCTAGCCAGGAGAAATATTTGAAGTGATGGACCCACCAGTGTTTTGGGTGGTGAGCACTGTGACACAGGGTACCTGTGGGCAGCAGCTGTCTCCTCCAGTCTTTGTCCCTCTACCGCTCCCCCATCACCAAATGAAGATTGTATGGGCAAGGATAAACAAAGAGCCTGTTCATACAAGGGAAGTTTTGGGGGCAGAAAGGACTGAAAGGCTCAAGATACGGCAAGGCTTAATGCCGTAAATCTGATTAATTTACCTTGTGACAATCGTAACAAAAAAGCGAAGGCTGGGAGCTGGGGCTGCGGGCTGACCTTTCGCTCGCACTGAAAGGAGGCACAATAGGGGCTGGGGCTGGGCAGGGGAATGACCCTGCCTGTCACTGCTACCTGCTGTTCTTGACAATGCCATCGGACACAGCTCTTGGGGTGATGAAAAACACCTTCCCGCCAAAGGCCCCTTCTCCCCCTGCCCTGGACAGGCCAGCTCAGAGGATTTGGTGTAGGCAGAGCCAGCTGTGCAGGGTGTGTAAATGGGCATCACTCACCAACTTTAATATCCACCAGGAAAAAGTGCCCTGGGGACTTCAGGGTCAGACCCTGCGTGGCCAAGCGTGTGGCTGATGGATATACAGGAGTTATGGGGGGACTCTGGGCTGAGCTGCCCAGCAGACAGGGACAGGCTTTTGAGGGCTCTGCAGCATGGTAGAGAGCCAAAAGTCCAGCCCTCAGGGTAGCATGGCCCTATGTGTGTGAATTAGCTGCACTAGGGAGTGCCCTGGCCATATTTGAAGGCAGTGGCTGTGCGAAAGAGTTTTTCTGTGCATACCCTGGACAACATCTTCCTCGTGTGCCCTCGCACTGCCTGACAAACACAGGATTTATTCCTCTCTTGTCCTCTGCTAACCATGCCCAAAAGTGCACAAGGAGGGCATAGCAGCAGCAGCAGCAGTGCATACTGCAGGGAACATCTGTCCCAGAGGCATCACAGAGCAGGAAGCAAGCTAGTTGTCTCAGCAGAAATGTTATTATCTGAGGAATTAACCTTTATGTTCAGTACTTGTTCTCCAGACTCGTCTTTGTCACCTGCATCTGCTTTGCCCTGAGCAGCAGCCGTTCCCACCAGGTATTAATTTCTTGTTTGATTCAAATGGAACAAGTGCACCCAGAGCAGCACCCAGCACCATCCCAGCCCTGGTCCCTCTCAGGAGAGGGAGACAGAGTGTTTCCACACCCTGTCACATTTCAAACTCTCTTCTTTCCACTGTGAACTTTGGCTTAAGTTCTTTTCCCAGAGTCACTATCACAAGGGAAGTCTGAGGGATTTTACAGTTTGTTTTAGTTTTATCAGCGTAAAAAAAAAAAAAAACCCAAAACTTTAAAAGCAGATGAAAAATAACTCAAAACCTTAGTTGGACCATGTACCAGTCAGGCAGAACCTGCGGTGTGCCTTAAAATGCATTGGCTGGTATCTCATTATATTCATCAAAAATAAATAGTTAATAAAGGTGTTTTAACTGGAACATCTGCTGGAGTTCTTGGTTGTGGAGGCTTAATTGCAGGCTAGAGTATCAAACTTTCAGAAGCTTTGGGGACAGAGATTGATTGGGGTCACCAGGTTATTCAGAATAATATCCCAACCCTTATCTCTCAAATGCAGTGTCCAATTGATTTTCTCTGGACCATTACACACCACGCAGGGCTGCAAAGCCCAAAAGGAGAGTGGGGGAACATCCCACTCCTCAAAATCCTCCTGACACAAACACACAAACACTGTGCCCCTTGGCAGGATCTTTGTGAGGTATAGCTTTTCTCCACAGAGACTGAAGAACAGGTGAGGAAACCACTGTGGAAAAGGCTCAGCCATTTTCCAAACTCAGCCTGTATCCCAAAAGGTGTTGCTACCCCCAGGACTGCATTTGCACAGCACCCAGACATGCGTGGTGGGCCTGGCTGATGATAAACACCAACTGCTGTTCAGCATTTCCATAAAAATTACTGGATTCCACTTATTTCAGTGCTTCAGCCATCAAAACTGGGAACAGCTTCAGTCTGTGAGCAGAGCTGGCAGAGATGAGAATGTGTATGATGCAGTTTGCTTAACAGGAAAATACTTTCAGGTTAAAGAGAGCTCTTCACACCTAAGCTGTGGCTTGTTATCTACCAAGTCCCAGGCAGCTTGGATTTGCCAATCAAATAATTTTTAATCAAATGCCAACACCATCCCTGGTTGCCCCCTCCCACGCAGCCTGGGGCTTTGCTGCCTTGGGGAAAGCTGGCTTTGACATTCCAGCCAGCCCCATCCCCTCGCTGGTGAAGCTCAGACTTCCTATGGGGGTTTCCTGGCATCCTCATTTGCTGGATGAATCATCCCCCTTTTCTCTGGTCTCCAGGTGGGAGTGGGCTGGGGTGCAGCCTCTCCAGGGACAGGTTTGTGCAGCCCTGGATTGAGCCCAAGCTGGGAGGGGTGGTGGCCAGAGGGGACCCACTCACTTGGAGCCCTCCCAGCACGTTTTGTTCTGCAGCCCCTAATCCTTCCTGGTGTGCTTCTCACATTTATGGTCTTCCACCTACTTCACATTTGGGGAAAGCAGCTTTCTCTGGCATCTCCAGTGATTTACCAGCTCCGGGGTCTGGCTGTTGCCCTGGGTAATTGGCAGCAGTGACATATTTGGGCTGAATTTTATTGTATGCATTAGGAAAAGTCAGCAAACAGAGTTGAGTGCCATGTCAAGTATTGCCTTTGACTTTCTATTGCGGCCGTTTGGGACCTGTTTTGTCCATGCCCTGAGAAAGCCTCTGTTCTGGTTGAGGCTTTGTCTGAGATGCTGAAGGTTAGTCTGAGGAGAGCTGTCTGAGAGACCCCACTAATCCCTTTTTACTTTTTGAACAAGAAAGTCAAGTGTTTTTTATAATAATAATAATTTGAGCTAATAAGTAACATGCTGGCTGGAGCTGCAGCTGCCTGGGGTGGAGCAGATTTGTTTTCTCCATTAATTAGAAAGCCTTAGCTAATGTCACACATGTCTTCATTTGGAGGTTTTCTGGGGAGGTCATGATTCTCACAGCTAAATCAGCTCTGGCTCAGAGTCCAGGCATCAACACTGGCTTCCACCACCTCAGAACTCAACCCCCTCTCTCCATTTACACCATTCAAACCCTGCTCTGCCCTCCGTGCTGAGTATTTTTAGGAGGACCCCAGGCTCTGGTGTGGCCCCGAGGCAGGACACCCACCCATGAACAAGGGGTGCTCTGGGAGGGTGGGTTCCTCTTTCTGTGGGTTGAAATATTTATTTTATTATTCCTTTAATTCCTCCATGCTGTGTTCCTGCCTCATCAAAAAGCATTAGCAAAGTAAATCTTCATCAGTGAGGGAGGTCTCGCTTCCTTTCAGGGATAACAATTCTGTAAGTCTGTGGGAAGATTAAAAGTGTGGTACTAAGTAAAAAGTCATACAGCTGGGGAAGGCAAATGCCTGTAACTGTGTTCATTAACAATATTGTATATCATCTAAATGAAAGGAAGTTTAAAGGCTTAATGATTTCCTTCTCACTGATACATACTGTTCAGTGCCAGCTCAGACAATGAAGACAGACTAACCTGTTTTACCTCTGCCCTGCTTTGATGGTTGTTTTGCAAACACTTTAGGAAACTGTTCAAATTACCATAAAATTGATTTTCAGTGGAGGCTGAAAGTAAAACAAAATATTTTCTATTGAGTGGCTTTTACAATAAGATTAACTCTATGAGACCTCAACCTTGGCCCTAGCTGGCCTTGACAATGTCTCTCTTTTAAGAAGGTGATGCAGCTATCTATAATTAGCCATGGCTAGTTAATAACTCATCTGTTAATGTCGAGGCCCACAAATGGAAGCTTTATATGCACAAGGAACTGAGGTTAGGCCAACAAGGATAAAATCCTGTCTATTTTAGTTTAATGAATTCTGTTTCCATTGTTGCTGCATTTTATTTGGGCAGTCAGATGGACAGCCAGGCTTTGGAGCAGCTTTTGGGAGGGTTGTACTTCCCTGCAGTGCAGTAGCTGGGGCTCCCTCTGCCAGCCTCTGGGCTATATCATCATGGCAGAAAATGGTAGGAACAATGTTCTACACCCTTCTAAGCCTGACAGTTCAAAGCTTTGGTGGTGGTAACTTGGTTAAATACCACATTATTGCTTTCTGTACACCCTGAAATAATGGGAATGAGCAGAGCAGAGGTCTCTGGTTTTGAGACAAAATATTGTCCTTTGTTGCCTGTGGGTCCACACCCTCCACTACTGCACAGAAGAAATGGCCCCTCCATCTGAGTTCCCATGGCTTCAGGAGAGGGACATGCAGGAGCAGAAGCTGGGCTGATGAACACAGCCCTTCACACGCTCCTCTGAGGAGATGCTTATCCCTGGTAGTAACTTACTGCCTTTTGAATCAAATATAAACCCAGGGTCCCAGTGCTAGTGCATCTTGGCCCTTGGATGGTGATGGTATTCAATTTTTAAATACCTCTAAAGCTTTGGTACAGGATGGCTGAGCTTTAACTGGCTGTCATGACTGGGCAGCTCACCTCATTCATGATGAAAATGAGCACATAAGCCAGTCAATGCTGTCAGAAACAATCCCAACTGGTGCTAGTAGTGGTTCTAGCTAGCAGTGAGAATGGGCAAGGACTCTTGTCTTGGTAAAGACCATGATACTTACTTGCATGACAATCACTAAATACAAGATGTGGGTTTTTTCCATTTTAAGAATGTACATGTAAAATTGCCCCAAACTGACCCCTACCCTGAAACTTTCTGCTTTGACATTCTGTTAAAAAATTCCAGCCTGGCTTTAGTCATGGGAAAGAATTTTCTCCTTAAAGTTGTTTTGGTCAGAAGGAAAAATAAATCTTTGTTTGCATGACTAGGTCTCAGTCATGAAAAACTGACCCCAAAAAATGCTGCTACAAGTTTCCTCTGACTGTAGAGACTCAACCCAGGGCATGTCATTTGAGAAGATGTATGCTTGAGCAGAGTGGGGTCTGGAGAGATTTGAAGAAGAAACCTTGGAAGCTCCTTGTTTCTTACTGTTATGTTTCGTCAGAGCACTCGAACCGAGCGAGACGCTGGTGGTGGGACCGTGTCCTGTAAACAGAGGCTGAGATTGCGACACTGCCCACGGGGAGCTCTGGGACACAAACATCCTTCCAGACCTGCATGGACTGGAGCTGCTCCTTCCCCAGTGCCTTTGAGGGGAGCCCAGGCTGTTCAGGACAGGCAGTTTTGGTTCCCCTGCAGTGACCGAACTGTGTCTTGTCCTACATCCCCAATGTCCATTCTGTCCATGAGTCACACAGGCACTTATCGAGGTTTTGTGTGATTCATCAGTATTCTCCAGACCTTTAGGGCTTGTAAAGCCAGACAGAAAATCTTGTAGAAATGTTTTTTCCTGCCTGAATCCCAGCCAGGCCTGTTTTGAGGACTACCTGGAAATAACTGGAAGACAGCCTTGGCAGAAAAAATTCCCACAGTTTGAGCACTGATTGGGACTGGAAGCTGGACAAAGATTAAATCCAATTTTCTCAAATCTTAAGAAGTCCTGGGGTATATAAGAGAGCAAGCATATAAATAATTTCCCTTATTGCTCTAGGCTGGGCTTTCTGAAGGACATGAGTGATGGATGAACTTGGCTCCCCTATCTTTCTGGGACATGGGATCCAAACTCCATGTGGCTCCTTTGGAAACCTCCCCACATTCCTGGACAGAAGGGGGGCTTTTAAGTGGTGACTCCTGCCTTTTTCCCTCTGGAAACAAGATTGATTTCTTCATGTAATTGTGTTTGTCCTGTCCTGGCTTCAGGCTTTCCAACACTTAGTTCATCTTCTCCTTTGGCTGCACAGCAAATGCCAAGCAAGATCCCCTCTCTGGGAAGGATGGAAAAGTTGGTCTTTTTGTCCAATAAAACTAGAGCAGCTTTCAGACTTGGTCCCAAATGTGCTGCCTATAGTCTGACAACAAAAGTTAAATCTTGTTATAAACACAATCAGCCTATGGATGTTGGTAGTTGTTCCTGGCTTTCACACTGGAAAATATCACTGACAGACAAAAGCCTTGGAGGTTTCAGGCATTTGGCCGTGGTAGGGTACCAAGCATGCAAGATCATTTCTTGCATTAAGTCCAACCTAAGCAAACTAAATTGCAGCTTCCATGATTAATACTTGAAGCTACAGATACAAAGGCAAAAATCAGCAGTTCAGACTGAAGCAGAATCTGAATTTGAAAGGCACTCACCATTCAGCCTTCAAGAGCACTTTTGAAGCTGCCTGTAGAGAAAATAATTAAAGAGATGAAAGATACAGTGACTGATAGTAATAAATCACATGCGGCTGTCTTTGTTCTCTCAGCAAATATAAATCACTTTTGCCTTTAAAATATAAGAACAAGCATTCTTCCCAGATTGCTTTGAATTTATTAGACAAGGTCATTAGAAATGTATTAGGGCAAAATCTGAATTTATTAACTGAGTTACTTAATAGCTTAATTGTTCAGTTAAAGAGGGTTGTGCACTCTGACTAGTTTTCAGGCAAGAAGGAAGACAGCCAGGAATGCATGTTCCTAGGCAGAGGTGTCACTGTCCCCAGAGGCAGACTGCTGGAATCATGGGCAGTGTGGTGGCACAGGGCATCTGAGACAGCTTCTAATCAGCATCAGGCAGGTGTGCCCCTGGGAACTGTCTTAAAGTTGGCCAGGGTATCTTTTGGGAAGGAAACCTGCTGCAGGGACTGCAGCTGGGCTAGGTCAGAGCTTGGATTAGGCTTTTTTCATGTGTACTAATTTGGAGGGCAGTTGGGACACTGGATGTTGGACAAGTTTAGCTCCTCTTGGTCCCCACTGGGGCCACCCAGCAGCAGGCACAGCTCTACCACATGGAACTGTCTTTGGCCAACCACGGGGTTTGAATTCAGGTAGATTTTTGTGTGTGCATTCAGGAGGTTCTTCCAGTCTTCACCTCTGAGACACAGAGACTGAGAGTGCTCTTCAAGGTGCTCTGCTCATTGTGCTGTCAGACACATGTCCCTGCTTGCAGGACACGACACATTCCACAGCATTCCCTTCCCAGAGGGACCATCTGCCCAGAGAGGCACTTCTGGAAGCAGCCAAACCCAAAACTTATTTTCACATATGCTTCTCTTCCTCTGGGCAGGGTGAGGGAGGAGGCACACAGCGGATCTGAGTCACAGGCACCGATGGCACGTCTGAGGTTTTGGTTTCACAGACCACCAAAGAGCCATCACCACAGCTGGGTGAGCTCAGGGGAGCTGCTGGCACAGGGTTTGCAGCACCCTCCAGGGTCTGTTCAAAGCAGCACAGAGCTCAGCTCCTGGAATAGCAGGAAGAGACACCAAATATCATCTTTATCATGGCTTTCAGCACACTTGGAAGTTGCTACCACCCAAGCATCTGCAGCCTCCAACTGATAAACTCATCACCCTCATCCTCTGCGCTCTCTTTTAGCTTACTCAAACAAACCTTCACTTTGTTCAGCAGGCAAAGCCTCTGTTGAACCTGTCAGCTGGGCCAGCACCTTCCTCTGGGTCAGGATATGCACAATTGAAGCTCCTCCCAGGATGTTCAGTTCCATGAAACAATATAATTTCCTCAGTTTTTCATCATTTCCAGATAGAATTTTGTGTCTTCCCTTCTTCTTTCTCTCCATGCTTGTTCTACCTGCTCAAGAAGATCCAAGTACCCCTGGAATCAGTGTAAGTCAGATTGCAACTCTTGCTGAAATCAATGGGTATTTTGCTTTGTGGAAGGCTCCATTATTAGATCCACAAATTTTTCACTGTGGCAAGTTTTCTCTTTCTAACAATGGGAAGCACCAGAGAAAGGAAGAAGGTAAGAGAAGAAAACATGAATTTAATGACTGCAGTAACAAACTTTATTACAGCAACTTTATGGGGGGAAAATGTCTCACAATCTTCACTGCATAACAATGTCCCAACAGACATGATGTCATTGCGTCTTAAAAGGTGTTTGACTTGGAAAATCTTTTCAACAGTGTTTTAAGGGTCTGCTTAAATGATTAATAAGGTTTATTCATGTGATTTATTATCTCCAAGAAAAAAAATCTGTAAGTATGAAATATATTTGAAAGGGATGACAGTGTTTATTAATGTTACAGGTTTTATATTGCCAGACATTATCAAAATAAATACGCTCACCTGTAAGAGGAAAATGTAGTATCTGGTCAAATTTTATACATCTCTATATAAGTGCCCTGGCAATTTGTGTTAGAATGAAGAAGCAGGTGGGCAGAATATACTTTTGGACCTTGTGTCATGAAATAACACGGGAATTCACCTGTTCTCCCTGCTCACTAGAGATCCACCTATATGTGATGTATATTTTGCTAACTCCATCCACTAATGCTATTTAATGGTGTTTATTATTGCACATCTGTGAATATTTATCCAATGGACAATATCTAAATCTCCTCCCAACAGGACTTGTTGCAGTTAAATTTTCTCCACAGGCACAGGGAGGGCCAACAGCTGGAGGTGAGAGCAGCACATGACTGATACCAAAATCAACCACGCTCGGCTGTTTCAGCCTTCTAGCTGTTCATCTTTGAAATTCTTCTTCCCACGTGCAGTGTCAACCTGAAGGCAAAGTTACAGTTTCAGCAAAATCTTTCTGAATCAAGGTCCTACTTTTTGTCTCAAAAATCCAAAGAAAGATTGAAGCTGCCTTTATTTCCAGTGGAAATTTTTCTGATGGGGAAGTTTTCAGCAGCAAAATTTGCTTAAACACAGCTTATTTTGTAGATCTCTGAATCACAGCAAAGTATTTGAGATTATTACAAATGAGGAGACTTAGGACCTTCTCCTACACTGACTATGCGATGACTCCTTATTCCCTTTTCTCATTAACTCTGAAGGCTACAAATCCCACAGACATTCCTGTGTTCCATTCAAACACTGGCTGGCCCCTGCCACCAGCCCAAGAGGTTCTGCAGTGCCATGGTCCTCAATTGTCAATGGCTAAGGAGTGCCCAGACAGGGCTAAACCACATCCTAAGCCACAGGCTGGCTTCAGAAATCTCAGACTTGTCTTCCTGAGACTCTCTTTCTCCTGTGTGAACTAGGGATAGGAATTTCCCTGACCTGATGGCACTGAGATTAATGGTCTAGTGAGAAGTTCAATTTCCTCCCCACAATTACTTTCTTGGTGCTCTCTCAGGGGACATCAGGATGACTCCTGCCTTCCTCACAACTCCATCCTGGGCACCCTGAGAATGACCATTTCCAGCCCTGCTCTCAGCTCAGAGCACATCACCACTAAGCATCTCCATGGCTTCTGCCTGTGTGCAGAATGAAAAGAAAAGTTGCTGGATAAGCAAAACCTCTAAAAAAGCTGAATTTCTTTATCTGGAAGTGTTCAAAGTTTTCTAGTACCATCCCTTGGGCACAAATACTGAGCAGACAGCCTCCTGTGTCCTTGCAGGGCTGTGGTCTTCTCCTGCTGTCCTGTAACTCCTCTACCTCACACTGAGGGCCCTGCTCATATTGCCAACAGCGCAATTTTGGCACCTCCTGGCACTTCTAACCTTTATTAAAATAAACCCAAATGGAAATTGCATTCTGTCTCCTCTGAGGTTTCCATGGAGCAGATCTAATTATCTTTTTTAATAGCACTAATTGGTGGCCTCGTAGCCCTGGCCCTTCAGTCCACTCCTCTGCGCTCCCTTTATCCCTTGCACTGCCCTGGCCTCTCAGGCTGGATGGGATTTAAACATGGTCTGATGGTTTGTGAAACCACTTTGACTTCTTGCCCTCAATTCGCTCGTGCTACCTGAGCTCCCCGACCTGTTGACAGAGGAGCTTTCCTTTGTCTTTGCAAATTGACACAGCTGCACACTTGGCAAATAGACTCAGATGTTGAGCTTGGGGCTGAATGGACCCTCCAGATTAGCACAGGGAGAATCAGCTTTAAAAACACTAAGCTGGAGCCAACAGCAGGAGAATGGAGTGAAGCTCTTTATCAGGATTCACTGCCATAGAAAGGGGCTCCCTGCTCTTGCAGTGATATTTACTTCCCTTTGGGGAGGACATTCCTGGAGCCGATAGCTCATGCTGACCCTGTACCCGGAGTTAATTAGCCAACTGTATAATGGGGGGATTCACCCGGAGATTACACGGGGTGATCTCTCACCACACACGCTGTTTGCCAAGTGCTTTGGGGCTCTTGGCAAGCACAAAAGCACACATGCAAGCAGGAGAAAATCGGGCATGGGGGGGGGGGGGTTGCTGCCACGGAGCTCGGCAGAGCTGCAGGCAGGGGCTGAGACTGTGTCCTGCTGGACCCCTGCTCTCCCAGGTCCCACTGCCCCATCCATCCTCATGGCATGCATGGGCACGGGCACATCAACCCTTGCATGGCTCTTTTTGCAAATGGCTTGGAAAGTTGTCCACAGAAATGAGCTTGCCAAAACTGGATCAAAAAAGATAAGACAGGTGAGGTCACTTCTGCCTTGCAGCAGAGCCAGGGTGGGAGCAGAGAGAAAGTGGCTGTCCAGGGAAGCCATCTGCTGCCCTGCCTTGTCTGGAGGCAAGGGGACGAGATCAACATTGGAGGCAATTAACACTGAACAACTTGTTGATGATTTTATAGCAGGTTAAAGAAAATGCCCCAAATAAAACTACGGGAGACCTTCTATAACTCTACATGGCTATAAATATGTATTAACTTAATTACTATCAGCAATTACAGCTCAGTTTGGGAACAGTTAAAGTGGGTGCACACAAAAAGGGATTATTATCCTTAGAAAATGAGTGTGAAGATAAAAGGGATTTAATTCACATTAGCTAATGAGCAGAGGCAGAGCTGCAGAAACAGCATTCCCCCTCTGCTTTACAGTGCTTGCAAAGGGGACCAGGAGAAGCCAGGCCACACATCCCAAGGCAAGCCTGGTGAGTTTGTGGCTGGGGAGCTGAAGGGGTGACATTTCCAGGGCAGTGGAAGGGAAGAGCCTGGCACCAAGTGAACTGCCTGCCCTCCACAGGGTCCTGTGCCCACTGCAGGTACACTCTCGTGCTTATTTACTTCATCCTCAGCCGCTTCAGGAGGCTCAGGACCAGCACCTGTCACCCACCCACTCTGCTCCTGGATGTCATTTCCCACATTTTCTCCCTGTTCTATGAGCATATGTTACTTACAACTGCAGGAGCTGGTGGGACTAATTCAGGATGGAAGATCTGTATTTCACAGGCATCACATCTTCCCCAGAAATGCCTGAGCTGACCCCAGGAAAGGATAGAAAATCATCTTTCCTTGGACTGAGCATGTGTTTCTCCTTTTCCTGGCTTGTAACAGTGGTCCCTGACCCTATCCCTTAAAGATAAATGCCCAATTTCCTCTGAAATTTGCCCTGATTCCCTTTCCTGGGTTTGAGTCTTGTTATAACATTCCCCACTAAATCGAATATTCTTTTCTTTCTTCTTTCTGTCATCATTTTTAGAAGTTTAAGCACCTGATCATTTTTCTGTGCAAAACAGGTTGGGCCCTGCAAGCTCCAGAAGGCTCAGTTTTGCCTTCAAGTAATTTTTGTGATTCTCTTGGCACTTGCCAACTTTTCAGCACACTTTTGCAGTGTGAAGAGCAGAAGTTGATAAGCCCTTTCCTGTAACAGTGTCCCAGGATCCCCTTGGTGTTTAGCCACAGTATCACTCTGCTGGAGCCAAATCCTCCTTTCTGAACCAGAAAGTTCTTAGTCCTCACCCTGAGTCTCCCTGCCTCATCTCATGGACAATGCAATTAACATTGTCTTGAACATTCATTCCTCACTCTCCCTGGCATGCTTGAAAGTTGAATTCTCAATTAACTATTAACTCGTGTTTCAAAGCCAACAGTTAATCAAAAGCAATGGAATATTTTGCCTTCTGCAACTGTCTCTGGTGAGCTGTTTCTCTGAGTAATCAAGCAGGGGCTGTAGTGGTTGTGGGTGATGCACAGAGAGCATTTCCCGGCTCTCCCAGCTGCCTTTGGCTCTCATGGCTCCTGCTCCACAACCCAGACCTGCATTTCAGACTCCCTCGGGGCTGGACTGCTGAGGTCTCCAGGGCACCCTGGGCTCATCCTGAAACTGCTCCTGCTCTTTGAAGATGCAAAGTGCCCTTACTCACAATCCCAGCCTTTGAGACTGGGGAACAGAGCTGGGAACCTGGTGAGATAAAGCTGCTTTGTGATGCCAGTGCTTTTGTCATGCACCCAGGCTGCCAATACAATTGCAATGTCCCTTATCAAGTGCTCAGCCCAACCTCTGAGTCTGGGGCCAGAAGGCAGAGAGGCTGCCTAGGAAAGCTTGGGGAGGTGGGGGACACGGGACATTCTGCAGCCCTGAAAAATGGAAAACTGGGAAAGTTTCAAGAATAGGGAAAGGATGATGAATTGATGGTCCTGGACTATGTTGACTTCTAAATTTGGGCACAGATAACCTTTTCAGGCTGCTGCCTGAGCATAGGTGCTGCTCTTTCTGATTGCCACCCCAGGACCTGCCTTTTCTGAGGTCTCCATCCAGCTGACACTGAGCTGGGAGCACCCAGACACTGCCAGTGCCTGTGGGTCATGGGCAGGAACACAGGAAACTGGGGTGCTCCAGTGAGGGCAGGGATGTTGTTTTACTGCCTTACAAAACACATTTATCACTATGGAATATGACTTTTACACATATCATGTGTCACCATGCTTTTGCTCCCTGATCCACACCTTCAGCCCCCAGCTCAGTTCACCTGTGTTCAGCTGCCTTTAGTGATAATTATCCCTGCAAATGACAACCTCTCTCCAAGCTCCTGCCACCATCCTGGCTAAGAGACCTGACTAAGGAGGAGCTTGGGTCTGGGCTCTGGAATGACATTTGGAGCAGTAGCAACGTTTGAACACAATGGTATTTCCTTCTGTGAGAAAAAAAAGACCCTTCAGCTTGTTTTCTCTCCCCCACACCCCCCTCCTGGAGAAGATATTGCCAAGGCTCACAGATGGGATCGTTTACAGTTTCCTTTTGAGCTGCCTTGGCCCTTTCAGGTTTTGTTTATTCGAGCTGAGCTGTCAAACAGAGGAGGGTGGGTTGTGGAAGACCTCCCTTCCATATTCTGATTTGGATTGGGGTTGCTCAAATTCCCCATCTGACAGAAGATGATTGATGAGAACGATGCTGGCTGTAAACCTGGGAGGCTTTGGAGATCAGGCAGCTCTGCTCTTTGCAGGGCCTTAAATCCCAGTTGTCAGAGCAATGTGGGGAATGGCATCCCAAGGTAATTACAAACCAACAACAGGAAAAGCCACTGGCAATGGCAGGCGCTCCAGCATTGCCGTGGAATGGCTGCAGAGGCAGTTGGGGTTTTTTTGGTTTACTTTGCTTGTGAAAACACGCACACATGGTCCTGAGCTGAGGTCAAAATATGCTTACAGAAAACAGGATCTAGAGAGGATGGAGAGAGACAAGACACAGCAAAAAAAATTGCCTGGAATGTGTCTGAAGAGCTGGGAAGCACCCCAGAGAGGAGGAAGTCATTGCTACATGCAAAATCTTTGGCAATTATCCTTAAGAACATGAAACCAGCTGGGACAGTGCTGGTCCACCCTGATGGCCAGAGCTTCCCACAGCACAAGTGCTGGCCTCAGTTTCTCCAAACCAAGCCTTGGAGGGAGAGGGGAGAAGATGGATGAGAGGATGAGATCCCTGTTTGACTCATGGGCCCAGCAGGCAAAGATGGGAGGCATGGGATGCCATCACACATGAATCAGAATGGCGGCCCTGCCCCAAGAGCATGACTTGATCAGCAAAGCTCTTCAGGGAACATGTACAGGAAAGCTGAACTTTAATCTGGTCTGGCACATGTGCTAGCAATGGCTTTCAGCAAAAAGGATTCATCAGCATCTTTTGTCATGCCTGATTCAGGCGGGTCAGTGCTGCCAAGGAAGGCTACAAGGGCTCTGTGGGATGGGGATGCCTGTGCCCATGCTGGTGGCTCCTACACTGGGCACAGTTTCTCCTTTCCAAACAGGACAGTGAGGGTGGAGTGGCAGCAATTTTCATTGCTGCTACTGAACAGATGTGTCCTGGTGTTAGATTTGCTGGACTAGAGGGTGTGTGACCTGGCTTAGGCTCCAAGAGCTTTCTCCAAAGCTGTAAGCACCCAGAAGCCTTTGGACTGGAAATTTTACAAAGCCAGGAGAACTGATCTAGAAACTCAGGATGAAACAAAGCCCTAAACTAGATGCACTCAAGAGTAGCTGCTCCAGTTAGACTGGCTGACTCTGCAGGGCTGGGAAGGGAAGGAGGGGATTTCCCCTCCCTTCCCCTGTGCTGCTGGTTTAAATCCAACCACAACGGAGCAGTAAATAAGAGTTACCACCCGGCAGCTGCTGGATGACCTGTGCGCAGTGAGTCACGGAGCTCTGGCCACACAGCCCTGCAGACATCAGCAGCAGAGGATTCCTGGGCTGAGAAGTGCATTTTCTTTGGGAATGTGCCCTCATTTGGGTGAGCCCTATGGCACTGTCTCTGTGCACCAGTGCTGCAGAGGCATCCTGGGATGCAGTGATGTGCACCAGCACTGCAGACACATCCCAAAACCCAGCAGCCCCTGCACACCAGTGTTGTGCCACCAGCACAAAGGCATCCATGTGTTGCAGCTCAGCCACTGGGATACGTGGGGCCAGCAGCAGAACAGTGCCAGTGGGACCATGTAACTGGAATAGCCGTGGTTAGAGGGGAGTCAGTGCCCTGTAACTCTACTGAGTGATCTGTGGTCAGCAAAAGAGAGTCCTGGTGCTGGGCAGGTCAGGCTGAGCCTGTAGCTGCTTGGGCACATTCATAACTGCCCTGGTGACATTGGTTACTCATGTGGGGCAGGGTAAATGTTTGAATACAGGGAGGATGCGAAATATCTGACAGTTCCCCAGTGTCTAATGGACCTGACAAACAGAGGGGGATTTGAGCAGATTTTTGAAGGGCAGAGTAGACTTTTTCTAAGAACTTCCTCTCCTGGGTAGATAGGACAAAAAGGGGGTAAAGCCAAGCAGAAACACATGGCTGCTTATTTATCACTTATATTCAGGAGAGCTGAGCCTTACACACCTCCCACTGTGTTGGGACTGCACAAACACATGAGGACACTCAGGCAGGTCCTGCCCCAGAGTTTCCAATCTAAGATAAGGAATTTAGAAAAGCAAAACAAAACAAAACAAACTTGGAGGAGAAGCAGCTCTTCAATCTCTCAGTAGATCTCCATCTGGTAAAAGAAGTGCAGACAGGGGCATGTTCTCTCCACATCAGCTGCACAGCAAGAGCAGCTTAGATGAACTCTCCTGGCTGGTAATAAAATGATTTTACATATGTAGGAAGCAGGATGTGCAAAGCCCAGGAGTCTGATCTTGTTTCTGAGATCAAACAGAGTCTTATTGTACAGGGGTGTGGAGCTGATGTAACTGTCTAGTGTGCCGGACACAATCGCCGTGGTTACGCAGCTGGACCGGAATAAAGCAAGTCTGTATCTGAACTCATTAATTTTTACAACCAACTGAACCACTCTGCCTGTTTTCTTTTGCCTTTTTGGTGGCAGAGGACTGTCGTGCCTCCCCAGGCATCAGCCCCTTGCCTGCAGTGTGGCAGGTCAGGGCTGGCATGGTGGGGAGCAGCCAAATCCCTGTGACCCCCCCTGGCAGCCCAGCCATCCACTGGATCCCTGGGGATGCTCAGCCAGCTGCACGAGTCCATTCCTGAGACAGGCCAGGAGCTGCAGGGATTAGGGATGAAAATACAGGCTTAACGTGAGCAGAGCTGTTGCTCTGTCAGCTACAGGTTATGTCAATGTTTCCATTAGAAACTCCTGGTTGCAAGGTTTATAGCTTGGCTGTGAAACTGCCCTCCAGGCTGGGCTCTGGCAAGCCAGGGAAACTCATGTTTCTCTGCTGAAATATTCGATGCAGCTGCTCCCACACTCGCACATTGCTTCTCACGGGCAGGCAAATCGAGGGGGCTCCTTCAGCAAGCTGTGTGGGCAGCAGGACTTGGCACACTGCCCTGGGAGCCCAGAGACACCCCCTGAGTGGCCTTGCCTGCCTCGGGGACAGTGCTGTGTCCCCAGGCAGGGCAGGGCAGGGCAGGGCAGGGCAGGCAGGGCAGGACAGGACAGGCAGGGCAGGGCTGCCTGGCCAGCACTCACCCACTGGGATCCCAGGCTTACAGGTGATGTGGCAATGCAAGCAACGAGGTGAATTTACCAAAAGACAAACTAGCACAGCACCAGAGCCAGAGCTGGTGAGCTGCAGCAGGGTGAGGGTGTGGGACCAGGACTCCTGGTTTCTTCTGGCCACTAGACAAGGACCAGGGAACCACCTCACACTCCTCTGCAATAACCATACCCACCGTGTGCATGCCCTGGAGCCTGGCCAAGAGCTGTGCATCCTGGTGCAGGTGCCTGATAGACAGCCATGGCCCAGGAATGGCACCAGCCCAGCACTTGGCAGGAGGTTTTAATGCAGTGGCCAGAGTCCTGTAAGAGGGTCTCCTGGCCAGCAGCTTGCTGAGCCTGGATCTCACCCTGGCCTGGCTGCTCGCTCCTGGGGTGTGCTGCCTGGCCATGGGACAAGCACACATCCAGGCCTCCTCCCTTCACCCCACCCCTTCTCACTCCTGGAAAGCTGATTTTGAGATAGATGCATTTGCCTATTTTAAAGAGCTGTGAAGATGATTTGCAAGCTGGGATTTCACTGTGAGCATGATCTCCCAGGGCAGGCCAGACTACTTTCTTCCCTTGTTCTTTCCACCAGGATAGCTAGAAGAGGAGAGAGGCCAGCATGCTGCTGGGCATGACTCTATGCCCTCAAAGGCATGGCACACACTCCCCTTGCAGGGGATACACACATATCCCCTACCAGCTGTGAGAGTGCCTAGGCCTGCACAGAGGTGCTGCAGGTGGGCAGCACCCTCCACCCCAGGCTCCACATTTCCCTCACCATCCTGAGGGGAGGCAGTGGGAGGGTAGGGAGTATGCTCCAGGAGTAAGAGCTGCAGCACCAGCCTGGGAACACAAAAAAGAAATACAAAGTTTTCAGGAATGGTTTTCAGCTTTTACCCCAATTACAGCAAAGTATCCCCATTTAGAGTTATGGTTAACACTGAAGTATATTGTGCATTTTAGCAGGTGGTCTCAGGCTGTGCCACATCCCAGGCAGGAGTGGTGCAGCTGGGGCAGGGAGAGGGCAGTGAGCAGCTTCTGCTCCTGCCTTGGAAACAGCCTGTTCCCATCCCACTGGAGAGGGCTCTTCACTGGGCTCTGCTTGGCTGCCCCACCATGCACAAGACACTTGAAACTGCAGGCTCTGCTCACCCAAAAACCAACAGAGAGAGAAAAAAAGAAGGGAAAAAGAAAAAGCCCAACTCCTTGCTGTTTTTCTGCTGCCTTTCCAGTATACTTGAGTTACCATGGTTAGCTTTCCACTGTTCTCCTTGACCCCTGCAGCTTTCCCTTATGAGTTAGTGTCCTGGAATGTCTCTTTACGAGGTGCCTACAGAAGTAAAGCTGACCTGATGCCAGTGCCCCCACACTGAGGACTTTATTAGTTTTTTAATTTTCTGTCTGGGTGCTCTCACTTGCCTCAAACTTTCCACAGCTGCTAGGATTTATTAATGAAGGAGGTTCATTTGTGTCTTGCCTCCCCTTCCCCTGCTCAGTTAATTGGTGGTGTTGCTTTGCCAGTTGCTAGTTTTAATGGCTTTGGGGGGGGGGGGTTTAGGAGAGTTGGGTGAAGATTTTGCTTTGTGCCAGCAAAATCTTCACCCAGATCTCCTGAAACCCCCCCAAAATCCCAAGAGACACATGAGGGCCACAATGAGGAGCAACTGTAATGGGACCGACCATCCTGATAGAAACACTGGACGTGGCAAGTGGAGCCCAACCAAGGAGACAGCACTGGGACCAGAAAAGCTGAAAGCAGCTGCACTATTGCTGCTGGGATGCAAATACCAAGAATTAAGAGAATGAAATAATTTTCATACTCACAAAAAGCAAAAATGCTTAAAAATTGAGATGGGAGGGTTTCTCCTTCTCTCTCATGCTGAAGTGGCCCCATCACACTGAGCTGTAGGCTGAGGAGGAGGAAGAGGCTGAAGAGTGATGAAGGACATGCATGATGGACAGGAGAGGAGGATGAGGAAGGAGCAGAGAGACCCTGCAATATAAAACCCATACACAGAGCCAAAAGGATGTGGCGAGCAAGAAGAAGAGGCAGACTTTTAAGGCAAGAGGAGAAACAGACAAATATTTATTTGTCCATAAAGTAAGTCTCCATAGCAATGAAGTGCTTCACAATCGATTTTCAAAACACGCCCAGCCACACTGCATGCAGGGAGAGCTGCTGGAGTGGCACATGTCACCTGCCTTCCTGGGGGCTGCCAGCCTGGCACAGGCCTAGGGGCAGGGGACAGGGATGGACTGTCCCTTGGGAAGCACTGGGCAGCCCAATCCATGCCCTGGGGGGTGGCAGTGGGTTATTTCTGTGCCAGGGGCAAGGTGAAAGGAGTAGGTGGATTTTCAGAGCCATGTCATGTGTTGGGACATCCCAGGGTCTGACAAGTGTGAGATGCATGAGCACAGCCAGGGCTCAGCAGGCAAGGAAAAAGGACCTGCTGCCCCAGATTGCTGGGAAGTCAAGGGAGTGGAGGGGTGCGATGAAACTCCTGCTGCCACTCAAGGAGCTACAATGCCACCCAGACTGGTGGCCACCTCGGGTGAGGAGCATGGAGTTTGTGGGCCAGTCACACCTAATATGTAGCTCTAGGGCTACAGGGCATATTGAATTCATTAGGGAGGAAGCAGCATCTCCTGGGCAGGTGCCAGGAACAGAAATGCATCCAGGCTTTTACAGCCAGGGCAAGTCCTGTGCAGACCACACAGGAAGGTGTAGGGGGTTCCCCACATCCTCCCACCCCAGAGGATGTGAGATGGTGACAGGGGCTGGATCCTGAGCTCTGGCCCTCCCCTGCTGCTCATGCCCTCCCCTGCTGCTCATGCCACGTGAAGCTGCTGCCTGACCCCAAAATATCTCAGCAGCAGTATCAAGCACCTCTTCTGATACTCATGCTTCGACAAATGCCACTGCAAATAATTTGGCTTCAACTAGCAGGGACATAAATTCCATTATTTTGATGTCAGCTGCACAATTTGTTCCTGTAACAAGGTGTTTTAACCTCACTTCATATTCATTGTTCTGCCTGCTTTGATTTTACTGTAAATGACTGAATTTGCTTTTGATCTGGTGCCAGTGCCCCATAAATCTCAACACTTGCTGTAAGAAAGGAAAGAGCCCTCCCCATGGTTTGGTTTGCACGAGGTGGTGGTGAGGGGGGCTGCCAGGTCACCACGAGGGTCTGCACAAGGATCTGTGCCACCCAAAGCAAGGTTTGGTTCTGAGCATCCACCTGGTTTTCCCAGGCAGGGAAACAGTCTGTAAGAGAGGAAAAGGTGGCAGAGAGGAGGAGCTGCGTTTCTCTTAAAACCACAGGCTTCCAGCCAGCCTCATTCAGAGATTCACGGCTCCTTTGAGGACCATGCCGCTACTCTGAGCTTGTGAGAAAACCCCAGACCAAGCACGATTTGTGTGGTTTGAGGTTTCATCATGAGCTGCTTTTAAGTGTTTCGGTTCCCAGCACCTCTTACAGAGTGTGCTGGAGGTGAAAAGGGGCAATAAAACCATCCCCCACAAAACCCACACTTAACTGAACATTTCCAAACCCAGCAGCAATTGGGGGATGGAACCTTCCATTACTGCCATTGCCCAAATTCCTCCTAACCCCTCCCATTTTCCAGCCAGCAAATCTCCCCGTGTTTTGTTCCTCATGTGCCTGTTTATGCCCAGACTGCCTGGCAGTGCAGCCCAGTGAATTCTGAAGGTATAGCTTGCAGAAGACTCTGTTCCCTGGAGCCTGCTTTCCCTGGAAATGCCCATTCCAGGCAGGGATTGAGGCGCCAGCCCCGGCACTCACACCAGGGTGAGAGTCAGACTCGTGACCAGGAGGAAGCCAGAGCCTGGCCTCCACCAAACAATTGGCGGAAAGGAGCCATGACCTTGGCCAGCACCCTGGGGACAGGGACGGCTGCCCGTGCTGGGGACGGGCCTGCTCCTGCCCCAGCTGCATCCCAGCCGGATGCCTTACCCTGCTGCTGTCCCACATGCTCCTTCAAAGGGACCTTCCCCAGGTTCCAGCAGAGGAGCGTGGGAGCACAGGGAATCAGGAGGGTGCCCGGCATGAGGTGCACAGTGGCCAGGGGTGCATGGTGTGGTGCACAGCACCTGGCTGGCACAGCACAGTGCTCAGTACATGGTGGGTGCTGCAGTGCCCAGTACTGAGGGCTCACAGTGCCTGGTGCAGGGTGTCCTGGCACGGTGCCCATAGTGCCAGGCACGGTGTGTCCAGGCATGGTGCCACAGTGCCCAGCATGTTGTGTCCCATCCCTGTGTGTCTGGGCAGGGTGTCACAGTACCCAGCCCTGGCGTGTCCCAGCCTGGTGTCCCATCCCAGGTATGCCCTGGCAGGGTGCCACAGTGCCCAGCATGGCGTGTCCCATCCCGCTGTGTCCAGGTACAGTGCCACAGTGCTCAGCATGGTGTCTCCCAGCTCAGTGTTTCCCATCCCGGTGTGTCCTGGCAGGATGCTGCAGTGCCCAGCCCGGTGTGTGTGTCCCATCCCGGTGTGTCCTGGCAGGATGCCGCAGTGCCCAGCCCGGTGTGTGTGTCCCATCCCGCTGTGTCCTGGCAGGATGCTGCAGTGCCCAGCCCGGTGTGTGTGTCCCATCCCGCTGTGTCCTGGCAGGATGCTGCAGTGCCCAGCCCGGTGTGTGTGTCCCATCCCGCTGTGTCCTGGCAGGGTGCCGCAGTGCCCAGCATGGCGTGTCCCATCCCGGTGTGTCCTGGCAGGATGCTGCAGTGCCCAGCCCGGTGTGTGTGTCCCAGCCCGGTGTGTCCTGGCAGGGTGCCGCAGTGCCCAGCCCGGTGTGTGTGTGTCCCATCCCGCTGTGTCCTGGCAGGATGCCACAGTGCCCAGCCCGGTGTGTGTGTCCCATCCCGGTGTGTCCTGGCAGGATGCTGCAGTGCCCAGCCCGGTGTGTGTGTCCCATCCCGCTGTGTCCTGGCAGGATGCCACAGTGCCCAGCCCGGTGTGTGTGTCCCAGCCCGGTGTGTCCTGGCAGGGTGCCGCAGTGCCCAGCCCGGTGTGTGTGTGTCCCATCCCGGTGTGTCCTGGCAGGATGCTGCAGTGCCCAGCATGGCGTGTCCCATCCCAGTGTGTCCTGGCAGGATGCTGCAGTGCCCAGCCCGGTGTGTGTGTCCCAGCCCGGTGTGTCCTGGCAGGGTGCCGCAGTGCCCAGCATGGCGTGTCCCATCCCAGTGTGTCCTGGCAGGACGCCGCAGTGCCTGGCGCCGCGGTGCCCGTCACACTGCCCCGTGCGAGGCGCGGTGCGTGCAGCCCGAGCCGTGTGGGCGCAGCCTGCGGCGCGCTGACCTCTCGCTGCCTCTGGCCCTGAGTGGGGGCCAGGAAGGGAAGCGCTGCCGGTCCTGCCGCTTTCATCGGAGATCTGGAGCGCCGAAGCCTGCCCAGATCCTAATCAGTGTGGGAAAGAAACGGCAGGGCCTGCTCTCGCCCCGGCCTGCTGGAGATGCCTTTTATTTTCATAAGCTTTATCGCAGCCCACAGCCCCTGATAAAGCACCGTAAATAAACGGAAGGAGCGTGGCGGCCGGCCAGGGCCGCTCGCAGACGCACGCGCTCGCTGCCGCCCCGCTCCCCGGGGGGACGCCCCGTCACACGCCAACTTTCAAAGCCTTCCTTTTATTTCCCTGCTCAGGGAAACCACATGGCCTTGCACTGGGGGACCAGCCAGGCCAGCCAGCGCCCGCCGGCAAATTCCTGCCCTGCCCCGGCCTCCCCCGCTGACCCCGGCCTGTCGCTGGGCTGGGGTCCTGCTCCCAGCACTCGGCACCAGCCCTCACGGGGCCACAGCGGCTCAGGATGTGGCTGGTCCCTGCTCTGGGACGGGGGTAGGACAGTTGTGGGATGTCACATCCTCTCTGGGTGGCAAGAAGGGGGTCACATCCCACCAGGGAGCTGAACTGTCCACAGGTCTCAGTGCCTCCCCACCAGGGTTTCCCTCCTGTTGAACTGCTGGGGTTTGACAGAAATTAACAGTTTGGACCTGCTTTATTTTTTCTTTCTATTTTTCCTTTGCTAAGAAGTTTTGGTTTTGCTTGAAAAGGTTTACATTCTTCTGAGAGTACGGAAAAACAGGATCTGGAGGGTTGTTTCCACTCTGGCTCCACAGGCTGACAAAAGAGAGAAGTAAACTCTTTTCCATTTCTGTTTGACACTGCTGCAGAGGAAAGACATCCCTGCCCAGGCTGGCAGCTGCCCCACAGCTCCACCAGTTCTGAGCCATGGGGTGCCCAGCTTTCCTGCAGTCGTCCTCCCCCCTTCAGCATCCTCTTCCCATTGCAGGCAGGGGCTGCAGGGAGCTGCATTTACTCGTGTTTCATTTTTCACTGTGGCCCTCAGTAGCTCAGTTTAAGCCATCCCTTATCCTACCATTGGCAGAAAGCAGCTGGCTGCAGCTGGGTACCAGGGTTTTGTTCCCAGGCATGCCCTCCCTTCCAGCAAGGGACAAGCTTCCTGGGACCAGTGCAGGAGGGTTTGAGTTGTTGCTGATTTTCTCCCCTGCCTGCACTACCATCCATAAGAAAGGCCACCCAGCTGGTGCTGACAGCTTCCCCTGTTAAATCGATTCAATTTAAAACAGAAATGGCTCAGACCAGAGTGCTGTGATTAAAGGTATATCAATTTGATGGCACTTTGCATGTGTCAGAGCTGGTGCACTGCACTCCAGCCCAGATGTGGTGGGTGCCCACAGGTGACTGTCACCTGTGCAGGCTCCGTAGGGCTGCACGGGAACCTCTGCTCTCTGCATTTGCACGGTCAGCAGCACCTCCTGGGGCTGCCTCCATAGCTCCGGGCTGGCAGCAGGCAGCAGCAGTCCAGGGGACATCTTCCCCCGCCCCTTCTAGCAGGAGCACGCCACAGCACGCTCCCCTCCTCCTCAGTCTCCTCCCAGCTTTTCATCCCGTTTCTCCAGTTTGCCACAATCCTTCTTCTGTCTGCAGCCCCGGCCTTTCATGGCATGCAAATTTAATAAATACTCTCTCTGTTTCTCCATGCTGGCTGTTAATGGGAGTGCTCAATTGCGGCTTTCCAGCCCCACAGTGAGCCTTTGAGAGCTGCTGTCGCAGAAGTGCCCCTCGCTCCCATCCTGAGCACCCTGCCTGGCCCTGCTCCCCATCCTGCAGCAGGGCAAGCACAGCATCCCCCTCCCACAGGCACCGCTGCTCCGCCATCTGTGGGCTCCTTGTACCCCGCTGCTGAAGGAAATTAAACTGCCCTGACGTGTCTCATTCTTGACAAAGTCATATCAGGTACTGCTCATCTCTGTGCTAACTTCCAGATGCTCACAAAACTGCTTCAGATTATTCATGCCAGCATTTTTCTGGGATGGGAATTGTTTTGTAGCTCCCCACTCCTTTTTTCCTCGGTTAGATGGGTACTGTGGTTGATGGTCTCGGGCTACTAAGAGAACATCTTCCCAGCCACTGATGGCTCTGAGATCCTTGCACAGAGTTTGATCCCAGTTTAATCCTAAAATGGATCATCCAGTCTAAAAACACTAAATGCACCACGTAACATTTTATAGTAAAAAATACTGAGGGGTTGTTTCCCTTACTTCCATGTTACTTTTGTCTCTGATAAAGAGGCATATTGTGGAGGGACTGAAGTCTCAAATTATTACAAATGAGAACTACTTTTTTTCTCCAGGCTCACCAGAAAAAATGTTTACAAAGACAAACACCCCGACTTTCTGCAACTGTTTCCACTCTTGGAAGAACATCCCTCCTTGTCAATAGGAATGCTTTTCTGTTGGATGTTCCAGTTATGCTCCATACATCTTTTTGGCAAGGATCCTTCAGATGTTCTGCTCCTCCTTGTGTAATATCCTGGCTCTGGGTCTCAGCTCTGCTGAAAGTGGAGGAGTCTGAGGTCTCTTGGGGGCTTGGAGGGTTCAATGGGACAGCAATGGAAAACATCCAGAAGATGATGATATTTATGAAATAAATGATGTATAAGATGATATGTAAGATGATATTTATGAGACTCCTTAGAAAGAACATTCAAAAGCTGGTGGTTTCTCGCCCTACAATCCTCCTGGGGCTGGGCTGCATGGGGTGCTGGTCCCCCTTGCAGGGATGGTACCTGCATGTCCACAGCATGAGCCACATCCTCACCCCAGATCCCAAAGAGCTTCAGCTCCTCCAGGAGGTCTCCAATCATAAGAGAAGCCAAGGGCTTTCTCCAAAGCCCTGCCTGTCTGAGAACCTCCAGGGATTCTCCAATGAGATGTGGTATCAGCCACATGACCAAGGAGGGTTCTTGAATTTTCCTCCCTGGGATTTTATTCTTTAAGGTGCTGGCAATGAGAAAACCCCCTTTGCACCCTTCCCCCAGCTCAAAGCATCCTTTATAAAAATAAAGTGCCCAAAATAGCCCTAGACAGTGCTTGACATTTGCCAGACAGCTGCTCTCAAGAGTGCTACAAAGGTTATGGATTGCTCTCTGCTTCCCTCCTCCTCCCACCCCACCACTGCCTGTGTGAACCTTGGAGCAGGGCCAGGTTTGATGGCAGTCTCATGGTTTGAAAAAAACAGATTTGAGAGGGAGACAGGATGCAGGGAGGTGTTTGTGTGTTGCTGCCTCCTGTCCTGACAGGCAGCTCAGAGCAGAGCTGGGGTGATTCTGCAAGGGGAGCTGCAAACCCTTGTGTGAGCTCTGCCCATGGGCTGGAAGGATGCTGCCACAGCAGCTCGATGTCCACAGTGCAGGGTTGTCCCCACCTGTGTGAGGACCATTGCTTGGTCCTCCAGGCGTGAAAGCACAAAGAGAGTGTGTGCACCTCACCATCTGCAGCCAGGAAAGGGGTCACATCTGTCTGCAGGATCACAGCCAGTCCTAATGGGCCCCCAGTGGTCAGCCCAGGAGGCCAGGGGTGCCTGGGAAAGTCATGGTTTGAAGGAAGACCTGGGAGTCCCCTTGGGTCCAAGCCCCAGCTCAGACCTAAGGAGTCTGAAGAAGGAGCAACCTGGATGGGAGAGCTGCAAGGATGCAGTGATCAGTGCTGAAATTGGCACCTGGAGGAGAATATGGGGACACAAGGAGAAGCCAAGAAAGGGCCTGGCTATGCAAGCCCTGAAATGAGAGGCAAAAGGGGTCCAGCTCAGTAGAGAGAAGTTTGAAAAATAATTGAAGCATCTGCAAGAGTCAGGGAGGTCCTTCATTCCAAAGGTGGCACCGGTTCTACGCAGGCAGGGGGGTTGTCATCTTTCCTGGGAGCATCTAAGAAGAGTTGCAGCTAGAGACAGGACACTGTGGCCAAGAGGGGACCTGAAATTACATAGGACAACCCCTTCCTATGGGGGTTGGCCAGTGTATCTCAAACAAGGACAAGGTCTCGTTGTGGAATGGGAGAAACACTCCATCTGGGCAGCTGGTGTTCTCTGCAGGGAACATAAAGTTGGGGCCTGAAAAGTGAAAGATAAAGGCAAGACGTTTTAAATTGAATACATAGAGAAAGACTTGAAGTCTGTTATCTTAATCAAAATGAGAAGACTGCAGCAGCAAGGCATGACCCAGTTTTGTTATCTAGTAACCAAATAAATATATGCATGCATTTTAAGCAAAAGAATCAACAGCTTTTAAATAGAAAAAGCATGTACACAGGAAGGAAATTGATCAAATTGAGCATCTTTGAAACATTAAGTGCAGTAAAAAATTGAGTTATACTAAACAAGTTAGGAATAGAGGCCTCAAAGAACTTCTAGGTCCCAGCAGCTTGACCAGATTGTGCTGTGCTGCACTGGAGGGAGGGTAAAGGGCAGGATCACAGTCAGCTGGATCCATAACATTACCAAGCTTGGGAGATCTCAAATACTGGGAGGTCTTCAGGTTTGGGTCTGTTTTCCCTTATCACAATTGTGGGGCTCACACCTGCTCAGGGCAGAGTTATCCCTGCTCGCTGGGCAACCCTCAGGGCTCTGCTGTGGCTGAGGGATGAGGATGAGGGATGCAAGAGACGCCATCTAAGGGAGCTGGTGGCTCTGGCACAGCCACACAGCCCAGAGGAGCTTCTCGGACAGCCTGGCTTGCTTGTGGGGTTTTTTTGTTTGTTTGTTTTTTTCCTCCCACTTTTATGTTTACAGCCAGTAAGGATTCCAAGGAAGTACATTTCTGGCTGAGGCCACACTGCCAGTTTTCCGCAGGATTTGTGAGACATTTCCTGGGACGTGAGACTATTTTAAGGACTATTCAGGTCTCCAAGAAAAGTAACTTGGAAGATGTTTTTCAGTGCCTGTTTCCCCAGCCCGCACACTGATTTGTCCCTGCAGTTTCACCACCCAACAACTTTGATGTCTAGGAGTCTGCAGGGCTCACCTCTGAAGCATTTCCCATCACATGTCTGGCTGTTTATACCTTCGAGGCATGCAGCCACCCTTTTCTGTTTAAGGACTGTCTTGACCACATCAGTGGAGTGAGAATTTCTAAAAATAGATGAACTGGCAAACTTCTCAATCTGGAAAATGACACGCTTTTGAAATCTCTGGAAAAGAATGGATTCCTTAAAGTATAGTTTACAAATACTGATTTCATTATTTATGGTAGCTGTAAAGCACAGTGCATTCAGAAAGCATCGTCCCATTGAAGAAGTGTGTTACTCATTACCACAGCTTTAGCATTCCAGCATGTTCCTCTACAGAAATGTAGCCAAGAGAACAAGCTGGAGGCATACACAGGGGCAGCCTCAGGGGAAGCTGCTTCTTATTTCATGTTGGAAAGGGGCTGTGAGTAGGAGAAGGGGAGACTCAGGGGGAGCACAGGAGCCTGTGTTAGAGTCTCTGGCAATACCAGACCAAGAGGGTAAGGCAAAGAAATTAAATAGTAGCAAATTCACAGCTGGACAAGAAGGAAACAGATTATTAAGAAGTGAAAACTCAGCCCAAGACACCAGTGAGCCAAGGCTGGAGCTGGGCATTAGAGTGGTGCCTCTCTGGCTAAGGTGCTGGGGACTGAAGGTAAGGCATAAACCCCATGAGTCTTGGAAAGAAACACCAATGTGTAAAGTGCATAGATGAGCTCAGATGGGTGGTTTTCCTCCACACTTGTTCCCTCAGCAGCCTCTCCTCCCATACCTCCTCAGTACACCCAAAAATTCACATATTCTTCGCTGTTCTTCCTTCTGTATTTAGCTTAAGCACCACAACCTCTGGCATTTCTTTTCCTGACATGGTGTTCTGGACAGAGACTAACTCTCTTCTAAGTCTTTTGAAAAGCACTCAGTTTTCCCAGGAATCTTTCTCAGGATCCCAGGATTTAAATTTCTCTGGGATCATTGTTTTTACCCTGCCACTATGTTGTCCCTCACTCACTCCACTTTTTTTCATTCCTAAAGCCAGTGGTAGCCAGGGGAACATGTTTCTTTTTATGCCAGCTGTCCTGCTCTTATTGTTTCTTTTAAAAGATTTATTGCATCGTTGCTCTCTGCTCCTCTCACTATTTCCACTGGTGTATTTGTAGACAGAGGGAAGCATTGCAAGACTGCCTGCACCTGTTCCTCTGAGCCCTCCTTCTCCTCTGCATCTTGCCCTTCTGTGAAACCCTCCTGCAGGAATTCCATGCTAGGCTTGTGTTTCACCCTTGAGTCGTACCTTTGGAGCTCTGAGACCATGCTCTGAAGTCTTGGCGCTGCAGAAGCGAGAGGTTTCTCAGGAATGTTCTATAAGGGTTTGGGTCTGCTTCAACCGCTACAGCCATGTATAGATGTGTGAGTGTATGTGTGTATATATATATGGGAAATTTCTGGCATCCCACCACAATGGCAAGCAACAGGAGGGCAATTTCTTGGCACTGAGGGCCCCTCTGACAGTGCTGCTCCTCAGCAGGACCCTGCTCTGGGTGCTCCTCCTGAGCACCCACAGGAACTTGCTTTGGGAATGCTGCACCCATCAGTTTGGTACCAAGGGGATGCTGAACATCCTAAGTCCTCGTCCAGATGGCTGTGTCAGTGTCATTTGCATAGTGGTGGCTAGGATGGAGACATCTGGACTTTTTCTGTTCCTCCTTCAATGTATGTTCACTGGGAGGCACGTGAACAACCCCATCCATGGTGCTCTGCTGTACAGCTGTTCCTCCCACACACTGCAAAATTCCCTGCCATTAGGACATGCTCTCCCTAAAATCTTAAAGGCTGCTGCCTGCCATGGTCAGTGCAGCTGGGAATGTGTCTGCCCTTAGCTTTTACCTGGCTAATCACACCACGAGGCACACACCATCCTTCAACACAGCCACACTCAGATATCTCACCTGTGAGACTCAGCAATGCACTGGGCAGCTCTGAGATCCCCTGCAAGCACCAGCACCCACCCACACTGCAGGAGGCAACAGATAAGCACTTGCCAGCAAGGGGAGTTTGCACACATTTAGGTCCCATGCTCAGGTTGTTCTTGGCTCATCTCCCCAGGGCTGGGCACTCCCCAGGGAGGTCAGCAGCTCTCCTGAAGCAAGAGCCATGCTGTAATTATTTGCTCTGTGATGTATTTATAACTTTTACATCTATCTGACATTTTATGGCCAGGCATTACAAGAGACAACTGCTTTCCATTACTCATGGCCATGAGCTCTCATTCACAGCTATTTTTCCTTCCTGTGACATCAAGTTGGCATGGCACAGTGGGGCCCAGTCCTGGCCTCACTGGCACAACCCAAGATTCCACCAAGAGCTGAGCAAATAGATTGCCACCATGCAGTGATGGAGCTCACCTTCAGTCAGACCCTAGGTCAAAGACTTGCTTTTCCAGGGTGAATCTTCTGGCACTAAATCCCCATTCCACTGTGGCCTACTGCTGCAGCAGTCCCATGTCTCACAGAATGAGATGTCAGGAGACAGAAGAACCTTGTTTGTCCTCTTTGTGACAAAAGAAGTCACAAAGAGTTTTAGACAAAAGGAGTTTTAGAATCTCCCAGGGAGGGTGGATGTGCTCAGCTCCCTGAAGTGGGAGCCACACATGGCAATCCCCTGCCTGCACCCCCCCTTGTCTGTCTTTGGTGTCAGCTGCCAAGTTGGCATCCCTGGTCCATGCCTCAGCTGACACAGGGACAGTGAGGACTTTGCACCATCTGGGCATGGGGAAAGTGTGACCAGGGGACAAATGTCACCTTTATGCTGATGGCACCAGACCTGAAGCACGCAGACAGCTCCTCCAGCAGCCCTGGCATGGCTCTGGAGGGAGTAAGAGAACACCAACACACTGCAGCCAGCTCCTGACACTGACCCCTCCTTTCTCCTCCTGACTGAAATGTTCCAGCCTGCAGTCCCACTGCAGCCAGGGCCAGGGGCAGATGTCTCGCTCCAGTTGCATCCTGCAGAGCACTAGAACAGGAACACTCCTGCTCTGCTTCCAGGCAGTGTGACCCTAAAAAAAGCCCCACCTGCCTCCTTCATGTAACTTCACCTCTGCATGCATCAAGCATACAGAAGGTTTTACAGGGCAGTTGCATGCTGCATGAAGATGTGTCAGTGGATTGGTGACTCTTCTGTCTTGGAAAAGCTGGACTCCAATTACTTTTGGTCTGGCTGAGACATCTGTGGCCAGATGGAATGAGCATCCCCCCCTTCCCTCTCCCCAGCTTCTCTCATCTCTGGTGCCTTTCAAACACCACTCTCATTCCTGGGTGCCTCAGAGATACTGGTTACCCCTGCCTGGATTTGATCTGTGTCCATGTTTGAGCAGTTTGCAGTCCTGCAGGCTTGCAGCCCACTGGTGTCCCCAAGAAGTCCAGGGTCGTGCACAGTTCAGGTGCTGCCTGGGGCTGTCACACAGGCAGAGGGACATCTTTGATCATGAGGCATCTTCCCACCTTCTGGGGCCACGCTGATGTTTGGGCTCTGATATGCCCACATGCATTACAAGATGACACATATGCACATTTGCATCTTCTCCCTTTGCTCTGACAAATTGCTTTGCATGAAAGCTGCTTCTCGTGGCTCCTGTCCCCCTGTCACCCTGGGGTGGGGGCATCTGCACTCCTGAGACACAGCTAACCCAGGAAAGACAAGGAAAGACAGGTTATAAAATAAAAAGGGGCTTCCTAGAGCTCAACTCGCAGAGCCTGTCACCCACCACCAGCTGCAGACAAAGCACCGTGAGAAAAGGAGCGAGCTGAGAGCCCTGTGCAGCTCGGGGCAGCCGGCAGCTGCTGTGCAGGGAGGATGGAGCAGCAGCCTGGGATTAGAGCATACAGCCAAGGGGGGTGCCAGGGCCCCTGGTGTGGTGTGGGAGCCAAACCTGCCACCAAACCTGCTCCCCAAAGCCCCTGGTGTGAAGATGCTCGGCCAGAGGCTCTGCAGCTTTGGCGGCAGAGATGAGACAAGGGGGAGGTCTGTAAGTCACCCTGCTGTTCTGGCCCGTGCTGCTCCCAGTGCAGGGCTGGACTCCAGCTGGTCCCAGGGGTATGGCCCTGCCACTGTCCCAGGCACTCAGCACAGAGGGGAACAGGGCTCGTGGCACTGGGGTGGTTTTGCTCTCCCACGCCTCACACCCACTTCCAGTCCCTTATCTGAAGGGTGTGAGGTCTCCACCATCCCCATCTCGGGGCCATCTCCTGTGTTCCTCTGGGGGTGGGGGGCTTTGGCTAGGTGGAAGTTTCTTCCTGCAGTATAGGAGCAGGGCTTGGGGCCAACAGGGAAAAGGAGGGGGAAAACTTTTCTCTTTGGAGGAGAGCTGCTGATGGGTGATTAATGGCCATGGCCAGACCACTGGGCTTGTGCCATCTGATAAGAGGCCTTCTGACAAAACAGACCTGTTGCTGGGGAATTCATCATGCCTCACTCAGCAGCCATCAGATAAGAACAGGGTTGGATCCCTCCCATTCATCCTCTTCATTCCCTCTTCTCCACCCTCTCCTTTCACCCTGTTTGCCAGAGCGTTTCATTCTCAGAAGTGAACTCAGAAGGCACAAGAACTTTCTGCCATGTGTGGGGGAAAGAGCCAAGGCTAGCCCTTTTTTAGGGTTTAGAGGCAGGGGGTTTCAGTCTTGCACTTTTTATTAGTCCCCTTATAGGATCTCATGCAATTTCTTCTCTCCTTTGATGAAAATCACCTAGTTTTAAACCAAGGGGTCACACTTACAGGAAAAATGCATCTCTGGGGGTGGCAATGTCCGACCACACACTTTTCATGCGTGGTTTTGAGTCAAACTCTGCCCATCTTGTGGGCTCTCACCCAAAAGCTGGACTTGCCACGTTTTAGTTAGGGACTACATTTTCAGCTGCTAGAGGAAGGAGGCAGTTTTTGGGAGGCTGGGTTGCTGTGGACACCACTGGCACAGGCTGTGTGAGCATGTGTGTCTGTGCCAGCCAGACCCCCCTGTGGGGGATGGATGCAATCCCAGACCAATTGTGCTGGAAAACCCTATTCCACTCACAGGGTCTTGGGAAGGGAGCCTGGGAGGCTTTTAGGTTATCTCATGGGGAGCAGGGAGGGGCTGCCTGGGCTGCTGTACTGGTGGTAGGCTGGGCTGTGAGCACAGGCAGCTCTGATGGCATTTGGGGCTTCACTGTCCTTTCAGCCTCTTCCCCCTCCCAACACAGAGCAGGCTCCCCAGCCTCCCATCCCAACATCACTGCCCAGGCTGCCCAAAAGACCCCAATTTGCAGTAAACCTATAGACACACACTAACAAATGCATATCTTGTCACGGAAGTGGGATTTATCATGCCACTTAATGCAGTCAGGGATCTCCAGCAGCCCTGGGGTCACATTTTGCTCTCTTGCAAAGGATGGGGAAGAGGGGTGGAACCCAGCCAGGGCAGGCACCATACAGGCTGTGCCACCACGGTCCATGCATGAGCCCCAAGCCAGGGCACTTCCCACACCTCATCTTCAAAAAGGCTTTTGCAAGCAATGTCCTGGAGCAGATTGAATTAGAGCCCAATAAAGCAGTGGTAATTTGCAAACTGGAAATGCTCCAGAGAGCCCAGGACTAATTATTAAAGTCTTCCTCCTGCCCTGCCTTCCCCTGAAGGTATCTGGTTGAAGGTAGCCAAGCTCTAGCCCAGTTGTCCTGGCTTTCCTTCCACGCCCTGCTCCCGTGCTTGCTGTCATTCTGAACGCTGAAGTTTTCCCCCATCCTGGATGGAGTCTGATTAATGATAGGACCAAAGACTGACCAAAATAAAAGTTTAGCATCAAAGAACTAGTTTTGGTTTCATTTTTTTTTGCTATTGAAAATGTACTTGTTACAGACAGCATTTGTTTTTAGGGTAAGGATTTCAAGCACAAAAGAGCTTTTGATTTTCATGACACCAGTATTTTAATAAAACCAGATTTTTTTTATGATAGCATTTTGAGGTTTTTTCCTTTTGAATTTAAATTGGAAACTGGAGTTGGAAATATTTTTAAAAATCAAAACTTCTGGCTAAAATGCTTCTTTTTGACCAGTTCAGCTAAATCCCCTCCTTTTCCAGTGGGAAAAGCTCCCAGGACTTGGCAGAGTTGGGTTCTTGTCAAATCATCCTCCCTTGTCATGGTGGGAGAGTGATGGTGACCCCTGGACCTCTCCCAGGGGCCAGTGGTGACAGGCAGCTCACAGTGTCATAGTGGTGACTCTGGGGAAACCTGTGGGGCTGGGGGATGATGGCAGTCCCTATCTTCTGGTGTGGGTACAAGACGTGCCCCTTGGAGACAGCAACCCAGCATGGGAGTTCAGGGCAAGGTAGCTCCTCTGTCCCATGTGCAGGATCCCTATACCCTTCTGAGCACCCATAGGTGCCTCACAGGGCTCCTGATTTTTCCAAGCTCATGGTAGCCAAGGGGCTGTGGAACCTGCTCTGCTGCTTTCCACCCCTTGAGCTCCATATGCTGCACACGGCAGTGCAGGATCTGCTGTCGGAGGGTTTGGGCCCACTGCTGGGGGCTCAGACTGTGGCAGCCCCTTGGCCGGGTTTCGGGAGCTGCCTTATGGCAGCAGGTGCCCTGAATTTGAGCCGTGGGCTGCGTTGGGTGTTGAGAGGTCAGGGTGGCTCTGCCATCCCAGCAATGTGCCCGCTAAGCAGGATCAGCAGTGAGGAGAAACGTTATCCCGATGAGTGCTCAGCAGCTAAGGTCAGAGCAGAGGGGAAGCTATCGGACCCCTTGGCCTGCTGGCAATCCCCTGATGGTATTTTTGTTGCCCTGCTTGCCAAACCTGCTGCCTCCCAGCTGGCTGAAAGGGAGGGAGCTGTGGGGATGTGCTCTGTGCTGCTGCAGTTGTGCCTTCAGCAGCAGGGTCAGTCTGCACAGTGGCACCTCTGGCAGCAGTGGGGGAGCCCTGGCCCCAAAAACAGAGGGGTGTCCAGTCCCAGCAATCACCCCAGCATTGGGTGATGGCAGACAGCTGTAGGACTCCTCTGACACTGCAGCAGTGCTGTGCAAAAGCCAGCCAGGGGACACTGGAGAGCAGTGGGACTGGGGCAGCCAGCAGCTCCGCCATACATCTGTGCTGTAGCTCAGCCCTCACATGCACAGCACACCATTTCTTAGTTTGCTGGTAGGGAATGGGTGTAACTGCTAAAAGAGCACTCAGATGTCCCCTGAGAAGGAATTTTGGAAATCAGGTAATTATCTTTAGAGCTCCCAACAAACTCTAGCACCCCCAAACTCCTGAGTTATGAAACAAAAACTACCCATCATCGTCATTCTTCTTGCCCCTAATTTCTGAGCATTCAGCTGATATTGCAGGCTGCTTTCACCAGGCACAAGGACACAGCCAGTGCCTTTCCCATGGGATGGCTCTGCCCAGCTGGGCCACACAGACTGTGGTCACTGATGGTGCATTCGTGATCCTGGGTGCTGCTGGGCACCTCCATGAACACAGCAGAGGTTTAAGCAAGCTAATTCACACTTCCCACCTTTGCACCACATGAGAGTCAAATGTTGCCTAGCAAATACAGCTGGGACATAAACACGGTCATTAGCATTAAGGACATGTATGATCCATGCTCCAGTGACTCACTGGGGAGGGGCAGAGTGACAAGGGGAGCCCAGTCTGCCTTTAAAAAGGATCTGGACCAGCACTACAGAGATGATGAGCTGCCATAGCACAGGGCTCATTAAACCTCACACTCCATGTTTCTTCCTCCTGGCAGTGCAATCAGACCTCTGTGGAGTGTCAGTAAGGCCAAGGCTTATTTGGAATTGAGCTTGTAAGCCTGGGAAAGATTTGGCTGATCCTTCATGAATATTTGACTGATGCATTTGGAAAGTGTAACAAAACCCAAACCAGAGAAGGGCTGCAGGAGCTGTTTGCTTTTCTTGCTCTGTTCTGGCAAGGAGAACTGATGACCCCGAGCCTCCAAGCGCAGTTCCTCCTCATGTGAGCTGTCCCAAGTCAAGGGCTTTCAAGCAAGGGCTTTAGGTCTAAACCTAATGCTGAGAGCAAATATTTTCTCCCCTTGAGAGGCCGTGTGGGGATACTTGCAGTCAAGTAGGGGAGCAGCAGGCACAATCTGGCAGTCAAGGTCTGCCTCTGCTCCCAGGACAGACACAGCTCTGTACAGGTGACACATCAGACGTTGCCCTTGCAATGTGAAAGCATGTGAGCCATCACAGTGGTGGCCAGGCACTGAAAAAGGTGCCCATAAGATGCTGGAGCCCCAGATTTTTCTCACTGTGCTGGAGCTTGTCCACAGTGGAAGCCACACTGCTTTCCTTGGTTTGCAGAGATAAGCCCCAGCCATGCTGTCCAGTCAGTGCCTGGGTCAGGGTTTTCCCAGAGCCTGGGAGCATTTGCATCCAGTGTTTGGCTTGGCCCATGGTCTCTAACACCCCACGGCCTCATTCTGTACCCACTAATATCATCATCTGTCTGGCAGCAGCAGATTCCCAGTCTGCACAGATGCTACCCAGGACAGACTCCAAGCTAGTTTTATTATAGCTTTGGTTTGTTGGGTTTGGACAACAGATTTACAAGGGGGTGAAAGCCTGAGATCTGCTTCTGCCTATCCCTCTGAATTTGCATAGCTCTAAACAGACAGTCAGCATCACTCTCCAAAAGTTTCTGAAATAGCAAAAGGTGCACAACATGATGACTGGAGTCATTAAGAAACCAGTAGTAGGGCACTATCAGGGATATTCCAGCTCTCCACTGGCTGCAGAGAATCCAGATAATTTTTTGGTGAAAAAGGAGCAAGTCTACCTCTCTTCTCAGCCCTTAAAGCTGTCATTGACAATGGACCCATCTTAACATTTGTGCAAAAATATCAAGAGCTGTGGAATCAAGTCTCAGGTGAATTGGGCATCTGAGCATGGGTTGGCCAAGCAACAAGTCCTGGGCACCACGGAGCCTGGGGAGCTGGCTCTGCTCCTGAACAGCACTCTTACTTTAAGGGGACCTGGTGGGAGATGTTTTGGGGGTCTGCAGGGACAAGGTCAGCACGGGACCCATCAAGGAGCACTGCAGCCAGCTGTGCTTACAGAGGTTAGGGGCATGTCAGTAGCACAATTTCAGTCTGCAGCCATCCTACCCTGCTAATTTCAAGTACCTCAGCCATCTAATGGGAGCTGCAGCTTCCTGTAGAAGAGGTTCTCACCAAGTGTGCTCTCCAAGAGTCACTGGTGCTAACATGGGCCAGGAGCTACGGCAGAGATGGTCCTGGGATTGACACACACAGGACATGCTGCAGGTCGGGGACTGTTGTCCTTGTTCTACCTAGTTTAGGATGTAGACAGGAGTAGGAGAGCAGGGCAACACTGCAGAAAAGCAGAGGGTAGAGAAGCTAAGGAGCTTTATTTTAATTGACCCAGGTTCACTGAGCCTGCCAAGTTAATGAGTCCCCAGCAAGCAGCTTTAATGAGAGCCCATGTCAGGCCTAGGAGAAGGAGATGAAAATGAGGGCAGAAATAGGTGCTTGTCTGTAGAGCCTGGTTGGCTGGGACAAGCACGGCAAGGAGGAAGCTGGGGAGGGCTGGCAGCAGGCACAGAAGCACCAGCCAACCATTGAACACACTGTGCTTTGCGTTGCTGCCCTCCTGCCAAGCCCCAGCCCGGCTCTCCTGCTCCCTGGCTCGGCAATTAATCCCCTGGCAGGGAGCTGGGGGGAAAAAGGAGACAGGCTGTTCTCCACCCTCTATTCAGCTTGGTCTTGCTTTTGTATGCGTTGAGAGCTGCCGGGAGTGGGGACTCCCGCAGAGAGGCAGCCAACCCCTCCACACAGAGCTGAGGGCCATGCTGAGGCTCCAGCACCAAGCTTCTCCAGCAGATCCCGTGCTGAGGGCCAGTGCAGCACCCAAAAGGGCTGTGGTGGACAAGGAGGATCCTGGAGAAAAGGAAGGGGGCTGAGCGCTCCCTCAGCAGCTGGAATGTGGGTTTAGGAGCATCCCCCCAGCACACAGCACCGTCTGCTTTCTCTGGGCGATAAGGGCAGGCATGTCCAGTGCTGGAGCCAGGGCCGAGCCCATGCCAGGCGGGCTGACCATGGCCAGGGCTCTGGCCGGCTGCAGGCACCACGCAGCCTGAAAGGGGCCATTGTCTGCCCAGGGCTTTGAAGACGCAGAGCCTTGTACAAGTGCCAGGTGGTGAGAGTTCGGCATGGGAGCAGCTCCTGGCTCCCCGAGTGGCTGCTCCTGTTCTCAGCACCCCACACCCTTCGTCTAGGAGGGAAAAAAAAAAATCAACATAAAAGTGCAGGGAAACAACTGTTTCTAAAGGAAAACCAGGTCAGCAGCCCTTCCTTCACCACCCGCGGTGGCTGTGGCAGGCGCTGGGGGCTCAGATGTTCTTTGTCACCCGCAGGGCTGGGGGCTGGCAGGGGACCCGCGCTGAGTGGAGTGAAGTGGGAGTGCACCGGCGTCCCAGGGCGGCCAGCCCAGCTCCTGTTCCGGGGCCAGGGCCGGGGCTGGGGCTGGGGCAGGGCAGCTGCTGTGAGTTCACTGGAGCAGCACTTTCCCACAGTCTGGAGAAGTGACACATGGCTCTCACACATTCCTGCGCCGGCAGGCTCGGCCGCGCTTGGCCGGCAGTCAAGGCGGGAGGGAGGGAAGGGAGGCTGGGAGGCCTGAGGGAGGCTGCGGCTGCTGTAGCTACTGATTAGCAGGTTCCGACGTTGGCACCAGCCCTGCCCGCAGAGGGAGAAGGCAGCGGAGGGGGCAGAGCCAGCCTGGGCTCAAGGAGCTTTGTGCGAACAGCTTAACACTCTGGGACAGGCTCTGATCCAAGAATTCCCCTGGGGGCTTGGCTCCCCTTTGTCTGCCCGGCCCGCGGCGCCGTGCCCGGCAGCCCACGCTCCCTGCCCGCGGCACCGGCACCTGCCCGCGCTGCCCCGGCACCCCTGGTGTCCCTCGGCGGTCCCCGAGCACAGGTGGGTCTGCATGGGCCAGGGCTGGTGCCCGGGGAAGCGCTGGAGCCTGGAGAGCAGCACAGCTGTTCCTGCCAAGCAGCAGGCTCGCTTCCCAGGCAGGCTGGCCGGCTTGCCCGGGGAGCCAGGCAGGGGTGCAGAGGGTTGGCAGTGTCCCAGGGCACCCGTGGATGCTGGGGCAGCTCGACACAGCACCCAGAGAGGTGTCAGATGAGATCCTGGTGGGGAAAGGAAGGGTCTTCCCACATGCTCCTAGAAGGGCAGTAGAGGAGCAGCTGCCCAGGGTCTGAGCCCTCTTTGCAGGCAATGTTTTCCCTCACATAAGCTTTTATTCACATGCATTGGGTATTTTTTTTTAATTTGTGCTGACTTCAGACCTCATTCCACACAAGACTGGGAGTCTGAGTTTCCAAGCCCATAGAAACACTTTGCAGGTTCCCAGGAGGCCCAGGCAAGTATCTTCCAGGGCCTCAGCTGTCCAGTTGCTCCCAGCCCTGCCTTGCAGCCAGGAGACTGTTCCAAGCCCTTGCCCTTGCTCAGGGAAAGGCCCTTGTGTCAGGAAATGAGGTGTACCCAGGTGTACCCAGCTCCTGCCAGGTGCAGGATCGGGCTGCACGCCTGGCTGGTGATTCACAGTGTGCTGTGACTGGCATTGCTGGAGGAGTCCAGGTGGTTCCCAGCCCGCCTCCACCGGGGCCTCCATCCCGCAGAGCTGGCACAGGGCCTGGGGCAGTGGCTGTGCGGCTGGGCTGGGGGGAGCTGATCCTCACCTCTCTGATGAGGTGAACCCTCCCTTGTGATAACATCAGTTTCCCAACCCTGCAGAGGCTGCAGTGCTCATTCCCATGGAGCACCTGTGGCTTCAGTCCCTTTCCTCTGGCAGCCCAAAGCAAGGACAGGCACATCATGGTCCCTGCTGCATTCCACCATTGCTCAACTTCGTGGGAGGAAGGAAGAGGCTGAGGATGACCTTGCCTTTGCCTGCCTCCCCCTTCCCCTCTCATGGGGGAGACTCCCAGGCTGAGGTTTAAGGACTAAAGTGTTCCATGTCTCAAGGTACTCTGCTTGGCAGCAGGGATAAAGACTTGAGTGAGCTGGCAGTACATTACGCTGCCCAGATGTCTCTGTCCTACTGTCACATCTCAAAGCCCTGCCAGGCTCCCACTGACATTACAGGTTGAGCTCCCAAAAGTTCCTTGGCTCATCCAGCTCTTGCCCAGGTCCCCACAGGTTTACACAGCTGAGCCCTGAGCCTGCCCTCAGGGCAAGGCAGCTGGTGGCCACGGCTTTAACTGGGGCAATGGCGGCTCCAGCTCTGCTCCACTCTGCCTGTGGGAAAGTCCTCTCTTGCCTGTTTCCACTCCTGTTTTGTGTATTCAGGCCACAGGTTCTTCTCTCCAGAGCCTGGAGCTGCTCCAGCCTTAGGTGGGGTGTCTTGGTACTGTCATGCAAAAGCTGTGGCAATCTGAGTGCTACACCACCACAAGCAATTGCATTTACAAGTTTCCCAGTCCTCCCAAAGTCAAAGGAGCTGGTTTCATGCCTTCCTGCCTGCTCGCCTTCACTTGCTCATTTTGTTTAATTCCAGACTAACCATGACCTTCTCAAAGGCTGGAAAGGGCTTTTCACCACACAGCTGGAGGCAAACCTGGGATGGCCTGGGGATTCCAGACAATGCAAACATTCTCTTTTATCTTACCTATGTATTTTCGCTCCTCCCAATTAGCTGCCTGCTCTGTCTGATCCCCATTTCCCTGTGGTTCCTTCCAGCAGCCCTGCCTTAGAAGTATTTTGGTGGAGAAGCACATCCCCAGCCCTTCTGACAGCTCTCTGGTGGGAGTGGTGCTGGCCCTGCACTCAGGCACCAGCGAGGCTCAGCAGGCACTGCTGCTGCAGCTTGTGGCAGCCTGAGCTTTTGGCCATCTCTTCTGCAGGATTCCCTGCAGGAGTTCCTGCCCCTGTCCTCATTGCAGATGGCAGGAACCAAACACACTGAGTGACTGGGGGCTCAGTCCCCAGGATGCTTAGGCATCCTCCAGGGAAAGAGCATTTGCTTTCAGAGCTTTGTCTCCTCTTTCTGCTCATCTTCACAAAACCGCCAAGAAAAGCTGAGGGGAAAAGAAGTTGAGCAAGAATGTGTGTCACAGCTGGCTGTAAGGACCAGGTCTCTAGCACTGATAACTGGAGTGGACAGACTCCTGCAAGTCTTGGGGATAGAGCCTGACTTTCCATTTTTCTGCACTGGGAGGAGGGAAGAGCATCCATCTCTTCTTTCTAAAGGATACATACAAAAACAATTAAAAATGTAGGCTCCAATGGTACCACTAACTGGGCCTCACAAAGGGTTTATTTGTTTGCCATGTGTGATCCCCAGGTCAAGGAAATCATAGTAAAGAAGACCACAATTTTCAAAATTCTCAAAATTGTGAAGGAAGCAGAACAGTCTAAGACCCTTTAAACTATTTGCTTTTACAAGAAATCAGATAGCTGGATCACTGTTATAAAAGTGCTGCAGATATGTCCTCTCTCTGCACTTGGCTGTTACCTGGCCATTTCAAATATTCTTTTTTGAAAACCACTTCCATAAATCAACAAACACACCCCAGCACCAGCAGAACAGCCTACGCAGCTGGAGAGCTGGTGGCCACTGCCAGTCACTGAAGTAGAACAAACCAACAAGAACACAAAGAAATGTGATTAATGAAAGACAGACCACAACGCATATAAAAACACATTTCTTGCTTTTATTAGACCAAAGCAAATGTATGAAAAAGGCATGTGAGCCCAAGATGCCCAGCCAGAGGAGGGCAAGGATTGCCACCACCTTGTAAACTTGAGGTGTGCAGTGCCTCTGCCTGCCTCTCATGCTCCCTGTCACCCCACGGAGGGGGGGAGAGGAGACTGCACCACAGCATGCCTGGCTAGCAGGGACAGGCATCCCTGCTGGACCCAGTGGGTATGGAAGAGATAGGCACAGCAGGATGGTGGCACTCGTGAAAGGATGGGTGCTGCTGAGTGTCCAGAACTGATGTGTGGGCATCACACAGCTGAGGGGAGGATGCAGCGGCATTTTCATCACGTGTCTCTCGCTCACCGGGGCCTCCCACCTGGGAAAATGTTATTTTTGCCTTCCCAGACACTTCTTTTCATGTTAAAAATAAAATGTGGAAGGGAAGTATTTGTTGTCACCCCTAGTTCAGCTTAGTGGAAACAGTAACAACAGTGGGAGCTCAAGGAGGAGATCAGCACAGCACCCTCCCTTCCCTAAGAAAATAAAAGCTACTCTACATCCCTGGTACTGGCACAGCCTGGGCACAGATATTAAAAAAAAAAAAAAAAAAAAAGAAAGAAAGAAAGAAAGAAAAAGAAAGCCCCTTTTTCTGCTCTTCGAGGCAAGATCTCCTCGGCGAGTGCTGGCAAAGAAAGGCATCTTGTTCAGGGGCTCTGAAAGGCAAGATGAAAGGGGAAACCTACATTTTTCAGCCCAGCCTGTTTCTGACATGGGAAAATAGCACAGACAAGAATAGATAGCTTGTTGGCTCATTTTTTCCTTGACAGATTATCTGTGTGAATGCACCGTATTAAGCTGGGAGTAAGATGCCAGGACCCCCCCCACCGTGGCTCTCCCCCTTCCCCAGCTACCTTGAGAGCAGTGAGGAGTGAGGAGCTGTGATTTGTGAGTGTGCAGGGCTCTGGAGGAGCACAGGGCAGCCATCCATCACCGACCACCTATTCTGCCACCCCTCGTGTGCTCAGCAGCCTTCTGCCCCCGCACTCAGGCTCCTGCATGCCCTAAAAATACAACTGTAACCATGTCAAAAGTTAAGCTCAGGTTAGGAGGAACTGCGCTGAGATTAATTTAGTGATGCACCCTGCAAAACATGTCCCAGCAGAACCTAGCACCAGTGGGTGGTGGTGTCAGAGCAGGACATGCTGCCATGGTGGGACAGGAAAGGATGACCATGGCCATCAATAGGGGGCCTGGGCTGGTGCCAGCACTGCTCTGGGGTGGCACTTGGCCCCCTGAGGGAGCCCGTTTTGGCTCCAAATGCTGCTGCTGTGGCAGCTCCCTCCCACCGTGGCTTTGGCTGCACTCTCAGTAGCTCAGAGCCATTGTTCCCACCCCAGCACATGGGTCATTAGCTGTGGCTGGCTGTGTGACCCACCAGCACTGTGACCCATGACAGCGGCTCTGCCAGGCACCACGTCGTTAAAATAAATGTGCAGGTGCCACACTTAGAGCTTGAGGGAGGCTCACGCCGGCCTCCTGCCTGCCCGTCTCCCGGCTGAATCAGGTTTGCACACTGCAAAGAAAGCAAAAATGGCTCAAGTGAGGGCTCTGTGCATGCCTGGGGGAAAGCTGGCGCTGCCACCATGGGCAGCAGGAGCATGGCACCATCAGTCCTGCTGTTCCTATCAGTGGCATCATGCTCTTTGCTTCTCTTTAGAAATGAAGCCCTGCCAGAGGGCAGAATATGTGGCTGCTTTGCAGAGCTCCAGGCATGTGTACCAAAAAGCCTCACTTGGGTCTGAAACAATACAACAGCTAAAAGAATGCAACTAAAAGTCCTTTGCATTTTGGATCATCTTTGTCATTTTCTAAGCCATTTGAGTCCTGTTTCCAGGTTTTACCCCACAGATGGAAGAAAGAAGTAACCAAGTTATTAGATGATGACTTTCCTTTACTCACAGGGCTCCAGTAGAGCCTCCAAGCCACCATGCCCCAGGTGCAGCAAGAACCTGGTCACCAGCAGCACCAAAACGCAACTACTGAGGCATGACAGGACAATCGGGGAATGTGCCTGGTGAGACCATGGGTCAGTGTGAAGATCTCCCTTCCTGCAGCACCTGGGATGCTCACTAGCCTGAGCAAAACCTGTCTTGTATCCCCCTGCATCTCCCTGCATGCAGCCAGCCCTGCAGCCGTGTGCATGCGTGTGCAGGTGCATCTGCCCGGCCGTGCAGGAGGGTGCTGCCTCCTGCCTGGGCAGTGTGTGAGAGTGTGTGTGTGTGTGTGTGTGTGTGTGTGTGTGTGTGTGTGTGTGTGTGTACAGGGAGGCCTGTTTGCATATGAAAGTGGCCGTGTGCTCCGGAGGGCTGTATCATTTATTGTATGATCTTATCTGGCGCGTGCCTCAGCCGCCCTTTCCCACACTCTGCATGCTCTGCTGCCAAGGCCCCGGGCTTAGCCTGTCAGCATTACCCGGGCTCAGCAGGCAGGCAGTAATTCCCTGAATAAAGAAAACATTTTAAGGTTTGACAAGTCCAGCATTTGCATGTCTGTTTTCAGAGAAATAACCATCTCAGGGGATTAAGCCCTTTTTTTTCCCATCCAGCCCAAAGTATGAAAACATTCTTGACATAGTTGCCTGAAAAAAGGATTTCTATAGAGTAAAATACCTTGTGTCCTGCGTGAGTCCAATGATTTGCTTTGGGCGGAAGGGAAAAAAAAAAACAGAAAAGGAAAAAAGAAAGAAAAGAGGCGCTCCAGTCCAATAGGTTGTTGGTTTTAAAGTGGGTGAAACGCACCAGCAAGCACCACGGATCCCAGGCGCCGCACACCCCGGGAAGGATTTGCATCCCTCCCTCACTGCCCACCTCTTTGTGCAGCACTGGTAGTGCCTGTCCACGGGGCTCCCCGTGGGGCTCGACTCAGCATCAGCATTACTGCTGAGCTGAATGAACCCCTCCTGCTCAGCAGACCCAGAGGGGCAGGCAGCTGCCCGGGGAGGAGGGCTGGGAGCTCTGGGGGGCTCAGAGACATCTGGGCACATGCTTGAGGCATGTCCCAACACAAGGACTCTGTCTGCCCTTGCTGCGTGTGTCCTGCTTGCTGCACAGCTAAGGTGGTGACGTGCTGCCACAGGAAAGCACCGGTCCCTGGAGGACTGGGAGCAGGCTATGGCAGAGGAGTGTAGCCGGGTTTAGGGTGCTAAATGCCCATTTTATTCACTTGGAATAAATCAGATTTACAAAGGGCTTGTCACCCTCTGACTCCAAGAAAGAGCTCTCACTTTGCCAAATTCAGGCTTCCCAGGATTTAGCCCTCTGGTGCACTGGGGATACTGGGAGAGACCAGTCTTTGTCCCGGTACTGTCTGGCAACTCCTGTGCTGGCAGCTGCCTTTGGAGCCCTCAAGCAAGAAGGTGCACGTAGGAATTACACACACATGCCAGCCTCGGGCAGGGCTAGTGATGAGCATCCTTCACTCCTCTGGGCTCTCCACCACGCTGCTGCTCTGCACACCCAGGATGCTCCCAGCTGTGTTGGCCCCCGGCTCCCATCCCGCCAGGGCTGGTGGTGGAGCCTGGCGCGGCTGTTTGTAATTTGTCAGGGTGCTTTGCCTGCCTCTCCCCACCTCCCCCCATGAGCACACTGGCTTTCTTCACAGCTAAATGAGGCTTTAAACCAGGGGATAATACAGCTTTAACACGGAGAGGCTTAAAAAGCAAAAGTGAATCATTTCTCAGTTCTCTTTCCCGTAATCTCTCCTGGTAACATTAATTATGAGTTTGCGCAGAGTGCCCCAAGGCAAGCGCTGCTTTCCCAGGACAATTAAAGTTACTTAATTATTAAAAACCATGTGTGCTGTTCCTGTGCGCTCCCCAAAGCACCGTGAGGCAGGCGGCCTGCCTCAGCTCACACACTTTCTCAGGGCAGCGATTGAAGCGTCTGTGGGAAAGTCTGTTCCTTTGTAATTCCTCCGGCATAATCTCCACAAATCCCACCCCAGGCCCGCGCCCTGGAGGGTGAACGATGCCGGCGGCCAGCCCCTGCCCCCGGCCTCGCGTGCGGGGCGCCAGCACCGGGCAGGTGGCAGGGTGCCGGGCACGGGCGCTGGCCAGGCTGCTCGCCACGGGCACAAGCGACCTTGGGGGGCTGGATTCTGGTCTGGAGCTGTGGAAGGTGCTAAGCTCTCCTGCCACTGCTCCAGGCTCACAGCAGCAGGGCTGGCCAGCCAGATAGGCAGCAAATGGCTTTGTACCAAAAGAACCTCACTTTGCCGAAGGCGTTGCCCTGACAGACGAGTCCTGCTGCCCTGGTGCATCCCTCTCCTTGCAGGAGCTCCAGGCTGTGCACTCAGCAGATGCTGTCCAGACACCCATAACACTTCCCTATCTCTGGAAATGTCCAAGGTCAAGCTGGATGGGGCTTTGAGCAACCTGATCTAGTGGGCAGCATCTCAGCTGGTGGCAGGGGAGTTGGAACCTCTTCAAGGTTACTTCCAACCAAAACCATTGATTGCATGAGCCTATGACATCGTGCCAGTGTGCAATGTAGAGACAGGTTCAGCTTCTTTTTCTTCCTGACTCAAGGTATTTGTCAATGTGGCAGAGGAAATCTTGGTCAATCCTTGCTCATAAAAGTCAGGGAGGGGTGAAGGCACTGCACAGTGGAGGTAGCAGTGGTGGGCAGGGCAGCATTTCTGCCTGGCAGAAATGTGGAAAACAAAGCACCAAGACACAGCTTCCTGCCTGACCCTTTGCATCTCAGAAAGTGCCTCTGTGAGCTCAGCTCAGCCTTATGGTCTGGTATCCTGGTTCTTTCACCCTTTTTCCAGGCCAAGAATTGCCAAATTGCAGTGAAGGTGGCAGGTACTGGGGGGAACAGAGGAGCTCAGGTGTGCGTGAGCTCTGTCTCAGCTGCTTGCACTTGTGTCAGACAGACTCAGCATCAGTGGGTGCAGCTCTCCCCCCTTTGTGCTTTTGGCTGCCACTACAGCCTGTGGCCAAGGGTTTCACAGCTGAGCAGTGCCGATGATGGCAAAGGCTTCCTCCTCCTTGTTTTGGACATATTCTCAACATGACTTCACTGTTCCAGTTTGATGCCAGGTCTCCCTCAGCAGCCAGCTTTACTTTTGCTGTCTGTAAGTCTTTTAACCAGTTGTTTTTCCATGCAAGGAGAATGTCCCTTCAGCCCATTGGGCATAAGGCCTTTTGGAGAGGTGCCAAGACAAAAGAACCAAAACATTTTGGAAGTGTCACTGCTCCATGGCCAGCACATTGCTCTGCTCCCCACGCTTGGTGACCTGGCTGATTTGTGAGGTATGGCTTCCTCCTGCAAGGTGGTGCTGAGTCTCCCCTAAGTGCTGCATTGACCCAGATCTGTTATAGATGAGCTCTCCCAAATTACCTGTGAGATCCTTTGAGCCCCTCTGGCTGCAGCTCATGTTTCCTTCCCCACCCTCTGCCCTAGGCTGCCAGGAAAAGCTGGGTACCACCAGTTGGGCTGGCATTGCCTCGTCCCCCATGTGTTCCACCTGTAGCCCCTCATTTTGTTGGAAGACATCTCCAGCAGGCCCATGCTGTGGGACAGGCCCCGGCACAGCCCTGCAGGAAGGGTGACAGGCACTGTCTGAGCATTCTCAAGCCACCACTCAGCTTTTCTGCTGTGGCTTTGCCTTCCCTGGGTGCTCTGTTCATCATTCACAACCTGCACCAGCTTGTTGGCTGGCTTCCTGCTCCTGGCATTTATGCAAATATGTTTATTTTCAGGTTTTAATACCTTTTGCATGTTCTTCCACAGACTTTTAAATTCCTTTTATTGTGACTTTACTTTTAACTTGCCAAGGTTTCACGTTCACTTTTAAAGGCTGTCTCCCCCACTGACTGGTTTGCTTCTCTCTACAATCACTGGGCTGTTTACAGGCCCTTTCTGAGTGACCAAGGATGCTGGAGGCTGCCCAAGCCCCAAGCACTGCTCGGTGGCACCGGCAGAACAGGGCAGCTGTCCCCGGGGCAGCCTCCTCCCCCGCAAACACCCAGCCGCCCTCTGACTTCTGCCCTTCGTGCAGCAGAGGCTCTTTCACCCCCCGCCGCATGCCCAGGCACTTCTTTCCTTCCCTTTGACAAAGCCAAACGGGAAACAAAGATTTTCCCCGGCGCTGCCGGCAGCCGGTTTGACTCCTTGAAGTAATCGCGGTAATTGACCCTCGCAGGCGCGCAGGGAGCGGGCGGCTCCGCAGCCGGGCGGGTGTGAAACCCAGCAGCTCTGGCTGGGCTGGCTCCTGCCCCACCGGGCTCCAGCGAGCCCCACGGGTGTCCTCTTCCCACGGACCCCACTCCCGGTTCAGTGGGGGCTGGATGGTTCCTGGGGTGCAGCAGGGAGAAAGTGAGAAGTATCCCTGTTTTCACTGGGCATCCCTATGACATGTAGGGAGTGGAGTTGAAGCACCTTCAAAAATAGCCTGCTTTCACCTAAAATCTGCCAAGTTTGAGTCAGCAACTCTGGAGCCCCAGGAGGTGGGGACAGGCCCAGCTCAGGGCTCAGGCTCTGCACTACCAGCAGCATCACAGCGTGGGGTGGCGCCATCCCTTCAGTGCACCCACATCCTAGTCCAGGGTTGCTGCCATTCACTGTCCTGGGTCTGGAGCCTTTTGGCTGGAAGCAGCTTTTCCTTAGGCAAAGGACATCTTCAAGGCATAGAGCTGATATCAGTGGTGACAAGGACAACACCTACCAGTGATAAACCCCATGGGGCTGGCTGCTCCTCACCAGCGCCTCCTCCTCCAGCCTACAGCAAGGAGCAGGCTTGTGCTGCTGTGTGAGCAGTGGTGACTGAGGTGATGGAGACACAGGGCAAGGGATGCCTGTCCATGCCAGTCCATGCTGGCCTGTCCCTCTCACCCGTGGCTCATGTTTCAACAAGCAATGAAGTTATTTTCTGACTGTGACTGCTCCGGCTGGGAGTTGCTCTGCATCCTCTTGGTCCCAGTGGTCATTTCAGTCCATTTGTCTTGCCAGCAGTTTTGCCATTCTCTTCTAATGTTTTCTTCCTCTGACTCAGCCATGCATGTGTAGCAAGCATGTTGTCCAGCCACCTTCCAATGCCAGGGGACTAGGCAGGAGCTCCCGGCCCCACATCGGCCTCCACATCTCACTTTCCTGGCTGGGGAAGCATATTTTGCAAGAAAATGCTCCCTTTTTGTGTCCAAGTCACTGGTGGAAGGAGAACAGAGCCAACAGAGTATCCTCCAGCCCTCCAAGCACAACTGGCTGCCATGTCCCTCCCTGTGCTGCAGCTCCTTGCTGAATCTTCACTCCTCCTTTCCTAAGAGCCCCTTCCCACAGCACACCAGTGCTGCCAGGCACCACAGCAGGCAGCAATCAGCTGCATTGCCAGGTCTAAAAATGGTCTTAAAAAACAGATCTCGGATTAACAAGACAGAACCCTCCAAACCCCATCTGCCCTTCAAGCTTATGTTCCATTTACATCTCCTCCTTTAACCACCTTTCTTTCAACAGGCATTGAACATGTTGCATGTGAGAGTAATTTAAAGGACTGGCACAGTGTGGGCTGGGATTTCATCGGATTACAGCTTCCTCCCTCCCTGCTTCTCCCAGAGACATAATATTTGGGATCTCTGGCTGTGGTGTGACTGTGGGAAGGCTGAGGGAGGAAGGCTCCAGGTGGGACCTGCCTCTGCTGACCTGTGAGTGCATCTCCTCCCAGGACAGCATCACTTAGTGGGTCCAGCCCAGGAACTGGTGCTTGCTTTCCCCTACTGCTTGCAGCTTCTGCTCACAGTTGTTAACGTTGTGCAGGTGTCCAAGGCAGAGGTTATGGACCTTGTCAAATCCCTGTGGCCCAGATTCTAGTGCCAGCAGCTGCCAGCTGCAGTGCCATGTTTGTCACCCAGCATCCCAAGTCAGATGTGTGTTCGCTTCCCCTGGCTGCCAGCTGGCAGGGAGAGCCTGTCGTGCCCCAAGGATGTCAGCCAGTCCTCTGCTGTCACCCTGGGACAGATCTGCCCTCCCTGCTCTCCAGAGGCCGTTTGCTTTACAATCTGTGAACATAAGGAAAAAATGAAATGGCAGTGGAGAATTCCCTTCAGCAAAGCTTTGATGGTGAAAAATGTGCTGTTGGGTTGTCTGTTTAGTGGAATTCAGGGGGAAAAAAAAAGACAAGGAAAAGAAGGAGGAAGGAAAGAGAGAAACCATCTGCTTTTTTCAGAAGTTCTTAACCCACACACTCAATTGCTGCTTCCCAGAAAGGCTCTTTCTCCTCTCCCCTCCACTGCAGTGCAATCAGATAGTCCCCAAACTGCCCCTGGGTTAATTGGAACCAGAAGCTGCTGTCACTTCCAAGTGTTATGAGCACAGGGACCACGAGGAGCTCAGGTGTTTTGGAAAGGCTGGTGTCAGAAGGGGCTGTGATGAAAGGCTCGCTGACAGCCTGCGAGGCGATGCTGCGGGAATGGCTGCAGGCAGGGGCTCAGCCCCTCTGTGGGTATCAGCTCTGCTCCATCAGCCCCACACTGACAGGTGATGTGACCAGGGCCACCCTGCACTGCTGCCTAACCCACAACAGACATGGAAAGGCTGGACACCAGCTCAGGGACTTTGCTGTACCTGCTTTGTGCCCTCACTCCTATGCTGTTATTTTTAGGGCATAAATAGTTAGATTTTCATAAAGAAAAAAGACAAGAATGGAAAAGGCTCTGAAGCCCTTCCTGACAGGGGACAGCCAGTTACCGTGTGTGCCCAGCCTCCCTTCAAAGTGCGAGTGGCTAATCTTGTCTCAATAAAACCAGCATCATGTCTGGGTAATCAGCAGATGTCAACACTTTAATGACACTGGCAGAGTCCCAGCAAGGTCTGGAGGTTATCTCAGCTGCATCATATTCCCACGGGAAAGGTAGATAGCAAGCTCCCTCCCTCCCTCAGGTACCCACCCGATGGCTCTCAGGCGCCGTGGGGCAGGCGCAGCACCTCTGCTGCCGCTCCCCCTGGGCTGCTCATGGGCTCTCTGCTGCCTGCAGCCAGCCCTCCTGGCCAACCTGCCTGTCTGCACTGGGAGGGGACAGGGTGGGATGGGGTGGGATGGGAAGGGATGCCTCGCTCACCAGTGGACAGCGTAAATCTCAGCTTCCCAGGTGGAGCAGCCCTGTAAACCACAGCAGCTCCAGCCCCAGGTTTATGCGCCTACTTTTACAACAGGCAAATTGACAGATTAGGCTGTGTACACAGATTGTGTAAACTGCTGTCGGGTGCTGCCCTGTGCCCCTCGGCGGGCGCCCTGTCCTCCCCGTGGGAACAAGAGGGAAACGGGGGGACCTGCCAGCAAACACAGCCCAGGGCAAGCCTGGTGTGCTCCCACGTACCCCGCTCCCTCAGCCTCCAGAGCAGGCCTGGAGGAAAGCAAGGGAGGGGGGGCCCATTGATTTAAGATGTGAGAAGGTCAAAAGTTTTCTCAAGCAGAGTTGCTATCACAACACTTCATCCCCCTTTTTATCTGCCCCAGTATTTATTGTCCATGAGCAAATACTTGTGTTTTTATAAATTCCTTTAGAGTGAATCACCCTTCTCCTGTTTAAACCAGCAAAGACCACATCAAACAGTATCACTCCATCTAGAATTAATCATTAATTTGAAGTATTTGACAATATTTTGCCAGCATTATTTCTTCCTCTCCGCAATTAATAAAGGTTAAGCCTCAATACTGGCTCTTTTGCAGGACACTTGCTACAGAGTGGTGTCACTGGGAGCTCACAGTCCCAAACCCACAGTGGGCAGCAAGGGGAGAGAGATGCAGGTCTGCACCAGGTTTTCAGGCTGGTGGAAGTGGCCTCACTGCTGCCTGCACAGAGTGTGGAGCAAGCAGCTGAGCAGCCCTGGGATGCTCCATCCAACACCTGGGGAGCCTAGGGTTGGTGTCAGAAACCTTTTCACTTGGAAAGTGCAGAAAGGCTGATCTTGTGCACAGGATTGTAGGAGGAGATGAAGACTTCCTCTGCCCGCTCTCACTGCAGCTTCCATGAGCACAACTTCAGATCACAACAAAAACTGATCTCAGATGAATGCATGTGGCTTCTATTCATTCACTTGAGATGGAACCCAGCCTTTAAACACCACATTTTGTACTTTGGTTTTGGTTTAAGTCTCAGGCATGTGTTTTGCTAGGATACTGCATTTTATTTAAAAATTAGTTTTGACAAGGCCTTATGGTTCATGAATTCCTGCACGCCAAGTCCTGCAACATGCATCCCAGTTCTGCTGGCCTCTTCAGAGGCACCAAATCAGGTTGGTTTTGCTTCCTGCTCACAAACAAGTCATGAAACAACCTTGATTTTCCAATGTCTTTGTAGCAGGGCATTTTCCTGAGACTTTTCTGCCATTCTATTTCAGTCTCTGGAGGGTTTGCAATGCAGCTTGCTTGGGTGCTCTGCTAGAGAGCGTGGCTGGTTGGTAAGTCCTGTGGCACCGGTTCTTGCTTCCAAATGGATGTGTAAAATATATAAACACACGATGCACATGATGAAGGCAGAATACAGCCTGCTAAACACAAATAACACACTGGAGAAGGAAAGATCAGGCATGTAAGTTTCCCACATTGACACCACTCAGGCAGGCTGAAAGCTCTGGGTCTCTGGCATTTCATGACCACATTTGGCTCTTAATCCAGTACTCAAGGAAGCTAAACAGGAGCAGGCTTGGGACCTTTGGGCATAGATTTCACGTTGTAACACTTCACAAACTGTTCTCCAGGTGCCTACAGAAAGATCTTCTAACCCACAGATGTCTTCAGCTCTGAGAAAGCAGGGACAAGCTCCTTGGCATGCAGCACAAGCAGTCTCTCCTAGCTCTTTCCTTGTCCTCTCCTAGCTCTTTCCTTGTCTGTGGCATCCAGGGTGTTCATATCACAGGGGACATGGAAGCCGCCAAAATGTGCTGCACTCCTGGCTGCAGCTTGTGCTGCTCAGGAGCGTGATGAAGATGGTGCTGGGCAAGGCAGGAGAGCTAATTTTTTACCTCTCTTGCTCTGCAGCAAGATTGCAGAGGCTGGATGACCTGTCATAAAGCCAGGGACAAGGGTTACTTCTTGCCTTGGAGCCAGTCACCTGCTGAACACTCCCCAGATTTACACCAGAAGAACCCTCTTTTATTGTGGTGCAGCAACAGGGAGAGCAGGGCAAAGCACTCTGTAACAAGGGGCTGGGCCACCATAGCATCCCTGCAGGGAGCATCCCTGCCCATTCTGGCTGCTGGCATTTCTCCACCAGGTTTATCACTGTATCAGCCATGTGAATACACCTTTTTTATGGCATGAGCCTTCAGTGAACTTTTTGAAAGACAACGGTGGGCCTTCGAAGGTTTGGCCAATCCTGTTTCCTGTATGCTCCTGAGCCTTGTATACATTTAAATTTGACTTGTTAACTTTATAAGGTACTTCAGACTTGTATTGTACTGAAATTGGCTGGGATCTCAGTATCTCCCCTATTCCCACGTACTTTATTCTTAGAATGCTTTGTAGTCATGTTATTGCTGTTGGGAGGTTTGGCTTTAACAGCCTCCAATAAAGATATGGGCCTGCGAAAGGGCACTAGTAGCCCAAGATCATTCAGTATCAGCAACTGAAGCACAGGTGCCTTCTGTTTGCAGGGCCTCTTACTCTGGGCAGCAGCAGCCAGCCCCAGCTCCAGCAGCAGGCAGCAGCAGGGAGGGCTCCTCGCTCCCTGGAGAAGAGGACACAGATTCCTGCACGGATCCCTGCAGCCTCCCGTGGTGCAAGCAACAGCCACTGGGCATGTGTGACCAGCAGCAGGCTGCAAAAGCCCCCTTTGCTGGGTTTATTTGCTGCTGCTTCTGCTTGCATCCTCACACTGGGCTGAGCTCTCACCAGTGCCCAGGCAGCAGCACTAATGCCTCCCTTTCATCACCAATACTCCAGCTCACCTCCTCAGGTACTCCCTATGCTCCTCAGAGCCCCACAGCCATCCTGCCATCAGTTAGCACTGATGTGAAGCCTCCCAGGCTGCTGCAGACATCTCCCATTTTTGGCTCTATATTACCTCTTTACTTTCTGTAATATTAGAAACTTGTATCTGCATAAAACTAAGTTTGCTATTCTACTCTGTGTCGCTCCTGGAGGATTCCTGCCTTCCCCTGTGTTCCCAGGCAGCCTGGACACATTTCTGAGGCAGCCGATGACAGCACTGCCCTTCATTGCAGGGAAGGAAGGACAAGGATCTCAAAATCTCATTTCAGGATATTTCATCATGTAAAAATAAATGTCATTTCATACGACATTCCAGATTACTTATCAAATAATGATCTTAATGTCTAGACTTCTGGAAACTGTGCAAATTAAATGTACTTGCAAATGTATTTATTCATTACACATAGCAATTAATGTATGATTTAAGCAATTGAACTGTAAATTATCCCCTTGTTTATAAAACAACAACATCCTCTAAAGGATAATATTTTCTATTACAGCAATTAGTAACGCATCAATTCTTGACTAGCTCGCAAGAGATCTCACATTAGCCCACATGAGGATGATTCTCCAGCATGATCTCTGGCACCAGGGCACGCACACAGCTCTGGACCAGCACATGTGCAGCCATGCACCAGACAAAGCAAATGGAAAATGCACAGGAGTTTTCCAAAAATCCCATCCCTTACTAACACCTGTCAACGGCCAAAGCGCTAATGGGGAGCTTTGGCTACACATCAGCAAGCAGGAAAAGAAAAATAAGGGAGAAACCATTCCATTCTAGCACACACCCTGCGCTGCTGTCAAAGTGTGCTAACCGAGGATTTCAAATCCCCTCCTCCCACTGCCTGCCCTGGGCAGAAAAACAAACAAAAATCCACCGTCCCTGTGTCCCCCTGGCACGCCGCCCCATCACCTCACCTGCCGCCACGGCTGGGCTCTGGCGCAATTGAGGCGGCTCCCAGGGCTGCCGCGGGCAGGAGGCAGGGCGGGATCCGCTCCTGGATCCTCCTGGCCACGCACCTCAGCACCGTGCCCTGCCGCCCTGCCCACGCGGGTGAAGCCATGCGGCTGCATGAGGTCGCTAATCCAAGTAACATGTGATCATCCTGATACTCTTGATATAGCTAAACGACTAATTTGAGCTCTGTTGTCACCTTGAATAATGAATATTGATTTTACAGGATTCAGATTATGTATACATTTCAATATTAGTGAGATAGGCTAATTCTCTCCATAAGGCTGCCAAACTAAAAACTAAAGACACCAGGGAGATCAGGCACCAAGTGCAAATGATTCATTGTACCCTGGATTTATCAGAGTCCATCTACTTACACATCAAGAAAGATGCTGGCTCTGCAAAGGCTCCACTCTGTAGTAGGAAAGCACTGCACCATGAAGTATCCCATGTTTTCTTGAATAAATGGATACAGGAATAATGGAAATGGGAGGGCTGGCAAGTTGTGACCAGTCCTATTTGGCAAGGGGAAATGCCTGGTGTCCCAAGGGCTTCAGGACCTGGTCAGACCAGGGAGGCTGAGACATCTGTCCCCACCCTTGGTGGGGCACACAACTCCTGGCCTGCCTGCCCTCAGCAGAGCTTCCCAGTGCCAGGCAGGGCTGCCTGTTGCAGCACCTCCCAAAGGTTGCAAATATTTTCCTGCTGCATCATCGCGGTTGCCAGAGTTTTGAGGATAAGGTGAAGTTTACACAACACACTCCCTGCTGCCAATTCATGGCATGAAGAGAAAAGGTGGTGATCAGCTGGTAAATTTAGCAGAAAGCTCAATGGCAGCGATCAGTCCAGGCTGCTTTCTTGGACTGATTAATACCAAGGAAAAGGAACTCTGTTGGAAAATATGATTGATCACTCTGCAGAAGAGCACAGACACTGTGGCCAAGGGCTGGCCTTGTGGGATTCATGAGCCTGCAGTCGGTGAAGGTTGAGTCCCCAGGGAGCCACATGCCAAGGCTCCCACCCGCCCTTGGCTGCAGGTGCCAGCAGGGCCAGGGGAAGAGGGCAGAGGGGGCACAGAAAAGGGCTTGTGTGCTGGGAATTTGAGGGCAGGCTGACACGCCCAGCCTGCTCTGAGGCTCCCTGTGCTGAGGACAGCTGGCGAGACTCCCACCTCGCCACGCTCCCGCCCACGTCTTCCCATCCCCTGGCTGCGCCGAGCCAGCTGCGCACAGCTGGGCTGCAAACCGCACTGCTGGGCTGATCTGACTTAAAAGCCGTGTTCTGGAACAGCCTGCGGGGTTTCCTGCAGCCACAGCATGTCAGGGATCACAGAGGGCTCAGCACACGAGTGCTGCAGCAAGACGGCCGGAGACTGGACTCAGGATGTGCAGCTGGTGCACACCCACCTTCCTCTGGCTCTCAGGAGGGTTCCTTCTGCTCAGTGTTTGGGACAGGGACATCTGTGCCAGTGAGCCCTCATGCCCTCTCCAGCCCCACCACTGCCAAACTCACAGTGTTTTCATGTATGTACTCCTGCTTCATAGCTTGCAGTCTTTCCATTTCCTGCAAGCACGCAAGCACCACAGCTCCAGCACAGAGACCAGCAGCCTCAGGCAGCAACACGAGTGGGATCTTAATAAATAAATAACTCGGCTCTCACTGCCAACACCTCCCACCATAGAGGGAGTGAGCGAGAGCAGAGATGCTCCTGCTCCCCTCCTGGAGCGTGGCAGTGACTGTGCATTTATTTCTGGTTCTCAGAGGGATGCAGGCTCAGCTGTCTGTCCCTCTGCCTGGAGCTCTTGTATCTTGCCAAGGATGCTGGCTGTTGTACTGGAGTGGGACTGCCCTGTCATGGTCAGCAGACTGCAAACCAGTGGTCTGGTGAACTCTGGGCATGTTGCATGAAAAGAGCATCTCTGAGAAGGGTATGAGGCAACTCACAGCCTCTGGCTGGTAGCAGCAGTGCCAGATAGCAGTCCAAGCCCCACAGGAAATCTAGGGATGTTCCCAGAGCTTGTTCCCAGCTGCAGTGCCTGCCAACACCCAGCCTTGGTTGCCAGCAGAGGACCAGGCTGGAGCTGGGGCTCTGGAAAGGCACTCAGGGGAAAGCTGGGGCTGCACCATCTCATGCCCATGAGCACATTGTGGCTGCTCTAGCCAAACCAGCAACCTCTGAAGTAATGCCGTGGGTATCAGGAAGGGAATTCCCATCCACATGGGTGGCATTTCACAGCTGCCAAAATGCCCTCCCCGCCAGCTCCCCGGCAGCGTTTCCTTGGTTCAGCAGGATAGGAGCCTGCCAAGAGGAATCAGCTTAGCAAGAGATCCAGGTATCTGGCTCTTGTCCCAGAGCCTTTCTCAGTACAGAGTTGTGCTCTGGCCTGGGCTGGGATGGGCTGGGGAGATGAAAATGGCTCTTCATTGTCTGTCCTTAGTGACTCTGGAGTTTCTCAGACTGGCACTTTGCTACTCAAGCAAAGCTTTAGCCTCTTCATCCCACAGTTTCCTGCACCATTCCCAGGGATGTGTGCACCATTCTCCTGGTTGTGTGGGCAACAGAATGAAGGGCATCAATTCCTGGAGGCCAGGATGCTCCCACCACACAAGGGGGTGTCACTGCAGAATGGCCAGAGCTGCCCCAAACACACCCAGCCTGACTCACACAGTGAGGAGTAAAATGGATAAACACTTCAGCCTCTCCTCTGCAGCAGCAGCCAGGGAACAGCTGAAAGAGGCCAGCTCTGGGGAGCAGCTGCCACATAAGCACCCACCCCGAGGCTTCCCTGGCAGAGCTAGGACCCCAGCTCTCAGCAGGCCTTTGGGAAATGGGTTCCCAATGGAGCAACAGGGCATGACCTGCCATAAAACCAGGCTGCTGCCTCAAAATGAGCTGCTCCTGCCATCGAGGGGGCCAGGCAGTGACACTGCTGCACAGAAGTTGCCCTCTTCACCACAAAGACCTGGTGTGTAGGGGAGCAACGTCCATGAAAGCTTTGATTCATCTAGGGAGCTTTGTTGGGAAGTCAGTTTGAAAGTGACCTTGTTCCAAAGACCTGGCAAACGTTTATAGAGGGGAAATAAATCCTGAAACCTGCACCCAAAGCTTCTGAGATCACTCCTCCCAGGGAGCTGGTTGGATATGGATTGCACAACTGCTTCTGGGATGGGAACTACGAGCAGAGGCATGTGTGCAGGGCTGTCCAGAGGAGACACCTGTGCCAGGGACATGTCCCTGAGACTCAGCACTTGTTTTCCAGCCTTCAGGGTGGTGACAGCTTTGAGCTGTGGCCAGGCTAGGTTTTCAGCCTGTGACCCAAAGAGGAAAGGCTTGCTATGCAATCCCTGGGATCCAGCTTGCAACCCAGTTCTTACAAGCAACTTGGTTTCTATTTTCTGTATTTCCTAGGATCCTTCAAGCTTTGGATATTAAAACACTTGGATCTCTAGAAGCACATTTTGCTCATCTTGGCTGCTTCCTAAAGGACCAGAGAGCAGGCACAGCCAACCCTGCCACCTCCTCACCTCCTGTGTGCTGCACCAGCAGCAGCATCCTATTTTATTCCTTCCCACCCCTGGGCCCATGCCCAGGACTAGTCTAAATTTTCTTGCCAGCACATTTTTTCCTCCAAGATGTTCTGCCAGTCAGTAAAGCCCTAATGCATTGTCTAAAGGTTCTTCCCAAATCTGTTTTGGACAATTCCCAAATTGTAATCCAAGATGACTGCCGGAGCAAAGCAAAAACATTTTGGGAGGACTGTGGGACAAGGGACATCCCAGTCCTTGGGGCAGTCCCTTATCTCAGGGTTTCACATCCCCCTTGACACCTCTTTCACAAGAGAAGGCGGGGCTAGAGATGCCCAGAGGATCTGTTCCAGACCCCCTCAGCGGTTAAAAACCTCCTCACCACCGCCTTCCAGCCTAAACTTGGCCTCAGCCATTTCACTTCCAGAGACATCCTTCCATGCAAATCCTCCCCTTCCTCTCCTGATCCCCGGGGAATTCACAAGTATACGTGCTTCCGCTTGGAGATCACAACCCTTGCACATGAAGGCATTTCGCAGCAGCAGGCGGAGCAGGAGATGTGCAGCAGGGACACGGCGCTGGCGCTGCTCCCGCCGCCCGGGCAGCACTCGCTGCTGGATCTCAGAAGGCTCTGCCGAAGCAGACGCTTTTGGAGGCTCAGTCCCTCACAGCCCAGAAGGGACAGGCACCCGGCAGGCCCTGCAGCGAGCAAGGGGAGCTCTGCCAGGCCATTCCCAGGTGTGGGCGAGGGCTGGCAAGCCCTAATGACAGCCTGCTCTTGCTGCCTGCCCCGCTCCCGTCCCACAGAGACACCGACCTGTTGCCGGCAATTACAGGCGGTTTGCAGCTCCTGGGCTACCACAAACACAGACATAATTGCAGCCTGTTTCACTCCGGCCGGGAGGGACTGGGCTGCCCAGCGCCGCGTTTCCTCAGCCCTTTGCAAATCCCCGCAGGAGGGAGAGGGAACACCGGCTCAGCAATTGTCATAACTTTCTTCCCCACCAATATATGCAAGTATCAGCACTAGAAGAAATATTGATCCAGCGGAGAGTTTCTCGGCTCTCTAAAAACAGACTGCAGTTTTCAGGCTAATGTGTTGTCTCCAATTTCCCCACGAAGATAAGTGTGAAAGTGCTTTTCGGCGCTGACTTCCCAGTGCAGTCTCAGTCTTTTCCTCACTCGAGTTTGTCCAGCTGCCTAGATAATTGAAACTTACGTCAAATATTGTTCATCTGAAGTTAAACCTTGCACGCTGAAGGTTGCTTTTTATTTTCTTTTTTTTTTTTTTTTCCTAAAGCAAAGGGCTTGTGGCTCTATCAAGGAGCTAAAAGAAAGCCTGGATTTGTACTTTTCCGCAGTTTTAAACATGACACTCTCCCTTTTATTTATTTTTCTTTTTTTAAACTCTGAAGGCTCAGCAGGCAAGCCTCTGCAGGGACGAGGGCTTTGCACCGGTGAGATCTGCAAACATGTCTCTTCTTTCTTGAACTTTATTTTTCTCACGGTCTCTGAAAAGGCAAGATCGGGTGATACGTGTGGGATTGGCCCTGTACAGGTGCAGATCAGGTACAAGAGGAGGTGGAAAAACATTACTGTGTATACTCAAAAAAAAAAAAAAAAAAAAAAAGAGAGAGACAGAGAAAGAGCGAGTGAGCACATTTTTGAATAGGCCAGGTCTAGTTCTTGGCAGGATGACTCAGGCCTAGCTGGCAGACTATGGGAATAGGAGTGTGAGAAAGTCAGTCAAGCGGAGGGGGAAAAAAAAAGGATTCAAGTCCTCAGGCAAAATACTTTTTTTTTTTCTTTTTTTCTTTTTTTTCTTTCTTTAAAGTAACCCACAATCTGTCCAAACCAGCCGGAGGTGGCAGCAGGGCGGCTGGGCTAGGCCCGGGGGACAGCCACCTCCCTCCCTGCGGTTTCGCCTGTGTCCCCGATGTCAGCACACGCAACACCGCGTCCTTGCCCGCGCCGCCAGCCCGGCGTGCGGGCCGGGCGGCAGAACCCGCGGTGCCCCCGCCCCCGTGTGCCATTGCCACAGTGTGCCCCCGCCCCAGTGTGCCACTACCACAGTGTGCCCCCGCCCCAGTGTGCCACTGCCCCAGTGTGCCCCCGCCCCAGTGTGCCATTGCCACAGTGTGCCCCCGCCACAGTGTGCCATTGCCCCAGTGTGCCCCCGCGCCCCGCGCTGCTGCGGGCACCGGCCCAGCCCCGGGCACACCTGCGGGGGCAGGGGCAGCCCCGCGTGGCGCTGTCCGGGCGGGAGTGAGGACACCTGGGCGACCGTGGGGAGACCCGGTCTGCTGTGGGGAGACCTGGGTTGCCCCGGGGAGTTCTGGGTGACCGCGGCAATGCTCCGGGCACCGCGGGAGGACGCAGCCGCCGCGGCGCGCCCCGCGGTTCGCCGCAGCCCCCGCGCACAGTAGCTGCGCTCCGGCCACCACGGCTGGGCCCGGCCCGCCGCGTCCCGGCCATCGCCCCGGAGAGCCGCGGCCCCCCACGGCGCAGCCCGCCCCGGGGCCGGCGGTCCCCGAGGGGAGCGGGCGGGGCCGCGCCTGCCACGGGCGCCAATTAACCCGGTAATTAGCGCGGCACTCCCCGCGCTCCCCCCGCCGCGGGCGGTGCCCAAGGGGTTAAACCGCGGCCGCCCGCCCCGCGCCATTGGCCGGCGGCCGCCGCGCGGCGCGCAGCCAATGGGCGGGCGCCGTCCACGAGCGGGGCCGCGTGCGGGCGGCGCCCATTGGCTGGGCGCGAGTGTGGGAACGGCGGCGGGGGACGTTTCACACGAGCCGCGCGCGTGCGGCGCGCTCTATATAAGTAGGGGCGGCCAAGGGCGCGCGGCACCCGCGCCCCGCCGGCCCTGCCGCCGCCGCCCCGAGCGCTCCCTCACGGCCCGGCTCGGCCCGGCCCGGCCCCCACTGCTGCCGCCGCGCCTCTCCCCGGCGGCGCACCATGCCGGCCGACCTGATGGAGAAGAACAGCGCCTCGCCGGTGGCCGCCACCCCCGCCAGCGTCAATGCGACGCCCGACAAGCCGAAGACGGCGGCGGAGCATCGCAAGGTAAGGGTGGCTGGGACGGGATGGGACGGAACGGGCAGCGCCGTGCGGAGCCGTGCCGGACGCTGACTGTCGCCTCTCTTGTAGTCCTCCAAGCCCATCATGGAGAAGCGGCGGCGGGCGCGCATCAACGAGAGCCTAGGGCAGCTGAAGACGCTCATCCTGGACGCGCTGAAGAAGGATGTAAGCGCAGGGGGGTCGGGGCGGGGGGTGCGGGGGCAAACGGCGCTGCCGGGCCGGTCTGAGCCCCGCCTGTTCCCGCAGAGCTCCCGGCATTCCAAGCTGGAGAAAGCCGACATTCTGGAGATGACCGTCAAGCACCTGCGGAGCCTCCAGCGAGCTCAGATGACTGGTGAGTCCTGAGGGGGAACCGGAGAGAGGGAGCTGGGCTGGCGCTGCCTGCAACCCGGGGGCTGGGACCATCACACACTCAGTCTGCCTGCTCGGTAGAGAGGATTGCGGGAGCACCAGGCTCTGCACCTGCATCCCCGGGGAGTGATGGAGGGGGGGGGATAGTGTGTTCTGTACCTGTATTCCTGGTGCCAGTGGCTCCGCACCTGAATCCTGTTTGCATGGGTGACACAGCGCTCCATCCCTGCTACTTGGGGGTGGTGAGGGGCATCATGGTTTGTGCTAGTATCCCCAATAAGGAGTTGCTGGCAAGGTCATGGTGTTGTTTGTGCATTTCTGGTGCTGGAGGGCACAGTCCCAGCTTGAGTTCCCTCTGCTAGTGGAGCTGTGCTCTGCACATCGATCTGTTTTGGGGGTGTGAGAGGCACAAGAGCCACTGGAGGAACTGTGTTTCCAACCTGGGTCTCTGGTATGTGGAGACATAAGGAGATTCTTGGGACTTATCTGTTCCCCCCCTGGGTCCCTGGTGCTGGTGGACTTGGTAGCAGAGGGGCTGTGCTCTCCATCTGAAATCTTGGTACTTGGGAACACAAGACATACTGCCAGAGGGGCTGCTTTCCCCATCTGGATTCCTAGCTCAGAGGGGCTGTAGGATGCAATGCTGGTGGGCTGTGCACCTCTCTTCCCTGTGGAGCCTGCTGACTGCTGTGTGCCTCTCTCCTCCCACAGCTGCCCTGAGCACAGACCCCACCGTCCTGGGCAAGTACCGAGCCGGCTTCAGTGAGTGCATGAACGAGGTGACGCGGTTCCTCTCCACCTGCGAGGGCGTCAACACTGAGGTGCGCACCCGGCTCCTGGGCCACCTGGCCAGCTGCATGACCCAGATCAACACCATGAACTACCCTGCGCCTCCCCCGCCGCCCCCGTTGCCACCGGCCGCAGCCTTTGGGCCGCCCCTGGTTCCTCCAGGCGGGGGCGTGGGGCCGCTCCCGGGCATGCCCTGCAAGCCAGGTGCCGATGCAGCCAAGGTGTACGGTGGCTTCCAGCTGCTGCCTGCCTCTGATGGGCAGTTTGCCTTCCTCATCCCCAGCACCGCCTTTGCTCCGGGTGGAGCTGTGCTGCCTCTGTATGGTGGCCCACCCACAGCTGCCACTGCTGCCTCGCCGCCAGGCCCGCCACCTGGCACGGCCGACTCGGTCTGGAGACCCTGGTGAGGGTGGTGGGCACCGGACTGGACTTGGCAATGCACCCCGTGCTGCTGGCACGGCTGTACATAGATTATATGTTCATATTGGATTGTGCCTTTGTACCATAGCACTCCCTTGACAGTGTTTCGTGTTTTACACGAGATCTTTTTTCTTCCTTTCCTCCCTTTCCTTATGCGACACCAAAGATTGGGGGTTTGTTTTTTTGGTTGGGGTTTTTTTTTTTTTTTTGAATGCTCTTAAAATAAAAGTTTCCCTTCCATTTCGGAAGGCCTTTGGAGAAAATTTGAGCTCTGGCATGTGTGCGTAGGAGGGACCCCAGTTCCTGGCTGCCTGTGGATCTTGCTGCTCCAGGGCTGCCTTGTCCTGTTCGCCGGGCTGGAGCTGTCACTCAGACCCTCTGTCCCCTCTGTCTTGTGAAATCACCTGGTCCCTCTCCCTGCCCTGGGGCAGATGTAATTACTGCTTCTTTGGGAGCAGGTCAATTAATCAGACTTGTTAAAAGGAGCTTGTATTTGCAGAGCTGGTGAATGTGCTATGGGACTCACCTCTGCTCTGTTCTGGCACCTCGGGCTGATGGAGTTGGTGTGGTGTAAAGCAAGACATGGAGCTGCCCGGGTGAGCCTCCTGCCCTGAACCCGGAGGAGCCTGCTTCCCAGGCTGTAGTGTAAATTGCAAGTGACTCCAGTCAGTTGATTGAGAGAGCGGTGCCTGCCAGCTTCTCGAGTTACAAAAGCAGTGGCTCTCCGCAGGACAAGCCTGACACGAGTGCTCCTGTCTCCTGGCTGATGGGCTGCAGCAGGCGCTGGGCACCACCTCCACCTGGACTTAAAAGCATAGAGCTGTTCCCGACCCTGAGCAGCAGCCAAGCTCTGCTTGATGATTAATGCTTTGCATGTGGTTTTGATAGAGTTGGGCATTTCCTCTGCTGTTATATGGAAAACACGTGGTCGAGGGAGTAATGTGGGGCTGCAAGGACTCTGTAATCATGAGCTGCAGCTGACCCCTGTGACTTGAGGATGCCCCGTTTCCAGGCAAGATGCAAGCCATAGATAGTGGCGAGCAGCAGTCTCAGGTTACAGCTTGCATGGCCCTTCTTAACAAGTCCTAACTCAGAGCGGACAGCTTTAAGATGTGCCAGGATCCACTGGGGTTTCTGTCCAAATCCTGCTGCAAAAGCTTGTTGGATTTTGTCTGGATCAGCCAGGTGCTTGACTGTATCCAGGTGCTGGGAAAACGAAAGCTGGGGAGAGTGAGACCAGATGGATTAAACCTGCTGGGGTTTGACTCCCCAGCTTTGCTCCTGGTTAAGAAACATATTCACCTGATCTGAAAATACATCCTGGGAAGAGGGTTGGTATGTGCCTGGGATAAGCAGTGGCTGAGCTTTCTTTCCTGCCCACCAGCCAGAGTGTCACCTTTCTGCATTGGAGATACTGAGGGTTGAAGTGAGCCCACCTTTTGTTCAGAGAAGTGCTCACAGGACCTGTCTCAGAATTACATCAGACCAACTCCTCTTGCTGGATGGCTTGTGTGGAGCTGATGTAGAGCAGTCATGCATCACCTATAAGAGTGAATGCTGTTCCATATGAGCAGAGTCTTCCTTTTCTGCTGAAGCAGTTGGTTTGGAAAGCACATTAGAAAAAAGAGACTCTGCTGTAGGCTAATGGAGAACATACAGCAGATCCCAGAGTGAAAGACAAGATGAACCTATTTGCTAATGGAGTTTAAATAGCCTAGTATAAAGCAGATACAGCATGCTTGGGCCGGTTTCTCCAAAGCTTTCTCTGTTTACTCTATCCCACAGCCTGTTGACATGAGAGATCTGCTTGAGTTTGTGAGCTTTAAGGGGATCAGAGCAATTCCCAAGAGCCGTGCTCTTGGTGCCAGTTCACTGAGCCCATGACAAATTGGGATGACAAATGCAGGCTGTGGGTCTGTGGATCATTGTGTGTGGGAATTCTCCTTCAGGTGCAGCAAATGCCTTTAAACTGATGCTGTGGGATGAGCAGGAAAGAGTAAGGGAGGAGTGCCAGGGAAGGTACAGGGCTGAGCTATGACCCTGCACGGGGACTGTACAGGACAGGTAGGAAAAGGGACTGGACTTAGTGCTGCCAGATGGGATGCAGCTCCTGTTGGCCTCCCTGGGCACCTTGCTGAGCCCTGCCTGCCAGTGGAGAGGATCCTGGGAACGGCTGGAGGCAGGTCTTTCTCTCATGACCATTCTTGGGTTGGTCAGCACTTTGCCACAATCCTTTAGGGTACGTTTGCAGACCCGAGGGTGCTGAGTTGGAAGGAGCAGCGCTTCAATCCCTGCCCGCAGTGCACCTGCACGGGGGTCCGTGCGCAGGGGGCTTTTCCTGCCTTGCCCCCCACCCACCACGGAGCTTACAGCCCCGGCTGCCCCTCGCATCCCCGCAGCTCCCTTCCATCTGCTGCTGCTGCCGTCCCGGGAAACCTGTCATTAAAGTCAATTAACTTTTCCCACACTCCTCGTGAGCGGTGCAAAAGCCCCTCCTTGCTTCCTCCTTGGCTCTTAAGTGCTACCATATGGCACAGGCCCCCGCGCCCCCCCACGCCCGCCCTGCCTTTGATTCCAGCCAGACAGCCGGAGCTTTATGATTTAAGCCGGGAGAGCCCTCGTACCAAGCCCTGGGCCGCTCTGCGGCCAAGGTGGTTTTTTTAGCAGGCAAGGCTGTTTTCTGGCAGGAAATGAATAGCTCCCAGATGAGCTCAGGAACCTGAGAGGTCGTGAGAAAGGAGCGAACCCCCGGCGCGGTGGCGGGCTGCCAGCGGTGTGGGGAGCGCGGGAGGGAGCGCGCCGCTGCCGCCGCACACGAGCGCGCCCGGCCCCCGCTGGCAGGCGGCGGGAGCGGCAGCCGCGGCCGCACGCCGCCCGCACGCCGCGCCCGGGCCCCGGCCCCGGCCGGCACAGCCCCCGGCCGCCTGTCCCCAACCAGCGGCCGCGCTCCTGCCAAGGGCCCGCAGCCGACCGCTGACCTTGGGCTGGCATCCAGGCGTCCGGCCCGCAGGGAGCGTGGGGTGGTGAAAAAGCAGCCTGGCAGCTGGGCTGGGATTTGGGGGAGCCAGGAGAAGAGTCCCCCGGGAGCAGCACTGCAAACTGCCTGGGGGCTGCGTGCAGCAGGGCGTGTGAGCAGCTTGGGGCGGCTGTGTGCTGCGGGGGCTGGGATGCTCCAGCCCCGTGGCTTCCACTTGAGACACACAGCCCGGTGGTGGGACCAGACTTGCCAGCGCATGGCTCTGGCTTGCACCAGCACCTCCAGGCCAGCAGCCCCCTTGCTCTGCTGCTGCCCCTGGGGCAAGGGAAGGGGACCTGTGATTTACAGGGGTGACGTGTTTAACTTAAAGCAAGTCAAACAAAACCCCGGTTTGTTTTGCAGAGCACAGACTTCCTGGGGGGATCAGCCCAGACAAATGACTCCACTCCCATTTATTAAACATTTGTGGCCATGCGATCAGCTGGTGCTGGGAACGGCTGGGACAATCTTATCTGTTTCCCAGCCTCTGCAGCAGGAGTGATTTCTGACATCTCTGCCTGGGAAGAGCTGTGCCCCAGGGGTACCAGCTCCCCATTCCAGTGCCTTTCAAGTATCCAAGGACAGTGATATAATCCACACAGGCTGTAGCCTCTGGACTGTTTCCCTGCTCTGCCCTGCACGAGCATCCACACTGAGCACTGGCAGCAGGCTGGGGGCATATGTCCCTTGTGCCAGCACCACAGTGAGGGTTGTGAGGGGGTCTGCTGGTGGTGTGTTTGCCAAGGGGAGGGCAGGGGCAGCAGGGCAGGGCAGAGGTGCTGTTGCTGAAGGACAGCCTTGGAGGAAGGGCTACCTGCAATCTGTAATGATTAGGAAGCTGCTCCCAGAAGGGGTTTATTGCCAATAAAGCCAGCTCAGCACAACTGCTGGGGCATTAACCCTTATCTGCCTGGCGCGATAAGAGCCTTGGGCTTTGCCTTCTGGCCCCAAGAGAGCAAACAGCCGCCACAGGGCATGGTACAGACTGCTCCATGCCCTGTCACCCTGGGGACACAGCCAACATCCTGTGTGGCTGGGACGCACCGCCCCAGCACGTGCTCCCAAAGCCCCTGGCCAGCTCCCCCCGCCTGCTGCCCTGCACACAGGGGTGAAGGCTCTGTACCCAAACTCCTGAGGGGTTCAGCTGTACAAAAGCAGCATCCTGCTTAATTAAAAGCAGACCTGCTGTAACGAGCCTGCCAGCACAACAGCGTGGCTCGGGCAGTGCTGCTGGAACAGAGGCTGGGATTCAGCCTCACTGCAGAACTGAGACATGAGGTGGCTCATGGGCTGGGAGCCGGGGCTGGGAGCCAGGGCTGGGTCACCCTGTGACTGCCTGCAGAGCCATGTCTCTCTCCGTGTCCTCCCAGCCCTGCTAAGGAGACACAGCCTGTCTGACCCAGCCTGCTGTTGTGTAGCACCTCGACAAAACTCATCACTAAAATTGCTCCTGGAGTGGGGTCTCTCCTGAGTTCTTGCCCCCAGGTGGGGTCACACACTATCTCTGAGCTGTTGGCTCCCATCACACCACCCAGCTGTGCTGGTACTGGGACCAACAGCAATTGTGCCTGCCCTGCAAGGGGGACATGTCCCAGGCTGTGCCAGGAGGAGGCTGCTCCCTGCTCAGGGCTGGGATGGCACACACTGCTCTGGATATGGGTGCACTGGGGTGCCTCACAAGAGCCTTTCCAATGGTGACCTTTTTTTCCCTCTTGTTTTGTCAGCTTTTTCTTGCTGCTGAGGAGGTCAGAAGTGTTGAGGAATATCCTTAATGCAGGTACCTTGGTGTGCAAGCTGCAGGTTGCTCCCTGGACAGGGGGAAATGGCTGGAGCTGCAGAACAGGAGCTGTGAACTGGCACCAATCGTTTGCCTAACAAAGGACATGAGGGCCTGTGGCACAGCCCAGCAGGGAGGTGGCTGGTCACCCAGAGACTCTGCAGGACCCAATGAAGAGCGAGAAGACCCCGCACTAAATCACACCATTGGACCGAGAGGCCCATACAGCAAGAATGTGAGGGTATAAAACCCCAGGGATTGATGTGTTCAGGTCTCTCCCTGGGAACACATAGCTTGACCTGTTGGGTTGCTCTGCACCATGATTAAATTAGGAACCAGAGCTCTGGTCTCTGTTATGGTAAACATGGAGTTGAGTCAGGGAATGAAACTTGTCTGTGTGAGTGTGGGATGTGCAGGGAGCCAAAAGGGGGACCTCACTGGAGCCACCCACTGCAAAGGGGCTTTGGTCCCAGCAATGAAAATGCAGGGTGGTGTGAATGTGACGCCCAGAATGGTTCCTCAACGCTCAGACAGGAATATCCCTTTAAAAGGAGGGCTGGTAGCAATGACTGGAGGCTCCCACTGCTTGTCCCACTGCAGAAGATGGGCTGTACCTCTGTTCTCTGGAAAACATTATGAGTTCTTGAAACCGTAAAACAATCTGGCTGGTGTTTCTCCCTCTGACGCTGGAAATCTGGACAGTGTTTGTAGCAAGAGAGGGATACAGACACATGCTGAACCTCAGTTATGTATCTTGCCTGGCTCTGGCCCTCACAGCCCTGCTGCACCCCAGGCACAGACAAGCCCCCATCTCATTTGGCAGTGCTGACATACATGGGGCATCTGCCAAACAGGGGAAGTGGTACTGGGCCCCAGCAGCATCCTAACTAATGTTATAAAGCTGACAGGTATAAAGCAAGAGCAACACAGGCTGATCCTGCCAGGCTTGGGAAACATTTGGCTTTTTTGCATCTCCAGTATCAGGCTGAGCCTCATTCCTGCCTCCGTCAGCAACAGGCTCATGTGTGGACCTGGGAGACAACCTGCCTTTGTTCCAGCAGTGACATGAATCCTGTTTATGGCAGGGGAGAGCAAATGGTCCATTGCACTCAGGCCTTCAACAGCAACATGTAAATGCAAAGCAGTACTGGAGACCTGCATGGCTGAGGAAGAGGGGCCAGGCAATCCCTCAGGGCTGCATCACAGTGGGTGCTAGAGGAGATGATGAGCCTGGAAGGGAAGGGGGAGCTTTGGGATGATGATGCATCAGGACAAATCCTTCCAGTAAGCAGTGTTTCCAACCAAACTAGTCCCCTGCATGGTGAATGGACAGGGAAATCAGAGCACTTATCCCTAGCTCTGCATCTGGGAGGGCTCTGATTGGTCATCAGCTGCACAAGGGTCTCACAGCAAACATTCCAACAGGCCTGATGGATACTTCCTTGCTCCCTGCAGCCAAGCCTCACTCCTCACTGTGGGATCAGTGCTGCTGTGTCCCACAGTACAGAGCTCTGCACTTCCTACGGGGCATTTCCTTTCAGCCACCCTTCAGCTTTTATTGTGCTTCAAAACAGAGAGGCTGGCAGCTGGACAGCCGGGGCTGGTGTTTCTGAGTAGGCTCCAAGCAGATGTTTGTGCTCACAGCCGGGGCTGGCGCTCCCTGCCTTCCCCGCTGGGGCTCAGCTGCGTGCGGGCAGGCTGCAGGCAGAGCCTGTGGGCGGGCAGCCCCTGCCTGCAGTGCTGCCTGCTTGGGCTTGAGAGGGGCTCTGGTGCTGGGCACAGGCTGAGTGGGGTCATGTCTCCTCAAAGGGATGAGGAGCTGGACCACCATGGCCACCCAGGGCTGAAGTAATGGATGAGGGCTGCGGGATGAGAGCCCAAAGCCAGGCAAAGGGGAGAGGGGCATGGCTGAGAGCTGCATTGTGCTTGCTCAGCCAGCGTCACGGTGAGCACGAGGGTCACAGAGAACCTCTTGGGAAGCTCCTCCCAGGCTGGGTCAGCCCATGGCACAGTCACCACTCCCTCTTCCCCCATCCTCGCCCCCACTGCAGATCTTGCATGGGTTGAGGGGCTCTCTTATCACTCAGTGTTTGCCTGTCTGGAGAAGCACACTGTCGTTGCAGCTGGTTAACCTTCACCCATGTGAAAAAGGACAGGAAAAGGTCTGACAGGATGGACTGTCCATGGCCTCCCATCTTTCACAGGGGAGGCTCGGACCCAGCTGGTCCCACACGTGAGCTGGTAGTTGTGGGTTGCTCCAGCCATGGCTCTGGTGTCAGCCACATTTCACAGCTCAGAGCTGTCCCTCTTGTTTTAAAGCCCAATGAGACCCCCCTCTCAAGGTAAACACGAGCCAGTTTATTGCTTGCTGGAGTAATTTCCCAGGAAGGTCAGGAGGGCTTTCCTTGGGGCTTGAGACAGCCTGGTAAGTTCCACTGAGCAAAGATGTTATGAGAGCACCATGTGCTGGGAAGAACAGCACTGGGTCCTAGGGATGCCTGCAGCCTGCTCTAAACCTTGGAACATAGTCCTGTTTGTCTTCTCCTGCTCTTCAGGGTGCTGTGGTCTGGGTTCCCCCTCCCACTTGTTTATGGCACTGGTGCAGAAATTTGTGATGGCTGTAATTGCCAGCAGTTTGCTGATTGCATGCTCACCTGGTGCACTGGGCCAGAGACAAAAGAGCTAAAACCCCTTCCAAGGTTTGAAACTGTGTCATCTCAATGGGCAAGAAGGAGAAGAGGGTTACTTATACATTTGCTTCAAGAGCATCTGGATGTAAAATAGGAAGGGCAAGGGCAGCACAGCATCTGTGGGGACTGCCCTGTGACACAGGCTCACTGTCTGTCTGCACCAGGGAGGCAGCTGGGCACTTCCTCATCCCCTCCAGCCTTCATGTGCAGGAGGCCAGCCCCTGCACAGGCTTGCAGATCTTCTGCCACCAATCCCTCTGCAGCCCGGGCAAGCTGACAGAAAGCTTTCCCAGGGTCTCAGGCACCATGGACACGGGTTCTGCACCAGAGCCGGCCCAGCATCGCAGGGGACCGCTCCTGACAGTGTCCCTGCCTCCAGCCGGATACTGCCAGGAGGCTTTGGAGAAGGGAGAACCCCACCCTGAGTGTGAGAGCCCAGCAGGAGCTCGGCTGCAGCTGCGGCAGGGCTGAGCAAAGTGATGCAAGATGTCTGGAGACGGGGCCAGCTACCGGCGGGAGCGTGTGGGAGAGGAGCTGCCCTCGGCGGGGCTCTGCCTGCGCGGGACGGACCACACAGACGCTTCACCCTCAAGCCCTCACAGCCTCAGGATGCCTGGAAAGAAGAACACAGATTTTCCATCCACCCCCAAACTGGGTACTCCCTTCAGAGCTGCTCCATTCTGCCCAAAAATACGGGAAGGGGGCAATCTAGCCCCTGGCAGGGGTCTGGGGGAGCTGTGTGTGTGCTGCTGGGTGCTGGGGTGGCACAGGTATTGGTCTCTGGGGTCACTGTGGCTGAGGAAGTTTTGCATGGGACCCCAGAGATGAATGAATGAGTGCTTGGCCAGGCAGAGCTCATGAGGGCAGCCTGGGGAGAAGGGCAGCAGAGCTGAGCCTGGTGTCAGCAGAACACCGTGATGGGGACATCCTGACACCTCACTGTGTGTCCTGGGAAGTACCAACAGCTGCAGCCCTGCCAAGCTCCAGGCAGGGAAGGATCCTGTGCACAGCCACGTCAGAGCACGTTTGCACAGAAAGAGTAAAACTTCAGATACCGGGTGTTGTTTCAACCCCAGAGCCTCCTCAATAGTCAGCTGCCCTCCAGAGACCTCCCCTCTGGACGCAGAATGGAAGTAGCAGCCTCAGCACTTTGTCAGGAGCAGGGAGCTTTCTGCCTCCCGGCCCTGTTGAATAGCTGCAGAATTCATTACAGCCCCGTTTCACTTCTCCCTCCAATTATCCCTGTGGACAAAGGGCTGGGGCTGCAGCGGAAGGTCCCTTTCAGGAGGTGCCGGTGGCAGGACGTGCTGCTGGGGCTCAGGCGAAAGCTCCTTTGCTGGGGGGCAGTGACCTGAGTCCTGCAAATGCCACTTTTCGGCCATGGCAGTAGGCGTGCACAGGGTGGCAGGGCCAGCTCAGCACCAGGGACTGGGAGATGCTCCCTGCAGGGCAGGAAGTGCCCCAGTCTGCTTAACACCTGCAAGATGTATTGCAAGGTATTTCAGTCAAAAGCAAGATACTGAAGATTGCTTTAATTAAGTACCAGACTCATTTTATCTGTACAAACACAAATGGTGATTTGGCCCATTTGGCACTTCTCTGCACAGTGACTGTGAAGCTGTCAAAGACCACTGGTTCTGCTTGCAGTGCGGCTCAGGGGACTGAGCTCCTGCAGGTGACACCTTGTATCCAAGGTCCCAGATGTCATCCTTGCTGCACTGGCCACCCAGGCCACCACTCTCCAGCCAGCCATGTGTAGGCCCATAAGCTTCTAAGGTGAAGAAACAGGCAGCAATTGGCTCCAGAGCCATTGGGGGTCTCTGAGAGCCTGGAGCTGGTGTTGAGGATCGTAGGGTGGATGTGATACCTGGGTGAGGGCTGGCCTTCACTGGTTCCCTCCCTGACAGCTTGGAGAGGCCCCTCTCTTTTTGAGATGCTGAGCCCCAGCCATGCTCATCACATCAGAGCCTTCCTCCTGCCTGGCAGAGCAGAACTCACTGAAGGGAGATTTTAGGGGGGATTATGCTGAGTAAACTTTGGTGTGAGGAAGGGGAAAAAGGGCAGATGCCCAAAGTCTTCAGGCTTCATGGGGGGATTTGCAGCTGTGCAGGCAGGGAGGTTTGTGCATCCTTTTGTTTGTTTGTTCCTTCCACTGCTGGCATTGCAAGACTTAAAGTCTGTGTTGGAGGAGCTGACACAGGAGAGTGACTTTGCACCAACAGGTCCAATCCTGACACACTAGAAGCTATTCCCAAAGCAGGCTGTGCCCAGGCTGGAGAGCCTGCAAAGTAACCCCAGGAGAGCGAGACAAGGACTGAGGACGTTTTCCGATGGAGGCAGACAGGACACTCAGCCTACTCAGTTTATCAGGAAGAAGATCAAGAGGTGGCTTGATTACAGTCACAAGGACCTTGGTTCGAAAGTATCCTGGCAGAAATAACGAACCAGGTACTTAAGAGCTCTTTAATCTAGCAGGGAAAGGCAAAACAAGGGCCAATTGCTCCACATTTCCTGCAGTCCAAGTGATTAACTCCTGAAGGAGAGGCAGGAACAGAAGCTGCCCTCCCCAGGCCGCTGCGGGGCTGGCTGGGAACTCACACCTCAGTGTCACCTGAAGCAACATATTTTATCTTAACATAAGCTACCAGAAACTTTCAGGGATGGCAGAAAGGCTCAGAGCTGAGACAGCATTGGGTCCTTTCTGCTTGGGCTACAGAGGGCACATCTTCTCATCTGGTGAGGTGGTCACCACTGGTCCTTGGGACACAGCAGAGAACATGTGGCACTGTTCGGGAGGAGTCGGTAGGGTGACATGGGGTGCATTGTTCTGGCCAGGGAATGTGCAAAATGGTGTTTCTATTGAGATTGCAGCTCTTGGTGCCCAGGGGATCTCCAGGTGCTGATCTTCCAACTCTGAGCAGAGGGACGATTGATCCCCTCTCTGCGAGCTCACAAACCTGTCCAAAAGCTCCTGAGGCCACAGAGGAGCTGGATCACCCAGCAACAAGCAGCACCCAGAGCAGATCCTGATAATGTGCCCCTGGGATCTCCCAGTGGATGCAGATAACAGGCACTGAGCAGCTCCATCTCCATCATGCCAAAAGCATGGTGAAGAAGGAGGAACAGAGCCCTTATCTCATGGAGCCATTCATATTTCTATTTGAGTCCTATTATCCCATCATTTTTGCAATTTTTCTAGTTAAAAACCAACAGCCTGGCCAAGGCCTTGTTGCAAAGCACTGGGAAGAGCTGTGGCCCTGACGGTGGCATGGGGACCCTGTGTGCAGCCCTGATGCCCGGCATGCTGCCAGTGGGGCTAACAAAAGGCCAGCAGCGGGGCCAGCCCGTGCTGGGAGCGCAGCGGTGCCGCTGTTGAATAGCTCTTCCCGCTCAGAGGAAGGCATGAAGAGGCGTAATCAAATAAGGGTATCAGCATGGTGCTCCTTGAGCGACGCTCCCAGCGTGAGCCGGCGGCGGGGCCGGGTGGAGGTGACAGGTATCTTTATCCCACCACGCAGGAGAGCTCGCACGTCCCGCTGGCAGGAATTTGTCTGCAAATTTTCCCCCATTGAAAGAAGAGAGGGGGCCAGCGAGGCACGGGCTGAGATGATCGCTTGATTAAGGCCAGGGCAGGCGAGGTGGAGAGACGGGGCAGCTCCCAGGGAGCCGTGCTCCCAGTCCTTAACCTCTCCTCGGGAGACCACAAATTATATCTGTTAATGTATCAGCCCCCTGGTATCCTACAAATAGGTCGTCTGGCTAAGTGTGTGTCAGAGGTTCACAGGAGGAGTTGTTACCTTTTCATCGCTTAATCATTTTCATCATCATCATCTTTTAATTTATCTTGCAATAAGCTTTAACCCGGTGAGTCCCAGGGAAGGTAGGTGAAGAGGCTTGCCAGCCCAGCTGGACCGTAAACACAAGCAGGAGGCACTGGGTTGCAAAGAGAGTTTGAAGAACAGAGAGAAACAGTTTTATCAGCTCTCCCATGAAAATGGGAAGCCCTTTGCCATGGAGGCAGGAGTATTCCCAGCCCTATTTCCCATCCCACTCCTCTGCCAGCTTGCAACGCGGGGATGATGCGCAGAGCTGGGGTCCAGGGACTCTGCCAGGGACCAGGAGCGGCCAGAGGGAGGATGCTCCCCGGGTGTACAGGGACTGGGGAGCGAGGGGGGCACGTCACGCACTCCCCTGGGTGCCAGAAGTGATTTACACAGTGCACCCGAGAGCAGAGTCAATTAAGGTCACATTTCTGTGTTGCTAAACAACAGGCGGCTCTGGGTTCAGGCCCGCTGAAAAGGAAACAAAAGCCACCCCTTGAAACGGGGGCTTTGAGCGGGTTCAAAGGAGCACGGAACAAAAGGCGGGCTTTGTGGCTGCCCTCGCCCGCGCCTTCCCGGGCCCTTCCGCCACCAGAGACACCGTTCATGTGGCAAGGGGGAGCTTTTAATTGTCCAGCACAAACAATGCTGGCATATTTAGGCCGACCTCATTACAGAGCCATCCGAAATGCTTGAGAAGCATTCCCACCGCTTAGCATAAATAGCAGAAACGCTCTTTCACCAGCAGAGCAGGTCCCATCTGCTCCCAGCCCGGCCTCACCTTGACTTGCAGCGGTGAGCCCACAGGGTCGGCCCCTCTGCCCCGCTGCTCCCAAACTCTGGTGCAGGAACCTGCCTCCCTGCCATCAGCCCCCCTGCCACAGGGTGCTCCCCACAGGAGCAGAGGACAGGATCTCCAGGGATTTGCAGAAAGGGGTGCTGCTGTGGCAGCCCTGTCTGGGGCTTGCTCTGCCCACCTGTCTCCAGCAGCTTGGCTATGGCTGCTGGGAGCTTGAGGGGCATCATTCACACCTCCCGACTGGACAAGGCAGTTTGCATGTGGCCCCACTGGCTGCTGGCTGATGTCCCCCGTGGGGAATGAGACAGGGAAGGTCTTGGAGACCTTCCCCAGCTGGGCTGAGAATAACATGGATGTTTCCCAGAGACCCAAACCTGACTGAACGAGGGTCTGTTTCAGGTTTACACCCCACTGCACTTACCAAAGCTCCCCACCAGCCTCCCAGCTGGTGCATGGGTGCCCTGGAGTGAGCCGCCCCGGCAGCCGTGGCTCCAGCACAGGGCAGCCAGGGCAGGCAGCCTGTTTCCACAGCGTGGGTGCTGGCACAGAGCCTGGTCAGCCCACAGAGATCAAAGGGAGCAGCGTTTCCCGACCGATACCTGATCCTGGTGCTGGAAGAGAGCCGGGAGGCTGCTGAGTGCCTCCTGCACTGTTCCCACCACCACGCAGCACCAAGCACAGCATGGGCTCTGCACCTCTGGGCTGCATTTATGGTACTGCAGTTTCTGCCAGCTCCCTCTTCCTCCTCCTTTGCCTCCCCTTTCTTGCAGGCAACCAGCTCTCCACACCCCACAGTTTATTAAAAATCCTGGGTACCTTGGAAGAGACAACACAATAGTGTACTTGTTACAGCTGCCCGGTATTAATGGACTGCCCCTTTTGATTTTAGAGTGGAACTTTTGGCAGAAAACCAGCATCCAAAAGGGAAAATTGCTGTAAAGCTCGGCAAAAAGGGGGTGGGGAGGGAGGAGAAACAGCCTGTAGCTTTGATCAGAAAAGCTTGAAGATGAATCATGGTGATGCCCAAAGCAGATTTGCTGAAGTTTGATTGCAAAGAGGGGAGCCAGGACTGGTGTGGAGAGGGGTGGCCAGAGTGGTGATGGGGCTGGGGTGGAAGGGAGCCCTGGCAGCCAGAGGTTCAAAGGCCCCTGCAGCAAAGAGCAGAATTGGAGGATTATTCACTTTCTATATTTCCACTTCTGCAGCACACATGGGAATCTAATTGGCCAGGATGAGAAATACAGCTAGACAGCTTACAAGTGGACTTGGGAAGACAAAAATATTTGCAGCTGCAAGCCATTACAGGCAAACCCAGCCTCGCTCTTACACTTTAATTACCCTGCTGTACACTTTCTTCTGCGTACCAGAGCTAGTGTCAGCCCAAAAACCTTTCTGATCTTAAAAAGACAAGCACAATGCCTGGCTGCACCAGGGCCGCAGCACTCCAGCACAGCAGCACTCCAGAGCAGCAAGGGCTGAACACCTCGCAGGGCATCAGGCATCAGCTCTCTCCCACTGCCCCAGTGCAGACCCCAACACTGCCCCTGCAAGGCTGATGGCAGCCCTGAGTCCCATCAAAAAGATTAGCTTGGCTTTTTATGGAGGGAGGGCATCCAGCCGTGTAGATTTGGAGCTTCCCATATACCCTGTGCTCTGCAAGGTCCACCCAAGCCCATCCCAGCATCGCCTTGCTGTGACAGCAAGTGGCAAAAGCCTGGGCAGTGATCACCCCTGTCCTACAGCCTCCCCAGTCCTCCCTGCTGCTGCTGTATTTAAGCTGAGATGCTCATTTCCCAGGGCCCAAAAGCACTGGCAGGGAGATTTTCCCTTTATTGGCACCTGGGCCCACCCCAACGGCTGGAGGAAGAATGACCCCATCTCCTCATGTCCCCCACCACAGTGACATGCCCAGGTGACTCCTGCAGGCTGCCCAGAGGGCCATGCAGCCCTGTCAGCAGTGCCATCACAGCCCAGCCTGCCCGGCCACCACCGTGCTGCTCCCAGCTCTTTGACTGCTCATTTCCTTTTCCTCTCCTGCACCAACACCAAAAATGTTATTCCAGGTGCCGGCCCCAGCCCTGCTCACTCCCCCACATGCTTCACCCCTCTTCTCCTGAAACCTGAGGAGAGCTGAACTCATTTTATGCCATTTTATTTCAATGCTCTGAGGGTTAGCCGTGTGCCAGGCATTTTTAGTTCTGCGATAAACAAAAAAGAGGAGAGGGCTCACAACTTTGATTAATGAGCAAATTTTTTAATGACTATTTTGAAGCTTTGATGCAATGTCCTTTCAAATGCACAAGCTTGTGGGGAGAGGGTGTTTGAGTCATTTTAAATTGAGCTTAAAATTTCTTGGCAGCACTGAAGGGGCACTGCAGGACATGGGCAAGGACCCCAGAAGATAAGGAAGGACCCTCAGGGAGAAGATCCGAAGTGAATACATGTTGTTGGTACTAGTTTGAGATGTTAAACCAGGTGCATGCATGGGGCAAGGAGAAGACCTGTCTGGCAATGCTGGTGCTGGGACTGTGCACCAGGGTGTCTGCTGGGATCTCCCTGGTCCTGGGTCCCCACAACACCTGTGCTGAGGGGCTGACAGAGCTGCCCTGCTCCCGTGGGAGACGTTCCTGGGGAAAACAAAGTACAGCAAGAAACTGCAGGAGCAGGGGGGCTCAGGAGCCCATCGCTGCCCTGGGACATCTCTGCTGCAGCCATCGTGGGAAGGGCGCACAGGGTGACACCGTGTCCCTGGCACTGCCAAGGGCTGATGGGCACAGCACAGCAGAGCCAGGATAGAGCAGGGACAGGGGTCAGCCCTGGCAGCAGCCAGCAGGGCCCAGCTTATCTCTCTACTGCCCCAAGCCCTGGCAGGACAGGGGTGTGTGCCAGAGAGCCCACCGGTGCCCAAGGACAGCGAGGGGGCAGCCACAGCAATGAATGACAGAAAGACAGCTGGGCAGGGTGAAGAGAAGGCTAAATTAGGATGCTGGGCACTGCTGGCTGCCAGCCCAGTGCCGCCTGCCAAAAGCCCTTTGGCAGATGAAAATCAAATCCTGGTGGGAAGATGATGCCTGGGGCTGGGCTAAGAGCAAAGGAGTGATGTTAGTCCCTCCACGGGGTGCAGGCGAGTGAGGACCATTCCGGACATTGTGTCCCCAGCAGGAATTTTCTGTGAACTGCTCTCACACGCTGGTGGAGGTTCCCTGTGACTCCCAGGAGGGAACTGGCTGGGGGACACATCTTGGGGCCAGGGAGCCAAGGAGGCTGCTCTGTGCCCAGGCCAGCACTGGGCTGCTCCCGGCTCTGCCCTGCGCGGCTGCTCCCAGCCCCTGCCGAACCCCGGGGGGCAGCACGGGGGGAGCAGGGGCTCCAGATTGGAACCACATGGAAGCACATTTGCAATGAATTAGGCTGGAAGCCAGCAGCTCTTGCTTGGCTGGGTGTGCAGCCAATCTTTGGGGATTGTCAGCTCCTCCCAGGTTTCCACAGCGGATGTTCCCTGGCCAGAGTGCAGCTGGGCTCTGCGCAGAGCTGCGGCCAAGGCGGCCCAGAAGGAGATGAGGACACGCACAGGCAGGGACCTCCGCCCACACACACAGCCCTGCTGGCTCAAGTGGGCCCCCACACGCTCCTGGCCTGGGCTGGGCAAGGTTTCAGGGGCTGATGATGCTCTGGGGTAGGGCAGTGGTGATGCACAGGAGGAATTGTTTGGCCACTTCCCAGCCTGGCAGCCCCAGGGTGAGCATGATGTCTCCCTGCCTGCCCTGGCTCACCAGCCCCTCAAGCTGCACCCAAGATCAAGCAGATGGGGAGCTCTTGCTCAGGAATTGGTGTGAAATCACATCTCAGAGTACCTAAGAAAAGGGCAAGATCCAAAAGGCGGGAAGAAAAGCTCCAACCTGGCAGCCCTCTTGAGGGGTGAGAGGGTTAAGGCACTGGTGCAGAAAGGCTTTGAGTGTGCATGTCAAAGAATGACACTAACAACTCATGTGACAACCTGCCAGGAAAACTTTTCAGATCATAATTCGCATAGCATTTGTATCATGTTCCCTTCCTGTTTAAAAAGGCAATATGGAAACCGTGCAAGGGGTTATTTGCTGGTCAGGCTGATCTGCTGGTTATGCTCCCTGTCACACGCGTCCCTTTAGGAAGTGATGCCACCACGACAGACACAATTGCTAAAAATAACACCATCCCACACATTAGTCTCTAGTGCCATTTGTTCTAATTAGTCATTCCCAGCTAAAGAATAATGTCTAATCATTAGCACTGGGTGCATATTAAGCCCCTGCCAGAGCAAGAAGTCGGGCTACCCCCCACATGCTGCCTGAGCATTTTCCTTGGTGGCATGTCCTAGTGATGGCAGAAAACACAGAGGGGACGCTGCCTTCCTGTGCCCAGCCCAGCCATTTCAGCCCTCACAAACCAGTCCAGGAGTATTCCACTGACCCTGCTCCACCTCTTCAGGACAAATCCTGGGGGCACCCAGAGTGCCTGTGCAGCCTCAGAGCCACAGCGCGGTGCTCAGCTGGGTGTGTGTGGGCCCCAGCAGCCCTGTGGCTCTCTGATAAGGCCATGTCTGTCTCTTGTTTCATGGGTGAGGGTATTTCTGAAGTGACAGGCTGCAGTGTTAATCTTTGGTTGGCAGGGGAGCATGCCAGCAGCGTGGCAGCCGCGCACAGCTGGCAAAAGCCTTTGCTGCAGTTGGGGCAGGGAGGTGCTCGGGGAGGCTCTGGAGATCAGCCCATCTGCCAGTTGCTTTCACCTCCTGCACTTTGCACAGTCCCTGCTCCCTAACACCCTGACACCCATGCTGCTTGTGCCCAGGTCCTGGTTCAGAGGGCTGCCTGTGTGTGGGCATCCCCACTGGGTTAACTGACCTGCAATCCCCCCATGTGCTACTGGAATGGCCCTGGAACAACACCGGTCAAAAAATCCCCCTTGGATTTTTTTATCACCCACATAACACTGGTGAAGGAAGGGAGGCCACCGCCAGGGAACATCTGGGCTCCATTGCTTATTGTCTGAGCAATGAGTGCTCAGACACTCGTTAATGGATGTCAGCGCTGAAGACAGAAGGGACGTCAGATATTAAATAAACACGACCGCACTCTGCAGCCCAAGGCAATCCCCTGGGGAAGGCGCACATGCATCCGCACCCACAGGCTCCCCCAGCACGGCCCCAGCCAGGGCTGGGACAGGCAGCTCACCACACACACGTGTGAGCACAGCCACACGCCCGCCCGCTCCCACACAGCTCCGGTTTCATGTCAGCCAAGGCAGAGCTGGGTAAAAAATAGTCCTCCTTTTCCTTTTTGGTTTTCCAGCAGGCAGATTATCTGCAAGTGCAGAAACTGCCAAAAGCTCTACCCCATGAAAGAGGGGGATGTGTGGAAGGTGGCCAGAGCCCTCCAGGGTCTGGGCTGGCTGATATTCCTCATCCAAAGTTGCTGCTTGGGGTCCCACCTCTGGCCTGGACACACGCCTCTGGCAAGGAGCAGCTGCATGCCGGTCCCCATGGGTGTGCACACAGCACATGTGGGGCTGTGTCCTGCCTTTACTGGTGCACCCAGCCCCTCCTGCTCCCCCAGATTCCCAGCACAGCCCAGCATCCCACGGGTCTCTGTGCATCCTGTCCGTCCAGCCAGCGGGAAAGGACAGTCCCACCCCTGCTTCCACCGAGCTGTGAAAGGCTGTGTTTCCCTCGCTCCAACTTCTATGGGCTCCCAGAGTCTTTTCTCCTGCCCTTCCCCTGCCGGTGCTCTGAGGAAGAGCAAGCGTGGGAGCAGCCTGACCCCCAGAGAGCAGGGAGGCTGCCTGGCCACCGCACTGTGACAGACACGTGCTGCAGGGCTGCTCCGGTGACCGCCAGCCGGGGGCTGAGCGAGCCCCTGCACTGCAGCCCTGCCCCACAGCCTGCCTGCTGCCAGGCACGGGATGCACAGCTGGGCTGCTGCTGGTCCAGCCCCAGCTCGCAGAGCCGGGTCTGGAGCAGGGCGTGGGTGCACCATTACCCTGGGGGCAGCATTACCCTGCGGGCAGGCTGTGGCACTAAGCTGCTTTGGTGTGTGTTTTGGAGTCACACCACAGCACTCAGATAAGGCAGGACCAGCACACTCTGTGCAGATGTGCAGGATACTCCTGACCTGTGTCCACTGCTGCTCCTTTGGCTGCATTGCTATGGCATCTTCCACTGAACAGGAAACATTTCAGCAAGACGCATTCTGCAATGTGCAGAATGAATATGTGCAACCCTACACAAGTGCAGGGGAAAATCAGCCCTAGCAGGCTGGTAGGTGCCCAGGCTCAGCCAGCGTGGTCTCCCATCCCTCATGACATTAAACTTGTGGGTCCTGTAAAGGGCAGTGAGCAAAGGGATGGTCAGTGAGACGTGTCCTGTCACACAGGAGCACAGCACCAGCCAAGGGCAGCACACAGGGCTTCCTGCTCCTGCGTGTGGTGGGGACTCATTAGCTCAGGGCTGGCTGTGCCTACTTTATTCTCTGGCAGCTTTTGTTCCTTTACAGAAATGTAGTCTCTCTCTCCCTCGCCCTTAGCCCCTTTTAATATTAAGGTCAATAGGTTGACGATTAAGCAGGAAAAGGGCATGAAGAATCAACCAAATTAAATCTTGTGTGCAAACAGGTGGGTGTGAAATTTCAATCAATGGCTGGTGCTAGCAGGGGCCCCTGGGATCACGATTTCCCAGGGGAAGCCTGGGAAGCCCCGGAGGGATTTGGGTACAAAAACTCCAGACATGGGAGAATAGAAAAAAAGTCTTCTCAAAAACCAATATTGACAAGGTTCCTGTGTTTGCACCCCGGCTTTCCCCGGCAGCACAAAGGGAGATGATTATCCCGGGTCCACCGGGGAGGGGATGACGGGAGCTCAAAGGTGAGCCAGGCCCCCACTCCCCGGCTCCCCTGGCCCCAGCTCCTCCACTTAATCCCCCTCTCGCCCAGGCTTTGAAGTCGCCAGAGGTCGAATATGGGATGTAAATCACGTTAGACGCAGTGTGTGATCACAACGCCGCTGCGAGACAATGCCGCGCTTCCCCCGGTGCCCGGGCATCCCGCCGAGCTGCGGCCGGCGCTGGGCATCAACATCCCGGCACCCCCGAGCTGTGCCCGGCCCTGGGTTATAAACATCCCCGGCACGCCCGAGCTGTGCCCGGCCCTGGGTTATAAACATCCCCGGCACCCCCGAGCTGTGCCCGGCCCTGGGTTATAAACATCCCCGGCACGCCCGAGCTGTGCCCGGCCCTGGGCCATCAACATCCCCGGCACCCTCGAGCTGCGGGTGACAGCGGGGACCGAGGGTGGCTCGGCCGGGGACACCATTCCGGGCGGGACAGAGCCGCGATGGGCACTGGCGCCTGGCGGCCGCGGGGCTGCCGTGAGCAGCAGGCTCGTCCCTGGGATTCATTAGCAAAGGCTGCGGCTGCCGAGCCGTGTAAAACACGAGCCGGTCGCTGGGCGTTGGCTCCCGGGGCCGTCCCGCAGCGCTGCACATCTTGCAAGCATTAGCATCACGTAAGGGGAGCCTGCACAGAAGGACCCGGGGTTTATTGGGCTGTAAACTGCGTTGTTCCCGTTACAGTAACGACGTTGCTGGTGAAGAGATGTGCCTTTAGCACATGAGGCTCGGGAACCAGGTGCGCCGGAAGGAAACAGAGCAGGGTTTGGAGGCTCTGCTGTCACCAGTGGGATAATAGAGAGAGAAACAAAGCAGACGTGGGAGGAAGCAGGGGGCGGCACCAAGGATATGCCGCCCCTGCCCCCAGGGCTGCTGTGCTTTACAGCCCTTTGCATTTATCTGCCCCAGCCCCGACTGGCCGGGGTCGGCCCCCCTGCTCCCGGCCATGGGGCTGCACCCCCTGCCCTCCGCCTGGCAAGTTCAGGGTGCAAGGGGTGACAGGGAAACAGCGAGTGACTGCTGGCTCCTTGGCTGTGTTTTGATGGACTTTGCTCTGCCTTGCTCCAGCACTTCCTCTGCCTCCTGTGGCACCTGGGAAGATGTGATACATGGGGTTTGCTGCCTGGAGCAGAGCAGGGGCACTGTTGCCCGAAGGAGCAGCCCTGAGCACTAAGAGCTTTCTTGCCCTGTGGAAAAGCCACTCATGTTTAATTTTCCCCTAGTCACAGAAGCAGCCTCCAAAAAAGAAGTGATAGTGGACCGTAACAATTAACACATTTCCTATTTTCCCATTATCAAAAATGTATCCATGCTCTGCAGGCAGCAGGTTGGCTGGTTTAAGTCTTTTTTCACCAGTTCACAGCTAAACCAGGACTGATTTTTCAAGACCAGCACCAGAGCTTACCAGCTATCATAACTGGCTGCACAGACCTGAATGAACTACATTATAGGCATGGTCCCACTAGTCTGGCCCCTGTTTTCTCCCTGCAGCTACCACCTGTCTTGGTGGACCTGGCAGAACTTCCCAAGCAGGTGCCTGGTGGGAAACACAGAACCTGTCATACTCCCCACTTGGTGACAAGTGACAGAGGGGGTGATGGTTGGTGCCAGGGACCTGAACCCCATGGCATCAAACCTCTGCACATACCCACTAACAGGAGCCAGGCCCAGGTACCAACCCAGCTGACCCTCCCACTGCCAGGCTCCCCTCCATGGCTGTGCTCCATCCCTGCTCATTGCTGCAGTGCCCAAGCACAGGACCCTGGCATTCAGAAACTATCTGCTTTCAAAGCCTTTTTTTCTTTCTTCTTAATTGGGAGAACAGATGATTTTTTTAAAAAACAAAAATATGTTGTTATTTTGGAAAATATCTGCTCTCCACAGAAAATGCCTTGCATTCGCTGTACACATTGTAGACCATACCAGAAAACATCTGATGTGCTTCCAAAATAGACAGGGTATTTCTTTTCTTATTAGAGTGGAAATTTTCCTCAGGAAACAAGTTTTACCTAGTTTGTGCTGACATTTGCTGCAGCAGAAAGCAAGCAGCCCTGTCCCCATCTCACCCTTTCATCTCCAGGCATCACATGGGCATTGCAGCATGACCATAACCTGTGGCACAAACCCTGGCATTGATTCAAGATTTGACCCAAGTCTTGTAAGCCACCAAGGACCCACCCAGGCTGGTCCAAGAGGAAGCCATAGTTTCCTGGGGCAAGATGATATCTGTGTGGGAAACACTGAGGAAAATACAATATGTTACTGGTTTCTGGCTTTCAGTTCGTGTTGATGCTGTACAGTCATACTGGCTAATGTTAAATAGATATTTATCAAGCAAAGTCAAACCCAAATATTGCCATTTCAGTTTAGCATTTTCTGTGATTATTCTGTAGAACAAAAAACAAAAAAGGAGAAAAAACATGCAACATTTTGTTCATGTCTTTCAAATTAATCTGTGATTAATGTAGATGTTAGTATGGTGATTACAACAACTCCACCCATCAGTTTTCCTGCTGCATCCATAGCACAAGGTGGGATGTACCTGAGGACAACTGCTATGGTCCCTCCACAACAGTTCTGGCTGGGTCTGAGTCTGACTTTTTCTGCAACATTTCCAGTTGGGGACTACTCCTTAGCTCTGTTTCCCCCAACAAAGCTTCTGGACACAGCAAAGAAAATTGCCTGTGCCCCCTCACCTGAAACCTGCCTTACCAAGCGCTCCCCACCAAGTGTGTTTAGGTTCAACCCCCAGTGGTTCCCCTTGCACTCTGGAGAGCCTGGGGGCTCCTCAGGCAGGGGCTGCCTTCTCCAGAGACCAACCCAGGAAGCTGCTGAGGTGCCGTGTGACACAGCCAGCCGGGACACAACCATATTCTCTATTTCTTTCTCTTTTTTTCAAACAGATTTCTGAGAAAACATCTGCTGTGCCCCAAGCCCACACCGGATCTGAAGATCAAAATAAAGGACTTTTGTCTTTTTATTAAGCATTTTAGCAAACGAGACTATTACATTCATATTATATTTCCCTGTTTTGTACAAACACGTTTAAGTCAGCACTAAGAGGATTACGTTTATGGTGCACCAATCTCTGCTCAAATGGGTTGACTAAGGAAACTCTTGTTAAACAGTATTTTCTCTAATGCCTGTTGCTTTTCTTCCTTGCTTTAGTGCTCAGACGTCTATCCAAGCTCCCTAAATCCACCCTCCCCATAAGCTTTCAGATCAAGACTCTTCCCCCCTCTGCCCCCCTCCACACTCTTTAATACAGCTGAAGATGAGCATTAGTGCTTGGTTCAACTGCACTGGAAAGGGAAAGGGCAGATTCATCAAAATCTTTATACCTCCATAGAAAAATGTAGCCTTTTGCCTTTCCTCGAGTGAATGTCTTTTCTAGAGGGTATTCATTAGGGGTTTGGTCTGTTTTTGCAGACAGCTCCACAGATGTTGACATTTTTTTTCTTCACTGGGTTAAGACGCCTTCTATAGGCTTTCAGTCTTCATTTGTTACTTCTTTATTATCCAAGAGGAGTTTTTCTTTTTTTTTTTTTCCGCTTCTTTTTTTTTTTTTTTTTTTTTCCCCTTTCTTCCCAAGGAGTTGACTCAGTTCTCTGAAGAGAGCAGTGGTAGTCAGGCTCATTATTATCTCGGGCCCTTTTTCACGGGCCCGGCAGGCCGGCGGGGGCCGCGGGGCCATTGTGGCCGAGCAGCAGGTAGCTGTGGCACAGCGGGGTCAGCGCTCCGGCCGGCACAGCGCCTTTGTGCGCCCGCCCCGTGCTGCTGCCTCCGTTTGTGCGGCGCTGGGAAAGGTCAGGAGCACGCTGCTGCTCTGTACCTGAGCCTTTGTCTGCAGCCGCTGCCGAGAACTTATGTAAATAATTCATTGGGAAGCAATCGCTAGCGGGGGAACAGAGGGAAGGGGTGGAGATGTGCTGGCAGGGTGGTACCAGAGGTACCTGCTCCATCAAACACGCTTGCCAGGGTCTTGGCCACAGCTGCGGTGTGCTCAGGAAGCCACGGGCTTGCCACATTCCATCAGGCTTCATATCATCACTCCTATACACCAGGATAGCTGGTTTCCCACTGCAAACTGTGCCAAGAGAGCCATTTGTGTGTGGAGGTTTAAAGCACCGTGCAGGCAGCAACCTGCACTGAAATCCCCATCTCCGAGACCCAACGCTCTGCAATTAGCCCAGGACCCGTTACCCTTGCCTGCAGACATACACCATCCAAACACTCATCTCAGTGCCAGTACCTCTACCTCAGCTCCCACAGAAACTTCACTGTGCATCTTGAGATTTTTCCACAAAAAAGGTTGGCGGTACAGACATGGGAACTGGCAAAGGCATCACGATTCAAGTGCTGCTTCAGGACCTGCTGTAACAGAAACCCGAGGTAAGGATCCAGCTAATTCACAGCAGGGCTCATTGTGTCACCCCGTCACTGCAGGCCATGCATTATCTCCAGGAAAACTAAAGCCCTTCTGCTCTTCCTGAGAGCCCTCCCAGCCCATTCCCACACTGCCTGGAGTCACCAGCCCCGTGGAGAGCATGGAGCTCCCCAGCCGTGCTCCCAGCAGGAGCTGGTGTTGGGAACAGGGCAGAGGTGACAGGTATCTTTATCCCACCATGCAGGAGAGCTCAAAAGTCCTGCTGGCAGGAATTTGTTTGCAAATTTTCCCCCATTGAAAGGAGTGAAGAGACTGATATGACTGCTTGATTATGGCCGGGGCAGGCAAGGCAGAGGGATGAGGCAGCTCCTGGGGAGGTGTGCTCCTAGTCCTTAACCTCTGCTCCACAAACTGGATGATTTAGTACCTTAGTGGGGTGTGCTGGCTCCAGCCATGGGGCAGGGGGTGGGCATTAAGGGAGATGTGGTCCCAGTTAGCAATCACTGCCTGTGACTGGGGAGGGAAGGTGCCTGGCCAGCAGGCATGGCTCCCTCCTGCCCCACAGAGCTGCAGGACTGTGCCAATGTTGGGTGCCAACACCGCCCAAGCACTCCCCAGCTGCCCTTGCCCAGCCAAAAGTGGAGTAGGAGGGGAGCAGCTCCCTCCTGCCTGCTGCAGCCCTGTGCTCAGCCTAGGACACTGAACTTGACTGGAGCTCAGATGAGAATATTGATGGGGAGGCCAAAATCCATCACCTTCAGCCCCCACCAGTATGCTAAAAGCTCTTGCCATTTTCTCTTTTTATCACAGCTTTAGCAGGAGAGCTCCCATTAGCTTTACACATCATCCCGGGGGAAATAGTGCTGATAGATGTGTGAGATCAGGCAGGTGGATTTTCTTTTCATCACATATGCTGGAAAAGCCTTCCACTGCTAAAAGCAGGAGGAGACTGAGCCAGCTCTTGCAGACTGCTAATGATTCACCTGGAGAGTCCTGGCTGGATTTCAGGCCCCTTGCTCTGCTCTGGTGCCTGGGTGCTGCCTGGCCCGGCAGGCAGGGCAGGATCTGGCCTAGAACCAGAAGGATTTTCCTTTGGGTTGGACCCCCCATTTTCCCCTGAATGAAGACTGGTCCTCTCCCAGTGCAACATTTCACCCCAGCAAATTCCCAGCACAACCATGTGCAGAAAGTAGCTTTTCTGTAACAGTGGAGTGATGGCATCTCTGGCTGCTCCTGCCCTTTGTCACTCTGCTGTGTTTGTGCTGGCCATTGCTCCCCCGGAGCACACCAAGCTCAGTGGTGCTCACACACCCTGACCAGCGTTAGGGAGATGAAGGAGCCCTGGGCACAGGATCCACAACAGCTTCTGCATGAACATGACAAGTGCTGGGGTTTATAACCCAGAAAATCTGGGCTCTGAAGGGCTCTATCTGGCGGGGTGGGAGGCGTGCCGCCCTGCCCAGAGCCACTTTTATGCCATTGTGCCTTTTCAGCATTGCATTAAGGCAGCCAAAGAAGGGGGATTTTTAATGGTTCCAGGGGAACAAAGCGGAAACATTCGACCCAACTTCATTACAGAATCATCTGAAATGCTTGAGGAACGTTTCCCACTAATTATCATAAATAGCCGAAAAAAATCTTTCCCTCCCAAAGCAGGTTCCAGCTGCCCCTCTGTGTTTTCTCACCTCCACTTCCAATAGCCTGACCCTGCCCCCGCACAAAGGGGAGACCCCATCTCCGCTCCCCCCACACTCAGGGGCTCTAAAGAAATACAAACAGGCAGCAGATTAACAGCACTTGTTTGCACCTTAAACAAACAGGAACTTCCGCCCCTCCGGGCTCTCTCACTGCCCAAGGGAGGATGCACCAGCTTGTTTTTCTTGCCCTCGCTCTCATGCCCTGCCCAAACTCTGGATAAAAGCCTGGACAGCCCAAGGCAGGAGGCAGACAGGATGAGAATGCCAGGGGTGTCAGCCCCCCATCTGCTTGAGCCTCGTCCTTAATCTGTGTGTCCTCTTGCTGCCCCACCTGGCCCTGGGGAAGCCAGGCCGCTGCTGCAGTAGGGCTGTGAGATGCCAAGGGCAAAGCAAATGCAGAAATGTCCCAGTTCAGCTCTTGCCCCACGTGTCTCACAGGGCTCCTTGCATGGCTGGTTGGGTACTGTGAGTGGGTGTGGAGAGGGATGCTGAATAGGAAGGATGGAGAGGGGGAGACAAACCATCCAGAGGATACACAGAGGAGTGGTGCTGGTGTTCAAAACCATCACCAGCATCGAGGAGGCACAGCAGCACACTAAGAAATGACTGGCAGCCCACAGGCCATCTCTGCTGGCTGCAATAGGGGATGGATGAGTGCTGCACGTGCCTGTGCAGCCAGACCTGAGGCTGATCCCAGCAGCTGCCCCCTCTGCCAGGGAGCTGCCCCAGCTTGTGTCCTCAACCTGAAGATCCCATGTTGCCCTCCACCTCTCCAGTGGCATTGCCAGCATCCCTCTGCTCCCACAGGAACAAGTGACAAACCAGCTCCTTCTTGCTCTGCCCACAGCTCCCCATGCCTGTCAAACCCCACCAGCAGCTTTTGAGACACTGCTCCAGCAGAGCTTGGCACATGTCTGGCACCAGCACACGAGGCAGGCATGCAGCGTGGAGGCTGTGGCAGTGTGGCCACGAGCTGGGGCAGGTTCTCATCACAAGCCAGCAGTGAGACTTCCCCACCAGAGGCCCAGGCTTGCTCCTTGTGTGGGTTGTTGTGCAAATCCCCTCATGCAGGTGTTCATTGCCTCCCCTTCCCATGAGCCACAATAAAGAGTTTTGCTTGTGAGTCCCCTTCCTGCCCATGGGACAGAATGCCCCAGGGACAGGAAAGGGAACTGAGGCAGGTGGCAGGGACAGGCCACCACACCCACAGCATGGGTGGCTCCTGGCAGGGCTGACATGCAGAGAGCTACAGTCAGTGCTGCAGCATGAGTGACAGTGCTGTGGGAACCACTTCTCACCTGCACAGGGCAGGAGGAGAGCCAGCAGCAGCTGCATGAGCCCCAGGCCATGCTGGACACCCCTGGTCCCAGCACCACTCAATGACACATGTGTGGTGTCCTGTCTCTGCTTCTAACAGTTGGTCACCTGAGGCTGTGAGGGACTCAGGCAGTCACAGCAACTGGGAAGAGGTGGAGAGTGTCACAAGCAGCCTGGAGATGCCACAGGGGATGCTCAACTTTTGTTTCCCAAAGCGAGAACCAGGGGTATCCTGTGCAAGGAGCAGCAAGCAGAGGAAGAGCAAAGCAACGTGATGTCTCATTCAGTGCATGGGCAATCCTGGGCAGCCCCCAGCACATACATAGTGCTGTGAATGCTAAAATCTTACCTAAGTTCAGGGAAACCAGAGAAGTTCAGAGATTAAAAACTATCAACCACTACCCAGTGCAGTGGCATGCTGCAAAGGGAATGCCTGGGCTGTCCACAGCAGAGGGGAGAGCATGTGCTGGGGACCCTGCACTGCACAGCCCTGCCCCAGCTATGCACCTTCATTGCAGTGAGCTGCAGCCCTGAAGCAGCAAACACTGATCTCCCTGGTGCAGATCCCCCTGCTCTGCCCCATCTCCATGTGATCTCTGGCTGCTCTTGCTCAGCAAGCAGCAAACCCCAGGGTGTTGCCCTACGGGCTGCTCAGGCACATCGCCTCCAGGACACCCTGCATCCCTCTAAGCTCCTTCCCTCCTGGAGTAAACTGTTGGCCCCAACAGGGGCAAATGGGAACAGCTGCTAATTCCTCCCAGCCCAGCCCAGCCCTAACCCTCCAAGGACTGGCCCTAAAGTGGTGGACGGAGCTGAGTCTTGCCTGAGAGCCAGCTGCACCAGCCTGGCCCCAGGAACACGCACGCTGTGTTTTCATTGCAAATTACAAATCGATCATAGCAGCAAATTCCCGTGCTGAGAATACCCTTGGCTGTTATTATTTTACAGCACTCTGAAGCACTTAGAGGTGTTCTAGGCACTTAAAAAGATATGGCCCTTTCGGGGTATTATGGGGCAAATTAGTTTTAAAATCAGCTGTAGGAATGTTGGCCATTTGGCTTCCAGAGCCGGATGGGCACAGGTGGAGGCTGCAGGGCTTTGTGCTGCTTTTGGATACAGCACCGCCCTGCAAAGAGGGACCCAGCACTCTCCGGAGCCAACACCTCGTGCCTGACCCCAGCTTTATTAATAACCAGTAATTAATATGAGAGCGGACGTGCCTTGTGTCTCTGAAGACCTTTTAAGATGTGATTATGTTGTGCTAATCTCACCCCGAAGTACTTCCCTGTTTAGACTGCGCTGGGCCATTAAATATCTGAAAAGCCAGCAGAGACCCCCCCCTCATCACCTCGGGAAGTGCTCGGGGTCTGTTCCCCAGCAGCCAGGCCCCGCTTTCAAACCCTCTAAATCAAGTATTAAGCTGAGTCCATCTGGATTGCCAGAAAAAACACTCCCTCCCCCTCATCTGTATCTCATTACCTGCTGTGCCAGCCCCGGCCCCAGAGCCGCTCGCTCCATCCCGCCCAGATGTGCTGCTCCGCTCGCCTCCCGTATTTCACAGCCGTCAGCAGCACTTCAAGGAGCAGCTGAAGGGCCTGTAACACTGCACAGGTTCTTAGCAAGGATGTATATCCAGGTCCCTAATGCATAGCTGCAGGCATGCACTCCAGCACAAAGCCCCTTCCCCCTCGCTGGCCTTGCAGGGGAACTGGGGTGCTCGGGGCTCACTGGTCAGGAGGTTTCTCAGCTGCTTTCCCACTTTTCCTTGTGAAGCACACGTCCAGACTATTGCTTTTCAGGGACTCTTTCCCTGGGACACCTCCAAGCCAAGTAGCCCCCATGCCACACAATTGGGAAAGGCCACCCAAAGGCAGGACAAGATGGAGCAGGTGCCAGCAGCAATGGCAAGGAGTTGAAGACAGACACCTGCAACCCAGTAGAAACTGTGATCAAATTTGGGAGCAGATTACCTTGCACAGGGCAAAATCAACGCTGAACCTAGAGCAAAAAAAAAAGGTACCCAGTGACCCAAATCAAGGGAACAACCCCTGTGTTCATCAGCTCAAATTCTCCTGGAATAAAGCTTCCCAGGAAAGGTTTCAACACTTTCTGTGATGGCAGAAACCACAGAGGAACAGCCACTTTTGTTTAAGTTTGGCACTTTCCTAGGCCTGGCAGGAGCCCAGGACTGCAGAGGTGAAGGCTCTCACCAACCCTTCCTGCCAAGTTTCCCAAGAGAGCTGTTCCCATCCTGCAGCCAGGGCTCAGCACCAGGTGAGGTTATGGTAAAGAAGCACATGCCAGCCATGCTGAAACATCAGTCTTCCAGAAGGGCTTGGCAGGCAGCACCACAAAGAGATTTTGGAGGACATGAGATTTAAGAGTGGGAAGAAAAGCTTATCTATTGTCTCACAGTGCCACTGCCTGTGGAGGGTCAGCCCTGCTCCTACCCCAGCACTGACTGGGGGCCCCACACTCCAGCAAGCAACAGGTCAGGGCAAGAAAAACCCCAGGATGAAAACAGTCTTCTCACCAGCCCATCAGACATGGAGAGGAAGCTTTAATATCAGGGAGGAGGAAAGGGAGAGGGAGAGGGGAAGAGATCTGTGTGTGACGGTGGTACTGACACATCCTGTAACGTGGCACAGGGAACAAGACTCGGTGTGGGGCAGGAAGTCTTGTGATATCTTCCTCCAAGGACTGCAAGCACCTTCCAGGGATGGGGGGAATCCGGGTGGGGGCTCCTGACCCTCCATGGCTCCTGACCGACCGCGGGGTCCCGGCGGCGGGTGCGGAGGCTCCGGCGTTCCGGTGGCCGCGGGCAGGTGGTGGCAGCCACTGCCTGTGTCGGGATGCCATCTAGTGTCGGGATGCCATCTAGTGTCCCTCGGCAGAAGGGCCGTCAGGCAGGGACACCGAGATTGGGCCTGCGGGCTCCCGGCATCGCCAGGAGTTATCCCGAAACAGCCTGGCTGCTGGGGACCCCCTGCACTGGGATCGGCCTGGGATCCCCATCCCAGGGACAGCGCACCCTGGGCCAGCACGGCTGCAAACCCCACAGGAGGACAGCTGGCACTACCCAGGTCATACAGGGCAGCAAAGCTCAAGGTGGCGCCGGGGCTGGCTCGGGGGTCCCCGGAGCAGCCAGAGCCTGAAGGCTCAGCAGCCTCACGGGTGGCCCGGGGTGGTGGCGGGTGTCCTGGTGAAGAAGGAAGGCGACCACTCCCCCCAGCAGTGTGCAGACAGCCTGCAGTGCCAGCATGGCCAGCCCCAAGGCCAGGGACACCTGGCACTGCCATGGGCTGGTCCACAGGGGCAAGCCCCAGGCACGATGACTGCTGGGGGTCAGGAGTGGGGAGGCTGGAGAGGGGCTGGTGCTGTCTGATAGTGCGGGGATGGGAGGTGTTGGGAGCAGGACGGTGCCTGCCAGGGCAGGAGCCTGCTGGGGAGCAGTGGGGGTGGGCTGGGCACCAGCTCTGGAGAAGTCACAGGTGGTGGAATAGCCCCATTCCCTGCCTGGTGCAGGAGCATGGTGTGATGGTGAACGTGAGGCCAGCGGGACTGTGCCCAGAGCAGCAGTCCTGGAGAATGGCCAGAGGGCCATGGCGGGAGCTGAGACAAGGGGGGTTGTGGGTGTTCCCTGTGGGATGGTGGCTGGCCTCTCCCTGGGCACTGAGAGAGCAGGAGGCTCCGGTCTGGTGGTGCCTGCCAGTGAGCTTGTTGGCACCCGTGTGGTGGGAGAAGCTGGAGTGGGTGGCACAGGTTCTGGGTGGGTGGCCCCAGGAGTCTGCAGCCTTACGATGGCTGAAGTTGAAACAGCTGATGATGGGGTGATGATGGAAGCCTTGGGCATCTCAGCTGATGATGATGGTGTGGCAGTGGAGGCCTTTGGCAGAACAGTGGGTGATGAGGTGGTGATGAAGGCTTTTGGTGATGGTGTGGTGATGAAGGACCTGGGCACAGTGGTTGTTGATGGCGTGGTGATGGAGGTCTCTGGCAGCACAGTTGGTGATGGGGTGGTGATGGAGGACTCTGTCACACTGGCTGTTGATGGTGTGGTGATGAAGGACCTGGGCACAGTGGTTGTTGCTGGTGTGGTGGTGGAGGTCTTGAGCTTATTGGTTGTTGATGGGCTGGTGCTGAAGGCCTTCTGCAGCACAGCTGGTGTTGGGATGGTGACAAAGACCTCAGATGGCTTGGCTGGGAACAGAGCAGTGAAGGCAGCCTCCATGGGCACGGTTGGCAACACAGCAGGGGTGACCACAGGTGGAAGAGTGGTTGGCAGTGTCCTGATGGGAAAGGATGCCAGTGACAGCATGGTTGGTGCTGCTGTGGACACGGCTCCACGTGACAGGAATGTTGATGTTCTTTGTGATGGTGTGGAGTTAAATGGCAGAGTACCTGGGCAAATCAGGTGTTCATCCCTCAGCAATGTTACTTCTTGCCCTGCCAGGTGGGGTGGGCTCTTGCAGGAGACTTGGGTGGACAATTTGACCTTCTCCCTGTTGCCCAGGATCCAGCGGTGCAGGTAGCAGAGGTTGCAGTCACATCTCCATGGATTACCACTCAGATACACCGAGCTGAGCTTCTTCAGAGGATCTAGGAGCCCTTGAGGAACACTCTCCAGCTGGTTCTTTCGAAGATTGAGGGTTTTCAGATTTGGGAGAGAAGCAAAGACCTCTTCATCCAGAGCAGAGAGCTGATTTGTGTCCAGCAGGAGGTCCAAGAGCTTGCTGAGCCCAGTGAAGACCCCTCTTGGCAGGGCTGATAGCTGGTTGTGGGACAAGATGAGTTTGCCAAGGGATGTGAGGTTGACAAAGATGCCCTCTGGAAGTGTGGCCAAACTGTTCCTGCCCAGATCCAGCTCCCTCAAGTATGGCATGGTGTCAAAAAGGCAGTAGGGGAGCTCCATAATATGGTTTGAGCCCAGAGTCAGCAACTTTAGTTTGTTTAAACCAAAAAAGCCCTGAGGTGGGAGAACCCTGATGAGGTTGTTGTCCAAGAGGAGTTTCTCCAGGTGAGGCAGGCTCCTCAGAAGCATGGGTGGCAGTGCCCTGAGCCTGTTCCTCTGGAGGCTGAGCTCCAGCAGCTCCAGCTGACTGTCTAGCAGTCCCTCTGGGAGGTCCTGCAACTCGTTCTCATACAGCCGGAGGACTTGCAGCTGGGTGAGTTTGCTAAAGGCATTCACAGGAAGAGCTGTGATCCTGTTTCTAGACAGATCCAAAAAAGTTAGATTGACAAGAGAATCAAAAATGCCTTCTGGAAGAGAAGAGATTGCATTGATGTGCAGGGAGAGCTCTCCCAAACTTTCCAGCCCATCAAACAGGCCTTTGGGGATGGATCTGAGCTGGCTGTCTCTCAGTTCCAGCCTCTGTAAACTTGGGAGGTTTTGGAAAGTGCCCACAGGTAGTTTTTCTAATGAGGCACCAGAGATATCCAAGTCCCTCAACTTGTCCAAATTATCAAAGGCTCCAGGTTCAACAGTCTTGATCTTGTTGCCAATGAACAAAATCTTGGTCAGGTTGGGCATGTACCTGAAGGCACCTTTACTTATAGAAGTGATGCTGGTTTGCACAAAGATCATCTCAGAAACAAAGGGCTTTGCAATCTTTGGGATCTCTTTAACATCATTTTTTGTCCCTCTGTAGACCTCCTGATAGTCTTTGGGCATTTCATATGGATCTTCACCCAGGATTTGATCTTGGCATTTATGGGGATTGAAGGACAAGAGGAAAAGGAAAAGGAAAAGGAAATGCTGGCACATTGTTCTGGAAAAAAAAAGTTTCAAAAATCAGTTATGAAGAGCTATAAATCTCTGTCCACAGCTCATGAACTATGGTATCATACTGTTGTTCAGCTCTCAGGACTCTTCTATTCACATACCATGACTCATTTCATGAGAAAGAGAGACTGGACAAGCAAACACACTGCATTTACACAAGTTCACTGCTGCTGGTACCAAGGGATGAGAGGGAAGGCAAGCCAGCTCGTGGCTTGCACTGGGAGATGTTGCAGGAGGGACAAGGGCTGGACAGTCTGTTCTCTGGCCCTTCTCACATGTTTGAACTGTAGGCTCAGCCTGCCTGGGTGAAGAAGGCAAAGTGCTGCTGCCCATTAGTGCTGCCCCAGTGGGTCCAGTTAGTCAGCAGGGCAACGGCCCATTCATGCAACAACAGAAGCAGTCAGCCCTGCACTTGCTAATGAGGGATCAGCAGGGCTCCCAGGAGCCAGCCAAGACCGCAGGACCTTGTGTGCTTAGAATTTCCACACTGTGCTGGGCAGATTTGCTATTTCATTGCTGCTTCTCTCAGTTCAGGGGGCTGATTAAAAACACTGGTTTCTAAGCACCTCTTCTTCAGGATTCTTGCTAATTGTACCATATTTTGGCCTTGGTCATGAAGCTCTGACAGACAGAAGTAGTTAACCTGAGAACAGCAACCAAGCTTTACAGCAAGGCTCATTAAAACCTTGGAATGTCCACAGATGAACTATTTAACACCTAACATCTGGGGCTCTGACCTTGCAGGTAGGAAGTGAAATCACTGATGCACACCTACTAGTAGAGCCCACTTCTTCCATGGAAACATTTGGAAACATTCAGCTAACACATTAACTGGGTTTAACTGCCATGAGCACCTCACTGGGACCGTATTTCCAAATTTAATTCACAGCCCTGGGTGGGAGCAGGGAAAAGAGGTACAAGTTTCTTCTTGGGTGACCATCAAAGCTGGCCATGCAAAAAAACTTATTCTGGGAGGGTAAATCTTCTATGAAGTTATTTTTTTTAAAGAACATAGAGACATCAGCAAATACAGGAGACTGAAGGCCACTGGGTTTGAAGATAAATGGATGGGAGGTGACACTTGTTGTGCAGGCTGTCCCCCAGGGCTCAAGCCACTGCTGGTCCCTGCCCATCCTCTCCCCAGGGAGACTCAGGTGGAAGAGCTGGGGCTGTGGCTGTGGCTGTGGAAGTGCCTGCTTCACTTCTGCTGCAGGGGCAATGCAGTGGGTGAAATGTGGAAACATCTGAGGGTATGGGGATGAAAATTTACAGTTTTGAACCACAACACCCTTTTAAAACATTTACTGTGGTCCCGTGCTTGTCCCCCACTCCAGCCAGGCAGAGTCATGGAGAGATGGTCCCAGCTCAAGGCACTGAAGCCTCCCCTGCTCCTTGCTGCAAGGAAACACCAACAGCGCTCCACACCGCCCCTCCCAGCACATTTTAAAGAGCACAAAAGAAGCATTTTGCATCACTTACTTGGCTGAGCACTTGCAAACGAGTTCAGCCACGGGAGCCATGCCATGGAGGAGTGAGGACACCGGATGGGGGTCTCATCACCTGTCCAGCTCTTTATCCACGTCCCAGACACGGGGCTCAGTTTCACGTGAGGTCAGGACACCAGTCTGTGTGGGGAGATAAGGGACGGCCGGGGAGCTGTGCCCCCAGTGCAGGAGGCCACGGCAGAAACCCCTTGGAGGGGACACAGTCACGTACTCCCCAGGCGTTATCTGCTGGCACCACTTGACTCGTCACATCCAGGGAAAGCTGAAGATCTCCAGGCCAGCCTGTTTGCAGCCATGGTCTCTGTGGTGCCGTATCTCCAGCAGGGTAACTCACCAGTTTCACAAACACCACCACAACAGACAGCTGTTTCATTCCTCAGCATTTGCCTCATGTAGCTAAAAGTGCAGTTCTGAAGCCATTTCTTAATGCTTATAAACAGTGAAACATTTTGAGCATCTGTGAGCTCGACAGATAGAACACCACCCAGGCTCTGTGCTCAGCCCCACAGCTCCACCTCGCTGACCCCAGTGTTGTGTGCTGCACTCCAGTGCAAGCCAAAGACCCTCCCATGGTGACAGCCAGAGCTCCTGGCTAGTGCAGGGCATCCTGTGGGATGCTCATTTTGAGGCAAACTGCCAGGATATCCATTGCTTCCCAATGGGTAATTGCACCGATTGCATTTAAACTTCTTCATTTTCATCTGCTTCTGTAAAAGCTCAGGTTCTGCTTGCTGGGTTTCATTGCGCTTTTCTTGGCAAACTTAAAAACAAACTACTGCACTTTTTTAACAGCCTTACCCCTTTCCAACGTCAGCGTCGTTTCCACCCATGTCCCCACCGGGGCTCCCACTGCCGGCTCTGCCCGCGGAGCCCGGTCCCGATGGCCACGAGATGGTGCCGCAGCACCGCCAGGCACGGACAGACAGGCACGGACAGACAGACACGGGGCCACTCGCAGACACTCGCAGGCACGGGCAGACGCACACAGGCAGGCCCGCCCTGACACGCACAGACACAGGGACACACACACACAGACACTTGTGCTCTTACTACACCCATGCTCACCCTCCCACAGGAGCACACGCCTTACCTGTCACCCCCGGGTGGGCAGCACTGCTGGGACTTTGTGCCTCATCTCCACAGGTCACAGAATCAGAATCCCAGGATGGGAGATGTTGTAAGGGACCAGTGGAAGCCATCTAGTCCAACCTCTCTGCTGAAGAGAGGTTCCCTGGGTACCCATGGCTCTGTTCAGATGGCTTTTTAGTATATTCAGAGAAGGAGACTCTACGACTTCACTGGGTAACCTGTTCCACTCACCCTCACAGCAAAGTTCTTCCTCTCATTTACGTGAAACTTGCCACTTTCCATGCTCAGGCTGCAGGGCTGCAGACCAAGCCCTGACATGGTAGGAGTGGGACCTGCCTGTGTTCACCTGGGCTGGAGCTCACTCTGCAGCCAGACAGCTCATGGCCCTTGCTGGGCAATCAGCAGCCCTCACCCACACCTCCCTTGGACAGCACAAATCCGTGTCCTCAGGTTTTGCCAGGCTGCCGCTGGGCCTCTCTTCCCTCTGCAGTGCCAAGGGGAGGTGGCTGCAGCGGGCAGGCACGAACACACCATGAGAATGTGCCACCAGAGTGGCCCCTACTCACCCCCAGGCACCTGCACTATGCCCCACCATGCCCAGCTCCTGGCAAGATCCCAGTGTACCACATGGACCTTCGCTGTCTCTCTCAGACACACCGACAGTGGTGGGAGAACAGAATGACTCCTCTCTCTGCCATGGGAACTAGGAGCACAGAAATAATAGATAAATTTTAATTATATTTGAAATACACAGGAAACACATAGCTGAGAGGATAAATATCCCCAGGCCAGCTGTTGTGGAGAGCTCGGGGACAGCTGGGGACCATGGCAGCGGTAGCAGAGCGAGACTGTGGAGAGCTGTTTGCTTCCCAGGTTGGACCAGAGGTTGCCAGAGCAGAAGCAAACACTTGCCCAAGCCTTAGGGCACGGCGGGGGGAGCTGGTGGTGTGACCTCGTTCCCTCTCTGCGCTGTGACAAGGACGCTGACCTGCAGCGTGCCGCAGCGGGAGCGCAGCAGCCAGGCCCGCCGGTAGGCCGGCCCCAGGCCCCGCTCCGGCCCGGGAGGAGGGAGGCGCAGGTTCAGCTGCTGGCACGATGTGGCATTGCAGGCCACGCTTACCGTGCCCTCGGCGTCGCTGTAGGTGCACTGCCCCGGGGCATCTGTGTCCCAGCCCTCCTCCGGGGGGACACCGTGGGCTCCCGGGCACTGCAGCTGCCCGCTGGAGACCTCCAGCAGGGAGCGGCCCTGGAGAGCAGCGGGATTGGCACAGAAGGCTTGGCCGTGGATGAGGGGCTCAGCAAAGCTCTGGAGCCAGTGCAGGAGGTAGGAGAGGTGGCAGTCACAGAGCCAGGGGTTGCCAGCCAGCCCCACACGCACCAGTTCATCGTTGGCATCGAAGAGCCCCGCAGGCAGGCGGGCCAGGCGGTTGTGGTCCAGCACCAGGGCGGTGAGGAGGGGCAGCCCGGCCAGCAGCCCCGCCGGCAGCCTGGAGAGGTTGTTGTGGCTCAGCTGGAGCTCTGTCAGCCCTTCCAGACCCTGGAAAGCCCCGGTGGGCAGGTGATCTATGGCATTGTGTGAGAGCTCCAGGGTTTCCAGCACTGACAGGTTCGCAAAGAGCTCCTGGGGCAGTGTCTCCAGCCGGTTGCGAGCCAGCGAGAGGTGGAGGAGGCCAGGGGTGCCAGCGAACAGGATGGCAGGCACGGTGGCCAGGTTGTTGCCCTCCAGGCTGAGGACAGTGAGGTTGAGGAGACCCGTGAAGATGTCAGGGGCCAGGCTGCCCAGGGCATTGTGCTGCAGCTGCAGCCGCCGCAGTGCCCCCAGCCTGGAGAAGATGCCCGAGGGCAGCTCCTCCAGCCGGTTGCCATCCAGGTGGAGCTCGGTCAGCTGGCCAAGTGCCCTGAAAGCGCCAGGAGGCACCTGTGCCAGCAGGTTGTCACTGAGCTTGAGGACACGAAGGGCGACAAGTGGGGCCAGCAGCCCATCCGGCAGCTCGGGCAGAGCATTCTGTGACAGGTCCAGGGCCCGGAGCCGCCGGAGTGGGCGGAAGATGCCAGGGGGCAGTGCCTCGATCCTGTTCCCTGCCAAGCTCAGGTCCTGCAGGCGGCAAGAGGCAGTGAAGAGCCCCGGCTGCAGGGTGCGGATGGCGTTGGCACTGAGGGAGAGCTTGCTGAGGCTGGTCAGCCCTGCCAGCAGCCCAGGGCTGACAGCTGGCAAGGGGTTGCCTGACACCTCCAGCTCAGTGAGGCTGGGCAGCCCTTGAAAGGCACCAGCCTGCAGCTCCTGGATGTTGTTATTGATGAAGACCAGCTTGGTGAGCGTGGTGCTGGAGCCCAAATCCCCGCTGTGGATGCTGCTCAGGGCTGTCTCCACAAAGAAGAGGTGGGTGGCACTTCCTGGCAGGCCCTCCGGGATCTCCCGTATCCTTTCGTTTGAGCAGAAGACTTTGGAGGTGTCATAGCACTGGCAGGCAGGGGGGCAGGATGGGGACAGTGCCCCCACCAGCAGGGACCCCAGCCCCAGCAGCACGTAGATCAGCAGCCTGCACTGGAGAAGGAACCAAGCCTTACCCCATGCACCCACAGGCACTGCTGGGGAAAGGGCTTCTGCAGCCAGAAATGCAGCAGGATCACCCTCTGAGACACCACCAGCATAGACAGCTGCCCTGGCCATGGGGATCCCTCCAGCCCCTGCTGCCAGCACCTCCCCAGCTCCAACGGGGAACACTTCCCTCCCAGCTGTCTCCCTAGGGTTTCTACTCTGTGCCCCAGCCCACTCTGTGACAACCAGGGTGATGCCACCCTCACCAGAGGTGGTGAGCAGCCACATCCTGCAGAGCAGCTGCTGAGCTGGGACTTGTGTGGGTCTATGGAAGTCTTGGGGGAAACCTGTACCCTCATCAGATGTCTCCACAGGCACAAGCCAGTGGGGGCACAGTGGGTGATGGGGACAGCCCTGCAGGGCTGCTCTGAGCTCAGTGGCAGTAGCTGTGGGCTCCACCACTTGTATTTCTAATTGCCTGTCGGGTACTTCTTTTTCTACAGGGAATCAGAGCAGCGTCAACCTGCTGGAGGGATATTCAGCCTGACCAAATGCCTATTCCCAGCCCACAGAAGCTCTTTTTGAGGTGGTGGCCGCCTAGACCTCTGCCAGTCCCTCCCTAGTTGGGATACATGCCAGTGCTGCCTCGTGATGGGGGACATTGCCCACCCCAGAGCAAGGCCCACCTACAGACACCCCGCATCAGTGGAGCTCCCCTGGACTTATACTGGCACTTGAGAGCAGCACTGGCTTTGGCATTTCCTTTCCTCCCTCTTGCTTGTGCTCACAGAGCCAACAGAGGCTCCCACCCATCCCAGGCCCCCAAACTACCCAAGCAGTGTGGGCACCACTTACCAAGTATGGCATCACGGGGTCAGTCGCCAAACGTGTGGCAGATGTGCAGGGATGCTGCTGGCTGGGATGGGACAGTGTTTTCTGGGGCGGATGGGAAGCCAGGGACAAGCTGTTCCTGCTGGGGCGGAGCTGCCCCTCACTGCTTATCAGCAACAACAACCTGTGTCCTTGGAGCACTCTGAAAAATAACCCGGCCTCCAGGGCACTGGAGGTGAGGCCAGAGGCAGCTGCCTGTGAGCATCCTGGCAAGGAAGTGGGGTTCTGGCCCTGGACATCCACTGGGGCAGGGATGGTGGTGGCAGGGTGCTGCTGTCACAGGTGGCTCCAGTCCCACACCAAGGTCAGCATACTTGCTTCCAGAAACCTCCTAAGAGAGCCCCAGAATTTTATCAAATCTCACTGGGAAATGGTGCTCAAAATATCTCTGCCATGAGAGAAGAGACCAGGTGCAGCTTAGCAAGGCAGATGAAGGCTGTACATGAGGTTAGAGGTCTTTTCCAACCTTATGATTCTCTGGGGAGGGGACCACTGTGGGACCATCATGGGGTTTTGCATCCCAGCCAGCAGTGGGATGGCAAGGGAGCCATGGATCAGATGAACTCCCTAAGAGTTTCAGCCTGCCCAGAGGAGCAGCCCACACTACCATAAAAGCTGCATTGCAAGGGCCTGTGTTGGCACAGGCTGGGCTGGCAGCAGCCATGGAGACACCCCCAGGGGCAGGAGGAGGGATACTTCACTGCACTCAGTCTCATGGAGCAGATGGTGACACATGGAAAAACACAGCTGACACAATGCAGTGGCAGCCAGCTCTGAAGGGAGCCAAGCAAGCTCCCACCACCCCAGCAGTGGACTGTGCAGGAGACAGTCCGTGTCTCCATAGAGAAGCTTGCTGAGGTCTCAGCTTACTCACCAAAAGCCCACCCACTGCTGTTGTATGGCTTAGCCCTCCTTGGTCCATCATGCCAGCTTGGAGTCCAGGAACCAGCAAGGGCTCTGCAAACACAGCCCACAACCCTCTCCCAGCCTCACCAACTCATACAGGCTTTTCCTCAACACTGTAAAAATCTCTGAGGAGTGGAAATCAAGTGCAGCCCCTGTCCCTGCTGGGCCATTCCCCTGCTGCCCACCATAAAGGAGTGAATAAACAGCTCTTGGCACTTGGAGTGGACAGTGGCACTTTAATGAGAAGGTCACACATCAGCACCCAACAGCCCCGTGACACAGTCATGAGTCTCCTATTACCATGCAGGACTCAGCCCAGAGGGGTGACCCCTCACATGCACCAGGGTGGAGCTGCTTGTACCAGCACTGGCTGCTGAGGTGCTGTGAGCAGCCAGCACTGCAGGGTGGACACCAAACGTGCACCTTGTCCCACAGCAGCAGTCCTCAGGCAGCGGTGCCACTGCAGCACACATGGAGGTGAGCTCAATCCCTCATGGTCATGCTACAGCTGGAGAAGGCAGCTGGGTACAGGGGGGATGGCATGGCACGGGCACCCATCTGCAAACTGCAAAGCAGCCAGCACGCTGTGCTGCCAGCATCCCCCCTGGCCAAGGGCTGCCACCAGGCAGGGACACTGGGCACACACAGGAGGGCACTCAAGGGAGTAAGAAGAGGATGAAGAAGCTTTGTCAAGCAGAGCAGGACCAGGTGGCTCACTAGCTGGTGGAGGGTGTTAAGGAAATGAGGACCAGGAATGGAGTGGAGTGGAAGCAACCCCAACACACTCCAGCAGTCCAGGAGCACAAGCACAGGAGCTTCTCCCATCCCCTGCAGACACTTCACACCCATTGTCTGCTCTACCCTCACAGTGCAAGCCCCTGCACCCTCTGGGGCTGAGGCAGGGCGCTGCAGGCAGGGGCACAGCCACAGCAGGGTCAGCACCAGCGTGCAGTGAGGGCTGGGGGGCTGCTCCTGCTCATCCCTGATGCCAGCACACTGTCCCGTGCCTCTCCTGGCCAGAGGAGCATGAGGGAAGGAGGCAGGAGGCAGGAGCAGGAGAGGGTGCTGGCTGTGCTCTGGCCTGCCCTGCCTGCAGGCAGGGAGGGCAGCTGGGACGCAGCTGAGACACTCAGGGTGTGCCAGCCAGCCGGGGGCCCTGCGGGGAGCCCTGCCCAGGCACTGGTGAGTGATGGAGCAGCACAGGTAAAGCAGCTCCCTGGGGCAAAGGTGGCCCAGCATGATGGCTCACACTGCCTGCCCAGGCAGGGGCAAGGGGGGAGGCATGGTGGGGACAGAAGGTGGGGAAGAGGGGCTGGGCAGGGGTGAGAGCAGCAGGCAGCATGAGGGCAGCAGCACTGCAGGGAATGAGGCAAGGTGAAGGATGGGGAAGTCCTGTTATTTGGGGTAAAGCACCATCGTGGCCAGGCTGTGGCTCCTGGCTCGAGGGGTCCCTCTCTGCTCCCACACCTCAGCTGCTGGACCCGGGCAGGGAATGAGCACAGAGATTGCACTGGAGGCAGGAAGGGCTGGGGACAGTGGGCAGCCATGGGGAAGCCCTGCTGCAGCGCAGGGACAGGGCAAAGCAGAGCAGGACAGTGGTACACACAGCGCACACGGTGATGTTCTCCCATCCCAGTCAGCAGGGGCAGCTGATGCAGAGCCTCTGTCATGTCCTTTGACCCCACAGGCACCTCTGCCCTCAGGGTCTGCCAGATACTCAGGCTTCATTCGGAGCCTTCATCCTCATGAGCACAACGTGGCTCTTCTTCCTACAGCCATAGACCACCAATGCCACCAGAGCAGCCAGCAGGGCCACACTCACCAGCACGATGACTGCTACCACCACCCCACTCTGCAGGCGTGTCAGCCCCCACTGCCCCCTCTCTTCCTCCTCCTTCTTCTCCTCCTCATCCTCCTGTGGGGAGGCTGGCAGCCCCGTGGGAGGCTCCATCGAGGCATCTTCTGCTGCTGAGGCATCATCTGATGCTGCCTCAGAGGTGTCAGCAGGGAGCAGGGTGCTGGGATGAGGAGGAGCAGCAGTGGGGGGCTGGGGGTCGATGAACTGGTCCTGTGGCAGCCCGGCGATGGGGATGCCCTGCAGGGCGGGAGGCTGGGCACACAGCGGGGGTATCTCACCCACCTTGTGAGGGTCCTCCTCCAGCCAGCCCTGCAGGGGCAGGATGCCCTTGTCACAGCGCCAGGAGTTGTTGTGCAGCCTCACCTCTCGCAGGGCAGTCAGCGGGGAGAAGATGCCGGCAGGCAGGTACTCCAGGGCATTGGAGTGCAGCTGCAGGTGCTGCAGCCCAGGGGTGGCCCTGAAGAGGCCCCGTGGCAGTGCCTGCAGCTGGTTGTGGTGCAGAGAGATGTTCTGCAGCTTGGGCATCCCCTCCAGCGCCCGGGCATCCAGGCGGCGCAAGGCATTGGAGTGCAGCGACAGCTCCAGCAGCTCCCCCAAGCCCTGGAAAGCCCCCGGTGGCACCAACCGCAGCCGGTTCTTGCTGAGAACCAGGAGCTGCAGCTGGGTCAGGTTGCTGAAGACGGCAGTGGGGAGGGTGGAAAGCTCATTCTCATAAAGCCAGAGCTCCTTCAGGTTGGGCGTGGGCCCAAAGGCACTGGGGGAGATGTCCCGCAGGCGGTTGACATGCAGGGTGATCTTGGCGAGAGCGTGCAGGGGCAAGAAGATGCCGCTCGGCAGAGTGGTGAGGAAGTTGTTGGACAGGTAGAGCTTCTGCAGGTTGGTGTTGTGCACAAAGAGCTCCGGGGACAGCGTCTCCAGCTGGTTCTGGTGCAGCCCCAGCTCCTGCAGCTCCGGCAGCCCATCGAAGGTGCCCACCGAGATGTGCCGGAGCCGGTTCTCGTAGAGCCGCAGCACCTGCAGCCGCGCCAGCCGCTCGAAGGCCCGGGGCGGCAGGCGGTCGATGTTGTTCCTGGCCAGGTTGAGCTTGGTGAGGCTGGTCAGCTGGTCAAACACCCCCTCCTGCAGCTCCTTCAGGTTGTTCCCGTGCAGCTGCAGCTCCTTGAGGTTGCTCAGATGGGTGAAGTGGGAAGGCTCGACCTGGAGGATCTGGTTGCTGGAGAGGAGCAGAGACTCCAGCTTGTCCAGAGGCTCAAAGACCTGCACAGGGAGCTCCTGCAGCTTGTTGCTGGCCAGGCTGAGGTAGCGCAGGTCGGGCAGGTTCTGGAAGGCCCTGGGGCTGATGCGAGACAGGAGGTTCTTCTCCACGCGCAGCCCGATCAGCAGGGAGGCGTTGCCGAAGGCGGCGTCGCCCAGCTCGGCGATGCGCGTGTTGATGATCTGCAGGGTCATGGCGTTGGCAGGGATGGGGCTGGGCACCGTGCTGATGTCGGCACCAAAGCACTCCACCTGGGCACTGCGGACACACTGGCACTGCTCTGGGCACTGGCTGCTGGCCAGCTGGATGCCCACCAGCAGCAGCAGCCACTGCTGCCAGCCTCCCTGCTCCATTGGGCCTGCAGAAAAAACAAAGGAGGGGGGTTCAACCCTGGGGGTTCCCAGCTCCCAGAGTCACTGCAAGGGATGGGTGCTGCTTTCCCCCTGGAAAAAGCCACTGAGGCTGTGGCAATGAGGCAGAAAAAGGCAGACAAGGAAGGCTTGGAGCAGGCAAGGCTTGACTCAGCCCAGGCAGGAGCTCAGAGCAAGACAGAGCTGGAGGCCACAGTGCCTGGCTGCCATACCACAGCTATTAGTGGCATCCCTGGCGTCCCAGCTCTCTGGGCTCTTCTGGCAGCCAGGAGTGTGGTTTCCTGTTTTACAGAGTGTGGCGAGCTGCTGCCAGCAGCACTGGCCTCCCAGCACCACCAAAGAGCCCAGACCTCCACCAGAGCTGGCTCATGGCACCTGCAGCGGGTCCCAGCTTTGCCACAGCGCCCCCAGCACCCTCTGAGCTCCTGTTGCAAATCCAAGAGCAGTGCCTAGAGATGCTTTAGTCCCAGTCCTGCAGGAGCCTGGGTCAACAGAACCCAGCACAGGCTGGGTACAGGTGGGTCCTGTTCCCCCATCCCTAGCAGGAGGTCTCAGCCTGGCCTGTTTTTGCCATGAGTGGGGTGTCTGATGTGGGCACGTGCCTGCAGGCTGGTCCCAGGGGTGGTGCCCAGCAAAGCTTTCCATTACCCCTGAGCACAGACACCATGGACACCCTCTCCTCTCTTCTCTGGCCTGTGACCTTTCTCCCACCCTAGATTAAAGCAGCAGCCTTGTGCCAGGCTGGCATGGAGCAGCCCCCCATTAACAGCTTCATGTGGCACAAGGGAGGGAGAAAGCCTGCAGCTCCTGCTCTGAGAACAGCTCAGCCAGACAGGCGACTCAGGCAGCACAGGGGTCTGGCCACAGTGCCCCAGGGGCATCCATGGTACTGGGGCACAGCCCCTGCCCTCCTCCCTGCCCTCCCCACAGGGAACACTCTTCCTCTCAGGCAGGGAGGGAGGAGCCCTCCACAAGCCAGCATGGTTTATGTTTCCCATATGGAAACAATCTGCATCCAAGAACAGCTATGTTTATAGCAAGACATTTATAAACTTCCCCAAAAGCTCGGCACATCAAAAGCTCTGCTCATGTCACTCCCTGGTAAGGCAGCACTGAGAGCACACACACTGGAGCAACCTTCAGGAAAAGCAGCTGGAAACAATTGATATCTCTTTTTCTTCTAGGGATAAAAAACTTACAGACCAAGAGGTTGAACATTCTCTGCTGCTCAGCCCCTCAGCATCCCACTGCTCCTAAAATCAGCCCCCCCAAAATATTACTTTGCCCCCTTGAATTTTCTCTCTTGATCATTGTCTGGGATACATTGCCTACGTAACTCTTACAGCTCCCATAGCATCTAAGTGGTCTCACTTTTTCGAAGAACCCTTGTGAGATAAACATCTCCATCAAATGAAAAGGTGCTGAACATGCAGATCCCACCACTCCACCACCACCCCTCAGAGCTGCCCTGGCAGTCCCTGGAGCCTGTGTCCACTCAGAGGGGCAGCAGGAGAAGGAGACTTACCCGAGTGTCCTGCAGCCACGAGCAGCGAGCGAGCACAGCTCCGTGCTGGCAGGAGAGCAGAGTGTGGTTCATTCTTCCCCTCCCAGTATAAAACCCGTCCAAATCAATGAATCAGCACAGGGGCAGTGGCGGGGTTAGGGAAAGCACTGGAGCAGAGCTGCTTCCAACTCCTATTTCCTCAGCAGAGCAAGCATTTCAAGGATCACTTTTGGGTTTCCCCCTCCTGAACCCCATGCTCTTGTAAGAAGACAAGCAGAGGGCTCCGTGAACATGCTGCTCATGTCAGCCAGTGCCCAGGCAGTGGCTTGGCCCTCAGAGTCCCCCTGGTCCCCAGTGGGACACAGCCACTGATCCATGGGGGCAGACAAGCAAAGCCGTACCCCTGGGCACAACCCTGTCCTTCCCTGGCACAAGTCCACACCAGGGCTGCTCCATGGCACTTCCTTGGCACAGGCACAGCTCTTGTTTCCCCATCTATGGCTCCTGTGTCAGGATCTTGGACTGTGCCCCAGCCCAGGGCCACCAGTGCAGGCAGACCCCTGGCACACGGACCCTGCCCAGGTCACAGCTCTCATTCCCCCCACAGCCACAGATTCCAAGGGGCCACAAACCCATGAGCACCCACTACGGGCTCTGTCCTGTGGGCACCACAACCAGCACTGCCAGGAAGCAAGAACTGTGCCAGGGTCAGCAGGTGTGTGGGTGCCAGCCATGGGCCAGGCTGCTTCAGAGACCCCTCAGAAAGCCAGAGCATTGCCCACAAGCCATGAGGAACACCTTGGCACTGAGAAACCCCCACTGCACCCCTGCTCTGCCCCCTCAGCAGTCCTGACACACAGGTGATGGAGCCTGGTACCCAGGGGTGTTTGGAAAGCATCCATTGACTTGTTCAGGAGCACCTGCTGCCAGCCCTCCCCTGCCCCTCCAGAGCACAGGGGTGCAGTGGGGAGCCCTTGGGTCCCATCACCCAGCCCAGGTCTCCCCACCTCGCCCACCTCCTCCGGGCAGTCCCGGTCCAGCCGCTGCCGGGAATGGATATTCGGGAGGAAGGAGGTGAGGAGAGTCAGTGCACGTGGGTGGCCCCTTTGGGCTTCCTGGAGAGACAGTGCAGTCCCTTGCTAAGCACAGGGCAGCTGGAACTTCCCTGCCTGCCTCTGATCCGCTCTCACCCCACCCCACCCGTGCCTCCGCCGTTGCAGCAGCCTCTGCTCAGGTTCCGGTGGCACCGAGGAGCTGCTCAGGACGGGAACAGCTGGGGCTGCTGCCGGGGAAGGGAGGAAATGTGTCATGCTGTGAGGGCTGGGAGCCTGCAGGGCCGTGGAGGGGACAGAGAGGGGACCAGGCCAGGACAAACAGCAAACTGCAGGGATGGAGAGCAGAGCTCCCAGACAGTCTCAAGGGAAGGAGACAGGGACCGTGGGAACATGGCAGGGAGTGGGACCTCAGCTGGAGGACATGGCCACCATGATGTCACATCACATAGCACATGCTGGATGGCCACAGACCCCTCTGGCTGGAAAGTGGGTGAAACTACCCCTGACCATGTTCCTGTCTGCTCTGGGGCAACACCCAGGCATTTGGGCACAGAGAATGGGCATTTTGAAAACACCATCCACCAAGTGCTCTAGTCCACACTCTAGTGACGCAGCAGTTTCCCAGAACCACACTTCCCAAAACAATCTCCCCACTTCTGTGACAGCACTGCAGCTGGAGGTCAGGCACAGGGCTTGGGAGCTGCCTGCTCCCTGCAGCCCTGACACAAGAGCTGGGCTCTCACAGCCTTATCACAGCCTTATCGTGGCTCTGTCTGCCCACTGCCAGTGCTGCTGGGCTTCTGCCCACTCTGACTCATCCAGAAGCTCACAGCTTTTCAGCCAGGCAACACAGAAACCAAACCTCAGCACTTCCAATAAACCACTGCCTCAAGCCCAGCTCATCCCAGGAATGTTGGAGTCCCCTCCTTCCAAGCAGTGCTGCCCCAGGGCAGACAGGAATGCAGTGATGGGGACCTCAAACACCCTGCCCCAACTCGGGGGGTCATCAGATTATGGTCCCTACCACCATGCAAAGTTTCAGAGCAGTGCAGGTAACAGCCCTGACAAAACCTTGCCTGCCTCTACCCAGGCCTCAGGAAACTGCCTCTGGCTTCCAGCCGGAAAAGATGATTGTTTTCAAGACATGGCTAAAAATAAAGCAGGGCTGAGTAACAAATGGCACACGCCCGTGCGCCACTTCTGCAGCCACTCCCAGAGGTGAGCACATGGGGGGTTGCCCCAGGCTACTTACAAGGGAGAGGAGCAGAGGGTGTGACAGCTTGGGACAGCAGCAAAGACTCATCCCACACATTTGGAGGGGAGAGGCAGCTCCTGAGAGAGCAAACGGATATGATTGAGGGTGAGATGAGCATTTTGCAGGGAGAGGCTGTTCCACATAGCCAGGAACTCACACGGTGCTGGATGGAGTGGGTCTCATGCTGCAGGAAAGCCCCAGGTTCAGCATTGCCTGGGGGACCTTTCCCACCTCCAGCTGCACCAGCCAGAGGCTGCAGCCCCCCTGACCAAGCCTGGACAGTGTGGAATCACTGTTGTATCCCTGCACCTTCAAGGAGACAGTGGAGCCCCAGAACAGCATTGTCACTTACTGCTGGAGCTGCCTGCTTTGCTACAGGACAGCACGACAGTCCCGTGTCTGTCTGTCCATGCTGGCACATCTCCAGCACATCCCCACGGCCAGGGTGGCGGATGCAGCAAAGCTGAGTGGCTCTGAATCACCAAGGGACTCAAGACTGCTTGGAAAAACTCATGTAATCTCTAAAATTAGCAGCTTGTGGGCTTGGCTGGGAGAGCACATTGTTCATCTGCCAAGCAGCTGAGCGTGCTCACCCACGCCATGCAAACGCAGCTCCCCCCTCAGCCCTGCCCTGCACACCTCCACTCCTGCCTGAACTGGCACCCTGGGCAGGGTGAGCCCTCCCCATGGCCGGCAGGGCAGTGCTGGGACCCCCCAGTCACTCTGTGCTGCTGCAAAGTGCCCACCCTGCTGTGAACCCCCACCCTGGTGGCCCCCAGTGCACACAGCCGGTCCCAGGCACCAGGCCAAACTCTGCTGAAGGGGAGGAGGAGGGCGGAGGGCTGGGCTGGGGCCACAGAGGGAGTGCTCCCCGTGTTCCAGCACAGGGGGACACCGCTGGGCCTGAGCCTTGCAGCAAGGGTCCCCAGGCTCACACCACAGCTGAGGGGTGCAGGAAGGGACATCAGTCCCTCAGGGATTGGTGCTGGGGACACCTCCACCCTTGGAGAAGCACCAGCAGCTCCTGCCTCACCACGGGCCCACCCTAATCCTTTGAGGAGCCCAAATGAGAGAGCTCCTCCATAGGACCAGTGATCCAGCCCTAGTGACATTTTCCCACCCTGCTTGTGGAATGCAGGGCCAGGGCTGCCTCACTGCTCATGCCATCATCTGCCCCAAGGGACAGGGACATGCCTGCCTTCCCTGGGAAAGTGCTTATGCAAAGAGAGAAGGATCTCTGGGAGGGAGCAGCAGCAGCTTTGTTTAGCAGGGACGGCCATCAGGCTGACCTCCATCCCAGCACCAGCCCCAGGCCCACCGCAACCCTCCTGGAGCTCCAGGAAAATGGCATTTAGGCTCTCGGGCTCCAGTGGGGTTGGCCCCAGCGGCAGAACCGTCTCATCCAGGCTCGGCCCCGGCCCGAGCGATAGCAGCAGCAGCAGCAGCAGCAGCAGCGGGGCTTGGCCCCGGCTCCGGGCAGCGCTAGGCTGGAAGGAATGCGGGGCCGCGGCCAGCTCCGCCCGCAGGGATAATCCGGAGCGGAAAGAGCTTGTCCTGGCAGAGGGGGGAAGGACCAGCTGGAGCGGGAGGCGATGGCAGGGGCTCACACACTGAGAAATGTTCCCTGGATCAGCTCCATCTCTGTAAAGCTACCTCTGGCACCACGAAGTGGCCCAGGGACCTCTCCCCAGCACACGAAGGGGGAAGGGGGCCTTGCTTGTTCGCAGGAGAAGCCAGCAGAAGAGTGAACAGCAGACTGCAGAGCTGCTGCCAGCCATTGCTGGCTCTCTGCCCCGAGCTTTTCCATGCAGAAAGACACAAAGGCACAGCTGGAAGTCTGGCATGCCAGTCCTACAGCAGCAATTGCTGAGCCCAGTGGTGGATGGGTCCGGGTGCTGCTGGAACAGAAGCTCCCACCCTGTAGTGAACTGGGACTCACCCCCCTTGGCCCAAGTAAGAGACTATACCAGGACTTATCCACCCACAAGTGAGTATAAACCCAGATTTTGGTTAAAAAAATGGAGGCGTAACACGTCCCTAGTTGGGACAAAGCAGGAGCTTCAGGCCTTCTGCTCACCGTGAGTCTGTAAATTCTCATGGCCTTGTCCATTGGGAACGTGCCTTGGGCTGCGTCTCCTCCCAGCTCTTCTGACATCCCTAGGAAATGCTCCGATATCAGGGCTGCCAAATCAGCAGCCCTAGGCCAGCCCTGCTGGTTGGAGGCCTAGAGGAGACAGAGCCAATGCTCCATAATGTCAGGCAGAGGCTCCCAGGGCTCCTGCCTCACAGCCAGCAGCTGCATCCTCCTGAGCCACTGCTGGGGCCTGCTCCAAGCACATCTGCCATCACCCTATTTCTCTTTGACATCAGGACAGGGAAGATCTGAGGTGCAGGCTCTGATCTTGCTGCTGTGCCCTGGAGGACTGAACTGCATTCACAGGCAGCTGCCCAAGCTCACTGCCCTCTGCAAGCAGTGACAAGGGCCCTGCTGCAGTTCGTGGTCTCAGGAGGCAGAGGTGTGGGAGGGAAAGGACCAGGACACCAGGGACACCAGCAAAGGATACATGTGCTGGTGGCTTGGAAATGCTTGCTGCAGTGAAACAGGCAGAACTGCCAGGGTTTGTGGCAGCAGTTCATTCAATTCCCCCTTCAGCAACCTGTGCTTTGGGGACTCTCTGGATTCAACTCCCAACAAGCAAAGGAGAATGACATTTGTAGTGACATCAAGCTGGAAACACAATGAATAGTCCCATGGCTTGGCACAGGGTAGGTCAGAGCTCCCACTGCTCCAGGATTTCCTCAACGGAGAGAGCAGGAGCAACTGCTACAGCAGCAAGCATCTGAAGGGACAGAGCAAGCTATGACTGGGCTGGCACAGCTGGCCTGCTGGGGAGGTACCCAGGCACTCCCAGCCAGGATGTGGTCCTGGAAGCAGGTCCTTGACCTGGAGGTCTGGATAATGTGCAGGGCTGTTAACCATGACTCTGCACCCCCATCAGGAGCCAAGAGAGAAGAACCAACCCCTTCAGCCACTGTATGCAGATGTGCTTTGCATTCACCTCTTCCCCAATATCAGGGACCCGCTGGATCAGGGATTAGGTACCTCCAGATTCTTACCTCCAGCCTACTGTGCTCCCTTCCAGCCTGGTGGCAAAGGCTGGGCAGTAGATGATGCAAGTGTGGGCTGCAGGGACTGAGAAAATCCTTGCACACAAGGGAACAGTGCTTTGAGGGACCAGCCTGCTGCCTTCCTCTGGCCACAGCTGCATCGTGCTTACCTGGACAACCATCCCTTCTCCAGGAAAAACAGAAATGGGGTATGCACAAGGATATCCTTGGATTTGTCAGGCCAGGGAATTTTTCAGGAAGGGCTGAGCTCCGCTGAGCAAGAAACAATGAATCAGAGGCAGCTCAAAACAGTACACCTCAGAGGAAAGTTAGTAAACCACCCCAGGCACTCATTGCTCCAGCCTTTTGTTGTCTGATGACTTCACTTCCCCCGTCTGGCTCCTTGAGCGTGGGGAAAGCCCGATGACAGCATGTGAAGAGGAATCATCCTGGAAGAGGAATCATCCTTTTGTTGTACATTGCCTGTACACAGCTCTGTGCCAGAGCCCCCACGTGCCAGAGCCGGAGCTCAGCGACTGCAGCAGGAGCCAAGGAGCAGCGTGGGGGCCCAGCTGGCTGCACTGCAGGGCCAGGGCAGCCAGAGAGGGCTCACAAAGGCGCAGCTGGTGCTGCCCTGCTGCCCTCGGGGTGGGCAGCAAGGTGTCATACCCATACCATGGGCAAACAGGGGCTTTTCCTCACAAATCAGACACTGTGCGTCCAAGCACCCGGAGCACACTTCCTTCACTGAGGTAACAACCCCCAGCATGGTTTGTAGAAGTCAAAGACAGAATTTTCTCACTTGTCCTGATTTTCCTGACCTGCCTGCTGTGAGCAGCTGCCTGCGTGGCACCGTGTGACAGCGCTGGAGCTGGCACAGCACCAAGGGGTTGTTACAGCTGTCCAACCAAGAAACTAAATTTGCAACAACTCTCTCTTCTTAAATACTACATGCAACCACCCAGAACCA